>NW_024097425.1:0-600000 GCF_016545835.1 Crotalus tigris
TTCTTCATCAACGATTTGGATGAAGGGATAGATGGGGAACTCATCAAATTTGCAGACGACACCAAGCTGGCAGGAATAGCCAACACTCCAGAAGACAGGCTTAAGATACAGAAGGATTTGGACAGACTTGAACACTGGGCACTAACTAACAAAATGAAATTCAATGGTGAAAAAAGCAAGGTTCTACATTTAGGCAAGAAAAACCAAATGCACAAGTACAGCATAGGTGGTGGCACCATGCTCAGTAT
The DNA here is from genome assembly GCF_016545835.1 of Crotalus tigris. NCBI lineage: Eukaryota > Metazoa > Chordata > Lepidosauria > Squamata > Viperidae > Crotalus > Crotalus tigris. The sequence continues at coordinate 249 of NW_024097425.1, forward strand.
TAGTAACTGTGAGAGGGACTCGGAGTCCTAGTAGACAATCACTAAATATGAGCAGCGTGTGCTGGCAGCTGCCAAAAGGCCAACACAGTGCTGGGCTGCATTAACAGAGGGATAGAATCAAGATCACGTGAAGTATTAATACCACTTTACAATGCCTTGGTAAGGCCACACTTGGAATACTGCATCCCGTTTTGGTCACCACGATGTAAAAAAGATGTTGAGACTCTAGAAAGAGTACAGAGAAGAGCAACAAAGATGATTAGGGGACTGGAGGCTAAAACATATAAGGAACGGTTGCTAGAATTGGGTATGTCTAGTTTAATGAAGAGAAGGACAAGGGGGGGTCATGATAGCAGTATTCCAATATTCAGGGGCTGCCATAAAGAAGAGGGACTTAAGCTATTTTCCAAAGCACCTGAAGGCAGGACAAGAAGCAACGGGTGGAAACTCATCAAGGAGAGAAGCAAACCTGAACTAAAAAGGAGGAAATCCTGACCCAGTGAGACAATTAATCAGTGGAAACAGTTGCCTCCAGAAGCAGTAAAATGCCTCCAACACTGGAAGTTTTTAAGAAGAGGATGGACAGCCATTTGTCCGAAATAGCGTCAGGGTTTCCTGCCCGAGCAGGGGGTTGGACTAGAGGACCTCCAAGGTCACTTCCAACTTTATACTATTACTATATTTACTATTTGGTCCAACTTTCACAGCCATACATTGCAACTGGGAAAACCATGGCCTGGACTATAAGCACTTTTGTTGGCAGGGTGATGTCTCTGCTTTTTAGTATGCTGTCTAGATTTGCCATAGCCATTGTATAAAATGGTTAAAGCAATCTTTAAGCCAGGATCCCAAAAGCTCTTGCACCATATGCAAATGTTTTTGTACAAGTTAACTTAGATTTTTGCTGGTGGGTCCCTTCTTCCTGAATCAGGCTTGACCACGATCTCTTAATTCTGGGTTAGTTGCATCAAGCTAAAGGTCAGGGGTATCTGACAAGAGTAAGGAGGCAACATGGCATCAAAGACATCATGACATCATCATAGGAATGATGTGAATTGTGTAATTCCAGTACCCCAATTCATGCCATTTGTACGATGACATCATGGCACGTGAGACATAATCCTGGCTTGTACCCGATGCTTAAAATGAGGGCTGAGTTAGAAGGCTTCCCACTATTTCCAAATTTATCTATTTCTTTTAAGTTGCCGTCTTACTTTCTCAACGAAACCAACTCTCTTTCTGAGACTTTCATTGATTTTGGAAGTACATTCTCAGATATTGATGTTCCCTGCAGAAGCCCCTTCATCCAATCCATCTTTAGATCCTATTGTTGCCAAGAATTTTGTGGGACGGGGCTGTGTTGTGACATTAGTGCCGGGTTGCGATCAGAGATTTCTAGTCAGCCGGGAACTTTGCACTTAATGTAGTTTCAGTTGGTCTTAACAGATGATTTGAACTCAGGCCCTGGGATCCCTAAGGCAAAGTGTGCTGTGTATCAAGCCCTTCACAGCAGAATATAATCTGCAAGCAAGAACTACACAGATTTCAAGAAGGGGCTTTAATGCAAGGATTAGGTGCAGAGTCGAGAAATGTGGAATTTGCAATAGAATTTCCACCCCTTATTTATTATTGAGTTTGTTTGATGGAATTTCTTCAAAGACTATGAATCTTTTCCTCTCAGGCTTTCTGTAACCAATTGAATACCCGTTTATGAAATAAGTGGCTAACAAACTGCAATCTATTCGTCGCTCAGCATTTCTCGTGGTACCTTCCCAGCCTCCCCACTGTCTCTCACATCATGCAAAATCCAGCCAATTGTGCCTTGTTTTTCCAAACAGTGGGAAGAAGTCGTGCTTTTATGTTTTAGTCTTAACAATCATCTGCTACCTATGTGGCATCTTTAGCTTCAGCAAATGATCAAGTGCCTGGCCAACCCTGTATAGACTCAGAGGTAAAGCAGAGTTGGGCTTGGTTAATAATTGAGTGGGAGTCCCCCTTTTTAGGGATTTCAAAGTCTCAGGAATTATTTTTTTTTTAAACAACCCTTCAAACGCCTGAAAAAATAGCAAATCACATCCATGTGGTTGCCAAGAAAAGTATGAGGATGCATCTGTGAAGTCAGCAGGAATTCAGCTGAAGTCAAAGGAGGCTTTACTAAGGCTGTCTTCAAGACCAACCAAAATATTTTTAGGCTTTATCTAGGGCTCTCACACTGTGAGTCAGGATTTCCCTATGGATCCTGAGTGACCAGCATGAGATCATATTTTTTTTTCTTTTTTAAATCTGATCTATCTTGCAATGGTAAAGCAGGATCCCTGACAAAATTTACTCAGGGCTGGGCCCCTTTCCTCAGGGGCAGTTCCGATAGAGCAGTGGTTCTCAACCTTTTTAATGCCACGATCCCCAACCGGTCGTAAGTCGAGGACTACCCAACCGGTCGTAAGTCAAAGACTTTCCCTGCCTGGGAGCGCCGTGCATGTGTGGTGCCGCCCCCTGCGCTGTCCGAATCGTAGCTGGCAAGCAGCAGAGACAGCGCAGGCCAACTACCGGCTGGGTCACCAGCTGGCCCAACCCAAGGGAGGTAAGGCACCCGCCGGGCCCCACGCATGCCAGCAACCCTCCCTGCGCCCACCAGCCTCCCACCTCCCACCCCTGGCCCTCTTTTACTTACATTTTTAGTAGTTGCTCAGCAGGGAGGGATGGAAACTTTCAGACAGCTCGCCTTCGCTGCAGACAACTTGCAGCACTGTTTGCAGAATGGGACTTTTGGCGGGCTCAGCAGGGCAGAGACAGCCTGGACAATTCCTATTGGCTTTTGGAAGCCAATAGAATTAGACTCTATTCAAGGAAAAGGGGGAAAAGATGGCAGACTGCGTTGTTTGGAGACTCCCGTGAAATGGTCATTCGACCCCAAATGGGGTCCCGACCCACAGGTTGAAAACCACTGCGATAGAGCAAAGTTTGAGAAGCTCTTCATACAGAGCAAGATTGGGAGTGAGAGGTCCCATCTTTGGAGCCTACTTACAGAACAACAGAACAACAGAGTTGGAAGGGACTTTGGAAGTCTTCTAGACCAGCCCCTTCTCAAGCAGGAGACCCTATACCAGTGATGGCGAACCTTTTAGACACCGAGTGCCCAAACTGCAACCCAAAACCCACTTATTTATCGCAAAGTGCCAGGCTGCATCAGTTGGGTGGGTGTGGCTGTAGTGGTCACAACAGACGGGGCGAGTGAGGCCGGGGCCAGTCCCTTGCCATCTCTGAGGCATCCCTGGGGGGGCCAACACCACTTCTCGCTCACTTCCTGCCGTGTCATTTCCAAACGCCACATGCTCGCTATTCTGGCGAACTCTGCTCGGGCAATGGCGTGCGTGCCCACAGAGAGGGCTCTGAGTGCCGCCTCTGGCACGCGTGCCATAGGCTCGCCACCATACCATTTCAGACAAATGTCTGTCCAATTTATTCTTTAAAACCTCCAGTAATAGAAGGTTACACAACTTCTGGAGGCAAGTCGTTCCACTGAACAATTGTTCTGTCAGGAAATTTCTCCTTAGTTCTAGGTTGATTCTCTCCTTGATTAGTTTCCATCCATTGCTTCTTGTCCTGCCTTCAGGTGCTTTGGAGAATAGCTTGACTCCTTCTTTTTTGTGGCAGCCCCTGAAATATTGGAACACTGCTATCATGTTACCCTTAATCCTTCTTTTAATTAAACTAGACATATCCAATTCCTAAACTGCTCTTCATAGGTTTAAGCCTCCAGCCCCCTAATTCTATTTGCTCTTTTCTGCACTCTTTCCAGAGTCTCAACATCTTTTTTATATCGTGACAACCCAAACTGGATGCAACTGAACCATTCATTGCTTGATTATCTTTTCCAGAATCTTTTCCAGGTATTGATATCAGGCTGATAGGTCTGTAATTCCACGGATCCATTTTTTCCAGGGTTCAGTACTTCCTCTGCTGCTGTGTAACATCTAAATTATGCTGCTGAGGTCATTCATCTTCATGGAATGAGATACCGCCAGTGTACTGATGATATCAAGCTGTACATCTCAATATACAGCTTGGTATCATCAGTACACTGATGGTAACTCAGTAGAGACACCACCTAGAAAACATAGTGATGCTGTTGATGTCCTGTCTTGGGCATGTCTGGAGGGTCTGGAGGTTTGGGTGGAGAACAACAGGTTTCAGCTCAATTCTAGCAAGACTTGGGTTTGGGGAGCTTCAGATTCCAGGAACATAGTGACAGACACAAGTAACCAGGAACAGGAGTTGAGTTCAAAGCACTAAAATTTTATCACATGCTACTTATATACAAGAATCTGAATCAAGCCAAACTGGCCCTAGATAAGGGTCAATGGAATTCACAGAGGGCTGGACTTGGGTCTCTTATGGGAACGCAAATACTCCAAACTGATGACCCATTTAATCCCACTCTCAAGCTCAGCCTGCTCCTACACCTATTATCTTTGGTACTGGCAGGGATAGCACTGCCCCAAACAGGCTCTATGCACAACTTCGGAGAGCTTCTTAATTTGGAACTCCTTCTCAATAAACAGATGACATTTGTGGTTAGGAGAGCCTGTGCACAAAATTTGGGTTTTCTACCACTTGCACCCATTCCAGGGAGTTCTACTGTCAGTCATTCATGCTCTGGTCACCATCTGAATGGATTACTATAATGTATGCTATATGGGGCTGTCCTTGAAGAGCATCCAGAAGTTGCATCTTGTGCAGAATGTAGCAGGACAGGCGCTTATTTATTTATTTAGAAAATTTATATAGCCACCTACTCGCTTACAGCGACTCTTGGTGGCTTACAAGCAATAAAACACAGTATAGAAAAAAATAAAAATAGACAATAAACAACAATAACCCACCCACCCACGGCGACAACACACAGTCAAATAAGCCATTTGATGGGCTCCATCCCACTCTGGGTTCCTCAGGCCCACTGGCAAAACCAAGTCTTCAGGGCCTTACAAAAGAGTGTTGAAATGGGGGCCAGCCTAATTTCTGAAGGGATGATATTCCAAAGGGAGGGAGCCACCACAGAGAAGACCCTTCTTCTGGGTCCTACCAGATGGATGGGACCCACAACATTCCTACCCTCCCCCTCTAGTTGGTCGGATGAATATGACTGGCAAGAGATGGTCCCTCAGATAACCTGGTCCCCAGTCATGAAGGGCTTTAAAAGTGACAACCAGCACCTTGAATTGCACCTGGAAGCAAATCAGCAACCTATGCAGTTCCCACAGGAGAGTGACACATGTGCACACTGAGGTTTGCACAAAACCAGGCAGGCCGCTGACTTTTGAACCAGCTGGAGCTTCCAGATGCTTTGTGTGCGCTCCTAGATCAGCACACGTGATACCTCTGCTCCATGAGTTGCATTGGTTGCCAGTTTATTTCCAGGTTCAATTCAAAGTGTTGGTAATGACCTATATAGCCCTCAATGGCATGGGATCTGTCTTTGGAACATCATTCCTCTTCAGTTTAAATTAGCCCTGGCTTTACTGATCTTCCAGAAATCTTGGTTTGTCAGCAGGACTGGAGGCCCAGCAGAGGGAGGAAGCCTGCAAGATGGTTGCACTGTTTCCACTGTATGGATTGTACTTTCCTGCAGTTTAGTTTCATTGTTTTTAATGGTTTTATTTGTTTTGAATGTTTATTTGTAAATTAGTTTATTGTTTTTTGTTATTTTGATTTTGTGCTCCCCAGAGTCACATAGGTGAGATACGCAGCTATATAAATTGAATAAATAAATAGATTAAACTTTAATTATTAAAGTGAGTGCTATTGTGTATTAACCCAATTTCATAGGGCTGTTATAAACGCTTAATTGAAGATGTTCAATTCAAATCCTTTACTGTCTGTATATATATTGCAAGCCTGTATTTTGGGCAGGAATGTATACTTTAAACCAGGGCTTTTCACCCATTGTACCACTTTTAGGATATGGCAATATCCGAGTACCACCAGTCACCTAGCAAGGTGTCAAAAACTTGATGACCCCCCCCCAAAAAGAAAAAGTGATAAAGTACAGGTAGTCCTCAACTTACAACAGTTTGCTTAGTGACTGTTTGAAGTTACAATGGCACTGAAAAAAGTGCTCCCCAAGCCACAGCCGAGCAAGACACCTAGCTCACCCGGCGGTGCTCTTCCTCCTGTCTGAGGTTTTCATTGTTGTGAGCATTTCTGTTGAGGATTGGCAGCAGGGGTGGGGTGGGGGGGTGTTTGGTTTTTATTCCCCGACGGCTGGGTGGTTGCAGCAGGTTTTGGTCACTTCACGTGATCCTGGGACACTGTGACCGTCATAAATATGAATCAGTTGCCAAGCATCTGAATGTAAATCACAAGACCCTGGAGATGCTGCAACATTCCAGCTGATCGGCGCTTCTTCTGGGCTCAGCAGAAGCACCAGGATCAGCTCCAAGCTCCAGCTGGAGCCTGGCGCTGATCCTGGTGCTTCCACTGAGCCCTGACAGCCCCAAAGAAGCGCCGATCAGCTGGAAAGCGGCATTGATCCTGGCACTTCTGCTGAGCCCTGACAGGCCTGCAACTCCAGCCATCTCTCGCTCAGGCTTGTGTGGTGCTGCCACCAGTTCAGCTCATTCCCCTCCCCCGTTACCACTTTTCTAGGATGGTCGCATACCACCTGCCACGTGCTAATGTACCACAGGTGGTACTCCTACCACTGGTTGAAAAGCTTTAAACTTATTGGCTGCCCCCTAGTGGCGATCCGTATAAATAGGAGTCAGGCGGCTGTTAGAGCAGCTTCTGTGTTGATTGAATAAACGAGCTGTTACTTTCACTCCGGTCTCTTCAATGCCTCCCCGTTCTCAGAAAAAACAAGTGCAGCTGTATTTTTTTGTCCAAGCCTAACTCCAATGAAATAATTAATTTGGGGTGGGGTGGGGAAGCTGTCACAAAAAATCATGCATTTTTGTGTGGGGGGGTCACGATACCCCAAAACTTGAGAATGGGTGTGGGGCTATACGTTAACTGAAAAAGGTGACAGAGCAGGGTGGAAGCTGGCATGAAGCAGAAATCACTGAGTCTGCATTTAGATGGGATTAAGGAAGGAGAGATACTTGTGGCATATGTTATGGCACTTTCAAACAACACATATATTACAAGGTAAACATCATGGGTTTTATGCCTGAAGGTTTATCTTGAGTCACAGATTACTGAGGGAGGGGGAATGAAGAAAGAATTGTAAATGGTGAATTAAGAAGGAAATACCTGATAACAGCTATTATCAGGTAGCAGACGTTTTATGGCAAAATTGCCACAGTTAATAAGATAGTTATCACCATTGCACTTTCATTCTTGTTTGATCTGCCTATTTGTGTTGCTTTTTCCAACGATATGATTCAGCATATCTCGTTGTGCTTCATTTGGCAACAGTAGCTCCCAAATCCCTTTTCAAAGATCCAACAGTCTTTTTCAATGACATGGAAAATTTCAGTTTCCCTCCACTCTGAAGCAGGAAACACATTAAAAAATATAGCATAAACCTACATTAGCCTATTGTCTCTCTGGACTGCAATTAAATTGTGCTCTGTAAAGGGGTTGTGGTGCATTGATAAGATGGTGGACTGGTTGGCATAGATGCTTACTGGTCCAATCACGCTTACTTGGTCCCATCCCTTCACTGGATGGTTGTGGGTGGAGGAAGAGTGTATTTCATTGTGGTGCTCAGAGCTGTGATGGTGCAGTGGTTAGAATGCAGTACTGCAGGCTAATTCTGCTGACTGCCAGCAGTTCGATTCTCACCGGCTGAAGGTTGATTCAGCTTTCCATGAGAAACCAGATTGTTGGGACCAATATGCTGAAGGTTGATTCAGCTTTCCATGAGAAACCAGATTGTTGGGAGCAATATGCTGACATTGTAAACCATCCAGAGGTAGATAAGTCTTAGTGCTATTGCTACTGCTATACTGTATGTTGCCTTGAGCTTCTGTATGAAAATTAAGATTAATAAGCAAGTGACTAAATAATTGATATGTGTCACAGAAGACTGGGGCACTTAATTCTCCTTGGACATGGTTAGGACTTGAATGGAAGATCACCAGGCAAGTTGAACAAAACAAGGGCATATTCTTTCTGTATGCTATCCAGAAGACAACACTGATGTGTTTGTGTAGTCACCTAAAGCTGAATTTGACTCAAAAGAATCTTTCTTTTTTTATTGTTACTATTGCACCTAGGGAAACCTCTGTGATTGTTAGAATAAAGAAACACAAAATCCAGCTTTTAAGATGGCTGTTTGGAGCCAAGGGAGGAAGAGTTGATCTAAAGCGCCTCAGTGACTTCTTAAATTAACATTCAAGGATGAACTCGTTTCTTGGCCTTCTTCCAAAAAGCTCAGGAAATAATACACAGATGTAAACAGATACACTTTTTTTTTTTTACCATCATAGCTCTCTTGCAAAGAGTAGGTTGAAAGCGAAAGCCAGTACAGTAATTAGCTCCAGGTCTCCCAGTCATAAGCTTTGTAGCTGATTGAGATCTCTCACTTGATGTCCCAGATCCAAACTCCTACATAGACAGCTCTGGGGCTCAGGTCAAAAAATGTTTTTCAGGCATGCAATATTGCTTCGATTCTTTGAATTCATCTTTTGCTTTACCTTCTTACCCAGGTTGCAAACTCATCTTCCCTCCTTGGGACGGTGGGATCCGCTACAGAGGCCTGACCCGTGAACAGGTGAAGACCGCCCACTTCCTTCCTTTCGACTATGAGATTGAATACGTCTGCCGTCCAGAGAGAGAAATTGTGGGGCCCAAAGTACGAAAATGCCTCCCTAACGGGACCTGGACAGACAGTGAGGTTCAAAGCCGCTGCTGTGAGTCACACCTGGAGTGTCTGAGGCTTTCCGCTGTGGTGCTCAAAGTGGGTGGCGTGGATATGTGCGGGTGTGAAACTTTCTGGTGGTTATGGAAACTGTCCTGGCTTGGGCTAAAAGCACCAGGCCTTGGGGAACAATGGGAGACAAAATAGCTTAGCTTTCAGTGCAGTCCAGAGCTTCTAGATGAGCTGCACCTGCCACATTGGACAGATTTCTATTTATTTCATTTAGCTAATTTCCTGCTCTCCAAATATCTTCTGCAACTAACTTCATCCTACTAGGCAAGGTGTTTTTTTAAAAAAAGAAAGAAAGAAAAAACAACCTTGCAGCTTTATTCTTTTTCAGTTTCACCTTATTTCATCATGAGAGCATTCATGTGGAAACAGCATAATCCATGAGGAAGTTCTTTAACACAGGGAGAATATGATGGGGAAAGCTTGACCTGTTGGATTCCTGCTTGTTGTGCAAAGACTCTTGCTCTGTGGGGTGGTTGGGGGAGGTAACTGAAAGGAAGCACTCAATAGGTCGAACAAATCCTGAGCTTAGCACTTAGGCCACAGGTCTGGCATCAGCATGCAAGACTGAAATTGTCTTCAGGTGGCAGGCAGCTATAAATGGTCATTTTAAATTTCTTAGGAAGCTCCAGAATACCCACACAAGTGTGGGGAATTTACAGTGCCAACTTACATTTGCTTGTAGCTTGTGTCCATTAAGTTTGGACTCATCAAGATGGGTGACAGTGCACAAAGGAATTTTGCAGAAGATGCTTTCAGCTTTGAAAATGTGAATAGCCTAGCATAATGCAGGATTTCCCAACCTTGGCAACTTTAAGACCCGTGGACTTCAATTCCCAGAACCCCCCAGCCACCAATTTCTGTCCACATGTCTTAAGGTTGCCATGGTTGGGAAACCCTGACAATGGAATTACTGAACAGTCAAATTCCTGTCGCAAAGATACATTAATTTTGTGTCCAGGTAGCCACAGACTTATACAGCGTGAAGAGCTAGTTTGTTCATGAAGCAGTGCCAAGCTATGTACAATAATACCCAATATTTCTGAAACGAATACTTCTTTTTCTACAGTACGTACTTGTCCCAAGATGCATCTGAACCTGGAGAATGGGCAAGTCACTGTCCGGGCAATTGAACGGGTGCCTGTTGAAGGCACATGGGTGGAGTATCGCTGCAATCCTGGCTTTTACCTAGTGGGCAGTCCCCGCAGCAATTGCACCAAGGTGGGCCGCTGGAGCTCCACCAAACCTGTTTGCGAGTGTAAGTCATAAGGCAGGAGAGCAGAGTTGGGGAATCTTAGAGACATAGGGAAGGTTGATTTGGAGCAGAAGGTTTGGGGGAAAAAGTAGTATTCAAGATTGTTAACTTCAGAAATTCTGGGAGAAAAAAAAATTGTGATAGATCAGTGGTGGCGATCTATGGCACGCGTGACAGAGGCAGCACTCAGAGCCCTCTCTGTGGGCACGTGTGCCATGCCCCGGAGATGGCAACCGTCCCTCTTCAACTAACCGCCCATTAACTCGCCGAAGTCCCACATGTCTGGATGCATCCCAGCACCCATGCGCTCGCTGGCCTGTGTGTGTAGGGGCCGATGGTGTCAGGCAGCAGCCGCCCCGGCCCCTGCCTCACCTTGCCCTGTGACAATGGCACCCCCACCCTGCCTCACCTTGCCTCGCCTCACCCCGCAGGACGAGCCTCCTGCCCACCGCCCCACCTGCCAGACCCCCTGGATCTCCCCCACCCTGCCTGGCCCCCACAGGTGTCCCTCCCCATGAGCAACATTGAGGTGATCACGCCTACCTTGGCCACACCCACCCAATCTGCCATGACCACAGCCACGCCCATCCAGTGGGCCATGCCCACCTGGCATCTGGCAATAAATAAGTGGGTTTTGGGTTGCAGTTTGGACACTCGGTCTCTAAAAGGTTCGCCATTACTGTGATAGATGGACTTAGAGCAGTGTTTTTTCCCAACCCTGCCATGTGCAGACTTCAACTCATCTTTAACACATTTCAAGGCTGCCAAGTTTGAAAAAAACACAGATTTAGTCTGAGTTTTGCAGTAGTCATATTTGGTGGGGCTTTTTTGTATGCTCTAGTTTTCTTTGCATTGGAATATTATTCCTAGAACTTCATTTTAGCTCATGGTGGTGAGTAATTTCCTGGTAAACTGAATGAGAGTACTCCAGCAGCCCAACCAGTAATAGCGCTGATGGCAAAAATCAGTCAGAATAAAATAAGTTCACAGCAGACCCTTCTCCTTTATTGAAACTGCTTCCATACTACCTTTCTCGGGGCATGAATTCAGAGTGACTTCCCTAACAGTGCATCGTGCAACAAATGAAAAATATGCAGTTCAAAATTACAGTTGAATCTATTAGCATCAAAGAAAGCATCAGCTGGGGAGAAAAAAAATAATATGTAAAATAACACAGCCAAAAAAGCAATCAATTAAAAGCCTCCTCTATCAATTAGGCCTCTCTCAAAGGTCTGAAAGAAGGAAGATAGAGTGGGAAACTTATTTTAAGCTTGTGGGCTTCATTCTGCTAACTGGACAGGAGATAGGCATACCCTTGACAAGTGGGTGGAATCAGGGAGCAGAACTGTCCCCCACATCTCATCTATACATGCCTTCAAACTCATTGATTCCTATACATTCCTGTATAGCATACATACACCTATACACACTCCTTTATATTTTCCTTTAAGCATGCTCTCTCAGGCACATACATGCAAATTCATACGCCCTCAACTCATGCCATTGTTAACAAAAAGTCTTTTGATGGGGTTCAACGGAAGGCCTTTTTCAAGGCTAATCATACTGAGGATGATAAAAGATGAAATGCATTTATCTGCCTCTCCCCATAAAATATATCAAAGTTCTTTACAATCAGGTTTAAAAAGAGTAATGAAATGTTTGTAACAGTAAAAAAAACCCACATATATTTATATTAATGTGGAAGACGGAAAGAAAAAATACATTTAAAAAAATTGCCTCAGCTACTCATATAAGGAAGGCCACGATTAGTCATCTCAATCCATCCAGGCTCAAAACCAGATTGAATCCAGCAAAGGCAACAGGATTATCAGTTATGGGTTGCAAAAATCCAGATGATCATTAAATGACAACAAAGTAGTAAAGTTTCCTGTGTCTTTTTGCCATACAGAAAATCATTGACCTACAACTATTTGCTTAATGACTGTTCAAAGTTACCAGCAGTCTTATAATAACCATTGGAGTGTCTCCGGGATCCCATGATTAAAATTTGGGTGCTTGGCAACCAGCATGTATTTATGATGATTACAGCACCCTGGGGTCGCATGATCACCATATGTGATCTTCCTAGCTCAGGGGTAGGCAACCTTGGCTTTTTTATGACTCGTGAACTTCAATTCCCAGAATTCTAGGAGTTGAAGTCCACGAGTCATAAAAGAGCCAAGGTTACCTACCCCTGTCCTAGTTGGCTTCCAAAAAGCAAATTTAATGGGGTAAGTTAGATTCACTTAATGATCATGGCAAAAAAAAAAAAGGTTGTAAAATTGGATAAGACTCACTTAACAATCACATCACTTAGTAACAGAGGTTCCCATCCCAATTGTGGTCATAAGGTGAGGAATACCTGTCCACATATTTGCAACCTAGTTCCCATTTATCCGTTGGAATTGGTACTTACTTGTCTGTTGAAATTTCAGTCGATACGTCTGCTTAGAATAAATTTTAGGGATCCTCAATGTTATTAAGCAGCTTTATTGGTGATATTACTAAGATAATGAGCTGTCTGCCAACAACAGCCACTCACAAATCATTTAATTTGGCATGTGAAAGAGTATATTCTTGTGATATATTGTACTGGCACACTCTTTGAGAAAGGGTGAATATAGTTTCCCAGATCTTTCTTGGCCCTCATCCCTTTCTCTTCCTGTTTCTGTGCAGTGTGGCGTCCTCCTGTTTCCCGGTCTGGATCAGGTGAGTTGATTTCTGTTTTGCCTGCCATCCTTGTTCCCACATGTCTACAAAGCTCACTTCATCCCTTTGTGTTCATGAATATTGGGTGTGTCTTGCATATTTCTTGAAGGTCTGCAACTCTGGCAGCCTGTTCCAGCTGACATTAATAGGTGACAAGGCTTTGTTCTCTCTGAGATCCTGATCACAATAGTTAAGCTTATTCTTTGGCAACTACACCATTCTTTAACAACCACACTACACATGTAAGAGGGGTGTGTCAGCATCACACAGAGAACATACATGTTTAAATTCTTCACTAATCCCAGAACAATCTACATCTCCAAGCAACTGTCACTTAGTTTAGAGTTTTTATGAGACCAAGTTAGTACAGTGTCAAGATATACTTGGCAAATATGGATGATAAATAGGCAGGTCAACATGGGCTTTGGAAGAAATTGGCAATAGCCGTGATTGATGTTCTTGCCACACTATCCAATTTTTTTTTTTAAAAAAAGAACCCTTCTCTATCAGATTAGCACATTTCTTCACAAAATGTACTTTTATCTTGTACTTCAATTTGTTCACCCTCATTCATGCCAAAACCAAAACTCAACAGCGTCCTTTGAATTAGTGGGTAGAAAACAGGTTGAGTTGACAATATCATTAACACCCTCAAACAACAACATCTGCCTATTGCAGGTCCTTGGGAAGGACTTGATAGATGGATTAAAAATGCCGAAACTACTCTAAAGGTCAGGCTGACTGTGCGATCAACAACAAGCTTGATTCTGAACAATTCTGGGCAGCTCACAGCAATCGAACAAAGAAGTTACAATCAAATCAATCGAATATAAAAATAAAAAATGGCATGTGCGATGAGACTAGAGGTCTCAATTTCCCTCATCAAACGTCTGGGTTAAGAGTCAAAGGTTAACCTATACCTTTGGATCATTTCCCGAGGTGGTTTCTTGTTAATGTGCATTTTCTTGGTCATTCCATTTTATTACAGGGAATAAAATGGAACATTTCAAAACCTATATGGCACAACAAGAATCCCTAACTAAACAAAGAGAATCAGATTCCCTGTGAAGTTGTTCCTTCCAGTCCCAGCCAGACAATTCAAAGAGACCAGGATTCTCCATTTTATATACGCTGCCCTTCAGGCACCTAGGAGCTTTGCAATTTCTTTTGCATTCCTACAGCAACTCTGTAAGTGACAATAAGCTGAAAAGGCATGATCTGTTTTCTTTGGGTTGTTTTTAGCATTCAGAAGAGATACAGATACTCTTTCTTGTGCTTTTAATGCATCTCCGCTCTCACTTTATGGGCTTTGTCCATTTTGCTGAAAGGGGGCATATCTGCCCAGAATTCTTGATCTCCGATTCTTTCTGCTGCAACTTTGTGGTCAGACCCTCTGCAGGGATCTTTCTGCCTGCGTATTTTGTCTCTCAGTCAAGTTGGTTGCTGGGAGGCCATTTCCTTCTCTTTTTCTCTCTTTTTTCATCCAGATCTTATTTTTTAAAGCTATGAAAAGAGAGATCCCTTTCAACCCCAGGTTGAAACTCTCCAGCTTGACTCTTTGATAGGTAATGCTTGCAGCCCCCTTCCCCCCCAGTTGCCAGATGTCTTGGGAGACTACTTGTTCTTCTGCTTAATGTGAGTCATGAGCTGGGAGGCACTGGGGCCACTGGATTATGGGGTGCTGTTTTCGCCAGTTTTGTCTCATTACCTTAGAAAAGGTTTTTCAAAGTCTTGGGCAGAACTGGGCCTTTTCAGTCTTTCCAGTAGAAGATTATCAGAAGCTGAACATGGAACCCTCTATTTTTAAAGCTTGCCTTCTCAGCTCTGCAGCTTTGGCGATATTGGTTGGGGATTATGAGAATTGAGGTTCAACATTGGTGGAGGGCATCAGGGTGGAAAATTAGTATTAGCTCTCTGTGGTGAAAGAAAAAATTGCTGGGAGCCATACAGCACTGAATATGGTTTGAATAAAAAGATGTATTTTCTAGGAAGTCAAAACTTTTGGAATCTAAGCTTGCTTTTCCCCACCTACACTCTATTGGCATCTAAAGGGGCATTGCTGTAAACTCTGAGGAAGCTGCCTTATTTCAGATCAGAAGATGCCTGTGTGTAGCTGAGGGCCATCTTTGCTAACAAGGCTGCAGTTCTCCCTCACTCTGAGCTCTCCTTGGACTGAAGATCTTTTAATGGGCAAAATGTCCAGGCTACAAGCCTTTCCTTCAGCCAGTTGTGTTTTATGCACAAATTAGGAGCTACATCTTTATTCATATTTTATAGTATCTTGCCTTGATCTTTGAGACACAGAATTTCAATTGCTGATCCTGCATATAAAGGGTTGCCTCCTGCTTCTTCTGTCATTTCTTTCATCCATCTCTCCTTAAAAGAATTTTTTTCCGTGTTTTATTTATTTAACTAGTTAATTTAGAAGTCATAAACCCTTGTCTAAAGAATACAGAATGGGGCATATCATTCAGGTTTGCATTTTGATAGTAGATTTGAGGTATTAGAGGTGCTCTGTGTAAAGGAAGCCACATACTTTATCCTCATGTTATTTTTTTTTTTTTGATTCCTCCTGCATTACTATTTTTTTTATTAAAAGTTTTACAAATTACAATATAAACCCCTCCCACCCAATCCCACCCCTTCCCCACTTCCCAGAGCTGATTACAGGGTAACAAATAAACAAACATAATCTAACTAACATTAACCAACTATACTATCAATCAAAACCATAACACACTAACTCCTTTTCAAAGCAAATATTAACAAATTAAAAACGAAAATAATAATATAATTAAAACTATTAATAATTATCTAAAATCCTCATGTTATTGACAAGCTGAGGAGAGGTAGGTTCATCTGAGACCAGCTGAATAAGTGAAGCAAAAATATAATTAGGAACTTCTCTGCTGATAGCTTAAAAAAATGAGGCAAAACGTGATCCATGCACATACCTCTAAGAGAGTCACATATTGGTAGTTAAGTAATAGTGCAGCAGGCCCCAAATTAAACAGAAAAAAATCTGCATTTATATTATTATTGTTGTTGCTCTTATTATCATCAGCCAAAATCAACCCTCCGTAAGATGAAGTCCTCTTCAGTGAAGATTATGGACCATGATCTACCACATTAATTAAGTTTGAGTTGTAGATAGATGTTTTTTAACTTCCTTATCACACCCACCCACCCAAATATATACAGAGGGGCCTACTTACATCTTATTTCTTTTTTGCAAATGCCAGGTTTAGTTTGGAAAATGGTCAGTGATGGTTGCATGTTTTTTCCTGCACTTTCTTAGATGTATGGGAAAAAAAAATCATCATTACCTATGGAAGTAAAGCAAGAGATGTCAAATATCTTTACTAAATCATGAATCTCGATGGGTATCTTTAGGACAAGTCACTCTCTCTCAACTCAACCCAACTCATGGGACTGCTGTTAAAACAATATGAAAGAACCCCCTGCCTATCTGTTATCTTGAGTTTTCTAAGGTGATAACAAATGTTCTTTCCAAAATTTTAGTATGCTTTTACATTAAGCACCCGCCTGCTAACTCTCCCTCTCTTCCTCTATCAGTTGCTAGATTGCTGAAACCTTTGGTCTGTGCATTTGTAATACTTGCTATCTAGGCATGCTGCCAAAACCATTCCCCAGAAGTGAATAATCCCAGGCTGGGCCATAAATTATAAGGCTATACATCCTGTGGAACTTACCATCGTGTTGTGGTTCTCCACTGTTCCATTCATGTTCCTTACAGCTGCCAGAAAGTGTGCAGAGAAATAGAAGCTGTATCTGAAGACTAATGGCACGAATGATTCCATGTCTGGCAGCCAGGTCAGGGATTAATCCAACTGAGAAAAAATGGCTTGAGGCCCTGCAGATCCATGGTAGCAAACATGATGCTTCTCAGGCTTCTAAGAATACTCCTGTATCATGCTTGTTCCATTTCCCAGTCATTCAGATCCAATATTCTGATGTAGACAGTATTTTTATCTAATATACTGCCATCATATTGTGATTTTCCACAGTATGTTCCTCATATCACATACTGGATTTATATTCAGGTTTGCAGGAGCCTGTGGTTGTTCCCAGTGTGGACTTTGCAAATATCTGAGCTGATTAGTATCTTGCTTGTTTTGCAGCAAGACAAAAAATAATAAAACTATAGAGCTGCCTAACCAACAATCCTGGAACCTATTGTAAGGGCATCAAGAACTGAGGAATAAGGCAATTTCTTAGCCTCAGGATGGAGGCAGTTCCAAAAAGCCAGCCCTCCCACTATGAAATTGGTCTAGTTACAGTATGATTGTGGTCCACATCAGTTCCCTCCATACTATGAGACTGGCCCATATGCAAGCCCCTGAAAGAGTTCCAGTGTCTCAAATGGCAAAATAGAAATTTGAGATAGTTGAACTAGAAGAAAATTTGACATGGACATTTAGCTAAAATGGAAGCTTGGGGATTATGTTGTAAACCGCCCAGAGTCATTGGATATGAGATGGGTGGCAAATAAATTTCATAAATAAATACATTTGGGGCTCACATATGTGGAAAGTATCAGATTAGGCTGGGCTGTGTGAATGCTGCCTTGGCTAGACAGGCAGATAAAAAAGTTGACCTCATTATTTGCAGGGCAGCTTGTTTAAAAGCATTAGACTTTGAAGTCATTCAATGAGGTAATTTCCCCTTGGGATTTTAAAGGACACAGTGGACCACAAGTGCTTTTCACAGAGGCATAACTTCATACTGCTGTGGGGTTTGTTTGGTTTTTTTGGTGTTCTACAAGCGGAGGATCAGATGGCTTCCTCCTTTACCCCAGCATGCGTGAGCAGTTGGCATAGGAGCCAGACTTGGGTTTTCTTTAAAGGCAGGTGTCTCTTGCAGATTGCAGCAGTTGTCCAACCCTGATTAGGCTTGGAGCTAAGCAGGACGGATCTGATAGTACTTGAATAAAAAAATCACCTAGTAATTCCAGTTCTTCCATATGATTGCCAAGAACATGCCAGGAATATGTGCACATCCACTTGAAGAAACTTAATTTTAAATAGGAATTAGGGTTGTCACATTGCAACCCAAGCATGAGACACATTAAATCATCTAACTGCTATTGGAGATAAGGCAGCCATAATTCCTCCCTGTTCCTCTGGGGCTTAGTGCCCCTTTTTCCCCATAAGACCTCACATTAATTGCCTAACAGAGGCAGAGTGGACCTTAAGATAGGGAAGAAATAGATAGGAAAATACCCCCTGCCTCATCTGTCATGCCATTGGTAGCTATGGGACTAGGGTTCAGATTAGAAGGTGACAGCCTAAACATAGGAAAAGCATATTCCCTAGGACAGCTATTTCATTACTGGAAAGAGAAATGCCAGGCAAATTTTAGAATAGATTTCAACATCCTTATACTCTTATCACATCTGGGGGCACCAGGTTTCAAGAACCGACTCTAGACTAGGCTTCTGTTGCCAAGCCCAAATCTACCAGTGGCAGTAGGATACGGTTGCCTAGCAACTGTCACATTCTTCATTCACCAGCTCTGCCCCTCAGAGTAGCTACTGCTGAAGGCCAGCTGTTTCAATAGAGGAATGGGGAAACAGCTGGCAAATGTCTTTTGATAAGTCTTCTATTGATGCAGTCCAGAATATGCATCAGACTTCTTGTATTCTTAATACTGTTGCACATACACTTCTCTTCTATTATCATTTGAGGCAATACCTTTCACAAGATATAGCCAAGAAAAATGGAATCTCCAAATATTCTATCTATAGCCTTAACACCTTGCTCTGTGAGCTGAAACAGGCTGCTTGATGTGTGTTTGTGTGTGTGTGCTCTGTATAAAGGGACACATTTATCTCCTGGCCATTTTGGAAAGCGGTCCTCCAGGAGATGATGTGAATTATAATTTGACCTATCAAAATCCTGACAGCCCAAATTCCAAATCCTTTTTCCTTTTTCCTCACAAGACTTCACATTAATTGCCTAACAGAGGCAGAATGGACTTTAAGATAGGGAAGAAACTATGATGAGAATCTAAGGAGTTACAACAGGGAAACTGGACACAGGATGGAACAGGGGCTCCATTACCAGGTGGCAAACCTTTGCTTTTCCACTTGTTTTTCCTCTTCCACATAATCCTTTCTTACAAAGCCTCTGTTTCCCTACAGGGGTGAACACTAAATAGGGGGTGCAGGGAGCCCCCCCTTTTTTATTTCTGTTCCTTTTCCAGACACCTCCGCATGTGTCTCTTTGCCATGGAAATGTCAGCAACCAGCAGGGAGAGGAATTGGTGATATACACTACCTCCTCCCCATTTCTCAGAGCTGGGGAAAGAGCCAAGGACTTCTACAATGCAACCCCCCCCCTCCAAAAAAACAGCACAAGTACCACTATTCTAATCAATTTAGCCCCCCTTTCAGAAAACCCAGGAATCCTGTCTCCCAGAGTCTCCATGCTAGGCCCGACATCCAACTTTGCTGCCCTGATAATTGTGTTGCAGAATGGAGACACTACAACTGGGTTTACTTCCTTTGGTGCTATTTATCTGTGAGTAAGATAACCTAAAAGAATATTGTCCCTTCTTCTGGCCACCTAGATTAGGACTGCGTGATCTGGGCTACAAATATCCAGGCACCCAATAGGTGGCAGCAAAGATATAGGAAAAGTTGTAACTCAACTATTATCTATTGGTGGTTTGGACTTACCAAGCTCAGAATTGGTACCTCTGTAACGCTAGACCGGCTCCCTCTGCATGTCAGAGTTGCTGCTTTATTGATGGCTATGATTTGCTGATCTGTCTGAATTGCTGGTTGTTGTTCACCATTTCCACAGCATCCTTGCCTCAATTTTATTTCCATCACTCAATGCTTCCCTGCTTCCCTTCTGGTGTGTTTTGATAAATCCCACTGCTTTTTTCCCCCTCCCTCCATGCCTGTTTTGCATCCTTGCCTCCAGCCTTTCTTTGTCAGCCTTTTTGTGCTTTGTGTGTGTCTTTGTAAAGCCTCTTCACTTTTCTTTACCGCCTCCTTTCCCCACCTCTTTGACTCCCATCCTGCATTGTGTTTCTTTATATCTGCTTTTCTATCTGGCTCTTGCTTGTTAACTGCATCTGTCATTTTCCTCTTTCTGTGTTCCTGACTTTAACTGCACTTCTGTTTGTTCTCCTCTGTCCTCATTAGTCCACCTTCTACCTCAGCTGTTTTGTTTCTCCATCCTTCCCTACATCTAATTTCAACTATCTTTTTCTTGGAGCCTCACTACACTTTTCTCATCTTCCCTCTGTTTTCTCTGCTCTTTCTCTTCTGCTCTTATCTCCACATAATTTCTTCATTCTTTAACTGCCCCCTTTTCCAGAGTCCATCTTCCAACATGCCAGCAAATATGAGTAATACAGAAGCATGTTGCTAGTCACAGTGCAGGGCCTGGTATTTTACTCTGAGTTTTCTGGTTTCTTCGCCTTTTTAAAAAATACATGTTTCTTTTCTTTAATCACCCTTCCAACATCTTTATCACTTCCCTCCCTGCATAGCTTTTCTTTATCCAAGCTTCTATCTATCATTCTATCTTCAGATCTCCAACTTGTATCAGACATTCCTTTGGACTTCCATCAGTTTCTGGTCTTCCATCATCCTAACCTAGCCCCCCCATCTCAGCCCATATTTTTTCCAATGAACTCCAAATCCCCAACCTCTCTTGCTCTGTCTTTCATCTCTTTACCTCCTAATCCCTATTCTTGTCCTTCTATTATTCTTTCTCCACATATCTCCAAAACATTCCAGACTCTTCCTTCATCATTTCATCTTGCCTCCTGTTGGTCCTCCCCCCCCCCCTTTTCTGATTAGGACTTAAACCTGTCCGCTGAATTTCCATTTCTCACACCACTCTGAATCATTACCTAATTAGGTTGCCTCCACATGATCCCGACTCCTTTCCTCAGCTCCCAATAATAAAGTTCAGCCAAACTTAGCCTGCTGGGTAACCCCAGCTATTATAGTAGTTCTTGGAGGGATTTTGCTGGATAAATTTTGGCCAATCTGCCTAATCCATTCCTTTGGCATCTTCCTGTTCTCCATCTGTGTCTGTCTGTCTGTCTCTCTCTCTCTCTCTCTCTCTCTCTGTGTGTGTATATATATATGTGTGTGTTTACTAATCTCAACTCTGTTCCTCGTGGCTCTGGTCTGTCTCACTTGAATCCTTTATGTTAGACCTCTTTCATAGCGTTCCTAGCTCCGTTCATCCTTTGCCTTCTCCATCATCTCTGCCTTTTCTCTGCCTTTCTCATCCATTTGCTCTTCATGCTTCTCCCATCGCCCTAACCGTCTCCTAACCGTCTGCTCTTTTCTTAGCGCCTTTTTTTTTTTTTTGCCTTCCTCCACCAACCCTGCATTTCGTTCCCTCTTCGACCTTCCCCACCATCGCCGCGTTTCCTTTGCCGCCTCGCTCCCTCGCCCGCCCGCCGCCCCTGCGACGAGGCGGTGCGGGGGGCTTATTGCAATTCCCCCCGCGCCCTTGGACGGCGGCGTTCCGCGCCGGCTCCGCGCTGACATCAGCCCCCGCCCCCTCCTCCCCCTCCTCCCCCTCCTCTCCCCCCTCCTCCTCTTGGCTGGCTCGATCGCCAACACGCCCGCCCGCCCGTTCGCTTACTGCAGCACCGACGCCGGGCAGCGCCATGGAGGAGCCGGCTCCGGCGCCCTCGCCGCCGCCACCGCCGCGCAGTGCAGCCACCACCGCGCGCCCTCCCCGCCGTCGCCCCTGACCTCCGGCCGGCACCATGGCCTTACCCGGCCCGCGGCCCGGCGGGGGCCCCCAGGTGGCCTTGCTGGTACTCACGGGCTGGCTCTTGCTCTCTCCTCCGCTGGGCGCAGGCAAGAAGAGGCTGCACATCGGGGCGCTTTTCCCCATGACCGGCGGCTGGCCGGGGGGCCAAGCCTGCCTGCCTTCCGCCCAGATGGCCCTCGAGGACGTCAACAGCCGAAGGGACATCCTGCCCGACTACGAGCTGCGTCTCGACCACCGCGACAGCGAGGTGAGCGGAGCCCCACGCCTCACCTGTCCCAGCGCCCAGGTGGGGACAGGTGGGCTTCCTCAGGGGGAGGGAAGGGAGAGGGCCCTCGGTTGCGGCAGGGAAGCCTCCCCCCCCCGTTACACTGGAAGGAGGTGGGAGAAATGAAATTGAGAGAGGGGGACGTTAGTTGTGCCTTATAACCAAGGTAGTTCTGTGTGTGCAGTGGGATGCTTAAGCATACTGGGAAAATCTTGGAACAAGTCCTCCTCACCTCCAGATCATGCAGGGACCCATCTGTAAATGGAGACCAAAGCGGCTTGGCTTGGAAAGATATTTTAAAAGATGTCGGTCTACGCAACTAGGGTATTCTTAGGGGGAGAGGTTCATAGAAGGATGGAAAGAGAAAGCAGCCTTCAAAGTAGAGATGTGGAAATCCTGGAACTGATCTTGATGGGGGAGCAAGGGTGTGTGTGAAAGTTCAACTCGTAGGACATAGGACGGGAAGGATCCACAAGAAGGCTAAAAGATGAGGGAGAGGACAATAGCAGGACTAAGTTGGCATTCAAGGGTTTCAAGCTATGTGAGAGGGAGAAACGGTGAGCATAATCCCACAGAAGTCCTTCTTTTGCCATCCAACTTTTAACAGAACCTTTGGGCCAGAGCCTCATTTGGTATGATCCTATGCAATTTCTCACTTCTTTGCAAGAGCTGGTGGAAGTTGGTCAAGCTTGGGCAACTCCAAAGAACTCCAAGACGAAATGAGTTATGGGGCACTTGGGGTACTGCCACAGACAATGATTAGAGTATCTGGTGAAAAGAATTACCTGGAAGACCAGGGGTGGCAGAGAGCTCTCATAGGGTGCTATGGTCCAACATAGCAAGAAAGTAAACAGATGGAAGAAAGGTGGGACTGGAGCAGTGACATTGGTGCAACCATTGGAAGCAAAGTTTGAAGAGCATTTTCAGAAATGGAGCTTGTGGAAGGGATTGGTGCTGGAGGCGCAAGAGAAAGAGTCATTTGGAGATTCCAAACATGAGAATGACTCAGTTAACAATTTGCTAGGGTTCCCACGTAAAGACATGTGCCGGAGGAAGATGCATGTTTTTAATGTGAGAAGGAAGAAGAGGAGAAGCAGCAACAGCAAGAGCAAAGAATTAACCCTCTAAAAGGAATGAAAGTTGAGAAGTACATTTTAGGGAGCTGGCTTAAGAGTGGTTTGTACTTGGATAAGGGACCACCAGAAAATTCTTGGCTTTAGGCTAGACCCGAAAAAGATCCCAGCAGGGGCAGCAGAAAATCTTTCCGTGCAACTGCCAAGACAACTGTGTGAATGCAGGGATGCACTTTCCAGGATTCAAGTTCAGCTTGAAGAAAACTATATCAATGAAGGAAGAATTTTTGTAGCTCATGGTTGAAATGAGGGAGTCCTCTCTGGGCTTGGTTGTTTTCTTGTAGACTTTCATTACCCAAACTAGGTAACATCATCAGTGCTACTCTAATTGGCTAACTTGAGTAGCACAGATGATATTACCTAATTTGGATAATGAAACATCTACAAGAAAACAACCAAGCCCAGAGAGGACCAAGGATCCCTCAGAAAACTGTGTCCTTAATGGGGCTTATAGGACTGGAGGCCTTGTTGTCAGCATAGCAGTTTCTTGAAGATAATACAGTACATTCTACAACAGTTGGTAGTTTGGTTATTGGGTTTTTTTTAGGTATAGATCTTAAATGGGAGGTCACTATGCCAATAGTCATGAAAGGTTGATTGAGGTAGCATCACAGACGTTACGAGACTCTCTTCACTAGAGTACCAGCCATGTGGATAAACCGAGAAAAGACCTATAATCTGATTCAAGGTTACAGGTAGTCCTTGACATATGACCCCCCGAACTGGGACCAGAATTTGTGTTTGTTAAGTGATTCACACCCAATTTTACAATTGTTTTGTCCTGGGTATTACGCAATCAGCGAATCAGGCTTCCCCCATTGACTTTGTTTATCGGAAGCCGGCTGAGAAGGTTGCAAATGATGATCACATGAACCCCCGGGACATTGCAATCACTGTGAATACATGAGAGTTGCCAAGTGCCTAAATTTTGATCACGTGACAGTGGGGATTCTGTGACCGTCGCATGTGTGAGGACCAGTAAGTCACCTTTTTTCAGAACAGTCCTAATTTCGAATGGTCATTAACTGAACGGTTATAAGTTGAGGACCCCCTGTTTTCTACAGCAGTGTTTCTCAGCTTTGACAATTTGAATGTATGGACTTCAACTTCTGGCTGGGAAATTCTGTGAGTTGATGTCCACAAATCTTAATGTTGTCAAGATTGTGAAACACTGCTCTAGGGTTATAGATGTGGGTGGATTTTGGTGCAGGTTCTGTGAGGAGGAACATAGAGAGGAGCATTCATCTCCTTTTGAGCCAATGTTGATGTGAAATTCCGCATCCTCAGAGCACCAGTTCCTGCCCAAACCAAAATATTCCAAAGTCAGTTGCAAATAGGGTTGAATAGCAAATGCTCCCTAAACCAGATCTTGCTCTTGAAGTATAAACATCCTTGTCAATCACCCTCTCTGCTTCTCAACATTTCATTTTTTAAATTCATGTGCCTCCCTCAAGAAAGACTGTACAGAAAAAGATTGTGCAGAGAATCAGCATGGTACTTCCAGGGACCTAGCTTTGGTCATGCCCAATTGTTTTATGTGCTTTCATTGCACACTCACATGCTGTGTTCTTCATCCATTTAGGTCTGCATGCACCATTTCTGACTGATAACAATCTTGAGTCGTTCCATTTGCAGTCATTGCTCTCTAATATGTGTTGGACAACTCCCCTTGTTTGTTAAGTTCTTATTCAATCCTTTGTCCTTTTGCTTTTACCTCTATATGTTTTTTTTAAATATTTTCCCTCATAATCAGCTGTATTAGATGAGTTCTTGTGCACTGAACAGCACAATGTGCCACAAATAATGAATGGAAGAGAAACCGGGGTGCTGTTGTAAAATATTATTTCCTGTGTGGTTTAAGCCTTTTGGAATGTGGGTTCCTTGGTGCTCTCTGAGCTTGGCTGTTTTCTTGCAGACTTTC
This sequence comes from Crotalus tigris, assembly GCF_016545835.1. Taxonomy (NCBI): domain Eukaryota; kingdom Metazoa; phylum Chordata; class Lepidosauria; order Squamata; family Viperidae; genus Crotalus; species Crotalus tigris. Next base: position 25,175 of record NW_024097425.1, read on the forward strand.
ATTACCAAACTAGGTAAGTGCACTGATGATGTTACCCAGTTTGGTAATGAAAAGTCTGTAAGCAAGCAACCAAACTCAGAGAACACCAAAGATCCACAGTTCAACCCTGGGCTACAAATATTCTCTTCTGTAGTTGCCTTCTGGAATGTCCTTCAGGCTAGATAACAACTGGGAAGAAGCCACGTCTTTTACCCCTAACTGGAGTAGACTCCTGGTTTTCATCCTCAGCACTGTAAAGCCCATTACGGTATGAGTGCTCATGCCACATATTGCCATAATTGGACCGTGTTTTTCTTCCTAAGATTGGAAATGAACCAAACCATTTCTGCTCTTTCTTGTGGCTTTCCTGAGATATTTTCACTGCCATTGGGTCTACGTGTACCTACGGAGTGGTGGTCTCACCCTGAGCCTGTTAATGTGGTCCTGATGGGCGTATGTGGGCAAGATTTCCCAAAACGCCCATCTTAACTTCCTCATTTGCTTCAACTCCTTGCCTTAAAGATTCTTGAACTGACTTTGGCAACTTGAGGCAGGCCACATTCCTACAAACTTTCCCACACATGATGCTCAAGTTGAAATCCCTGTAGCTTTTGCCCAGCTACCCAAGGGCTGTGCACATTAGCCCTTTCCCCCTCCGTCTCATCCTAGGGCAAAAAGCAACGTGGCCCAGTTGCCACCATCCTGCCCCATTCCCTTGCATGGAATTTCTGTAAATTTTATTATTATTATTATTCTCTGCTTCCCTTATCAGTCTCTGCTCACATCCATTCCTCTACCCGTCAGTCTGTCTGGTCGTCTGTCCCTTCTCCCACACACACCTCCCTTCCCTGCCCTGTCTGTTCCTGTTTCTCTCTCCCTGTCTTCTGCTCTCCTGTGGTTCCCAGTCAACCGCGCCCCCCCATAGCGTTCCCTTTGTTCCATCCCTATTGAAGCCCGCTCCCTGGTGCTGACAGGTTGCCGTGGCAGCGCCTGCCTGAGGTTTCCATGGAAACTGATCCTCTTTTTTGGGGCGGCGATGCCCTGAATAATTCATCATCCCCTTGTGGAGGCTCATAGCCAGGAACAGGACAGGGCACATGGATGTGGGGGGGGGGGTGTAGAAAAAAAAACAGCAGGAGGGTCTTGGGTGGCACATTTGTTCAAAGATAGACAGAGCGAGGCAGGGGTTAGACAGAAGGTGCAGAGTTAGGGAATAGTTATAGGTGGGCATCGGTTGCATGCTCAAGCCCGTTGGAGGTGTGAGGAACCTTTGGATGGCTAGGATGAGAGTAATATTTTTGAGGGTGAAGGTTTGTTCTCCGAGCTTGTGGTTCGTTTCTGAACATTTTGTTACCAGGCTAGGTAACATCTTCAACGCCGCTGACGACATTACCTAGCCTGGTGACAAAACATTCAGAAACCAGCCACAAGCTCGGAGAACGAACCTTCATCCTCATCCTACACCCAAGCTACAGATATTTGCCAGTGATATTTTTGCATGGCCAGAGAGCACAGTGGATAAAAGGATAGCGCAGGATGGCTTTGTTTTGTGGTAGAGTTGGATTTTTTTTTCATTTACTGTTTTGGTTAGGTTAAGCCTCCAGTTGGGTGTTTTCCACCTACACCAGGAGTCTTGAAACGTGGCCCTTTTATGAGTGGTGGACTTCAACTCCTAGAATTCCTCAGCCAGCAGGCCTGGCTGAGGAATTCTGGGAGTTGAAGTCCACCAGTCATAAAAAGGCCACGTTTCAAGACCCCTGATCTACACATTTTAGGAAACTGCCACCATTTTTAGCAGCTGCGATCTTAGGTGGCTGTGGGGAATCGCAGAAAAGAGTCTCAGGTTGCCTATATTCTGCCTTAATGGGAGGTGAAGTTTCATTAGCCAACTTGGCTCCAACTCCCAACCTCTTAATTGGAGAGTCCTCAGATGACTGGACGTTGAGAAAATGGCCTGGCACTTTACAATGCCTTGGTAAGGCCACGCTTGGAATACTGCATCCAGTTTTGGTCACCACGATGTAAAAAAGATCTTGAGACTCTAGAAAGAGTACAGAGAAGAGCAATAAAGATGATTAGGGGACTGGAGGCTAAAATATATAAGGAAAGGTTGCTGGAATTGGGTATGTCTAGTTTAATGAAGAGAAGGATGAGGGGGGACATGATAGCAGTGTTCCAATATCTCAGGGGCTGCCACAAAGAAGAGGGAATCAAGCTATTTTCCAATGGCAGGACAAGAAGCAACAGATGGAAACTAATTAAGGAGAGAAACAACTAGATGACCTCCAAGGTCCCTTCCAATATCATTATTATTATTATTATTATTATTATTATTATTATTATTAAAATGGCAGTGCAAGGCGTTTATGAGGCTGTTGCCCAGAAAGTGGCATGGGCCTGCTGATAGAGTCACCAGCATCATATTCAATACAAGGGAGATTTTACTCCTATCTATAGTCACGATCAGCCTGAGAGGCTTAGCTATGCTGTGCCTTATTATGCCTTATTAATGGAAATGTAGGGGAAAAAATGTGGATCGGGTGAACACATTTAGTGTGCTTCTCCATGGGGAAAATTCATCCATGGTATCTATAATAGGTTGGCTTTTTGTTTCTGCATGTTGACATATAAATGGACTGAAATTGTTTCTGACCAGTAATGTGTCCATGGAAAAGTCATTTCCTTCCTCATGTAACCCCAGTGAATTCCAAAGAAGGTGGGGCCAAGCCAGTTGTTCTGCTCCCTCCCATTCAAACCCAATTCAAACTCCAGGATTGGCATCTTTTAAAACCTGTCAACAAAAATCCAATGAATTGTCGATTCCTTCACCATTGTGAAGCCTCTCTAACCTAAAGTTGTTTCTAGATGAAATGGAGGACACATGAATCTAATAAATAAATAAAATAACGGTGTTTTCCTCATCCTGGGCATCTTGCAAACATGCGAACTTGAATTCCCAGAATTCTCAGCAGTGGACATACTGGCTAGAAATTCTGAGAGCTGAAGTCCATGTTTCTAGGAGACACCTAGGTTGGTGAAGACTGTCCTAACTGAGTACCTTCATTGTTCAGAAGCTAGGGGAGGAAGAGGTATAGTGTGTCTGTGGTAAGCTGGCTCTTTGGAGAAGCCATTTCTTTCCTTGTGCAACCTCAGTGCAATCCAAAACCTCTGGTCTGTCGGTAGTGGCATCATTTCTAGGTCTTGGCAGAGCAGTTGGCAAGAATATGTCAAAATGTGTTGTTTTTTTATGGAGCAAGAATTACAGGAGGGCAGTGGCCCATCTTGAGAGGAAGGTTCATTGGCAAGGCAAACACTCTTATGTTTTTCTCTACCTACTTAACAAATTACATTCTCACTTTACTACAAAAGCCTTTTCCATTCCATTTTACCCAAATGTACATGGTCATTTAACTCTTTCTATTATTAATTTTGTCCAAGCATTACTCTTCCATGTTTCTTCTAGTCCTAGTTTGCAACTTGTTCATGTTTGGGCTCCATTAAAAGTATTTTATGTACAGCTTCTTGCCTAGCATTTGAAATGAAAATAAACGATTAGGAACAGTTCCTTGAGTTTGACCAGAATTCTGAATGAGGCGCATGCGGGACCATGCACAGGTTGAGATTCTTGGTGAGGAGGTATATCTCTGTCTCTATCTGTTCCTCACCACCTACAGTGTGAACCTGGTGTGGCCACTAAATTTCTGTATGAGCTCCTCTACAATGACCCCATCAAGATCATCCTTTTGCCGGGCTGCAGCAGTGTTTCCACCTTGGTGGCCGAGGCTGCACGCATGTGGAATCTCATTGTGGTAAGCGTCTCTCATATTGATATATATGGTGATGTTATGGGGGAAGCCAACCTTAATTTTGACCCTGCAAGTTGACATTTTCAACTTGAAACCCATGAAGAAAATGCTTCAAAGTGAAAAGATTCAAAGAACTATACTTTTCTTTTAACACCACCTTTCCCCAAGTATCTATGATACCATAGATCCTATCTTTCTCCATTATCATGAATGGAAGAAGGTAAAATACGCTGCAAGACTCCATAACCTTGACTGAAGCATCTCTAGATACTTAGAACAGATGACTTCAGTGTTAACCAGACAGATCGGTGTGCTTGTATGAAGGGGCAGAAAGAGACTCTTCATCTCAAAGTTAGCTAAGGAATGACGGTTGTCTCAGTCTTCCTGTCTTTAACCATATTTCCATCTTCTTCTTTTTCAGTTGTCCTATGGCTCCAGCTCACCAGCTCTTTCCAACCGCCAGCGTTTCCCCACCTTTTTCCGCACGCACCCATCCGCCACGCTGCACAATCCCACCCGTGTGCAGCTCTTCAAGAAATGGAGCTGGACGAAGATTGCCACAATACAGCAGACCACAGAGGTGTTTACATCGGTATGGAGCCCAAACCTGAGCATAGACCCCCAGCTTAATCTCTTAGCCATTCTGTAATTTGCAGCAGGTTCCAGAACAACTCACTTTTAAATCTTACCCTGACTATAATCCCTGGTTCCCATCCTAACTACAACAGGTTTACAAGTCTAATAAATCATCCTTGCAGTTTGTATGTACAAACTGCATTGTTTCTTCCAGAGATTCAATATTGGGCTGATTTCCAAAGAAACCAAAGACAATTCATTGATTAATTACTGCAGTTATATCCCATCTTTTCTTATCAGTTCTCAAGATAATATACACGGGGTCTTTCATTTTATTGCTATAGCAACAGTCCTGTGAGAGAGGTTAGTTTAAGAGAGAAGCCAGGCTCCATGATTTAGTGAGAATATCTGCTCAGTCCAAGACTAGTAATCACTACACTGCCTGTGTTCATAAATCTCTTCTAAAACTACTACATTCTAACTACTTTCCAGAATTTCAGATAATCAGTTCATCACCTGCTACCTGATTCTTTTAATCACAGATGCAGAGTTTTAAAACTAGGGCATTCTTTGTGCAGAATATTTGTTCTGGCAATGGATGGTTCCTTTCTCCTTTATCGAACCTGCTCTGTGCCCTAGTACTAATCCGTAGTAAGGAAAGCTGGTCTACTTCTGATAACCATTATGGCCTTGAACTACCTCTTTACTTCCCCAACCCCTTTGGTGAATGATGATTCCAACGGAGAAAATTAAAAAAAATAGGCTAGAGACACAATTGCAGTGTAGACAGAGTCTTTGTTGCATGCTTGACATTATGCCAATCCTTGTTGGCCAGGGGATACGCACAGTGATATTTCACATTTACTGTATGCAATGATCTTTAAAATATCTTGGCAGCAGCCTTTGCTTCATAAAAGTGCTGATTCTGTAACAATTGCCAGTCACCCAAAAAAAATATTGGCAAATCACTGTTTCAGGGCATGCGTTTATTACCGTCTAATTATGTAGTTGCTTTTAAGTTCCTCTTTTGAGCAATAGAAACTCTCCAGCATATAAACCAAATAAATAAATAAACAAAACTGACACAATCTTCAGCATTTTCAGCATCTCCACACACATTATTTCACAAAGGGCAAAACAAATAAACAAAACTCCTAGCTCTTGTGGTTCCAAAATAAGATTTTAAAATAGGCAGGCAGTACTTGGTGAGATCTGAAAAAGAATGGATCTTAAAGTGGACAAAGAACAAGGACAAGGAAGGATACAGAATGATAAGGATATAAAAAGGTACAAAATAGATGGTGCCTGGCTCAACATTTGCAACTGGGACAGAGATCGAGGTGTCCTAGTAGACCACCATTTAAGTATGAGCCAGCAATGTGCTGCAGCTGCCAAAAAAGCCAATGCAGTCCTGGGCTGCATCAACAGAGGGATCATGAGAAGCGATCGTGCTGCTTTATACTGCACTAGTGAGGCCACATTTGGAATACTGCATCCACTTCTGGTCACCACAATACAAAAAAGTTGCTGAAACACTAGAAGATGCGCAGAGAAGAGCAATAAAAACAATTAGAAGATTAAAGGCTAAATTGTATGATGAACAGTTGAGGGACCTACTGGTAGGTATGTCTAGCCTATCAAAGAGAAGGATTAAGGGGGATGTGGTAGCTGTCTTCCAGTAGTTGAGAAGCTGTCATAGAGAAGAGGGGATTGACTTATTCTCTTATTCATCTCCTGGGTTTTGGCCATGTTCTTTTTCATATTTTGCAATATCTCAGCTGATCTTTCCTCTTGTTGCTGTTTGCCACTTGAATTCATACTAAAACATTTTGAATCCTTGCAAATCTCAAACTTCAGCAGGGTACCGAATATCCATGTGTATCTTTCTCCTAGCACAACGACCCCTGTCCCTGAACTGAATGCACACAATTAAGATTAAAGCCTTTCTCCTCGATTGTCTCTGAAGGAAAACCCAGTTGAAGTTTAATGCCCTCTCTCTACTTGACGGCATCTCTGTAACTACGACTGTACATAATCTTAATCTACTTTTGGATTATTAGCAGTATTGGCAACTATCTCTTTATCTTACACACAAATGGAGAATTTAAACTTCTGGGTATATCTCAGGATTGAATGTCCTTAGAAACCCAAAGAAAGTTTTCCTTCAAAATGTCAGGACTAAGATATACTGAAAATGTGTAGGGTAGAAATGATTAAAAATGGGTTTGATCCAGTGTGTGATCTGTGGACCAAAAGGAACACCGATTGAGGATTTTGCACACAGATAGTCCCCTCTGTCTCAGAAAATCTGCTCTGGATATTTGGGACTCTCCATAACTATGGGGGTAGCCTGTAGTTGGAAGAGGAAATGACAAAAACAATCCCCTTCCTAGTCTGCTGGCATTCTGGGCAAAGCTTCATTCAGGATGGTCCTACTCATGTAGAAGGTGAAACCAGCTCCATATTTATTAAGTAGACTATATAGTATAATGTAATATAGAGAGCCAGTTTGGTGAAGTGGTTGAGGCATCAGGCTAGAAACCAGGTGACTGTGAGTTCTAGTCCTGCCTGAGACCAGGTGACCTTGGGCCAGTCACTCCCTCTCAGCCATAGGAAGAAGAAAGGAAGGGCAAACCACTTCTGGGGGGGGGGGGAATTGCCAATTTCTTTTTTGCAAGGTCTAGTCCAGTGGTTCTCAACCTGTGGGTTGGGACCCCATTTGGGGTCGAATGACCATTTCACGGGGTTGCCAAACAACGCAGTCCGCCATTTTTTCCCCCCTTTTCCTTAGCTGTGCTACTCCCTTTTATTCTATTGGCTTTTGCCAAAAGTCCCATTCTGCAAACGGTGCTGCACCAGTTGAGTAGTCCTCGACTTACGACCGGTTGAGTAGTCCTTGACTTACGACCGGTTGGGGGTCGCGGCATTAAAAAGGTTGAGAACCACTGGTCTAGTCCATGCAGTTGCTAGGAATTAAAAGCTGCCATGAAGGTGCCCATGTATGGTGAAATAACAAGAATGATGCTGTAATTCTCTTTCCACATTTGAGTTTTTCAGCCTGAAGTTAGACAGATGAGAGGGGGTGGGACAGGTTGGGATGCGAAAAAGGAGGAAATGACAGGAGAAGAAATAATGAGTCTCTTAATATGCTTCTAGACTGCTCTCTCTAGCAGAAAATATATTTTCCGCCCCTTTTTTTCCCCCTTACTGAATTTTAATAAATGTCAACTGAGATCTCAGCTGAGGGCTATTTGTCTCAAAGATGTCCTAACAACAATTACAGCTTCCTCTTTCAGAGAAGGAAAAAAGCAAAACCCCACAAATAGCTTCAAGAAAGAAGAGGAGCGTTTTCACCAGCTGTTTTCCAATGTCCGTCACATTTATGCAAATGTGAAACCCCAGATTTATTTTTACGTGACTTTTGACAGGCAAGCGGGCTGCAGCCCTGCATCTCTCACGGTGATATATTGACACTAGCCCCGCAGGGGCTAAGCGATCTCCTCCTGCCCAAACTTGCTCTTCATTTTTGATTACTCCCAGTCCATCAGAGAAATTAAGAAACTGTGGGTGATCAAAGCAGCTCTAATTAATGCAGACTATGACTGATACAAGCAACATCTCATAATACTTGCACATTGTTGGATATATTATCGTTCTCACAGTTATTATTATACCAGAGACACAGCGGATCAGAGAGATCAGCGCTATTAGAATCACAGTATATGTTACATTTTTCACCTCTTTGAAAAAAATATTTTAAAAGAAAAGCAGCTGCCGGACCCTGGACACAAATGTGTTCCTAATCCCACCTGGAGCTTTTAGGCCATCGATTTCAGCAAATGTGAAAGTGATAATATTATGCTTGAATTCATGCCAAATATACAAGAGTCCAACCTTAGCTGCCTAGTTGCACTCAACATTTCCTCCATATATCCCTAATTCTGCTTTGCTTCCTGTTTGTGGTTTGCTTCCTCCTTGGTTTCCCCTTTTAATAAGTAGCATCCAGTCATGCAAATATACTGTTTACTCATGAAAAATATTCCTTTGCTTACAGAGAGGCTCATTTTTCATTTGGGTCCAAAGCGCTTCAATGGGGAAGAGGCATAGAACAGTGGTTCTCAACCTGTGGGTCGGGACCCCATTTGGGGTTGAATGACCATTTCATGGGAGTCACCAAACAACACAGTCCGCCATTTTTTCCCCCTTTTCCTTAGCTGTGCTACTCCCTTTTATTCTATTGGCTTTTGAAAGCCAATAGAATACACTCTCTTGAATAGAGTCTAATTCTATTGGCTTTCAAAAGCCAATAGGAATTGTCCAGGCTGTCTCTGCCCTGCTGAGCCCGCCAAAAGTCCCATTCTGCAAACGGTGCTGCACCACTTGAGTGGTCCTCGACTTACGACCAGTTGAGTAGTCCTCGACTTACGACCGGTTGGGGGTCGCAGCATTAAAAAGGTTGAGAACCACTGGCATAGAAAAAGAAAAGCTTCTCTGTTGTATAGAATTTGATTCATTGTGTCTATTTTTCCTGAACAGAGAGATGCACGTACATTAGAAAACACTGAATGTGTTAAGAGAGGCCAAAATATGTGAAATAGTAATATTTTAAACAATTTATTTTATATTTGTTCCCTGTGATAGCAAGAATGAAAAAAAAAAAGCATTGGGAGCTGGATAGTGCAATACAAGAACTCGCTTCTGAGATTTGACTAGCCATTTTTACACAGCTATAGATGGGGCTTGTGTCTTTTGAGAACATAGAAACTGAAATTCTAAACTTCTGTTTTCCGCAAGATCACAAACGCTGGAAGAGTTTACAAGCATAAAACTGACATTGCTATTTCCATGGTTTTTAACCTGTGCACGCAATGATTCCATGCATTGTGCTAAGCTGTTATTTGTATAGTCATGTTTTATTGACTATACAAGTGGTAACTGGGCTGGGTTTCTACCACACTCACCCATAAATCATGGCTTGCAAAACAGAATCACTAGATTCACGCAGTGTGCTGAGCTGCACTGTGATTTGTTTGTGGGGGGGTGTTTGGCTTATTATTAGTTTAGTAGCATGAGGTGCAAACTCAGAATATATACTCTCTTATCTTAATGTAGCTTCTGAAATACATCTTTGTCCAGGACATCAGGGGTTCTCAACCTTGGCAACTTTAAGACTTGTAAACTTCAACTCCCAGAATTCCTCAGCCAGCTTTGCAAAGCTGGCTGAGGAATTCTGGGAGTTGAAGTCCACAAGTCTTAAAGTTGCCAAGGTTGAGAACCCCTGGTCCAGGTCCTTATGACTGCATGATTATGATGCCTCCTTCTGCATTCCCACAGACTTTGGATGATCTGGAGGAACGAGTCAAAGAGGCTGGGATTGAAATCACTTTTCGACAGAGCTTCTTCTCTGATCCTACTGTGCCTGTCAAGAATCTCAAGGTATCCGAGTGTGTCTGACTGTCAAGGGAGGGCAGGTTGGGACCCACCATTCCTCCACGCAGCCTTCCCCCACCCTGCCACCTTTTACACATAGAGGGATTAAGCTTGCAGAACAGCCCGAGAGTATGTTAGGGAAGATTGTCCTTCATCCCCAATCTTCAGCTCCATGATTGCATGGGCGAAAGTTGAGAACAAAATAATAGACTTTTGGCAGAGTTGTCATGAAACGTTTCTCTTGCAAATTGAAAAGCAACACGGACACACTAAGCCAGTGGTTCTCAACCTGTGGGTCGGGACCCCATTTGGGGTCAAACGACCATTTCACAGGGGTCGCCAAACAACGCAGTCCACCATTTTCCCCCCCTTTTCCTTAGCTGTGCTACTCCCTTTTATTCTATTGGCTTTCGAAAGCCAATAGAATAGACTCTCTTGAATAGAGTCTAATTCTATTGGCTTTCAAAAGCCAATAGGAATTGTCCAGGCTGTCTGTGCCCTGCTGAGCCCGCCAAAAGTCCCATTCTGCAAACAGTGCCGCACCAGTTGAGTAGTCCTTGACTTACGACCGGTTGAGTTGTCCTCCACTTACGACCGGTTGGGGGTTGCAGCATTAAAAAGGTTTAGAACCACTGCACTAAGCCTTTGCAAAAGAATTTCCTACAAAACTTGAGCAAATGTGTTTGACCCTGTTACCTTGGAACATCTCAACATGGGGGCTAAAAGGGAGACAATTTTACACAGATTAATGATTTTGGTGAATAAACTGTTCTTTAGAAGTGAACCCATTTATCCATGAACTGTATATGATTAATCATGTGCTATTAAATTAATGTTGGCTGGTATTGTATATGTGTCTGTGTGTGTATGTCTATGTGTCTGTGTCTGTGTATCTGCCTATCACATTACTAGTGGACTCCTCGCCTGTGTTAGTGCCTTGTAATCGGCTCTGGAAACATATACATAGCTTATCTAAGACTGATTAGATTAGCATAAAATAGAGATGGGGGGGAAAGGAACTAAGATTATCTGATGGGCTACCTGCTAATCTGTCCCCTACATTTGTTGGGATCAATTTTTTTTTAACTGATGCAATGTGATTGGGCAAGCTGCAAGTATGTTTGCTGCGATATGTGAAAATAATTTCATACAGACTGAAGCACATTTTCAAGTGCTACTTATCTTTAGATTTTGGGGGGAATTTAACTTTTGAATGGAATGCAGGGCAACTGATGCAGCCTCTTTGAGAGGGCACTATCCAGAAAGGCTGTGTTGGAATATTAAATTAAATGAATCATGTAATCATAGAGTTGGGAGGGGATCTAAGAGATCATCAAAACCAACCCTCTGCACAGGGCAAGATTCCCTACAGCATCTCTAATAGATGATTATCTGATCATTGTTTAAAAAACTCAAGCAGGGGAAGAAACAGTTTCCTACAGTAGCCTATTCCCCTGATTGACCTATTCCACTGATAGACCATGCTTACTGTTGATACAGATCGTCCTCAAATAACGTCCACAATTGGGACCAGAATTTCTCTTGCTAAGCAAGGTGGTTGTTAAAATGAATCATGGGCAAATTTATGGCCTTTTTTGCTACAATTGTTAAGTGAATCACTGCAGTTGTTAAGTAAATCAGGCTTTCCCCGTTGACTTTGCTTGCCGGAAGATGGCTGGGAAAGTTGTAAATGGCAGTCACATGACCCAACGATGCTGCAACCATCGTAAATATATGCCAGTTGCCAAGCACCCAAATGTTGATTACATGACTCTGGAGATGCTACAGTTATTAAATCACTTTTTTCACTGTTGTAGCTTTGAATGGTCGCTAAACAAATGGTTGCAAGTTAAGGACTACCTGTAAGTTCTTCTTAATGAACTATGAAAGCCATTTTGATTTATTGCTTAAGACAGTGTTTCTCAACCTTGACAATTTTAAGGCAGACAACAGATTAGAAATCAGGAGACAGGTGAGTCCTAGCACTGTCTTAGGCACAAAGCAAACTAGGTAAGCTTGTGCGAGTTTGTCTGCTCAGCCCTAGGAAGAAGGAAGAGGCAAGGGCAAATCACTTCTGAAATATTATCAAGAAAACTGCAGGGAATCGGCTGTCACCCGGGTTAAAACTGACTCAAAGGCACTAAAATGGCAGATGATAGATAGATAGATAGATAGATAGATAGATAGATAGATAGATAGATAGATAGATAGATAGATAGATAGATATGATAGCTCAGATAGATAGATAAGATTAGATAGATAGATAGATAGATAGATATGTGATAGATATGATAGATATGTGATATATATGAGATAGACAGATAGATATATGATACATATGATAGATATAGATAACTAGAGATATAATAGCTAGATATGATAGATGATTAGATAGATAGATAGATAGATAGATAGATAGATAGATAGATAGATAGATAGATAGATAAGATTGATAGGTGGGTAGGTAGGTAGGTAAGTAGGTAGATAGATAGATAGATAGATAGATAGATAGATAGATAGATAGATAGATAGATAGATAGGTGGGTAGGTAGGTAGGTAGATAGATAGATAAATAGACAGACAGACAGAGATATGATACATTTGATATAGATATAGATATAGATAACTAAAGATATGATAGCTAGATATAGATATAGATATGATAGATGATTAGATAGATAGATAGATAGATAGATAGATAGATAGATAGATAGATAGATAGATAGATAAGATTGATAAGTGATAGGTAGGTAGATAGGTAGATGGATGGATGGATGGATAGACAGACAGACAGACAGACAGACATGATAGGTAGATAGATAGAGATGATAGATAGACAGACAGTCAATTTGTATCTGCCTCTTTGAATTTTCATCCCACTACAGATAGTCCTCCACTTACAACCATTCATCTAGTGACCATTCGTAGTTACAATACTGGAAAAAGTGACTTATGATCACTTTCCACACTTACGAACGTTGCAGGATCCCCATGATCACATGATCAGAATTCAGCCATTTGGCAACTGGCATGTATTTATGATGTTTGCAGTATCCTGGGCTCATGCGATCACCTTTTCTGACTTTCTGGCAAGCAATGTCAAATGGGGAGTAAGATAGTAACTGTGTTACTATCTTAACAACTATAGTGATTCACTTAACGCCTGTGGCAAGAAAGGTCGTAAAATAGGGCAAAACTCACTTAACAAATGCCTCGCTTAGCAACAGAAATTTTGGTCTCAATTCTGATGGTAAGTTGAGGACTACCTGTAGTTCTACTTTTAATCCTTGGAGCAAGTGAAAATAAGCCCAAACCTTCTACAGCCCTTCAGCTATCCCAGGGGTAGGCAACCTCGGCTCTTTTATGACTCAAGGACTTCAACTCCCAGAATTCCTGAGCCAGCATGGCTCATCTTGGAAACCTCTCCCTTTCCCCTCAGCATGGCTGGCTCAGGAATTCTGGGAGTTGAAGTCCACGAGTCATAAAAGAGCCAAGGTTGCCTACCCCTGAGCTATCCTGTCCCCTCTCAAATCCTCTCTTCTGCAAACTGAACGTACCTCGGTCTTTCAGCTACTCCTCCTAGGACGTGGCTTCCAATCCTTGGTAGCCCTTCTCTGGACTTGCTCCTATTTATCAGTGTCCTTTTGAAACTGGGATGTGTGGTCTGACCAAGGCAGAACAGAACAGATAATTACCTCCCGCGATCTGGATGCTCTTCAAGAAGCCGTTGGCATTTGTTGCAGCTGCCTCTTTCTCGCTCTGGGGAAGTCGTCTAGGGTTGTCTCCTAAACGAGAAATCCCTTTATGATCTTTTCCCTCTGTTATTAACCTTTCCAGCAAAAAAAACAAGCGAGGCCCCCTGGCCTGCATCCAGCAGTGCAGCTTCCACCCTCCCTGGATCATAATTGCTGTGGGCTCCCAGACAGGACAGATTCATCACAGCCGGTTTAGCCGCCTGCTGGAGAGAGAAAGACAGCTATCACTGCGATTCTTTTGTCCTAATGGCAGCTGCCAATCTCTGAACTAAGAGACGGGCAGATTCTCCTCCTTCTGATGGCTGCTCCTCAGGAAGGAGATGGTGCCTCTGGAATGAATGCACCAAATGCCATCTCAGTGGCAGTATTTAACCTTTTCATGGGTTCTTTAAAAAGCGGAGCAAAGTTAACGATGAACGTAAGCTGGTAGCACTCCAGAGGGCTGTGACCCACCTCCTTTCCTAATGGGAAAAGTGGTGGCCTTTGTTCCTACGGAAGGAAATATGCCCCACTCAGTTTGCCCCGTGCTGGTTGGGGAATTCTGGGAGTTGAAGTCCACACGTCATAAAGTCACCAAGCCATTATAGGCACTGCAGCACCTTACCCCCCCCCCACACACCACTTAGCAAAAGCTATAATGGGGCCAGAAAACTTGGCCCCATGCTCCTCTTCCCAATTTCTAGAAGAGCCCAGTTGCAACAGGTACTTGCCACGTCTAAAAAAAAAACCTAATGGCCCAGTTCATTCAGCCGCGTGCATTAATAATTTATGGCGCAAAATGACAAGATTTGTCAGACCTGGCTCTGCCAAAAAGGAAACAAGGAGCTAGGTGCGGGCTTCACCGAGCGCCTTGTCTGCTTCAAAAATGCAGAGTTCCCAGCTAAGCTGTTGTGACACAGAGTACACCACCCGATTAACCGTACGTTCAGGACAGACAAAAAGGAGAATGTCTTCACGCAATGAATAATGAAGTCAGAAATATGTGCTTCGAATGTACAGTGGCTGCTTTTTAAGAGGTCTGAGCAAATTAAGCACGGTGGCTGATTGAGATACAGGAGCAGAGGGAAGGGAAGGGAAGGGAAGGGAAAGGAAAGGAAAGGAAAGGAAAGGAAAGGAAAGGAAAGGAAAGGAAAGGAGGGGAGGGGAGATATCTATCCTACAGCTTCCTCCTTCAATTAAATTTAATTCAATTTATTTAACCCTCTCTTGGCCCTAGTGCAGTGATGGCGAACCTTTTAGAGACCGAGTGCCCAAACTGCAACCCAAAAGCTACTTATGCATCGTCGGGTGCCGGGTGGGTGTGGCCCATTGGGTGGGCGTTGCTGCGGTGGTAATGGCAGACTAGGTGGGACTAAAAAGTTCAATCAATTCCAACTTTGCAAGATTTTTTTTTCCCCGTGAGAAGTTGAAATTGACTGATTGATTGAACCTTTTTTTTTTTTTGTACACGGCGGTGGAGGCCTAAAGGGAAAAGGTTTTATAAAACCCATCTGAAGACCAAGGACTGGGGTGACGGCACACGTGCCCACAGAGAGGGCTCTGAGTGCCGCCTCTGACACCCCTGCCATAGGTTCGCCACCACTGCCCTAGTGGCTGAGGATTATGGTAATTAGGACCCAGCACAGAAGGACAATGACACCAAGTTGGGGACAGCTGGCCTGTAGCTTGATTCCACAGGTTTTTGAGTTACTTTTTACTAATTGTTCTACTATTGTTGGAAATGTCATTTTAATAGACAGGCTATTAGAAGAGAGAGTAATAATGACTTCCAGAAGTCTTAGCAAAATAACACTGTCCCCAAATAAAGCAAAAAACACATTTCCATTTACCCACTTGAGCTAATAGAAAACAGAAACTATTGTTACAGCTCCACTTACCAATATGTAGAGGTGATCTTTCCCTCTGCGTGCGTAAAAGGAATAAAACGGTGCTTATGTTGTGAGGCTCAAGATGTAATTGCAGTTGTTGGTGTGCGGGTGCGGACCTGTGTGCATGCAGTATTTCTGTCCTCGGTTAGCTGATTGGCAAGTTACATTCTTGGGATTGGTTAAGATTTGGGAATTCACGGTCTGAAATAGTGAGTTTGCAACCGTGGGAAGGTGCAGTGGGGAATATCTTTCTTGCAGTGTTCTAAGTGGCATTTATAGGATTTCAATCTATTTAATGGAAGCATGATGTGCCGTTAAGTATATTGGATAGTACAGGTAGTCCTTGATTTACAACCACAATTGGAACTAGAATTGCCTTGTTGCTAAGCAGGGCAGTTGTTAAGTGAGCCATGCCTGACTTTAGAACCTTTTTTGCCCTGGATATTAAGCAAATCACTATAATTGTTAAGTGAAACATGCAGTTATTAAGCAAATCCAGCCTCCCCCACTGACTTCATTTGCCAGCTGGGACGGTTGCAAGGGGTGATCAAGAGGCTCCGGGATGATGCCACCATCATAAGCATATGTTGATTGCCAAGAACTCGATCATGTGACTGTGAGGATGCTGCGACGGTCCTAAGTGCAAGGACTGGTTGTAACTCACTCTTTTCAGTGACGTCCTAACTTTGAACAGTCGATAAATGAATGGTTATAAGTTGAAAATTAGCTGTGTGTTTGATAGTAATGAATACGAACAGAAATGCAGTTATGTATATATGTATGCATATACGTTTCATGAAAACACGAGTGATTCCCACCCTCAGCATCATTTAGATAGAATAGAGCTGGAAGGGACCTTGGAGGTCTTCTAGTCCAGCCCCCTGCTCAAGCAGGAGAACCTATACCATCTCAGACAGGTGAATGTCCAGTCTCTTCTTAAAAATCTCCAATGATGGAGTACCTACGATTTCTGGAGGCAAGCTGTTCCACTGGTTGATTGTCCTCACTAAAGTTTCTCTTTAGTTCTAGGTTGCTTCTCTCTTTGGTCAGTTTCCAGCCATTGTTTCTCGTCCTTCCCTCTGGTGCTCTGGTGAACAACCCGACCCCCTCTGCCTTGTGGCAGCCCCTCAGATACTGGAACATTGCTATCATGTCTCCCCTATTTCTTCTTTTCTTTAGACTAGCCAAACCCAAGTCCTGCAGCTGTTCTTCGTATGTTTTAGTCTCCAGGCCTTGGATCATCTTAGTTGCTCTTCTCTGAATTTTTTCCAAACTCTCAACAACTTTTTTGTGATAAGGTGACCAAAATTGGCTGCAGTATTCCAGGTGTGGTCTTACTAGGGTTTTATAAAGCGGTAATAAACTTGACTTGTCTCTGGTCATCTGATGTCCTCTGGTCATCTGATTCCACTTTTTTTCCCTTTTCAGCGTCAGGACGCTCGCATTATTGTTGGGCTGTTTTACGAGACTGAGGCACGAAAGGTTTTCTGTGAGGTGGGTACACGGAGTTCTCTGAGCAGAACAGAGAATGCAGATAAAATGTTTTCCTAGCTCCATTCTGCTTCAGCTTCTGGGAAATTAGCATTAGTGGGTATGATGATGGCACTAATTTGACGAACTGTTGCATGCCTTGTGTGCTGGGGCTGCTGTATATGCGCTCGGCTTTGTTACTTTCCAGTGCATAGCAAATCTCCCCACGCTTCCTTCCGCCTACCTGTATGTATTCAATGAAACTCTTTCTGTACTGTAGTGGTGTGATCTCCTACTGCCTGGAAATGTGGCTTCCTCTGTTTGCGAGTCAACCTTCTTTTATTCCTCCTTTGTGAATGGTGGCAGGTATATAAGGAGCGTTTGTTTGGAAAGAAATATGTCTGGTTCCTGATTGGCTGGTATGCTGACAACTGGTTCCGCATCAAGGACGCAAACATTAATTGCACGGAGGAAGAGATGAGGGAGGCAGTGGAGGGACACATCACCACGGAGATCGTCATGCTGAACCCAGAAAACACCCGCAGCATCTCTAATATGGTGAGGAAGAGCCGCAACAGGCAAGGAACACGGCCAGATCTTTCAAAAATGAAAACCCAGTTAATCCGCGGTAGCCAAAACCAGAAGAAGGCCTGACAGTGCCTTTTTAGCCAAATACGTTCTATTGAAAGACATAAGCACCTGGTCTTCCCTCTCTCTCTCTCCTCTTCCCTGACCTCATCTTTAATTTAAATCTTGCATCGATTTTCCCACCCTGTGCATTTGATGAAGTGAGCTGTAATTCAAAAGGCTTAGGCCTGCCAGATTCCTCCTGGTTTTTAAAATAGACTTGCAAATTTATCTAGGAATTACATTCCTTGGTTTGGACCTATTGACTCTGCAGATGATTTGGCAGTATAAGACATGTGCTGGATCCAATGGCACGCCAACTACGTGTAAAATAATTATTTTATTTTATTACACATCATTAATCAAAATTATATACATTGGCAGATATTTTTTTAATATTATTCAAGTTAAGCAGATGCATTTTTTTCACAAAGATACTCCCTGATTTTATTAAAAGGAAAACAAGATTGTTTCATGAAATGTTCCTTCCCATTTAAAAAGAGCTGAATCACCGTATAAAGTAATATTTCTAATTCAATTAAAATTAGAGTCCAGAGTTTTCTTTTGAGTAGCTGAATGGTTATTGATTTCTCTAATAAGATTAATTCTCCTTTTAGATTAATTCTCCTTTTAGAAAACCATACATTCTTTTCCATTTAATTATGAAACAGACTACAATAAATCTGAATCAATATTATTCTCAAACTTTTTTACAGCAAGATTTCTTTTTAATCAATTTATAAACCATTTAATAATACTAAGAACATAATCTCAAAGCAGTGTACAATAAAAATTAAATAAAATAAATTAAAAATACAAAATATAATAACGTAATAAAAATAATATGCTAGAATTAAATCATGCAAACAATTTTTAAAATGATCTAAATGGAACAATATATTCTGGCAGAAAAGCCTGGGTAAAGAGGAAAGTTTATAAAAGCATCAAAACCACAGAGCAATTATATTACCCAATAATGGTATTTTATTGCTCGGCAAATATAAAATATTTTACATATTTTATGGAAGTACTAAATCCTGTTTATTTATAAAAGTTGCATTTCACTTTTTGCTGTTTCTTTTTCTTTATTAAAGCAATCCCAATATTTATCAATTTCTGCAACAAGGAAGAATGTTGTTTTTCTTCGTTCCCCACAGACATCAGAGGAATTCATTGAGAAACTGACAAAGCGCGTAGAGAAATCTCCGGAAGAGACGGGGGGTTTCCAGGAAGCCCCATTGGCTTATGATGCCATCTGGGCACTAGCTCTTGCGTTGAACAAGACCTCAGCTGAACTGGTAAAGAAAGGGCTGCGTCTTGAAGACTTCAATTACAACAACCAAACCATTACAGACGAGATCTACCGAGCACTCAACTCTTCAGCATTTGAGGGGGTCTCGGTGAGTGATCCCTTGAAACTGATCTCCTGAAGGCAGGAAATCTGGTGTGCAGAATATTCAGGGTCAATCCATAGGCAAGTCTGTCAGAATTCCGGGTCATCTAGTAAGATTATTTTGAGTAAGATCAAAAATCCTGCCTTCTCCTTCCAAGCCTATTTGAATTTTTAGAGCTTTTGGTTTTAGGGGTAGTAGTAATAGGTTGTCAAGAAACACTGATGGGAGGAAAAAAAGAAATATATACAGAAGTATTAGTACAGGATGGGGTCATGATGGGCTAGTGCAGGGGTCCCCAACCTATGGTCCGTGGCTGGGACTGGGTCCTGAGCTCTTGGCCAGTGGGCCACAGAAACAGCTGGCCCATGCGCATACATGCGTGGACGCGCATTTCCACCCCCCACTCACGCTAGTGCCCACGGCCCATTTGTGCATGCTGTTGAGGTTCTGGCTAATGAAACATTCCAAAGAACTTCCAGGCATTTATTTTCCTAAAAGTCTTTTATTGTTACAAAATGTCAGCACAGGCACAAGGGAGGGATGCTAGGATCTAAGTTCTCTTCCTCTGAGCAGTTAAATTATCAGCATGTTCCCTCCCTAAATTAGCCGTCATATCTCACATTATCCAGTTAGTGTGAAGGTCAAATGTTTTCTTCTTCTTTCTTTCCGGGCTTTACCGATCCCCTTCTGCTCTGTATTAACCCCATAATTACCAGACAATTCTACATATTGTCAAAAGCAAGAATATACAATATTTGCAGCATTGACACATGCGCGCAGGTGTGAATGGGGATGCTAGCGCAGGACGAGTGTCCGCAGCCCATTCGCACATGCGCCGCTAGCCCGGTTGGTTTGCGCAGCCGTTCATGCATGTGTGAATGAAGCCACTAGTGCCGCGCCAGTGTGCGTGGCCCCATGTGTGCGGCACCAATTTTAAACTTGCTCTCCTTTCCTCTGGTCCTCAAGCCCGGAAAGGTCAGGGACCTCTGGCCTAGTGATTAAGACCCTGGACTTGTTGACCAAAAGATTGGCAGTTTGAGATCTAAGTACCGTGTGATGGAGTGAACTCTTGTTCTTTCCTTCATTCCTCTAACCTAGCAGTTGAAAAGTATGCAAAATGCAAGTAGATAAATAGGTACCACTTCAGTGGGAAGGTAACAGTGTTCCGTGCACCTCGCCGTATAGTCATGCTGGCCACATGACCACAGAAGCTTCTTCAGACAACATTGGCTTCCTTGGCTAAGAAGTAGAGAGGAGCACTGCCCCCTAGAGTCAGATACGATTGGACATGGGAAACGTTTACCTTTACCTTTTATTAGTACAGGACATATAATACTAAGGAAAAGGTCATGAAAGACAGTAAATCAAGGATAGGTCTCTCGGTTACAGAACAAAAACTACTTTGTCCATGACCTTTCACTGAGTTTACATGTACACTTTCAGGTACAATGTTTCTTCACAACGATGACTTACTCCTCGAACTACTTGTCCCATATTTTTGAAAACCGAGATTCTCAGAAACTTTGCTCTGGAACTCAGACACAAGATAGAAATATCACTTGAATGGAACTGTACGACCCAGAGTCAAGTTGACTCAGCTTCTTGATTTCACATCCTTCTATGATAACTGCCACGTTTCTCCTCTGAAACTTCTTCCCCACCAGAGAAAAACAGTCGTTCTTTCCCTTATTGTTGGGATGTGGGACTCTGCCCCAATTACCGCTGGCAAGAGAGCCAAACCAGGTTGCCACCATGAGGATCTTCTCTTAACACGATTTCCTTCGCTCCCCAGGGACATGTGGTCTTCGATGCCAGTGGCTCTCGGATGGCCTGGACCCTCATCGAGCAACTTCAGGGTGAGTTCTCGGAAGGCTCCACACTAAGGGTTTTCCCATAGGTTGCCACATCAAGCTGACTCCCATGCCACGTGAAACAGTTGCCAAAACATCAGACTCACATCATTTCTGCCTTTTAATCCTCTTCCCCCCCCCCCCAGTGCACACAGGCATGCTGTAATTTCCATTTTGGATTTTTATTTTTATTTGGACAGGTAGTCCTTGACTTAAAGCAGTTCATTTAATGACCATTTGAAGTTTCAACGGCACTGAAAAAAAATGACTTATGACCATTTTTTCACGCTTAGGGCCGTGGCGGCATCCCCAGGGCCGTGTTATCAAAATTCAGATTCCAGGCAACTGAGTCATATGTATGATGGTTGCAGTGTCCCGGTGTGTGTGTGTGTGTGTGTGTGTGTGTGTGTGTGTGTGTGTGTGTGTGATGTGATCCCTTTTTACGACCTTCTGACAAGAAAAGTCATAAAATGGGGCAAAACTCACTTAACAAATTTCTCACTTGTGGTTGTAAATTGAGGCCTGTACTGAATGCCTTTTAATTTGCAGGATTCGTTTTGCTCCTCCTCCCCTCCCCCCCCTTCCTTTGCTATTAATTGGGTATGTGCCAATAACCCTGCAGTATAATTTATGTCACCGGGGGTTTACTTTTCCCCTTTATTCAGAGTGATGGGGAAATGTTTTTTCTCTGTGTTCTTCATATCTGCACTTTTCACAACTCTATAGAAATCCTACCCTTTGAATAAATAGACACAATACACAGACAAACACACCTGAAATAGACTTCTGCTGCAGCACAGCTGTACATCCTGTTTAGAGGATTTTGTGGAGAAACGGCAGAGTCAGTTGTGTGTCACCAGCTTCCAGGAAATTATTGCTCTTAGCAATCCTGTTCCCTCCCTATTACATTTTTTTTGAGATTACAGCTGGTAGAAATATACTGCTGAGAAGATGCTCTAAAACAAAGGCTTGCATTTAACAGTACCATGGATTGTGAATCAAACAACTGTGCTTGGGAGCAATGCCATTTCTTGTCATGTTACACAAAGCTGTATAATATCCCACCAAGGGCAAGGAATTATTCAACATTACAATGATCAGCGCCTCACAATAAATGCTGTATAATTATGTAGAAATGTTCCATTCAGCATAATTATATAGGATTTATTTTAGCGTATTTTCTTTTATAAAAGGCAATCAGGTGTGGCTATGCTCTTGCTATTTTTTTAAAGATTCAGTTCCGGCATTCTGACAGTTTAAAAACTGGTCCAATAGTCTGTCTTTCAGTAAATCCATTACTTGATTCTTCTGTTGTCTAGAATTCTTTTCTCTGCCGACAGATGGTGTCTATAAGAAGATTGGCTATTATGACAGCACCAAGGATAACCTCTCCTGGTATAACAATGACAAGTGGATTGGTAAGAGACTGAAAGATGTTCATTATGAGTAGGAGTGTGCAAAATGTTTTTAGCTCAAAGTGTTTTAAGTGTTCTGAACTTCAAATAAAATAACATTGTTTTGTTCCAAACTTCAAACAAAATCATTTCGAGCAATGGCGTTTTGACTATTTTGGATATAAGTAAACACCAAAATACTGTTTTGAACTGAAGCTGGTGATTTCAAGTGTTCCAAGATCAAAACAAAACAAATTCCAACAGTTTTATTCTGAGGTCACAAATTGAGACAAAATCTTGAAATCATTCCACGTTTTGTGCTGCTGTAACATAGCCAAGTGATCATTTCAACAGAACATCTCAAGTACAGTAAATCAGTATAAGACATTTAAGGTTACTTAAAGATACAACTCAATTCTTTCCAATTTATCTGAGACTATTTAACAAGTGAGTCAGAATCACTAATAGTGAAATTGTAGGGTGAGGAACTTAACAGATAGACAGTTATGAATCAACTCCCAGTGCATATTTGAGCTAAAGATGGGATTTAGATTTGAAAAGATGAAACCTAGCAGTCTAGTTATTCCCTTGAGGCCTAAAAATGTTCTCATCCCAGGCGTAGACATCTTGGGAGCATCTATACTGACTTATAGCAGATAATGATTCATTTCAAGAACAATTAAGGCAAAGAATATATTCTTCACAGTGATGGACAAAGGATCACACTATAAATGGTAGGAATGGGGTCAGATAAATGAGACATTTTAGAGGTTTCCACTTCTTTGTATGCATGTGGGTTAATGACCATTTTTATACGAATTTAAGTATTGTGTGAATTTCATAATTCAGCATTCCATGTCTGCCAAGAGACTCACCTTGGGAAATGCTTCATGCATGGGTTGAGTCAGGAGGAACTGCTTAGCCTCAGGCAATGCATCTTTTAAGCTTCTCAGGTTACCATAGGGAAACATCCCTGGATGTGGTTAGTCTTTGTGGATCTTTCTGGTGAAAAAGCCTGTGATATGAATTCCTTTCTTCTTCCCATATCTTCCACTGCAGGTGGTGTCCCACCAGCAGATTATACTAAGGTCATCATCACCTTCAGATACCTTTCCCAGAAGCTCTTCATTTCTGTTTCGGTGCTCTCAAGTTTGGGTATCCTGTTGGCCATCATTTGCTTGGCCTTCAACATCTACAATGGGCATGTCAGGTGGGTGATACTTTATTTATTTATTAATTTTATATGCCGCTCATCTCACTGACAAGTGATTCTACTTAATACATCCAGCTTCTTTTGCTAAGTGAAAATTTGTAGTTCTATAGGAGAAGACATACTTTGCATTCGAAGTCCCATTCCCAATATATCCAGAACAACTTCTGGATTTTGAAACTCTGGAGAACCATTGCCAATCAGGACAGATCAAGTGTGAGGAACCTATAGCAGTCTAGATATTGTCACATTTTAATGCTTATCAGTTCCCCAATCTGACAACTTCCAGTTATGTTGGGATTTCAATTCCCAGAGTCCCCTGCCAGTACAAGTTGAGAATCTGAACAAAGGTACCATGTTAGAGTCAACTGAAGCAGGGAATATTTAGTCAAAATGAGGTGGCTTCTTAGATGGTGCTGAAGGGCGTATTCACCCAAAACAATCAAAATGATTAAGCATTTGTTTATTTCACTTAAGCATGGTAAGGCTCTTTCAGGATCCAATTCAATGATTCAAAAACATAAATTAGAATATTTTTTTGAAATCAAATTGAAACTGATTGCTTTTAAAATTGGTTAGTCAAAATGGATTTTGTCTAGTTCATTCAGCCATAATACTTTATTTTGATTTATAGTAATTTGGAAGCAGAGAGCTGGTGGCTCAAACTCTTTGTATACCAAATTCTGCTTGGACCTTGACACTGCCCTTCTTTTTTTACAGATACATCCAAAACTCACAGCCATATCTCAACAATATGACAGCTGTGGGCTGTGCACTGGCCCAGGCAGCTGTCTTCCCACTTGGGTTGGATGGCCTTCACATCAGCAGAGACCTCTTCCCTTTTGTTTGCCAGGTACATTGTGGCTTCTTTAAAGCTTTAGAGGACATCCTGGTAGTTTAATAGCTAAACAAAGAGCAGGAAACCTGAGGCCTCTACATGCCACTGAACTACATTTCCCAGCAAACTTAACCAACTTACCCAATGGTAAATGATGCTAGGAGCTACAATCTTGTAGTTTCTGGAGAACCACAGTTACCATGTGGTTCTCCATGTACCCAAGATCAATTTCTGAATTTTTCTTTAGTGAAGTCTTCCCTGTTTCTAATTCCATTTTAGAATTGAGAGCTACCATGGAAACCAATGGACACGGTTCAGAACTGGAATAGGCATCATCATATCTCCCATATCACACCCCCCCCAAAGTTGAACAGATACCCTAACTAGGGTCTTCTTTGTGTGAAAAAATACATTTTTAAGACGTTCCTAAATATTTAAATGTATTAGTATGCAGTCAAAAGTATAAATTCCTCTGCCAGTGCTAGATTTTGTGGGGATGGTGTTAGGAAGCTAACCTTTGCTCAACCAGAATTGCGTTTTATAAAGAAAATACTGTATCTCACCCCACATGCTGTCTTTACAGTGGAC
Organism: Crotalus tigris; assembly: GCF_016545835.1. Taxonomy (NCBI): domain Eukaryota; kingdom Metazoa; phylum Chordata; class Lepidosauria; order Squamata; family Viperidae; genus Crotalus; species Crotalus tigris. The sequence continues at coordinate 49,960 of NW_024097425.1, forward strand.
AATACTGTATTGCTGTTGTAAACATTTTATTTTAAACAAAGGCCTCCATCCCACCATATGATAAATACATAGTGATGTTATTATTAGAGGCAAAAATATTTTTAAATAATATTTATTAAGATATTTTACAAAGATAAAAATAAATAGATTCAAAGAAAAATAAATAGCAAAGTAAATGTGAAAAAGAAATGTGAAAAGGAAAAAGAAGATATAGAAAAGAAAAATGAAAAACCAGAAAGCATATATTTTAAAAAAATGGCTTTCAATATTTCTCTTGGCAGTTATATGTATGCTCCTAATCAAACCATTCTCCAATTTCATTATAATTTCATTCTTTCTATAATCTATTATTTCTAAGCATCAAAACCATAAATCTCAAGGTCATTTTCTTTCTCAAGCAAAAAAATCTATAAGAGATTTCCAGTGATTGATGTACGTCAATAATGACCTTTCTCTAATCAAAGAAGTCAATTTGTCCATCTCAGCAAGTTCTGTCAATTTCACCAACTATTCTTCCCTAGTGGATAGTGCAGATTCTTTCCATCATTGTGCATATAATAATCATGCCACAGTAATCATACATTGAAATAATCTTCCATGGCTCTTTTCTAACCATTTATCCATCTATCCTTATCCTAATAAGAAAAATTCTGGCTTCAATTGAATATTAATGTTTAAAACCCTCTGCATCAGGGTGTGCATGTGAATCCTATTTTTTAAACATTTTTAGATGTCTGCCAAGCAAGTCCATTCATGTTGGTCATATTTCAACACATATTTGAATTGCCCTTATACATTCTAGATATTTTTTTCTGCCATCAGGTAGCACTAATATATCATTTTATAAAACTTCCTGTTTATAAGATAAGATAAGATATAAGAGATAAGATAAGATGATATGATAAGATAAGAAGACAAGACAAGACAAGACAAGATAAGATAAGATTTTTTTATTGTGGGCACAACGGCACACATCAAAAATGAAATTTAGTTGCCCGCTCTCAAAGTGATCTTAATGTACATCTCAGCTCTTTAACCTTGTATTTTCCCATTGATTCATCTTTATGTTATAACCAAAGTTCTTAGCCCACTTTATCATGCATTGTTTAACTTGTTTTTCTTCAGTTTTAAATTTCAACAAAAGTTTATACATTTTAGCAATTGCATCTTCACCACTGGTACACAATTAATTTCGAATTCTGTCTGATCTTGCCCCATATCATAAGTCTTTTTATCCATTTTAAATCTTCCTGATGACTGTAAATGGGAAAACCATTGACATAATGACTATTTCTCTCTCACTAATTGCTCTCTTGATTTGATTTTTTTATTCCCCTTGATGATTTTTCAATAATTCCTTTAGTGTAATCATTTGTCTTTGTCTGCTGCTTCTCTTCTATAAAATGCTTTTTATGCTGAGAGGTGTTTTTGTGCTCAATCTGCAGTTATATTTATTCCACGCTTTCAAAATGGCACATCTAATAAAATGGCTTTTAAGATCCACATTAACTTTATGATATCAAAATACCATAAATGTACTGCAAAATACAATTTCAGGTCAGGTTAACCCAATATTCCTCTGCCCTTTACATCTTATAACTCTTTATATTTAACTTGTATTTTTTTCCCTTGCCATACAAATTTAAACATATCTTTTACCATTGCTTGAATAGTACATAAGTTCTTAAAACATCACTCTGGGTAAAACATCTTTATCAAATAAATTTTCCCTAATAGTGACAATTTTAATTTCTTCCATCTTAACATGTCCTTTTTAATTTCATTCCATAACTAAAATAATAATTTCAAAATAATATGATTCATATTATAATTTGATTTGTATTCATCATCATAATACCCAAGTATTTACTTTTTAAAAAATCTTAAACCAGTTTTCTCCATCAGTTCTATTAGATCTTCTGTTTTCATATTTTTGTAAGCATCTTTGTCTTTCGACTATTAATCTTAAAACCTGCTAGCATACCAAAGACCTTTAATTTTCCCATTAATGTTTCAACTCATCTAGTAGAGCTTCCAAAACTAACACCAGGTCATCTGCAAAAGGCTTAACTTATAAGTTTCTTTTTTTATCTTATTCTAGTGATTCTCTCATGTTATTTTATGTCTATTCCAGTGATGGCGAACCTTTTAGAGACCGAGTGCCCAAAAATCTGCCCCGCTCTCCTGGCCCCAGCCCCGCCCGCCTACAGGGCCACTCACCACCTCCACATAGATCGCCCAGGTGGCCCATCAGCGCCATGGTGGCCACGCCCTCTACCCACGCCCTGCAGCATCAACTGGACACGACGGGCGGAGTCTTGTCCCTGCTGCCTGGCTGATGAAAAGATTTGCCACAACCTTCAGTGAAAACTGTGGCATTTAGCTGACACAGTTGGCAGCTTGTGGAACTTACCAAATTTCATTAAAAGTATTTTTTGAAAGACTGTTGAATGCTAGTCTCATAATCTCAGTGCTATATAAACCCAAGGCTGTTTTCAGATTGTTGTGCATGAATGTCACAACATCCCACAATTTGGGAAAAACCTTTAATAGGCAGCACAGCACATTTTCAATCATAGCATTTCTAACCTGCAGTATTGCAACCAAGAAACACGGCTGAATTGAGTTGCCAGTAGAAGGGCTACTTTTATATATTTTAAACCAGACATGTCAAACACAAGGCCCGGAGGCCATATGCGGCCTGCAAAGTGGTTTCATGTGGCCCACAAAGCCATCCTGGAAACAGTGAGGGAACGGCCCCCGCTGCCTTGGCCCTGGCCCAGGCTGGCCGGGAGCCAATGTACAATTTTGTGGTGGCCATCTATGCTGAAACGCATTCAGTCTTAGCTCCACAAGGCTGTCTGTAAACAGCAAGGAACCAGCCCCTGCTGCGTCGGCCCCACCCCTGGGTGCATGCTGGGGAGGTGTCACCTTTTGTGAGGAATGAAGAAATGGACCATGCCTTGGCGCTTGCCCTGGTCCCACCCCCTTCTGCCAGAGAGATCTGTCCCATTCCTGCCCAGGCCCCCACAGGCATCCTTGACGCGAACGATGTAGAGCTGGCCATGCCCACCCAGTAGGCCACACCCACTCCATCCACATCCACCCAGTAGGCCGCACCCACTCCATCCATGCCCACCCAGTAGGCCACACCCACTCCATGCCCACCCAGTAGGCCGCACCCAACCAGCCCCCCAAGGGCAACCGCAAAGCTGATATGGCCCTCGATGAAATTGAGTTTGACACCCCTGTTTTAAACCATTACATCATTGACACCATTTAGGTGGCCTCAATTCTGAAATAACAGAATAACCAAGTCAGAAGGGACCTTGGAGGTCTTCTAGTCCAACCCCTTGCTCAAGCAGGAGACCCTTTATCATTTCAGACAAGAGGCTGTCCAATCTGGCACCACAACGTTTGGGAGGCAAGCCATTGAATAAGATTGAATGTTTAATAACATTTTTCAAATGAGAGAGAATTCAGGTGGTCCTCGGTCTCTATCTCCAGGTAGTCCTTGACCTATGACCACAATTGAGAATTGAGCCCAAAATTTCTGTTGCTAAGCAAGACAGTGGTTAAGTGAATTTTTGCCCCGTTTGGTGACTTTTCTTGCCACAGCTGTTAAGTGAATCACTGCAGTTGTTAAATTAGTAACATGGTTGTTAAGTGAATCTGGATTCCGTATTGACTTTACCTGTCAAAAGGTCTCAAAAGGTGAGCCCATAACCCTGGGACACTGCTATACCATTGTAAATATGAGTCAGTTGCCAAGCGTCTGAATTTTGATCACGTGACCATGGAGATGCTGCAATGGTCTTAAGTGTGAAAAACTGTCATAAATCACTTTTTTCAGAGTCATCGTAACTGCAAATGGTCACTAGTTGAACTGTTGTAAGCTGGGAATTACCTGTAGTGTTAGAAAATTCATCATCTCTTTGTGGTAGACTATAGATACCTCTCGGGAAAGTCCCAGCTTCTCTTGGTTGATTAAGAGCTTTGCGGAAGTTCTGACATTCTTTTGTGATGAGATATCCTAAAGCAGTGTTTCTCAACCTTGACAATTTTAAGGCATGTGGACTTCAACTCTCAGAATTCCACAGCCAGCCAGAATCTAAAGGAAGCTATTGACTTAATATGGATTTTAGAACTAGACAAATCTGATAGTAAATGGTTCTGCTTTCTTACTATTCTTTCCCCTACCCCACTTCCAGGCTCGGCTTTGGCTCTTGGGTTTGGGTTTTAGCCTTGGCTATGGCAGCATGTTCACCAAAATCTGGTGGGTACATACCGTCTTCACCAAAAAGGAAGAGAAAAAAGAACGACGGAAGGTCTGTGTTTTGTCTTGTTATCACTCTGGGCTGAAACATTCAAATGAAGCGAGTAGTACAGAGAAAGCATTTGGATGTACCTTGTATTTCCTTTGAAGGCTATTATTCTTGGAAACAATTCCGAGTTGGCTTGAGGCCACACCAGGACAGAACTGGCAATATTTGCTCAAAAGTTACAAGGGTGTTCATCGTTTTCTATTCCGCAGGAATTTAATCTTGAAATCATACCACACCCTTGTTCCACTAAAATAATTGTTGATCGAGATTACAGTTCCCTACTTTATCTTTTATATCTGGTGGGTGTGTCCTTAGGTGAAAGGGTTTGACACAGAAGTTCATAAAGCTTAGCAACATCCAGATCTAACCCAGTGTATTTACATCTGAGTTTTGCTACAGTTTATGACTAGCTGCAGATTTGGAGGGGAGGACACCATTTTCGGGGTGGGAGGATTAGCAAATTTGATCTTATAACCATACTAAAGAAAAGGCGTAATAAATAAATTGTCAGTGTTCCTTAGCCGTGTTCCTTGCTTTCTTCCTCTGTGTGTGTGTCCTTAGCCTCTTGTTGAAACACTGCTGAACTTTGCTGTTTTGTTTTGATTTATTGCTTTACAGTGTTGTTTTCTTACATTTATGTTGATAAGTTTCCCAAGGAACTGTCACTGCAGGAATGTTTAGAAGGCTGCCTTATATTAAATCAGACCATTGAACCATCCAACCTGGTATTGTTGTGACTGGGATAGATTTCTCCAGTCCTCTCTGAATACAAAACAGGATTTTTTTGGGGGGGGAATGTATTTGCATACAACTTGTCTCCCAGAACATCTTCGGGTTGTCTTATTTATTACTTTAAGCCCACTTTTCCCACTAAACTTTTGATACAAGGTCTTGGGTTTCCCACACTTTCTCAACTTTCCTCAGTCTGATGCCTTCCGGGTAACATTCACTTCAATTCCCAGACTTATGAGAGTCTGAAGACCAACTACGAAGGCACCAGCTCGGGGAAAAAACTGTTGTTCCCATAATCAGAAAAATGAAACATGTGAAATAGGTGTGTATTGTTTCCATAGTACCCAATAATACACGATAAAGACATTGGGTAAACAATTATTATTATTATAGTTGATTAGATGGATTCATGGTCTGAATCCCCAGGCAGCTAGAATTTGTAGCCTCCAGTATTCATGAAATTGCATATATTCTATTCCGTTCCTTTGAGTGGGTTTAGCCTCCAGTTCTCTCTCTACTTTTTTCCCCCGCAGACTTTGGAACCCTGGAAACTCTATGCCACCGTTGGATTGCTGGTTGGGCTTGATTTTGTCATCTTGGCTATCTGGCAAATAGTCAATCCCCTGAAACGCACAACAGAGGTAACGTCCTAAGGTGGCATCATTTTAAAACAAGCTATAGGTTCAAGGATTCCAGTTCGTTCAAACGGCTGTTGGTTCTTTTAGTACTAAGATGTATGAAACAACAATTTTTAAAAATTCCACGGAGGGTACAAGACTGCCTTTCTATCATTAGCCCACAAAGTTGTAGTGAGTTAAACAGGCAAAAATTATGTTAGCCTGAACCAGAAAGTCTATCTTTTCACAATGAAGTATTGCTTTATCAAACGTGCTTACCTATTAAAAGCCTCTTCAAGAGAAGATTCCACATTCTTATTAGATCAATGAGGGGGGCCTTGTGGCCTCCCAGTTGTTGTTATTTGTAATATCCCTCATCAGAGGCTGGAGGTCCTGTAAGGTGTCTTTCAGGAACCACAGAGAGGACTACTAGTCCCATGTTACTGGAGATGGTTCTCATTCCATTGACCACTCTTTTTTTTTTTTTTTTTTACAGAAAAGCCAACAGTTGCAGTCAAGCTTAACGGCACTAAATTTGAAGCCAGGAAATTGAGAATTCTTTATTGCTGCCTTAGGCATGGAATAAAGTGAGTGACTTTGGATCAGTCACTTTTTCTCTGCCCTAGGAAGAAGGCAATGGCAAATCTCCTCTGAAAGTTTTTGCAAGAAAACTGCATAGATTTGGCCATACAGTCACCAGGAGTCAGGGTTGGCTTGGGGGGCCATAACTAAAGCAAGTGTTTGTCCCAGCGTATTGTAGAAAAGTCTGCTTCTCTTGGATGCCTATCTCACTATTTCTCCTCTGTGACCCAGTTCCCCTGCTTCTTTCCTGAAACCATTGCCCCATAATCTCCCATACATTTACTGCCTCGTGTTTTTGAGTCTTTCTTCTCCCCCCCCCCAATAATCTGTGCTGGCTGCATTCACATCATATACTTGCCTTAATAATGGTTTAACCAATTCACTCAGTTTTTGGAATTTTGTGCAGCAATACTTACTGGCCCAGCCAACAGAGACAGTTGTAAGCAGAAGTGAACTCTGTAAACGCACCTTATTAACCTCAGAGTCTTGAGTTTTACAAGCTCCTGCTAATTACTGGCCTTTACTGTATATTTGTAGTTGTAGATATCATGTGGGAGATGATGCGGTTGACCCTTTCCTCGGGTTTAGCCTGGTCATCTCCTACATCTCACCTGTTTGGTATGTCCCTGCAGTTTCTTCTCCTCTTCCCTATAACAACCTGTTGAGAAGATTGTTTTTTCCCCCTTGTTGCTTTCCTCTCCACTCTTGGCAGTTTTGTTCCTATCTTAATTGAATTGTGATTCCCAGTGTGAGTTGGGATATATCTAAAGACCTATCACAGGGTCGGTTCCTTCTTTGACTGAACATAACTTATGGTTCTGGGAAGGGGCTAAAACTTCAGTGTTCCTTCTCCCTGACCTAATAGTATATCACAAGGGGAAGGGATGCAAATGACAAAATGATCATTGTGAAATATGAATGCAAGCTCTGCTCTTTTAAACATTCATCATGATATTGCATGCAGATACGTAAGGGACAGACGTTTGCAGTGTGATGTCACAACACCCATTTCCTCATGTTGATGAAACCATCCAATCTCACAGGTGCCTTTGCATCACACCTGCAGAGAGCCTGGATGCTATACAGCAAGCCATATATTTCTAGAAAACCAACTTATTAGAAAATTCCTTTTTTCCTAACTGTACATGAAAGCTGGTGCCCTATAATTTTGAACTTGAAGCTACCCCAGTTACGTATAAAGCAAGATATGTAAAGATATGCAGTTTAAGATATAAAAGGTACATGTGTGTGTGAGAAAATGTTGCTAACTTTCTTTCCGAATTTTACTTAGGATTATTTTTCAGCTGGGCTGTTGTTATTAGTTAAGAAAAGAAATTTAAAAGCAGAGCAAGGAAAATGGCCGCAAGACAAAAATCATCCATGTGTCCTTTTTGCACTTTAAATGCACCACTAGGAGGCCTACTGGCACAGTGGTTAGAGTGCACTATTGCAGGCAAACTCAGCCCACAACCTGGAGTTTGATCTTGAGAGGGCTCAAGGTTGCCTCAGTTTTCCATCCTTCCGAGGTCGATAAAATGAGGAGCCAGATTGTTGGGAGTAATATGGAAATAATGTTCACTGTAGGCCAGTGGTGGCGAACCTATGGCATGCGGGCCAGAGGCAGCACTCGGAGCCCTCTCTGTGGGCACACGCACCGTCGTCCCAGCCCCGCCTCTCATGGCCCCCTCCTTCCCAGGAGCCCCCCCCCCCGGAGGAGAGTTGTCCCCGGGCGTGGCCCATGAGAAGCAGCGCAGCCAAGGACATGGTAGCCGGGCAATGGGGATCCCATTGAACGCAGATGATGCTGCAGGGCGCGGGTGGAGGGTGGGGCCACCATGGCGCTGCTGGGCTGCCTGGGTGATCTGTGGCAGGCCATGGAGGTGGTCGGTGGTCCAGCGGGCAGGGAGGAGCGGGGATAGGGGTGGGGGGCGGTTTTTGTGCACTCGATCTCTAAAAGGTTCACCATCACTGCTCTAGGAGATGACTAGGCTGAGCCCAAGGGAGGGATCAAATGAGTCATTAGTCTTGAGTGCCTTTGCGCCCACAAGAGACCTAGGTCCAACCCACCTTGAATTCCAAAGACTCTCATCTACCGCCAATTTGCTTTGACACTTAATAGTACAGATTCTTGTAGAACAGAGGTCCCCGACCTTTTGGGCACCAGGGACCGGTAACATGGACAGAGATTTTTCCGTGGACCGGAGGGGGGGTGGTTTTGTGTACTGCCTGCATCCCACGGATGGGGCTTTGCTTGTTTGTGCAGACCGGTTGCTGGCTTGCCGCGACCCGGTACTGGTCCACGAAGCAGGGGCTGAGCGCTCCTGTTGTAGAGCGCTTAAGCTTGCAATAAACTTTTATATTCATCCGAACTGCCTGGACTCCTGATTTCCCGTGCCTGATATTACATTGTCAACTGCCCAGAGAGCGCTGTAAAGTAGCATGGGGTGGTATATAAGCCTAAATGCTATTGCTATTGTTAAATGACAGTTTCACCCTCTTCCATACTCTTATTTAGAAAAGAGAATATCAGGATTGAACTGTGGAGTCCTGGTGCTCTCTAAGCTTGGTTGTTTTCTTGCAGGTGTTTTATTACCCAACAAGGTAACTTCATCAGTGCTAGAAGGAAGTGGGGTTTGCTCTCTTTTTATATGCAATAGCTTGCCCTGCCAGTATTGCTGAGGGGGTGTGTGATTTTCTCCCTGGTGTTTCCTTGATTAAGGTATTCCTTTATATATGCTTCTTTATATTCTTTATACTGTATGTGCTTGAGACAGGTATATATATCTATAATCATCTTGACCCTTATAGTGCAGCCTTAAGAAAGAGTTAAGAGCATACCTTGCCTTATTCAGTATATTATCTGCTTTGGCTCTTCTGCTTCCAATGTCTTCATCCTCTCTCCCCCCCCCCAAGGAATTTACCAAAGAGGAGCCGAAAAGTGACATTGACGTGCTGATCCTACCCAAACTGGAGCACTGCAGTTCGGAAAGGATGAATACTTGGCTGGGTGAGCCTCTCTAGGAAAAGAAGGGGGTTTGTCCCAAGTCCACTTCCGCTTATTCCGAGGTTTCGGTGTCCTTTCCTTTCCTTGGCTAGCCTTGTAAATCTGCCCAGTCTTGCCTTAGTTTAGAACTGGACAACTTGGTCACTTTTCTGCCTTCTGGACTGAAGCATGGTGTCCCAAATACTTTTTGGTTTCTTATCTACTGCCCAGTCTCCCCAGGGGTTCCTTCTGCACACGTGTATTTTACCATTCCAAATAAAACGGATTGTTTTGGGAAGCCGGGGAGAAAGTGCTCAAGGGCTGAAAAACAATGTAGGTGATAAGGATGGAGACATAGACTGGGATTGAGTGGGATCCTGGAGACAGCCAGGTGGCTCTGCCAAGAATACTGGGCATAAATTGCATACCTTGTTACATTTGGTTTGTGCTCAATGATTGTTGCTATTTTTTTTTTTTTACACTGTTTTGAAATTGATTAGGCAAGCCTTCCTCCATCTGGTACTTTCACTACAATGACCAGCAATTAGGCTACCTGGAAGTTTGGGGAGATTTAATCCTTGGAGGAGTGGGGAGGCTGGTTTAAAGTCCTGTTAAAATCGATGTTTTTAAATTTTCTTTTTGATTCTTGCTTTATTACTATGTGTGTTTTTTTCTTATAAGCTTCCTTGAATGTTTCATAAAAGAAGTGAGCTTCCTACTACTCAAAGAGCGAAAGAGTTAATAAGGGAGGCAGAATCTACTGCCACCCTTCCTAGGGTTGTTCCCCCCTACACCCACCCTTCCATTGGGATATCTTTGTCTTCCACCACCTTCACATTCCTTCCTCCCCCACAGGCATCTTCTATGGCTTCAAAGGACTGCTGCTGCTTTTAGGCATCTTCCTGGCCTATGAGACAAAGGGAGTCTCCACAGAGAAGATCAATGACCACCGGGCTGTGGGCATGGCAATCTATAACGTGGCTGTAAGTGGTTTGTTTCAGATAATTGACAATCATCTCTGCCAATTGAGCTTCTGGTTACAGCAATGTACAAGTAATTGGAAGAGTATTCCGTTTCTCCTCAGTCTAAAGAAAAGGAACAAGGTTTGGCCCAACGTTTCTGCCTTAGCAGGGATCAGAATGGGGATTCAGCCACTTCTAACTGGTCATGCAGTCGTCTTGTTTTGGGCTACTTTGCCTCAATTGGGGTTGCATGTAAGATCTCTTTTTGTAAAGAGGAAGGAAGATGGTCTTCACATATATGCAAGCTCTGTTGTCAAGGCAACAAGAGGAAGAACATTTTTTTTAAGTTCAGGATGTCTAGATAATCTTTGGAAGTGGCAGATTCACTGAACTATAAAAATACTTTAAGAATAGAATAGAGTGGGGAGGAATGGAGTGGAATGGAATAGAATGGAGTGGAATGGCATGGCATGGCATGGCATGGCATGGAATAGAATAGAATAATAGAATGGAATATAATAGAACAGAATAGAATAGAATAATGGAATGGAATAGAATAGAATAGAATAGAATAGAATAGAATAGAATAGAATAGAATAGAATAGAATAGAATAGAATAGAATAGAATAGAATAGAATAGAATTACTTTATTTGGCCAAGTGTGATTAGACACACAAGGAATTTATCTCCAGTGTATAGACTCTCAGTGTATATGCAAAACAACAAATTATAATAATAATATCAATAAGAGAAGATAGTTAAAAAAGGTGAGAAGGATAATAATACAGCCATACTACAAGGGTAAATATATTTTAGTATATTTACCAAATTTATATTTAGAATGTATAATTCTAAATTTATAGTACATTTAGAAGGAGTAGGAGATACATTCAGACTTGGACGATTCTATTATAGCCAATCTCAATAAAAGTAGTTTTAACCTTCCTGTAGAGTTGATTTCCTGGTGTAGTCTACCCAGTAGGGCGGACAATTTGGGAGAGGAGCTTCTGAACATCTGGCTGCAGCTCAGTCAGAAAGCTTTGCTTCTCAGTGTTTAGTGTTGCAGTAATAACCATCTGCTTTCACGAAGCCAGCCTATCCTGTTGGATGATGTCAAGGTTATTATCTGTCCTTGGCCATAGGGGCAGGGTGAGCTTTGAAGGCTAGAAGCAAATTTCCTGACAATTCCTACAACGGCTAGAGAATTCTGATAATTGAAGTCCACACGCCTTAGGTTGGTCAAGGTTGTAAAATCCTGCTGTAGGATTTCCTGGGTGTGCTTTCCGGTGTAAGCTCTCTAACTGCCTGCAGCCTCTCCCTTTTATAGGTGTTATGTCTTATCACGGCCCCTGTGACCATGATCCTCAGCAGTCAACAGGATGCTGCCTTTGCCTTTGCCTCACTTGCCATCGTCTTCTCCTCTTATATCACGCTGGTTGTGCTGTTTGTGCCCAAGGTAAATACTTCCCCTCTGACATCGCTTAAGTCAGACATGTCAAACACAAGGCCCGGGGCCGGATGCGGCCCATGAAATGGTTTCATGTGGCCTGCGAAGCCATCCTAGAAACAGTGAGGGAATGGCCCCCGCTGCCTTGGCCGGAAGCCAATGTACAATTTTGTGGTGGCCATCTATGCTGAAATGCATTCACTCTTTCTATGCTGAAATGGATTCACCACAAGGCTATCTAAAAACAGCGAGGAACCAGCCCCTGCTGTGTTGACCCCGCCCCCTGGGTGCATGCTGGGGAGGTCTCACCCTTTGCGAGGAATGAAGAAATGGACCATGCCTTGGCACTTGCCCCGGTCCCACCCCCTTCTGCCAGAGACCCTCAGATCTGTCCCACTCTTGCCCAGGCCCCCACAGACACCCTTGACGCGAATGATGTAAGCTGGCCACGCCCACCCAATAGGCCACACCCACTCCATCCACGCCCACTCACTAGTCTACACCCACCCTGGCCATACCCATCCGGTCCCCCGAGGGCAACCGCAATGCTGATGCAGCCCTCAATGAAATTGAGTTTGACACCCCTGGCATAGGTCATTCTTTAGCTCAGGACTGGATAATTAATTTTCCCAAAGGGCCACCTAACACTGGGATTATTGTGGATGGCCAAATCAAAAGGACCGTGAAGGTGCATAGGCACACATGCACGCACATCTATAAATTGAAAAAAAAATAGTTGCCTTCAAAATAAAAGCAATTCAGTTGTATTGCGTGCATGGTGTACACCTACATTTGACTTCAAATTTTCGATGGACTTCACGTGGGCTGGACAGGGACATCCAAAGAGCCAGATTTGGCCCAGGGGTCATAAAATGCCCAGGTCTGGTCTAGCGCATCCCAGACAATGGCCTTCTCAGGAAGGGAGCTGAAAAAATTGAGAAGCACATCTGGTCTTCCTGTTCTGGCTATCTTGCGCAGCCCTTTCCTAGCCACAACTGCAGAAGTGTGGTTCCTGTTTCAGATGCGGCGTCTTATCACCCGGGGAGAATGGCAGTCTGAGCAGCAGGACACCATGAAAACTGGCTCCTCCACCAACAACAACGAGGAGGAGAAATCACGGATGTTGGAGAAGGAGAACCGTGAATTGGAGAAGATCATTGCCGAGGTGGGGACCGTATGTATCTGGCCCTCCCCAGCCAGGGAGTGATGATCAGTCCGGTGTCCTTCCTTCCATTCTCAGTTGTATTTTCTGCACAATTTAATAATCACAGTAGAGAACTTTCATAGATCCAGACCAGGGGTAGGCAACCTTGGCTCTTTTATGACTCGTGGAGTTCCAGAATTCCTGAGCCAGCATGGCTCAGCTTGGAAACCTCTCCCTTTCCCCTCAGCATGGCTGGCTCAGGAATTCTGGGAATTGAAGTCCACGAGTCATGAAAGAGCCAAGGTTGCCTACCCCTGATCCAGACAGACAACCTGTAGGGCAGAGGGCAAAGCATGATGGGAGATGGCATGGGATTTCTTTCTATGTTTTTGGGATGGAGGGCAGTTTCCTCAGAATTGTGGGAAGCTCCGTGGTGAGCATTTTCAGTGATCATTGGTGGGGAATGCAACCCTGGAGGCGCAAACTGGCCACACTTTCTATAAAGACTAAGAATGTGGCGCAACATTGCTTACTCCTCATGAGCATCCTTCCATCCCCTTCTTAGAATACACTATTTGAGCAGTCCACAGAACCGAGTATAAGAATTGAGCTGCCTTTTGATTGCTGGTCAACCTCCTTGGACTTGAGTTTTGGTTCTGGTGAGGTGTTTTTAGGGCGGGGAAGATTGCAGCTGCCTCCTTCCTGTATCTAAATTCTAGAGGAACAAACTGGGGACAGATCCCGGAGAAAACCATTTAGCTTCAATACCAACTTGATGGCACATAATAAAACCTGTGCCAACATCCATCCCTTCCACCAGGATGCTGGGGGAGGGTGTTGCCCCATTGCTTCATAGACCCCTCCCTCCCTCCTCCCCGACAGAAAGAAGAGCGTGTCTCGGAGCTCCAGCAGCAGCTGAAAGAACGGCAGCAACTCCGTTCCCGGCGGCGTTCCTCCAACTGCGCGGCTGACAACCATTTCAACAACTCAGCTTCCGCTTCAGCAGCCACTGGCCCCAACCTTTACCAGCCCAGCCTGCCACTTGTCCGTTGCCTGGTGGCTGAGCAGGCTGACAAGCTGGGACGCAACAATTGTGATGGGAGCCGTGTCCACCTGCTCTACAAGTGAAGGACCTTGCAGACATCTGGAGAAAGGGAGAGTGGGGCAGCTGGGAAGGGGCATCTGGTGGGTGGGGACTCTGTACAGCCGGCTGGGAAGGAGGTTTTTTTTTCCCAAAAGAAAGGAAACGGAATCATAATCCCTAGTCTTTGTAAAATATCTTCGTGTCTGTCCATCTGTTTCCCCTGGAGCCTGGAAATATAAGTGGAAAATCTGGAGACTTAATTTAGAAGTATGCAATCCCAGGGACACCCGCATCTACACTCCCCCACCCCTCAACACACACACATCTCACTACTCTTCAAATGTTACTACTTGGGAAGGGAGGAACTGGAAATGTGGCCATTGTAAAGCCAAACTCCCCATCTGTGTCCATGGGTGCTTGCAAGAATATGAGGGAGCAAGAAGAAATTCAGACTGAAAGGAGCATTGGAAACTGGTGCAGTTTTTGCTCCTCTGTAAACTTAACCTAGATACAGATACCAGTAGATACAGCATACAGGGACGTCAATTTTTGTACAGTTGAGTTGTGACGTGGCAATTATATTGCGTTACTGATAGTCCTACCATAGTTTGCAAGGGTCTTCTTTACATTTTTTTTCCCTCTTTTTGCTGCAACCTGATTGTTTGCAAAAGGGTCTATTTGTTCCAAGCCAGTCTGTAGCACAGTCTTCCTGCAGCAGATAGTTGAGTCTTCTAAGCATTTTGGTATGAAAAAAAAAATGTTTCATGTAACCCCAAAGAGTTCCATGATGTTGGATTGGATTGCACTGATTACGTTTCATTATCAAAAGCACTTAACTTAATTTCCCGATCCAATTCTGGCTACCGGTACAAGCAACCACACAAATGCACAACCTGGCTGGCTCTGATGATAGCCGTATCGCACATCGTAGCCATGTCACATTTTAACCTCTGCCATCATTCCTGTGCAATCATGGGACCGTGTGGCGTCCCAGCTGGGCCACATCTACATAAAGGTGAAGAGTGATGCAATGATGGAGGTGAAGGTTTAAAGCCAAAGGGAAAAATTCAAAAGGTGAAGGTGGAGCCCTTATTCAGAGATCTAGGCTATTGCTAGAGACAGGAGAGGGACCGTAACAGGTGACTTCCTTGTCCAGGTGGTAATTAATTAACCACAAGATTCCGCCTTGTCCATCTGTAGCAGAGTTCTTTAAGAAAGCAAGCACCGTTCCTTGGATATGAGGGGACAGGCATTGCCTGATGTGAGAATGTTAGCTTGGAATTGTTTCTACGAATATTTCAGTTTTTACTCAGCAGCATCTGCTCATGCTTGGAAATGTGTCCTTCAGTTGACAATGGGCCATGGAGAATTTCTAGATCATATTTAATTGCCATTATTGCCTTCATCTTGGTTCGTCTACACAAGGAATGTAGGGTGCTAGAGCTACAGTGAAGATAAGGATTGACTAGGTTGCTGATGAACATTAGGGAACTGGGGCCCATAGTCTGACGAATGTATGCACCTCTGCATGCAGATCCTCTCCATGCCTTTCCCATTTGGAGCACTTTATTGTCCCAGCAGATATGGAAAGCGATGGATGATGGCGAGGGAAGCCCAGATGCCCGCCAGACTTTTCCACCTGTATACAGATGTTCTTTAGTAAAATTATACCATACGAAACAAGTGCCTGTGTGTCATCTGTGAACGGTATGAATGTCTTCAACCTTATGGTGCTGTTCTACCTCCTGCAATATGAGCCTAACCCAAAGTAACAAGGGATGGAGCAAAGGGAATTCTTCATGAAAGCACTGTTGGTGCCATATATGTTTCTCCCTCAATATCTAGGTACAACCCATTCATTCTCTTATGAAGGTAGCCCTCAACTTACAACCATTCATTTGGTGACCATTTGAAGTTACAGCAGCACTGAAAAAGTGATTTATGACCATTTTTCACACTTGCAGCGTCCCCATGGTCAAGTGATCAAAATTGGAACACTTGGCAACTGGCATGTATTTATGATGGTTGCAATGTCCCAGGGCAGGGGTAGGCAACCTTGGCTCTTTTATGACTTGTGGACTTCAACTCCCAGAATTCCTGAGCCAGCATGGCTCAGCTTGGAAACCTTTCCCTTTCCCCTCAGCATGGTTGGCTCAGGAATTCTGGGAGTTGAAGTCCACGAGTCATAAAAGAGCCCAGGTTGCCTACGCCTGTCCCAGGGTCATGTGACCCACTTTTGCAACTTTCTGACAATGTCAATGAGAAAGCCTGATTCACTTAATGTGTTACTAACTTAAACTGTAGTGATTCACTTAACAACTGTGCCAAAAAGGTCATAAAATGAGACAAATTCACTTAATTATCTTTACTTAGCAATGGAAATTTGGGGCTCTTTTGTGGTCATAAGGACTACCTATATAGTAGTCAATGCATGTTACTCCAGAGCATCTTAATCTAGCACCATCTAAATAATTTGGCTTATAAACCTGGACCAGCTTTGACTATTATCCATTTTTTCTGGGAATGAGAGACGGGTAGGCCATTTGGACCTGAAGTAAGTTTCACCTAGTTCACTGGGGTCCTCTTATAAGTAAGTTTGTAAGAAATTAGAGCCTAAAGGGAAAAAAAAAACTGCTGGTGGACTTGTTAATTAAAAGACATAGCCAGTTAGTGCCAACCATAACTCTGCTGCTACTGCAGATTTTTAAAACTCAAGTTGTTTGAAAAGGCAGGTATACTTGGACTGTTTCCAAATTGTTACTACTTTAAAAGCAGAGCTGGTCGATGCCACTAATACCTGACTGGAAGAGGGTGTGTGCATGCTTGTGTGTTAGCTTTGTTGCTGCAGCAGAGCCAAGGAAGCAAAGGAGTGTGGCTAGACTAATCTGAAAAGCCTTTTTTAAAATACAGCCTTAGTCTCTGCCGACAAATGAACAGATGAATTAGCTCAGTAACCCTAAAGCAAAGATGATCATTTATTTAATAATGCCCAGCTCCTGGAGTTAAAACAGCTATGGAATAATATGGCAATATAGTAGAGACTGATGGAGATCGCTGTGCGCCAGGACAGTTCTTCAGTATAATTAGAAATCAGTCCATTCTTTTATACACTACAGACATAGCTCTGTAGAGGCTAAATGTAAGATTTAAATCAGTGGTTCTCAACCTGTGGGTCGGGACCCCATTTGGGGTTGAACGACCATTTCACGGGGGTCGCCAAACAACGCAGTCCGCCATTTTTTTCCCCTTTTCCTCAGCTGTGCTACTCCCTTTTATTCTATCGGCTTTTGAAAGCCAATGGAATAGACTCTCCTGAATAGAGTTTAATTCTATTGGCTTTCAAAAGCCAATAGGAATTGTCCAGGCTGTCTCTGTCCTGCTGAGCCCGCCAAAAGTCCCATTCTGCAAACGGTGCTGCACCAGTTGAGTAGTCCTCGACTTACGACCAGTTGAGTAGTCCTCGACTTATGACCGGTTGGGGGGTCGCGGCATTAAAAAGGTTGAGAACCACTGGGCTAGACTAATCTGAAAAGCCTCTTTTAAAATACAGCCTTAGTCTCTGCCGACAAATGAACAGATGAATTAGCTCAGTAGCCCTAAGGCAAAGATGACCATTTATTTAATAATGCCCAGCTCCTGGAGTTAAAACAGCTACGGAATAATATGGCAATATAGTAGAGATTGATGGAGATCGCTGTGCGCCAGGGCAGTTCTTCAGTATAACTAGAAATCAGTCCATTCTTTTATACACTATAGACATAGCTCTGTAAGAGGCTAAATGTAAGATTTAAATGAAGTTGGAAAATTATTTTAACTCCTTAGATCGGGGGCAGCCAGATAGATTGGAAACTACCAGGAGCCTACCCATATTACCTCAACTTCCTGCTTATCCAAAATGAGCTTCTTCCCCATCAAAAAAGGACTCTTAGAAGTTCCTGTTTGTAGTGGTCGAGGTATTTTTTAATTAGATTTTTATCCTTTCATTATTGTTAAATCACTCATGACATTGTTAAATAACTCAAGGTGTCAATAATCCTATTTTCCCAACAACAACCCTGTGAGGTGGGT
Organism: Crotalus tigris; assembly: GCF_016545835.1. NCBI lineage: Eukaryota > Metazoa > Chordata > Lepidosauria > Squamata > Viperidae > Crotalus > Crotalus tigris. The sequence goes on from NW_024097425.1 coordinate 67,904, forward strand.
TAGGGTGAGAGTGACTGGCTCAAAGACACCGACATTTTTTCAGGCCTAAGGGAGGATTAGAACTCACAACCTCCTTATTTCTAGGCTGGCACCTTAATCACTAGGCCAAACTGGATCTCAGTGAAGATTTATATGTAGCAGGGGTTCCCAACCGGAGATGCTTGCACCCCCTGGGGTGCAAGACGATATTCCAGTGGGTGTGAAAACTTGGGCTTTTAAAATTATAGTGTACAGTATATGCATAATTTGTTGCCGTTATTTTGAACTTTTGAATATATCAGAAGCGTTCTAGTGGGGTATAGAAAAGGTTGGAAGCCACTGATGTATAGGATTTAGAAGTTCAGGGTAAGGCTCCCATCCTCCAAAGCATTGTTGTTTTGCTTTTGCCCATATATGCATGAATCAGCATGGCAATAAATGCAGCCAAGTAGAACCCACACAGCCTAGTAAATAGCCAAATAGCCTTCACGACCAGACAGAGAGTTCTTAGCTTGCTAATTCTGATGTTCTCTATTGAAGTGTTTCTCAACTTTGAGAATCCGTGTGTGGATTTCAATTCCCAGAGTTTTGAAATTTGAAGTTATATACCTTGCTGAAAAGAATAATTTGCTTGAGGGAAAGGGAGAAGGCAAAGGAAAAACAAAAGCTGCCCAAGGAAGATATTCATTTTTAGATCCATCAATAGCAATGATCAATTAATCAAGATACAAATGCCAATACAGTAATTTAGTTGAACTTCAAGGGTCAGTCCCAGGTGATGAATTCATTGGAGGTTGCTCAGCTCATGGTCAACCGGGAAGAGAAAAAAATTACACGTTATAAACCCAGAACACGTCCTTACGACATGATTAAGAAATGTGTGAAAGTCTTTTAATGGTTATTTGTGATTGCAGACAAAACATTTAAGAAGATTAAACTTCTTAGGGCAATGGGCATAGAATTCTAGGCTTTTGGACTTCAGTTCCAAATTTCCTTATCACAAGCATCAAGTTCTAAGCAGCTAGCCAGTATTTTTACAATTAAGTATTCTTCCCCCCCCCCCCCCCCCGATAATACAGATTTCCTATGCAGGATGGTGAAACAGCTTTGAGGTATTTCCAGGATTGAGGTGATCCTGCTACAGAAGCGGCCAACAACAGAAGAAACAAAAAGTAATTTCTAAGGCACAAAACCTGAAGACTGCAGAATTTTATTGGCATTCTTCCTTCCCTAAACCAATCTGTCCTATTGAGTTCCAGAGTAATTTGACCTGCATTAATTGCCACTAACTGCTTCTCTTCTTTATCTGCTGATCTGTGCATTTTCTGCTGCTATTAAAGGCACAGACACAAAGCCAGATGGGGTTTTTTTTCCCCCCAGCCAATTAATAACCACAACCCACTAAAAAATATGACTCTGAGCTGGAGATAAAATCTCCAAGCCTCTACCACAGGTCTGTTCCACCCCATCTCTCCGTCCGAGTCTTGGCCTACACCGCAAGTATCTCAGAGCAAGTAAAGCCCCCTCCCTTTACTACATGTTTGATGCTAGGGAAACCTTGGCATTTTGAATTCCTGCTTTCCACACAGTTGTTCAGGCCACAGAACATGGGAGAAAAATGAAGTAGCAAAAACAAGCAAGAAGCTGGAAGTGATAATCCTACAGTCCTTCATTAGGCTGTTGCGATCCACAAGGCTTGAGTTCTACATTCACACTCGCCAGAACTCCAGAGCAGCATCAACAATTAATCTCACTTGGGTATGTTTAGCAAGTTGCTCACAGCTGAACCCAACACCAAGTGAATTTCTCTGCCAAGCTGCTCCTATGAGTAGGGTAGCCAGGAGGAGAGGTTAGAAAGCAAAAAAAAAAAAAAAAAAACAAGCACCAAGAACAGTGAAAGTGCAGCTGCCAGGGATGAGGATGCCTTGCCAAAGACACCTCAATCCCTGGAAGTGATGTGCCAGATCCAGTTGCGAAGCAAAACCTCAGAGCAGATTCCACCAGCTGTTCAGGAGAAAAGGCCAATGGAAACATCCTCCTCATTTGCTTCTCTCTAAGCATGTTTTCTAAGAGTTTATCACCACCCCCCATCGTATTCTGTCTTGCATTGCATTCCTGATTGGAGAAAGAGTTTCAAGCTGGCACTGGTTTGGGCACCTGAAATGTTGTTCTCCTCATCTTAAATGATATTCCCAGCCTGGCACCAACAGCTGACTACAACTTTCTGGAGGGGGTTGGAGTTAATGAACTAGCATGCCTGGAAGGCACCAGGATAAGGAAGGTTGGCAACACTTTAAGACCATGGTGTGTGTCTCTGCCAAGGTGCCAATTAAGGCAGATTAATAAAGTCTCCCATCCACCAAGAAGATATAACATGGCTCCGTTTTTCTACCAGCCTGTTCCCACGGGCGATAAAACAGCAAAGGGGCAACGTCAACCTCTCCAATTCACCTCATCCAAAGATGACTGCGAGAGAAATTGCCAGCAGAAGTCTAAGGAGTGATTCGCCAATAAAGTGCTGGTGCCACAGCCTCCAGAGATGAAAAGGATTAGCAGACAGAGTTAAGCTTTATCTTCCCATTCATCCTGTGCAGACAACTGGAGGCGGCCAGGGAGTTTCTGGAGAATCTGAAACTACCAGCAGCACAATCATCACAGGTGGATGCAGGAAGGGCAGGAAACCCATCTCTTAGCGTTAGGGCGAGTGATGGCTTATTGGACTAGATTCGTTTCTCTCAAAGGCCGAGCTGTGATTCCCTTTGGGAAATCCTCCCACTGAAATGTACATAGAAGGCATCATGAAGATGTAGATGCCACAGACTATCAGGGCGACGGTGACTAGCAAAGCAACTGACAGAGCGGCATAGAACGGCCAGCCCGAGATGGCCAGTCTCCGGGCTGATCCTGGAGGTGGGGGCCTGCCGACATCGACACTCAAACTGACAGTGTTGAGCGGAGGTCCCGGCTTCGTTCCAACTTGAGCCCCGCTTTTGTTCCCCCCTGGCAAGTAGAGCAGACCCCGCCGACGATCAAAGCGCACCGAGCCAGGGGGCACCGGCATTGCCGTGAGCTGCTCCAGCAGGTCGCGGCGGGTGGGAAGCCCCGGCAGGCCCTTGCGGGGGGTCAAGACGGTGGGTGCCCGGCAGACGGGGCAGGTGATGGCATTGACATCTTCTGAAGAGACATTGATGCGGGCCAGGCACTCCAGGCAGAAGACGTGACTGCAGCTCAGCTCCTTTGGCAGTTTAAAGAGCTGGTCGTAAGGGGTGAAGCAGATAACGCAGTCCAAGGGGCTGGGCTCAGTATTGGCCGTTTCTTCCTTGCGATCCACGGTTTCCTCCTTGGAGTCTGAACGTGGTGCTGAGGATTCAGGCTGGAAACTGACATTGTGGTGGGCCATGGCGTCACTGGCGGTTGCAACAGGCCCCAACGCTGAAAGACCCAAAGCTGAGGGACTCGGGCATCATTCTTCAACAGTCCATGCTTCCATTCAACAAACTTCAGAGGAATCGGTCAGGAACTGAGCTGACATTTCTGAAAAGGACAGAAAGAGGACAAAAGGTCAGCAGTGATGATAACCTGCTCCCAACCCACAATGTACCAGGAGCACGGCCACCTTTGTCAAGTAGATTCAAAGGGAGGTGCTCCAGTTTGCCTGCAATACCAAGATAAGATATTAAAACAGGGGAAGAATTGCAAATTACAGCAGTTTTCAAAAGCACAGCCCCGTCCAGTGGAAGACATGGGTTTTTTTTTTCTTTTGTACATGCAGCTTTTGTGATAGATGTTATGCCTTTTGCCACGAAGGCTTTGAATTCGTAATGCTTGGTTAACGCCCAAACTTAGTCACCGCAGGCCATAGGTCTAGAAAAAGACAGGTGAAATGGAGCAAAAGCTTTCTGCTGACTTTTTAATTACAGCAAAGGTTTATAGAACAAGAGTTGCCAAACATCTCATCTTACCCTCATCCTCAGCATCTAAACTACACTATACTTCAGACCTTTTTTTTTTTTTGTCATCTTTATTATTTGTGTGCTTCCAGTCAGTCTTGACTCCTAATGACCATCTGAACAAGTTCATATACTTTTTTGGGCAATATTTTTTAAAGTTGTTTGCCACCACCCTCATCTAGGACGAGAGAGATAGATAGAGAGGGAGGGAGGGAGGGAGGGAGGGAGGGAGGGAGAGAGAGAGAGAGAGAGAGAGAGAGAGAGAGAGACGGGGAGAGAGAGAGAGAGAGAGAGAGAGAGAGCCCAACTCACCAGCTGGCTTCATGTCCAAGACTAGACCTCGAACTCATGGTCTCATGGTTTCTAGCTCAGTGCCCTTAACTACTACCCCAAATTGGCTCTCTGATATCATAGTCCTTTGCTGTCTCTGATCTTAAATGCCAGCTATATCAGCTTTTCTCCTCCTACTTCTTCTCCTCATGGAAGAAGCTACTAGCTGGGGAATTCTAGGAACTGAAGTCCACACATCTTAAAGTTGCTGAGACTGAGAAATATTGATCTACATCCTTAGCAGTTCTCCTAATGTTATCCTAGTCTCTTTTTTTCTAACCCTAAACCTTTCATTGCTTTTGTGGCCTCAGCCTTTAAAGAAGCACTAAAGGATTTAGAAGATGATCTAAACTAAGTAATTATACTTTGCGGCATCTCCTTTGGAAAAGAATAGGGAAAACCTGAATATATGTCAAGGTATTGATTTAACAGCTAACCAGCTTATGTAATGTAAGATTTAATTTGTAACGATGGGAATGATTCAGCAGGGTCTGTGTCTCTTTAAGAGCCTTTGTATAAAGGGAAGGCTCCGCTGATGTGTTCCCTCTCTTCCGTTTCTTTCTGTAACTCTGGTTTGTTGGATCCTGCTGCATTAGCACGCGTATGTATATTGTTCCTAGTGTATGATATTGTAGATATAGTATATATATTATACTATAGTAGATATAGTAAACCACCATTTACTATAGACCACTGTTTACTGTGTTTACTCCTGGGTTATCTCGCACAATAAGACTGTGTACACTCTGACAATACAGATGATTAGAGAAGCTGCTCCATGAATTATCTTTCATTGAGCAACTAACTTCTCAACTGTGTGACAAATGTGGTATAACTGAAAAATAAGGGGCATTTCAATTAAAATTATACGACTTGATATTTACAGCAATCTGGTTCCCCAGTCACACATATGCCTCTTAAGAGAAAAGCACAACTTGCTTGTATCTTCTGGATTACTTTTGGAGAGAGGCTGCAAGGTCGGAGGGCAATGCAGGGAGATCATTATCTGCACTGGATGAGAAGGGGGGGGGAAATCCTTCATGAGAAACTTCCTGCTGCAAGGCAAAATAGTCATCACTGGTGCTAAATATAAAGTGGGAGGTTATGGGTTTCGCAGCCCTACAACATTCAGGGATGTGAGATGGAGACAAAACACATATGCTCACCTACTCACGGATTCAGTTCAAGACAACCTGGAGAACACGTGGGCTGTAAAAAGAATAATGTCCACAAGTCATTCTAATGGTCAACCACTGTGTATGTGTAGCGAGCAACAAAAGAGGAATGACAACTAGGCAATAAGAGCGCATGGACAATATGGTTGTTGGACTCTGTGTCCTCTCAGTGTAGATTTCATTTGGGAAAGCTAATTTAATCGCTTGCAAAGGGATGTTTCTGGCATGAATGGGGACCGAGTATGGAGACATTCACCAATGGCATCATTATCTGGCATAAACAAAAATGCCTGGTCCCACCTTAGTGTAACACAGGGGCAGGAAAGCCATTATTGGTCCAGTGGTTAAGGTGCCAAGCTAGAAACCAGGAGGCTGTGAGTTCTAGTCCGAACTTAGGCATGAAAGCTGGCTGGGAGACTTCAGGCCAGCTACTCTCTCTCAACACAACTCGCCTCACAGGGTCGTTGTGGAGAAAATAAGAGGAAACGGGAGTGTTAGGTATCTTCGCCACATTGAATTATTTATAACACTAATAACAAAAGTGAGATATAAATAAATGACCATCCCAATCCCTCAGATATGTCTGGCAAGATCCCTTGCTTGGCAACAACGTGAACAATGCTGGAGTTATTCTATGCCAGTGGTTCTCAACCTGTGGGTCGGGACCCCATTTGGGGTCGAACGACCATTTCACGGGGGTCGCCAAACAACGCAGTCCGCCATTTTTTCCCCCTTTTCCTTAGCTGTGCTACTCCCTTTTATTCTATTGGCTTTTGAAAGCCAATAGAATAGACTCTCTTGAATAGAGTCTAATTCTATTGGCTTTCAAAAGCCAATAGGAATTGTCCAGGCTGTCTCTGCCCTGCTGTGCCCGCCAAAAATCCCATTCTGCAAACGGTGCTGCAGAATGAGAAGTTGAGTAGTCCTCGACTTATGACCGGTTGAATAGTCCTCGACTTACAACCGGTTGGGGGTCACAGCATTAAAAAGGTTGGGAACCACTGTTCTATGCTGATCTGAGGTGGGACATGAATAAAAAGGAATGGGCTTTCCTTTCAAAAAGACCCCCCTTTTAAAAGAAAATGAGACTATAGTTCAAGTACCCTGACCTTTCCCAATTGCTCCACTGCTGCACTATTACGTTCAACAAAGAAGATGTAAGTTACTCTCTCAAAATGATAGTCCATCTCTGAGATGAACAGGCTTAATCCTGAATGATGAGGAATGCTGGAGAGGACGGGTTATTTTAAGAGAAAACTAAGGAAAAATGAGATGGAGAGCTCCAGCTAATTAGAAGACAGGGGTCAAAAAAATAATAAAGGGGAGATAGTAGAGCTAAGCCTAAATAACCTTTCAAACTTCTCTCCATCTGATCTGTAGGGTGAACTGGATGCTTTTTCTGTTTCTCAAGGTCAGGGCTCCTTTCCTCCCTCACCAAGGTCTAGCTATGTGGTTGCTAAGAGTCAACAACGTAATGGTAGGTAAACAATCAACCAAGCCTTAACGCTAAAAAGGCCCAAGGAAGACATTTCCTCATGAGATCTTTCCTCAGGACTGAACTAAAGCAAGGAAGGCTGCAGGACAGATACTGGCAAAGTTACAGCCTTTGGCCCCACTGTGAATAAATAAAAACAAGAGCACCCCAAGTCCCCAAAAGGCTCTTTGTTCCTTTTTTTTTTTTTTTTTTTGCCTACCACGAGCGATAAAATCTCACATCCAGAAAGTTTTTGCCCAACCGGAGATACATTTGCACAGTCGAGTTCTGAGAACTTTTTAATTAATGAATAATTCAGTAATGTGAATATGACAGAGCTGTGTCATGCAGAATGCATTCAGATTTATCTCTGTGGTCACAGAAGTCAATAATGGGAAAAGTTTTTTGGTAGTACACAAAAAGAACAAGAGCCCAATCCACTCCCGGTCATTTCTCTTTTACAACAATTTCTAAAACCATTTTTCCCCTCCAGCTGAATGACAACTGGGAGAAAAATCTATTCTGACATTGGTAGAAATAATACTGAAGAGGCATCTGACTAAACATTAGAACTTCCCTAATAATTACAGCAATTAGAGAGGAATCTAACAGGCTTAGGAGCTGCTATGTTTTCTTTCCCAGGAAAGGAAGGAACTTTAAAAATGCATCTTGCACTATAGATCCTATACTGAGTTGTGGGTTGGACTAAATGACCTCCAAGATACATTTTGGCTCAAAACAGCCTCCTACAACTATTGTCTTCCTGCAATTATTATGCACAAACAATAATCAAATCAATCACAACATAATTTTTCTTTCTAATTATTATCAACAAACATCTCACCCAACAAATGAGCTAAGATAAAGGATTATCTAAGGCAGTGGTTCTCAACTTGTGGGTCGGGACCCCATTTGGGGTCAAACGACCATTTCACGGGGGTCGCCAAACAACGCAGTCCGCCATTTTTCCCCCTTTTCCTTAGCTGTGCTACTCCCTTTTATTCTATTGGCTTTTGAAAGCCAATCGAATAGACTCTCTTGAATAGAGTCTAATTCTGTTGGCTTTCAAAAGCCAATAGGAATTGTCCAGGCTGTCTCTACCCTGCTGAGCCCGCCAAAAGTCCCATTCTGCAAACGGTGCTGCACCAGTTGAGTAGTCCTCGACTTATGACCGGTTGAGTAGTCCTCGACTTACGGCCGGTGGGGGTCGAAGCATTAAAAAGGTTGAGAACCACTGATCTAAGGCCACTGTTTGGCTCCAAAGTGGGAATCAGACTTCAACTTTCTGCCAGCCAAACTCGCTCCCACTTACCAGAGGGGGGAGATGCTGTTGCTCAGTTAGCACAGCATACACCTTATGTGCCAGATGTTCCTGGTTCAGGCTGTGGCATTTCCTGTTAAAAACATCAGGGAGCAAGGCTTGATGAACCACTGTCAGAAGAGAAGCAGTGACGAGGATGGAGAAATAGGGCTGCTCCTCACGTTGGGAAATGCAAAAAAGTATGTTAGGGTCAAGTCTGACGGCTTCATGGTAGCCCTTTGGTGCTCTGCAAACATTTCTTCAGTAGGCAGTAGGTTGGCAGACCTGTGCAAGGCATCCTGGGAAGAGTCAGACTGCAGCTGTGAAGGGGTGGTAGGGTTTTACATTGTGGATTTTTAATGTTGTAAGCCACCTGTAATCACCATGTACGAGTTTAATAAATAAATTTGCAGCAAGTATTGGTCAGTTTTTTCAGGCGTAAATAGGACAAGAAAGGCCATCAAATCTGGGTTGCAAAAACCCAGATGGCCACTAGATGGCATCAAGGGGATTATCCCTGCCATCCTCTAGCACAGTGGTTCTCAGCCTGTGGGTCGGGACCCCATTTGGGGTCGAACGACCATTTCACGGGGGTCGCCAAACAACGCAGTCCGCCATTTTTTTCCCCTTTTCCTTAGCTTCTTGAATAGAGTCTAATTCTATTGGCTTTCAAAAGCCAATAGGAATTGTCCAGGCTGTCTCTGCCCTGCTGAGCCTGCCAAAAGTCCCATTCTGCAAACGGTGCTGCACCAGTTGAGTAGTCCTCGACTTACAACCAGTTGAGTAGTCCTCGACTTACGACCGGTTGGGGTCGTGGCATTAAAAAGGTTGAGAACCACTGCTCTAGAAGCAGTCTGGATTTTGGCAGTCCAGATCTTATCACCTTAGGACAGAGGGCTATGTAGCCTCAACAAAAGAGGTAGTTAATAAATAATAAAGAAACCAACTATCCCACAATCTGAATCCATTATTTTCTGTAATTCAATTGTGGGCCTTTCAGCTGTTGAAGAAATCCAATTCTCAGCCAAACCTCCACCGACACAGGCATTGCAGAAAGAGGCTGTAAGTGTAGGGCAGCAACATCTGGAGGACTGTAGGTTCTTCACCAATGGTTTAATGGAATTTCCCTTTTATCTACCATCTTTGCAAACTCTCAAACACGGAACGTGTGAAACTGCCCGATCTTAAGTGCTCACTGGCAGCAGTTTTCCAGTCTCAGACAGGAATCCTTCCCAACCCTACCCCAGTAGAGAATATTATTTTCTAATATTTTCTTCCCTGAAGAAAAATATTTTCTAATATTTTCTTCCCTGAGTGGCTTGATCAGTAACAGAAAACCCAAGCGGCCTCAAAGTCTGGGCACATTGGAGTATTGGTCAATAACCCATTAGCATGCAGGAGCGCTGACCGCCTTGACAGCAGATCAGCTTATTCAAGGTTACAGAGAAGGTCAGCTGTCTGGTTCGATAGGCACACAGGCACCTGCACTTCATTCAAAAGGGAACTCCTGGGACACTGGAGCATCTGTCAAGTGAAGGCTGGGGGAAGGCAAAGACAGCAATTGCAAGTTCAATCAGGAATTCTCCACACTTGGCAACCTGAAATTTACAGCTCCTGGTATGTTTGGTCTTTGCAGATCACTGACTTTGGTCTCCCAACAGCTGCTTCCTGGAGCTTTCTTGAAAGGCTTCCAAAGAATAATCTTTCTTCTGCATTTTTTTTTTTTTTTTTGGACAGGGGCAAACACATGCCAGGGGAAACAAGGTACTACCATAGGAACACTAGCGGGCATTTCTTAAGGGCGAGGGTGGGAGATTTAAGCTGAGAAGAAGCTTGTCTCTGTCTCTTAACCCCTTTTTTAAACTAGCACCTGAAATAACCCAATCTCTGGGCACAGGTGTAAGGTGATTGCTTCTTCTGCAGGAATTGGAGTCCAAATTCCCAAGCAGGTGACCTTTTTTTTCAGATCCTGCTTCCAGATCCAGCACAATACTATATGGAACATATGTGGGTGAGAAAGAGTGCCTCTGAGCATAAATAGTGTGCAGCACGCTTGCAGCACTGAAGAGCTACACAGATCTTCTATAACCCACATGGGATTTGCTAGAAGATGGGGTTTCCAAATAGCCTGGGCTCCAATGCATCTAATTTGAAGAATGTTATCTTTCCTGAGTTTTAGCCAATGGCAGCACCTGTCTGACCTTGGCTGGATCCCTGGAGGAAAAATTTCCCTGGAATACCTAAAATGTAGGCTAGACTGGAAAGTTGAAAACCACCAGCAAAGCAAATACAGGTAAATCCCTTCTATTCTCTTGCTGAGAAATCTGCATAGTCGAGTCCAAGACACTCTTAGGTGTTGAGCTTGACTTTATGGTATCGTACTGAACAAAAAAACAACCACTTCCTCACCCTCAAAGGCCCGGAGAAGCCGATTCCAACTTTTCAGTTAGGTAACAGAAATGATCCTCCAAGGCTTTCCTGCATACATGAGGACTAGAAATGTGTCCTTTTGAAACACTTTTGCTTGGTATTCCACCCGGGAGTCCTAAACAGCAGCTTGAAATTCGGCATATCCAAATCACGCATGGCACCTACTCCTTCTCATGGTGCAGAGGAGAGCAAATTCAAAGCCCAGAAGGAGCCGTGGGGCCCTGGCATCCTTCGCACCCGGTCCCCTCATTTGCGGGTGGAATAAACTTCCCACGTTAGGAACGTTTCCCCAACGATATTTGGTCCTCGCTTCCATATGGAGCTCCTTTCAGCTAGTGAGAAAGCCCGCTAGCCCCACCGCGACCTTCTGCCGGGCTCCTAAGGCCGCTGCGGGGCCGAAGCTCCCCCCCTTCCCTCTCTCCCGTCCCACCCAGCGCGCCGGCCAAGTCTTACCAGTCTGGAGACGCGGGCGGGCCTTCCTCGAGCTGCGCGCCAGCTGCTCTGCTCTCGCCCTCCTAGCGCTCCCGGCTTTTTCTGCCGCGCCTCCGCAGCCGTCTGCCGGTCCCGGCCGCCGTTTGCTCTTGGCCACTCCCTGCCACTGGAATCTGCCCCCTGGAGAGAGCGTATTCCTCGGGCACACCCCGTCTCAGGGCTCCACCTGCTCTGGGGAGCGGCGGGGGTGACCGAGCCGGTACCGCCGCATTCTCTCCCGGAGGAGGGATTAGTTGGCGCGTAATCCTCCGTCAAAGTGGCCCGCGTGTTCTGGCTGACCCTCATCCCCGGCCAAGTGCGGATTTATGGCCCCTTTCTCTCACCTGAGGCTCTCCGGGGCCCTCTGCCTAGGAAATCGCCCTCCTTGCGGGGGACCCGCCGCAAATCTAGCAGTGTCTTTTCACCAGACGGACGTAAGTAGGTTTCTTTCGCGCCTTCATGCGGGAGGGGACTTGAATAGCCCTGTTCCGGAAGATGGTTTGCCTTCTGCCCTTCCGATGGGCTTGCAAATTCCATTCATAATTGTAGAAGCCTCCGGGGGCCGCCTGGCTGCGGTCAGAGACCACAGAAGTCCGATGTGTTAGAAATCTTCCACTCCTACCAGACCCTCCAGGGAGAACCGGCTTAAATTTCCCGAGTCTGCTGCTGGAATTTTTCCAGCCCCGTTGGCTGCAGACAGAAGCCCCTAGTACCTACTTAACGGATCCACGTGCCTCTGTCCGGTGCAAACAACACACCTGTGATTCACCTAAATCACCATTTACGTGATCAAATCTACTTAGGGAGTGAGGTGTTTTAACACACTGAGTCAACCAGAAATTACTTTTTGCACACCAAACCACTTGTTCATATACCACATTTCCTTCGCGTCTTGAATTACTGTTTCTTAATTTGTCTGAGGCTCCGAACCATAATCCAATCCAATGGCTTGCATTTACACCACATCCTAAGCCAGAAAGCTAACCCAGTTTAGCATGTGTTGTGAATTAAGCCAGAGAGTAACAAGGCAGTGAAACAGACAAATTAGCAATCAAATGTTTGGTTAGAGGGTAGTGGTGCAGCTGGAAACCTCATAGGTAACTCATACAATAGCTGTGCTTGCACTACATGTTTTCCATGTTTAACCACATTTACTTAATCAGCCCAATTTTCAAGGTTTTCATGACAAACTGAACTACAGATTACATGTGAATGCAGAATACAGTTTGCCCAAAGAAGCATAAAGTGAGAACAGACTTAGAATGCAGGTTTGCTTGCAAAAATCACCAACTTGAAACAGAGAGATGATAGATAGATAGATAGATAGATAGATAGATAGATAGATAGATAGATAGATAGAGAGAGAGAGAGAGAGAGAGAGAGAGATAGATAGATAGATAGATAGATAGATAGATAGATAGATAGATAGATAGATATGCAAATAGCATATATGGAGTCAGACCTTGCACAATGACAAAACCAGTAATTATCAAATAATTCTCCATCTTTTACATAGTTTAATACGCTGACAATACATTTTACTACATTCACCGAAAGAGTTTTAAAAGTCCAAGAATTTGTCAGTATCCAAAATCTTTCTAATAAGTATCATCCAGAGGTAAACTTTTTTCTTTATGAAACAGCTAGGTAAAATGGGATTTTGTTTCTGGAAGTAAAAGGGCTAAATACCATTTTTATTGGTAATGTTTTTGCCAAATTACTCCAGTCTCTAAGATAATTGGTGGGAGAAGAATGCATAAAGATTGTCTTCTCCCTGTGCTCATCTTTCAAAATATCACACAATGAAGCCATTTTAATCTCCTAGCATACATGCCCTCCTCTAGTCATAATCTCCCATCCAGTTCCTCTCTTCTTCTGCCTCCTTTTATCCTGTCTTCTTCCTCCACTAATGTTCTAAGTTCACACATTGTAGTAAATCACTGGTTACAGTTCTTACTTTATTGAATAAGCCACAATTGGATGGGTTTCCATTCCATATAATGGGAGATTTCCCCAACTATAACACTCTAGATACGTGGACACCACCTCCCAGAATTCTCAGCAACGGTGGCTAAGGAATTATGGGAGTTAAAGTCCATAGATCTGGAAAGCATCTGGATTGGGGAAGCTGCAGTAAATTATAAACCACTGCTCATAAACCACACTTGGCTGGTTTCATGTGATACACTAGGTCAGAACTCAAGAAGCCACATTATGACATGGCATGTTGTATTAAGCAGGCCAGAATATTTCAGCTGTTTTCAACCAACATACACTTGGGTTATCAGGTAGCCATGTCTTCTCTTTGAAAGACTGTTCAGCCATTATCCACTCTAGGGATAAGAACCTGAAACAAGATTTGAAGTTACAATGGCACTGAAAAAAAAATGACCAATTTTCACACAACCATTGCAGCATCCCCAGAGCCACTGGATCAGAATTTGGATGCTTGGCAACTGGCTCATATTTATGATGGTTGCAGTGTCCCTGGGTCATGTGATCACCTTTTGTGACCTTCTGATAAGCAAAGCCAAGGGGGAAGCTGGACTTACTTTACAATCATGTTACTAACTTAACAACTGCAGTGATTCACTTATCAGCTGCAGCAAGAAAGGATGTGAAATGGGGCAAAAGTCACTTGACAATTGTCTCACTTAGTGACAGAAATTTTGGGCTCAATTGTAGTTGTAAGATGAGGACTACTTGTACAGCCTGATCATAGGGGTAGAAGAGATATAATCTTTTGGTTCCTTTAAGAAGATCTGCACAGCCTCTAAAATTCAGGGGTAGGCAACCTGGGCTCTTTTATGACTCGTGGACTTCAACTCCCAGAATTCCTGAGCCAGCCCTGCTGAGGGGAAAGGGAGAGGTTTCCAAGCTGAGCCATGCTGGCTCAGGAATTCTGGGAGTTGAAGTCCATGAGTCATAAAAGAGCCAAACTTGCCTACCCCTGGTCTAAATAAGTGGTTCTTAACCTTTTTGAAGGAATCACCCCTTGAGCCAATGAGAAAGTTGTCATCGCCCCCCTCCCCCAACATAATCTCTCAATCACAACATAGGAAATAATTCTTCAATTTATGCAAACCCTTTTTTTTGTTTTCTTTAAAATTGTCATCAGGACATATTGATGCAAATAATTTATTTCCAGTCTTTTTCCCATATCTCCCATATTCTGGCCAATGGCGTGCCACTGTATGGGTAGAGGCTGCTGCACAACGCGCATGAAGATAAGCGATGCGTATTCACATATGTACAGCATTCTGTACTGAAGCTAGTTGGAGGAACATTTGAAAACACAATTCAATCCACTAATAGCGAGCGATCTGATGTTTTTGTACAACAGACATACAGCGATTCACTGTATGAAAAAGTCTCAAAAGTGTCCCCAAAACGTCTTGCTCCATCACCCCCATTCTCCCCCTTTTTGTTCCATTACCCCCCTGAAAAATGAAATTGCCCCCTGGGGGGCAATATCGCCCAAGTTAAGAACCACTGGTCTAAATGAATGGGCTGCAACTCCCAGCATTGCAGCCCAGAGAGGCTGGGGCTAAGGGGAATTTTAATCCTACTCTGAGACTTTCAGTCTGGAGAAGGCCTCTTCAGATTGTCTATACAGGTTCACTTACCACCAAATCATTTGTGTGTCTGGAAGCAAACATGTCTTTCACAGCTGTCTTTGAGGGGAGGGGGTTCTTAACATTATTTTTCTTTTAGTGCACAGACTTCTGCAGTGTTTCTTACACAAGAAAATGCCTGAGTCTGTAGAAAAACATTCCTTTATTTTGCATCACGTGGTCTCATCGCCGAACCCTGTCAGTACTTAAGTTCCTGTTTGTTTGTTTTTATGAGAATTGAGTATTCACAGGAATGGCCCTGAGGTGCCTCTGGGTTACAGCCATTATATGTGAGAAAGGTGAATTAAACCAACATTTCCAGCAGCAGCAACATCAAAGGCAGTTCAAGATGAGAGATTAAATTCCAGGGTGGTCTCTGTTCAAGTTTGACTTCTCCAACCGGCTTACACCAGGAAGCCAAACCAGATCTCAAAAATGAACCAGGTTTCTTTCTTTTCAGGAAAACTCAACTGATCCTCCACCCAACTAGGGGAAAATGCCAAATGAGAGATTGGGAGAGCAACCTAAACTTGTGTAAAGCAGAAGAAATATAGGGCACTTTTTTTTTTTTTTGCACACTTGTTCCCCCTCCCACCAACCTTTCTCCACAAATCTTCTAAGAGTAACTGAGTCCTATTTTACAGGCCAGAAAGAAATCATTTTCCTGTTGCTTCCAATACTAGGTCTTCACTACAGCCAGCCACCATGATTAAAGAAGGGTGCCACCTACTGGTTCACCTTTTCATGAGAAATCAAGCAAGCCTACACGTCTATGGAGATTCTCAGTCTTGTGAAAAAGCACCTCTGGGATTCTTGCCTCTTGAAAAAGCACCTTTGGGATAAGCGAGCCTACAGATCTGAGAATTGTTGAACAGCAGCTCCCAGGTCTGAGACTCCCCACCACATAGAAGTTACCTTAGGAACATGGACAAAGGAATGGTATAAACTGGCTATGATAATGCTAACCGAAGTGTAACACGTCTGCAGGACACCAGATTAGAACTGTCCTTTTTTAAACAAGAGACATCCAATATCCAGTCCTTGATTGTCTTTTGTACAGTGACCCCACTGCTACAAGGTAGTTTTGCATTTTAAGGCTGCCTTTGAACATGTTTTTCAGCATCTAGCCTCACAGGTGTGGTAATTATCCCCTATTCAAGGACATGCCAGATCTCAGATCTGCAGGGGTGGCTAGGCATGGGGGACCCTTTCTCTTAGGCCAGGGGTAGGCAACCTTGGCTCTTTTATGACTGGTGGACTTCAACTCCCAGAATTCCTGAGCCAGCCATGCTGAGGGGAAAGGGAGAGATTTCCAAGCTGAGCCATGCTGGCTCAGGAATTCTGGGAGTTGAAGTCCACCAGTCATAAAAGAGCCAAGGTTGCCTATCTGTCTTAGGGAAAACATTGTGAGAGAAATGGTTGAGTTTTCAAAGTGCCTTGTTCTGTTGAGTGATCAGCTAAAGCAAATTCCTAGATTTTTAAGTACCACTGATATGCCGAAAGATTTTAGATTTCCAATATTTTGTAAAAAGAAAAAAGAAAACAAACCTAGGCACTAATAGCAGCTGTTAATACTGTAGAGTAGTCCTTGACTTACAACCATTCATTTAGTGACGGAAATTGCAATGGCATTGAAAAAAGTGACTTAGGACTGTTGTAGCATTCCCTACAATCACACAGTCAAACTTTGGGTGCTTGGCAACGGGCATGTATTTACAACAGGGGTCATGTGATCACCATTTATGACCTTCCCCGCTTGATTCCAACAAGCAAAGTCAATGGGAGAAGCAGGGTTCTTTTAACCACTGAATGATCTGCTTAACAATGGTAGTAAAAAAGATCATAAAATCAGGCATGACTTACTAACAACCACCTTGTTTAGCAATGGAATCCTGGTCCCTGTCATGATTGTAAGTTGAGGACTTCTTACAGATGCACTGAGACAATGTGGGCCTAAGTCAGGGGTCTTCAAACTTGGCCCTTTTATGACTTGTGGACTTCAGGTCCCAGAATTCCTCAGCCAGCGTGCTTGGCTGAGGAATTCTGGCAGTTGAAGTCCACAAGTCATAAAAGGGCCAAGTTTGAAGACCCCAGGCCTAAGGAGAGAGTTGTTCTGGTCCCAAGGAGAGAGTTCACTTCCACTTAATTAACACAGAAGCACAATTTCAGCAAATCTTTGGTGAGCTATTTTAGCAAAGTAATGATGTTTATAGTTCAATTGAAATTTACAAGAGCTTTAAAGGACTGCATGCAGCAGGAGTATCCAGGGAGATGGAAGTTGATAAAAAATAAAAATCAAGACGGGGAGTTGTGACTGTGCAATTGAATCCTCATGTCTTCTTTCCATGCATCACACATTTAATGCATGTAAAACATGGGGCATCCCTTCTGCAATTTGGCTGCTCCGTTGACTTTTGTGCCGTCTACAAATATCCCTTGTTGAACTATTACCATGGAAGACTCCTGGGTTTTTTTTTTTCTTTTTTTAAAAAAAGGCCAATTCAGAAGCATTCTTTGAAAATATTGAGGTTTCTACATTACTCTGAGTCACATTGTGGGTTGGTTGAGTTTCAAACCCTGTTTTGTAACCAATTCAATAAACCATGGTTTACTGTCAGTCCTTAATATGAAGCCTGAGAGAACCACTCACCTTATGGACAAAGCCCTTGGCATCCATTCTCCCAGCCAGTCACCGAGCCCTCCTCTTGTTGTTAGTTGCGAAGTTGTGTCTTACCCATCACGACCCCATGGACAACATTCCTCCAGGCCTTCCTGTCCTCTACCATCTTCTGGAGCCCATTTAAGCTCACAACTACTGCTTCAGTGACTCCATCCAGCCACCTCATTCCCCCTTCTTCTATTGCCCTCAATCTTTCCCAGCATCAGGCTCTTCTCCAGTGAGTCCTTCCTTCTCATGAGGTGGCCAAAGTATTTGAGTTTCAACTTCAGGGTCTGGCCTTCTAAAGAGCAATCAGGGTTGATCTCCTCTAGGACTGACCGGTTTGATCACCTTGTAGTCCAGGGGATTCGCAGGAGTCTTCTCCAGTGAGCCCTCCTAACTCCTCCTTTTATATGTATGTATGTATGTATGTATGTATGTATCTATCTATCTATCTATCTATCTATCTATCTATCTATCTATCTATCTATCTATTTATTTAAAAGTGGGGCGTTAATACAAAGCAGAGCAAAGCCCCAACTTCCAGTCTTGGCCTTTGCATGAATGCATCCCGAGCAAAACAGGCCCAACAAGCTTTCTCAGAAAAAAAAAAAAAATAACAGGACAGGTGGCTACAGCCCATTGTTGAGTTTGGAAACATGCCCAACTCTCTAGAAGAAGGCTAAAGGTAACTAGACCAAGTGTGTGTGGCACACAAGGATTTCTCCTAGGTTTGCATTGCTCCCATTCATTGCAGTGGAACATTCGCAGGAGAACTGCATCGTCTTTGCACCCAGCAGAACACATTCATGTTGCTTCTGTTCAGTCATCCAGACACTTCCAGGTCTTTGCGACCTGAAGGATGTCATTTCTCCAGGACTGGCTTCTCTACCTATACCATCGGTGATAATAACTAGCCTCCTTGCTTTGCTTCTTAAATTCGAGCTGCTTTTTCCAAGCCTCAGGGCTTTCTCCAATGACTCTACCCTTCACACTAACTGTCCAAAACATTATGCTCTAGCTTCCCTATTAGTGTTCCCTATTATGAATTACTTGTTCATAATGCAGGCTGAGATATTTTCAACAACTTCTCAAGCATCACAGGTCAAAGGTATTTAATGTTTCTTTGTTTAGCATTTTTGATGGTCCAGTTTTCAAGAGCATATGTTACGTAGCTTGGACCATACATATCTTTGAGTCACGGTCTATAATTTGGGTGCCTTCGTAAATTTGTTTAATAAATAATTTTTCTGCACTTCAATCTTTCGTCTAGATTTGTCAATGTTTTTTCTCATAAAAAGCAGGTATCTTCTTTTTTGCATGACAATGGTTACTATCTCTGAATTTTTGAGTCTAGGAACATAAACATCTGTGGTTTTTTTGTCTCCTTCAGCTTTTTTTAAACTATTGAGCAGCAAACTGGCTTTGCATCTCTTCTTTCACATTCAACGAGAAAATCTATAAGTCTTCTTCACATCTAGCCGTTATGTAATGGGATCACCAGCCTTTCTGTAGTTGTTGACAGTTTAAATTCATTTTCTATTTCTTCCAGTCCAGGAGTCATCGTCATCATCTTCCTAGCACTTTTTCCCCAAAGGAGCAGGGTCTGTTTTTCAAATTGACAGACACAAAACTGCACAATCAAACGCAGCATCCCCGTCATGTCTTCATCTTGATGGAGATGGCTATAGATCCATAGATTGCAACAATAAACACTGACCAATCAGCTTGTCACCTTCTTCCAGTCCAGGAGTATTCATGATGTTTTCTGCACATCAATTAAATAAATAAGGTGATAGTTGAAAACCTTGCCACATTCCTTTCCCCTTTTCCATAATCTCTTCTGTTGATTCCCGATCATCACATATGTTCTTCACAAGGGCTGATCAGATGGCCTCCTATGGTTTGCAGTGTGAAAAGCCTTACAATGACTAGACTAACATGGTTTCTGAGAACACCAGCATGTCTACTGACATCTACCTTGATGCCTACCAAGCTTCCCGACCCGTCTGCCTTTTATAAAAAGCACTGAAACCAATGGGCAGGTGACAAGCAACAACAGCAAAACAGAGTTGGAAAGCACCTTGGAGATCTTCTAGTCCAACCCCCTGCTAAAGCAGAAGACTCTAGACCAGGGGTATCAAACTGCCAGCCCGCGGGCCGGATGCATCATGCGGAGGCCGCGCCCACCCCAGCTAGGCAAAGGGAAAAAAGCCGTGATACATCACGTGATGTGGCAAGTTTGACACTCCTGCCCTATACCAATTCAGACAAATGGCTGTCCAATCTCTTCTTTAAAACTCCTAGTCCTTCTGTTTGTTAGACTAGACCAGGGGTCTTCAAACTTGGCCCTTTTATGACTTGTGGACCAACTCCCAGAATTCCTCAGCCAGGCACGCTGGCTGAGGAATTCTGGGAGTTGAAGTCATAAAAGGGCCAAGTTTGAAGACCCCTGGACTAGACGTACCTAGTTCCCGCAATGGTTCATCATATGTTTTATCCTCCAGTCCCCTAATCATCTTTGGTGCTCTTCTCTACACTCTACACTTCTGCACTCTACACTCTACACTTTGGTGCTCTTCTCTACACTCTACACTTCTCTACACTCTTTTTAGAATCTCAACATCTTTTTTCTTGTTGTGGTGACCAAAATTGGATGCAATATTCCAAGCATGGTCTTACCAGTGCAGTATAAAACAGTACTAATACTTCACATGATCTTGATCTTGATCCTATTCCTCTATTGATGCGGCCTAGGACTCCATTGGCTTTTTGTCAGTTATAGCACAATGCTGGCTCATATTTAAATGGTTGTCTACTAGAACTCTTAAATCTCTCTCACAATTACTACTTTTGAGTCATGTACCCCCTTTTCTATACCTTACTTTTATGTAAAACCTTACCTTTCCCACAACCGAATTGCATTTTGTAGGATAGGGCCCAGTGTTTGAGTCTGTCAAGATCCTTGTGCCCATCTTCTAAATTGTTGACTATTCCTCCCAGCTTGTTGTTGTCTGCAAATTTGATGAGGTCCCCTTCTATCCCCTCATCAAAATAATTTATGAAGATATTGAAGAGTACTGGGCTTAAGACAGAACTTTGAGGTACCCCACTGCATGCTTCCTTCCATGTTGATGTACCGTCATTAAGGACTACACATTGAATTCAGTTGGTCAGTCAGTTACGAATCCATCTGGTGGTGATGCTTTCTATCCCACATTTTTCTATCTTACCAAGAAGTAGGCTGTGGTCTACTTTGTCTAGAGATCAATGTGGGAGTCATTCTGCATTGTCTTTATTTCTAAATTATTTTAGTACACAATGGGCCTTGTAAACTTGCTTAGAAAATAAAGAAATAAAAAACAGGGTTGGGTGAAGCCCAGTGCTTTTTGGAAATATGCCCATCTGCCCAGACAGAAACAAAAGCGAACAGATAATATTCCTATGGTTTACGTTTTATCCCACCTTCCTTTCGAGTGTTCAAAGCTGCTTAATAAAAGTCCCTTGTTTGTTTTTATGGGAGTATACAATATAGGTGAGGATGGCAGAGAGCATTCTGGGAAATCATGGCTTTGCTAGTGGTAGCTTTTGAAGAGCAATAGCATGTTCTTAATATTTCAGATATGCCCCCACTAAGCCTCCAAAGTTGGGGACCCTTCCAGCTGAGTCACTCAAGAATGGACACACAGGGTTGGCACAATAAGAGCAAGGCAGAAAATTACCTCCCGATTCTGAAGGACATTTTGATCAACAGGAAGCTACAGGGGCCTAGAGGTAAATCACCTTCCATCCAATATGCAGTCACAACTTGTTTCAGACAGTGCTGGAACAGCAAATAGCAAAACCAGCATTACCTGCACAGCAAGATATTGGCAGGATCACCTGTGGCAAAAACACTTGTTTGCCATCATAAGGACAAACATTTTTCAGACAGAGACATCCATTGGTTACAAAGAGGATCATGTTACAGACTGTGATACATCCCATCGCTTTAAAAGAACATGGGCTGGCATGTAAACACAACTCAGAACTCTCCACTAAAAAGCAGATGTGCATAGCTCAAAAGCATGCATCTTAGATATACCCTGCAGAAAAGCATTGTCCTGATGCATTTTAGCAAGAAAAAGTGCTTGCTAGATCAAAGATTTTGCAAGCCCTTGCAATTTAACACTCTGAGTATCTCTGTAAAGCTAACTAATGGCTAACTTTCATTAAGTAGGTATTTTAAACAAAGTGCTGCTATTTTCCTGCCTCCTCTCCCTTCACCTTGGAGAGGGCAGGAACAGATTTTACAGATAAAAGCTTTTGTATGGAAGCAATTTGAAGTCCATAATTTCTGTGTATATGCATGGCTAAAGATCGAAATATCTTTGACTTGTACACACAATGAATATAGAGTATCTATAAAATAAAAAAAAAGCCAACATGGGTTTGTCAAAAACAGATCATGCCAGACAAATCTTATTGCATTCTTTGACCAAATGACAAATTTAGTGGATCAGAGGAATGCTGTGGATATAATTTACTTGGACTTCGGTAAAGCATTTGATAAAGTAGATCACAACTGACTACTCGATAAGATAGAAAAATGTGGGTTAGACAGCATCACCACCAGATGGATTCGTAGCTGGCTGACCAGCCATACTCAGTGTGTGGTCCTCAATGGAACCGCATCTACATGGAGGGAAGTGTGTAGTGGGTGCCCCAGGGCTCTATTTTAGGCCCAGTGCTCTTCAACATCTTCATCAACGATTTGGACGGGATAGATGGGGAACTCATCAAATTTGCAGATGACACCAAGCTGGCAAGAATAGCCAATACTCCAGAAGACAGGCTTAAGATACAGGAGGACCTGGACAGACTTGAGCACTGGGCACTATCTAACAAAATGAAATTCAATGGTGAAAAAAAGTAAGGTTCTGCATTTGGGCCAGAGGAACCAAATGTACAGTTATAGTATAGGGGATGCCTTGCTCAATAGTAGTAACTGTAAGAGGGATCTCGGAGTTCTGGTGGACGATCACTTAGATATGAGCCAGCAGTGTGCTGCAGCTGCCAAAAAAGCCAACACAGTGCTAGGCTGCATTAACAGAGGGACAGAATCAAGATCACATGAAGTATTAATACCACTTTACAATGCCTTGGTAAGGCCACACTTGGAATACTGCATCCAGTTTTGGTCACCATAATGTAAAAAAGATGCTGAGACTCTAGAAAGAGTACAGAGAAGAGCAACAAAGATGATTAGGGGACTGGAGGTTAAAATATATAAGGAACGGTTGCTGGAATTGGTATGTCTAGTTTAACACGAGAAGGACAGGGGGGGGGGGACATGATAGCAGTGTTCCAATATCTCAGCGGTTTCCACAAAAAAGAGGGAGTCAAGCTATTCTCCAAACCACCTGAAGGCAGGACAAGAAGCAACAGATGGAAACTAATCAAAGAGAGAAGCAACCTAGAACTGAGGAGAAACTTCCTGACAGTTAGAACAATTAACCAATGGAACAACCTGCCTCCAGAAGCAGTGAATGCTCCAACACTGGAAGTTTTTAAGAAAAGACTGGATAGCCATTTGTCCGAAATGGTGTAGGGTTTCCTGCCTGAGCAGGGGGTTGGACTGGATGACCTCCAAGGTCACTTCCAACTTTATCATCATCATCATCATCATTATTATTATTATTAACAAAGTGCTGCTCTTTTCCTGCCTCCCCTCCCTTCATCTTGGAGAGGGCAGGAACAGATTTTACAGATAAAAGCTTTTGTATGGAAGCAATTTGAAGTCCATAATTTCTGTGTATATGCACGACTAAAGATTGAAATGTCTTTGACTTGTACACACAATGAATACAGAGTATCTGGGTATACAATCTCTAGTAACACTGGAATGGGGAAAAAATGTCTACTGATCCGATGACTTGCAGCAAGGATGGCAATCCAAGCTAATCTTTTCAAGTGCCAAAGTTTTACAACTTCTCCCCAGCTATGGTTGAAGACTTTGGAGAGAGTTAGTTTCCTGGTCTGCCTGTACAGAGATTAAAATCCTACTTTGAAAATGAACTTCCTGGCTGTCCTGTTTAAGTTGTTCTCCAGGTCATGACATGACGGAGCTGCCCTGCTGAAACAAAGCACATCCGGATCTGGTTGGAAAACTCTGGCAGTTCCTTGAATGCTATCTTGATGCTCAAAGAATACAAACATATAAACTCTGCAACATTGCATACATTTTGCAGGAGAATGTTGTCCACTTAAACCAGGGGTGTCAAACTCAATTTCATTGAAGGCCGCATCAGCATTGCGGTTGCCCTTGGGGGGGGCCGGGTGGGTGCGGCCTACTGGGTGGGCGTGGATGGAGGGGGTGTGGCCTACTGGGTGAGCATGGCCAGCTCTACATCGTTCGCATCAAGGGTGCCTGTGGGGGCCTAGGCAGGAGTGGGACAGATCTGAGGGTCTCTGGCAGAAGGGGGTGGGACCGGGGCAAGCACCAAGGCATGGTCCATTTCTTCATTCCTCACAAAGAATGACACCTCCCCAATATGCACCCAGGTGGCGGGGCTGACATGGTAGGAGCTGGTTCCTCGCTGTTTCTAGACAGCCTTGTGGAGCTAAGACTGAATGCATTTCAGCACAGATGGCCACCACAAAATTATACATTGGCTCCCGGCCGGCCTAGGCCAGGGCCAAGGCAGCGGGGGCCGTTCCCTCACTGTTTCCAGGATGGCTTTGCGGGCCACATGAAACCACTTCACGGGCTGCATCCAGCCCCCAGTCCTTGTGTTTGACATGTCTGACTTACACTCTTCACCAGATACTGCATTAAGACAGAGTTAATTCACTATTCTACTATTGTTCAGTGAGATGGAAACGTCCCAAAACAGCCCTTCTGTAGAAACATCCATTTTAGTGCTATTACGATATAGCTGTGACTGGAGCTAGAATGGAAGGGTGACTCTCTCTCAGACCCAATTTATCCACAGAGGCTCTTGATTCCAAACTGGTCATTAAAGATTTGATTTTTGACTCTGTCAGGGAAAAAAATGATATCCCAGATATAACCAGGGCAGTTTTGGAGAGTGCTGATCACTTGCCCGTGTTTTACCAGATAAAATATTTATCTAGGAGTAGTGATAAACTAAGGAAATCAGAGGCTTTCAGGAAGGCAGAAGTGTCCATTGATGCCCAACATTTCTGTTGCTAAGTGAGACAGTTAAGGGAGTTTTGCTGCATTTTACGACCTTTCTTGTCACCGTTGTTACATGAATCGCTGCTATTGTTAAGTTAGTAATACAATTGTTAAGTGAATCTGGCTTCCTCATTGACTTTGCTTGTCAGGTCGCAAAAGGGGATCACGTGACCTCGGGACGCTGCAGCCGTCATAAATGTGAGCCAGTTGCCAATTTTGATCACGTGACTGTGGAGAGACTGCAGCAGTCGTAAGTGACGGACATAAGTCACTTTTTTTCAGTGCTGTTGTAAATTCAAATGGTCACTAAACGTATGGCTGTAAGTCGAGGATTACCTGTAATGAACTAAGCAGGAATTCAGTTGTGGTTCAAAAGTTTTCTGAGCTGAAAATCATTTTATAAAACTACCCCTTTATCCGATGAATCCAAAATTGGTTTCCTGCTATATATCATGGTAACAAACTTGGCCACTTTATAAAAGCCTAGTGAGACCACACCTGGAATACTGCAGCCAATTTTGGTCGTCATATCACAAAAAAGATGTTGAGAGTTTGGAAAAAATTCAGAGGAGAGCAACTAAGATGATCAAAGGCCTGGAGACTAAAATATACGAGCAGCTGCAGAAATAGGGAAGACATGATAGCAGTATTCCAGTATCTGAGGGGCTGCCACAAGGAAGAGGGGGTCACGTTATTCAACAAGACACCAGAGGGAAGGATGAGAAACAACGGTTGGAAACTGATCAAAGAGGGAAGCAATCTGGAATTAAGGAGAAACTTCCTGACAGTGAGGACAATCAACCAGGGGAACAGCTTGCCTTCAGAAATCGTGGGCGCTCCATCACTGGAGATTTTCAAGAAGAGACTAGACATTCACCTGTCTGAATTGGTATAGGTTCTCCTGCTTGAGCAGGGGGCTGGACTAGAAGACCTCCAAGGTCCCTTCCAGCTCCTATTCTATTCTATTCTATTCTATTCTATTCTATTCTATTCTATTCTATTCTATTCTATTCTATTCTATTCTATTCTATTCTAATCTTACCTAACAATATTCTTTGGCTTGAATATTGGTCTTCTACATCTCCTATTAACATTTTCTTCCAAAATATTTTAGATTTCATCTCCATTCATTCTCTCAAAACTTTTCACCTCTCAAGATGAAAAAAGCACTATGCAAAAGTTCAAGCTACACAGATACAAAACCAGAAACTGTTAGCGCATTTTCATTGGTGCTATCTGTGATGCCTTGATGGGTTGGTTCCACATAAGTCTTGGTTCTGTTGATGCAGGCTCAAAATACAGGTAGTTCATGATTTATGACCATAATTGACTCTAACAATTATGGTCATAAATCACTATGTCCATAAAGTGCTCACCATGAGACTGTCCCAATTTTATGACCTTGTTGTGGTCATTAAACGAAGCCGTTGTTCACTGTGGACCTGTTTTTGCCAGAAAAAGTGAACACAGGTTTTCAGCGAACAGGGATGAGTGGGCGGCCATTTGGAATTAGGGTTTTAAGGAACTTTTGGGGAAGTCCATTGTAACTTTGAACAGTCACTAAGAGACCAGTGGTAAGTCAAGAACTACCTGTAGAGAGGCATAAATTTGTTTCTCCCTAAACCAGGGGTTGGCAACCTTGGCTCTTTTATGACTAATGGACTTCAACTCCCAGAATTCCTGAGCCAGCATGGCTCAGCTTGGAAACCTCTCCCTTTCCCCTCAGCATGGCTGGCTCAGGAATTCTGGGAGTTGAAGTCCAGGAGTCATAAAAGAGCCAAGGTTGCCTACCCCTGTGTCGGGCCGCCTACCCTGAATGCAGCAGCAGCAGGCATTCGACCGGAACAACCTGTAGCCGGCCCGCCATATAGCGGACGGCCGAGCACGCGCCGGGGAAGCCAACAATCTATCTTAACGGAGTGACAGCCGGCCGGTGGGTGCACACGCGCAGACGCCAGGGACTGTTGGAGACCGACGGGGCATGCGCAGCTGGAGGAGACCGCGGATGCATTACCAGACATTGTTGGAAGCTACTGGAGAGTCGCGAATTGTCGGGAAGCGGCTGGGGCGTCGGGAAGCGGCCGGGGCGTCGGGAAACGCTTAGGTCAGGATGACGAAGCAACATTTGGGACGGTGGGTGTATGGGCGGCGATAGGGGGTGTGGCTTAGGCGCGGTTTCAGTAAATTGTATAAAAAGGGAATGGGTGTATACATTGTCAGTGCTGACTTTATTTCCGTTTGTTCTTGCATAATAAACTGGGTGTTCTCCGTTCCTGGCGAGGTGCTTCTTTTATTGGAGTGGGTGCCAAAGACGGGGTGACAGTAAGTCAGCACTCCACCAAGGTCGGTTGCCAGACTATAGGGTGCCATGGCCGAAGGGGTGCAAGGGGCCGACGCAATGGAAGATATTCAGGAGCAGGAGGGGGATCCCGGGACGTCTGTAGATCCTGGGGCAGCGCTGGAAGGTCCGGTCGTTCGTCCGAAGGAAAGGAGTATTCCACCCGTGCTGGGTGTGGATCCAGGGATGAAGCAGCAGCCGGCGTTACCGGAGACTGTGGAATGGGGGTTGAGTTCTACGCTTCAGCGTTTGGATACTGAGGGTCGGGTTGTAACGACGGACAAAGGTCCTGCTGAAGGATGGAGGGAGAGGAGAGCGGTTAGCGGCGAAGAGGGCGATTGGAGCTACTCCACAACCCCGGGGCAGTATACCCTTGACGTGTTAAAGGCTAGGTTTGGGGAACCAGGATTCCTGCCAAGACAGGGAGCGATCCCACGCCGTCCCACTGAATCACCTGGATTCCGTTTGGCCAGTCCACTATTGAGGGGGCCAACAGTACAGTCGGACCGTGGGGGGCACGGAGCTGCGAGATTAGGACCCATGGCTGCTACTCAGGCCAGTCCGGCCTTCCTGCCTTTGGGACCCGGGGATCTTGGCCAACGCACTAACATCGCAGAAGGGCAGCATGGAGGCCAACCTGTAGCATGGCCCACAGGTATACCATGGACCCCTCCACCGATTGGAATTACTTTTGATGGAGATCCGGACAAGTTGGCTATGTTTTTGGGACATGTGCTAAACCATCTAGATCGTTTCGCAGCCCATTATTCCTCCCAATGGGCGATAGTGGTGGCGGTAACGGCCAGTTTGCAAGGCGAAGCAGCTTCCTGGGCGGCTGACCTCTTTGGGGACCATGCTAGTGAATTGGCCGACATAGGCGCCAATTTTGGTGGCCTACGTTAAGAAAAGATGTGGCACATTACGTAAAGGCATGTTCTGTATGCGCTGCTTGCAAAAATCAGCCAGGAAAGCCGGTGGGATATCTACAGCCAGTGGCCGACCCTGAGCATCCATGGCAAGATATTGCCATGGATTTTATTGTAGAATTACCAAGCAGTAGAGGATATACTGTCATTTGGACAGTAATCGACCTGTTTTCAAAACAGGCGCATTTCATTCCGTGTAAACGATTACCAACGGCTAAACAATTGGCATACATGTTTTTGACGCATATATATCGGATCCATGGAGCCCCTCGACGAATAATATCGGATCGGGGGGTTCAGTTTACAGCGAGATTTTGGAGGGGTTTTACGGCGCTTCTGGGGACGTCACAGGGGCTTAGCACCGCATACCATCCTGCCACGAACGGAGCTGCTGAATGGGCAAACGCAGCCGTTGAGAGATTTTTGCGGAGTTACGTTTCCTATCAACAGGCTAACTGGGCTGATCTTTTGGTATTTGCGGAAGTGGCGTATAATAATGCGGTGCACACCAGTACTGGATTTGCCCCTTTTAAGGTAGTCTCAGGAAAGGATTTTGTCCCTATACCTGAATGTATGAATTTACAGACACAGTCTTATCTTCCACGGGAGTGGGTTCAATGGGTATCAGGAGCATGGGCGGCAGTAAAAACAGCGTTAGCAGAGTATGGAAGAAGGATGCGGAAGCAGGCGGACAAGAGAAGGCAACCCTGTAAACCATTTAGGATAGGTCAACTAGTATATCTGTCCACCAAGTATCTGAAATTGAAGGTCCCTTGCAAAAAATTGGCGCCCAAATATATTGGTCCATTTAAAATTGTGAAGATCATTAACCCGGTAACTGTGCAATTGCACTTACCCAGATTACTGGGCAAAGTGCACCCAGTATTCCATTGTAGCTTAATCAAACCGGTCTATATGTACCAAAAGAACTCTGAACCAGGTCCCGTCGGTAATAATTTTTATGAAGTACAGGAAATACTCGATTCCCGTGTACAAAGGGGGGAATTGTATTATCTGATTAAATGGAAAGGCTATCCGTTGACGGATGCTACATGGGTACGGGTGGACGAAGTACGAGCTCCCCGACTAGTGAAACGATTCCACCAGAATAACCCTGGGAAACCGAAATTATCTGGGCCAGGGGGGAGTGAATAAGCGAAGCCATGGAAACGATGTAACCCTACTTTTCTTTCCCAGGGGGAGCCTTGGTAAGAGGGGGCAGTATGTCGGGCCGCCTACCCTGAATGCAGCAGCAGCAGGCATTCGACCGGAACAACCTGTAGCCGGCCCGCCATATAAGCGGACGGCCGAGCACGCGCCGGGGAAGCCAACAATCTATCTTAACGGAGTGACAGCCGGCCGGTGGGTGCTCACGCGCAGACGCCAGGGACTGTTGGAGACCGACGGGGCATGCGCGGCTGGAGGAGACCGCGGATGCATTACCAGACATTGTTGGAAGCTACTGGAGAGTCGCGAATTGTCGGGAAGCGGCTGGGGCGTCGGGAAGCGGCCGGGGCGTCGGGAAACGCTTAGGTCAGGATGACGAAGCAACATTTGGGACGGTGGGTGTATGGGCGGCGATAGGGGGTGTGGCTTAGGCGCGGTTTCAGTAAATTGTATAAAAAGGGAATGGGTGTATACATTGTCAGTGCTGACTTTATTTCCGTTTGTTCTTGCATAATAAACTGGGTGTTCTCCGTTCCTGGCGAGGTGCTTCTTTTATTGGAGTGGGTGCCAAAGACGGGGTGACACCCTGCCCTAAACAATCTAAGACAATTTAAGACAAATTAAGCACAGAAGCACTAATATTTTTTAAAAATGTATTAAATCTGCTGCCTTTCAGAGGATAAAGATGATTTTCGGTAACGATCTCATGACTTTTCTTTAATGGCATTTGTTGTTATTAAGTGCAATACATCTAATTTAATTTAACATCTGTAAAGTTTAGATATTGAAAGAAACTTTAAAGGACTTTTTCCATCCAGGTTTTCAGTGGCTAAATTCTAAA
Source organism: Crotalus tigris (assembly GCF_016545835.1). Classification (NCBI taxonomy): domain Eukaryota; kingdom Metazoa; phylum Chordata; class Lepidosauria; order Squamata; family Viperidae; genus Crotalus; species Crotalus tigris. The sequence continues at coordinate 97,738 of NW_024097425.1, forward strand.
ACTAATTACTTAAAAATGTTGCAACTTCTGCGAATGAGGAGGGATTAGCATTGAACCGTGGCCAGAAAAATAAGCAAATCCTTCCTGCAATTCAGCTTTCATGTAAAACATAATTTGGATCACAGCCTTCGGGTTTTGTCACCTGTTACACAATGCCAGGGAGAACAATCATAGCCTTTATATTTAATTATATTTTTCCCTATGAAATACGAGAGACCAACTTAGCCCAACATCAAAACACTACCAGATACATGCCATTGAAGGGTTAGAGACCACTGCAAGGAAGACGTCATCGTCTTGCTTCTAATTGAGCCCTATTCACCTATAGAAACAACAAAACCTGAAGTTGCAGCCATCACAGTATCAGCACACGTAGGAAAGCTCCTTGGCTCTTGACACTGGAGAGCCCATTTGTGGTATAGCGGCTTAGGTGCTACACTAGAAACCAGCTGAGAATTGAGCATGAAAATTGCATGGATGACTTTGGGCCAGGTCCTCCTCTCTCAGCCAAAGGGTTCCTGTTGCAGGGAAAATAGGAATCTCTACCTTGACTCATACAAAATAAGCCAGGATATAAATCTAATAATAAATAAAGCCATCAGCTTGTTGACATGTTGCATCCCACCTTAAGCAGATTCCATACAATTAAAAAAAATGATTCAGAAGTAGATTGGGCAGGGGGAATTCTATAGAAATTTACTACCCCATGTAACGTGCATGTAGGAGAGGACCAGGCTGAGCCCAAGGGAGGGGTGAAGCAGGTCATTAGTCTTGAATTTCTTCATGCTCAAGGGAGATCTAAGTCCAGCCCACCTTGAGTTCTACTGACTCTGATCTAATGCCAATTTGCTTTAACCATTAGTAGTTCAGATTCTTGAAGAGCGTTAGCATGCATTAAACCTGTATTTATTTGAACTGCCTTGGCTCTTGATTTCCTGTGCTTGAGTGTATGAAACCATGACAATGAATAATTTTGATGGGAGTAAAGATCCCTGTTCTATTTTCCGAACAACTAACAAGGGGTCTGTAGAAAGACTGAAACACCTTTTCTTACTCAGTAGCAAGCAATGATATTAGTAGTCTAACACTATTCAAGTAGGCAACGTGCCAACATTTTTAGTCAGTCTTCAAGCTTCAAAAGACCTCTTTACAGTGGAGTCTGCTGACCTCTTCAGTGCAATAAATTTGTTGCACTTTTATTGAAATCCTATCATTTATGACTTTTCAGATATAAAGCTGACGTGAGAGGGCTTTGCCGTGAAAGTAAGAAAGTGCATGTGCATAATTACAAGAGTAAACATGATTGGGAAAGATAAAAGGCTAGCATATTGGAGGTGTTGGAACTGTTGAGTAGTGTAGATCCTGCAACTAGTCCACCTCAACTGAAGCTCCTGGGTGACTTTGAGCCACTGGAGAGATACCATCTACACCAGTGGCTCTCAACCTTTTTAATGCCGCAACCCCCAACCGGTCGTAAATCAAGGACTACTCAACCGGTCGTTAAGTCGAGGACTACTCAACTGGTGCAGCACCGTTTGCAGAATGGGACTTTTGGCGGGCTCAGCAGGGCAGAGACAGCCTGGACAATTCCTATTGGCTTTTGAAAGCCAATAGAATTAGACTCTATTCAAGAGTCTATTCTATTGGCTTTCAAAAGCCAATAGAATAAAAGGGAGTAGCACAGCTAAGGGAGAAAAAAATGGCGGACTGCATTGTTTGACAACCCCTGTGAAATGGTCGTTCGACCCCAAATGGGGTCCCGACCCACAGGTTGAGAACCACTGATCTACACCATTTTGACTTCCTAAACAAAACATGGGATATAAAGCTAATCCTTTACAATTTTTTTTAAAATGGATTTTGAATGATCAATAAAGACTATAGGAATAGCAGTCCCTACATCAATGGTATGGTGCTTTTAGAACTTCTAGTTCATTGCTCCCGTATTGCCTTGTCACGTTGAACTGCGCAGTCCACATTCTGGATTATTGGCCCCTTTAGAAAGAAGCCCCAGATACGAGTTCCTGTGAGCACCAAGGTAAGCTGACATATTGTGGCTTTTGCTGGCTAGCAAGACAGCTCTTGTGAAGGGAATCATGGCTGGATGCTTGATCTAAGCCGGTGTAATTTCTCTGGAATGAAGATCAGTGAGAACATCCATGTGATTCCAGGCAGTTATTCCTCATGAACAGAAACTTCAGTTTTTTACAATCAGCTTATGAGTGGTTACAGAGCAGCCTTTACGGATATTAAGTTTGAACAACTTTCTTATCTTAATCATTTGCTTGGATTATTTTTTGTATATTGGAAAGATTAAGACCATTTGAATCAATAAAGTTTTACTGTACTCAGGTGAGTTTCTACCTCTTTAAAACATTATGTAAATTTGATGTTAAAGTTTAAAAAATACACTATGTCAAGGCTGACTTGTAACACATCTCTACTCACTCGCAACCCAACAACAGAAACACAGGGAGCAGGAAGGGAAATGCTTGGAATGTATTGGGAGCTGGGAGGGAGATGAGGAATTTATGTGAGCCCGTTTGCAGCCTGAGAAAATCCTGACACTTCAAGGCCGTGCGATGCGAAGTTCAGACTGTTTTCCCAAAATAAAAAGAACGTGTTGAATTGGTGGACAGTGGGTGCCGCAACTGGGAAAAGGGGAAATTAATTATGTTGTTTTTCGGGCAAAAACCTCAAGAGCCTCAAAAAAACCTTCACTTCTTCTGTGCCTGTATGGATCTATCAACAGGGGGTTGGACTAGATGACCTCCAAGTTCCAACTTTATTATTATTATTATTATTATTATTATAAAATAATGTCCCAGGAGTTTCTTTTGCTGCATATGCCAATGGGACAGTTAACAACTCTTTGGAGTATGCAGCCAGAGGGTACTTAGTATATCAATTTTGGAAAATAAACAACAGATTAAGTGGCCAAAGGAATTTGGAATTATAGTTTTGAATTATAGAAGATATTTTATCATGGGAAAATGGAGATTGCTTTGATATTTTCAAGGGTGGACAGTACAGCCAGACTATAGAAATCCTTATTGCGAACTTTTGAATACCTCCCAGCCAAGTTTTTGGAGAATGGCTAAAATGATTGATAAAATTGATTGTTTAAGTGTGTGTCACGTATATGTTTCACTTTGAGAGCGGGCAACTAAATTTCATTTTTGATGTGTGCCATTGTGCCCACAGTATAAAAGTGACAATAAAGGTTATCTTATCTTATCTTATCTTATCTTAAATGAAGTTGTTAAATAAAATGAGCTGCAATGGAACTTTATGAAATTAAATTAAAGGGGGATTTAAATGTAATGCAAATGGATCTGATGTGTCTTATTTCCCAATGGAAGTGAACAGATATTAAAAAAGGAAACTGATTGAATCATTTTTTCTTCTTCTGGATATACAAAAGAGCTTTGCTAAAATTTGGAAACATGTTTTTAGAAATGATAAACAAAAGGATAAATTTTACTTATTGATACAAATGAAATCTTTTAAAAGTTCTGAAGAATTTTCACTGTGATATACAAATAATCAGCAAACTATCTCCGGTCTTTTTTTGAAGGGGTTAAAGAATAATTTTAAAAAATCAGGGAAAGTCTGTAAGATTGGCTTGTTTGACGAGGGTTAAAAGAAGAAAATAGTTGTATCTGGTTGTCCTTACTGACCTTTTGCTGACAAAGATTTGGACTTAATTTAAATCTAAGAGATGAGCTACTCAGATATGGTGATAAACTACTAAAATTGTTTTTACCTGATGGGGTGAAAGGGGAAATGACTTTTTTTCTTTCGCATCTCTCTGTTCGTATTTTTGTAGTTTATATATTGACTTTTATCCATTTATAGCTCTTAGTAAAATTATTTGAAAAAGAAAAGGAGCTCCAGATATCATGTCTATTATAATCCAACCAGGCAATTCCCTCAAATCAAAGACCCATCTGCTTCAACAAGTGAACTGCAACACAAAAAAAAAAGTGTAACAGTATGAAAATGAGGATTTATTTGCTTCGGTTTCCAGGAACAACTCTTTTTAACGGTTGGACTTGGCCACACGCTCCAGCTCATCCTTTTTCTTGATGGCATAGGAGTTGGAGGAACCCTAGGAACAAATACAGTTACAGTTTAAGCAACCGCACATCCCACCTGATGTTGTCTCGCCTTCTCTCCCACCCTCCAAACATCTCAGATAAATGGGAGGTATAGCAGCAGAGCAGTTTTCATGTACATGGCTGAAAAAGCCAGTCAACTATCACTACAACAAAAACCTTTATGGTACATGCCAGAATATCACCAGCTGTTAACACTGTTCATAGTAGCCATTTAAGAGACACTTGCCTTAACAATGTGGCCGTGTTCCCAGGCTTGAGGGGTCAGAAAATTAAGAGGATCTGTGAGATGGAGGCCACCATACCCCTGGCTATTGGACTCAGTGTCATAATTTTTTGGTTACTAATTTGTGTTTAGTTTTGCTACTAATATTAGTTTATTTCTATTTAATTCTTAATTCTGCCCAAATCATTTTATAAGACGGGTGGCTAAATATACCAATGAAATTAAGCAATAAAATAAAATTTCACAATGCTAGAGTTGTATTGACCTGCATTTTTTGTTTATTGCTAATGCTTGCAGGCTACTTGCAATGATAGCTGTTTTTACCAAACAATAAACAGTAGGGACTAGAGTAAAGGCAGAAAAGAATTGTGCTGCACCTTAAAACTAATGTTTAATCCGGCAAAGATAACTTTAGGGGCATCATCCTATACAACAACAAAGGCAGCCACAAAGACACATTTGTGGCTTCTTGAATAGCTTAAAGGTCACTAATAAATTTGATGTTTTGGTTTGAAATACCATATGAGATTGTTATTCTTGTTATTTAAATCTCACGAGACTGTAGGATACCATCAAAAGATTTACTATAAAATACTATACCGTAAAAATTATTTTATCTTAGGGGTCATTTTGCCACCGCTATATTTTATTGAAAAAACTTTCACAGGCCCAACCCTAGGTAAATAAATATGCACTGCTGCTGTGAGATGTAATTTAGCACCACTGCACTTGGGCTCCTACTGGTTTTCCTGAGGATTAATTAATCTGTTGAGATGTCTCAGATGGGCCAATGTAAATACTCTTTTAAGATTCATATATTTGATTGCTAGGTCTGTGGTCTCTTAAACCAAAGAGCCATCTTCTCCAAAGCTCAGCTCTCTATTCATTTATTCTTACCTTTGCTGCATTTATCAGCTCATCTGCTAGACACTCAGCTATGGTCTTTATGTTTCTGAAGGCAGCTTCACGTGCCCCGGTGCAAAGTAACCAAATAGCCTATGTGAAGAAACAGGAAATATGTTCACAAGAGTCAGCTGAGTCTACACCAATCTACCCCTCTTGATAAATAAACATTAGAAGGGATATTATACTATTAATGAGATGTTTGACTATGGTGGAGAATAGGTAATTGCTAGAAATAGAAATATTATTATAACTAGAAAGATAAGATTTCTAATTAGAATATTAGATTTTGGTATGAGAAGGGATAGAGGAAAATGCTAAGAAATTTGAATAAGGGAAGCTTTTGGTTACCCAAATATAACTTACTTTGGAATGATAAACAATAGAGACATTTTGAACACTGATGGGAAATTGTTTTTTTTTTTTAAAGCAAAAACATCATGATTGAACATATGGATGTTAAGTGCAAATGCAATTAAGATATGTTTTGGTTAGAAAAGATATCTTAAACTGATATTACTGATACTATTAGAAAAATGTAACAAAGATGTTGATATTCAATTGTATATTTACTAATAACAATAAGAATTGTATTTGCCTAGTGTGGGGAAACAGATACTATCAGAAGAAGAGAGGAAACATTGCATGGTGTAATATTAGGTCTAGACCAGTGATGGCGAACCTTTTAGAGACCGAGTGCCCAAACTGCAACCCAAAACCCACTTATGTATCGTCTGTATCGTCAGGTGGGCGTGGCCCATTGGGTGAATGTGGCCAATTGGGTGGCTGTAGCCAATTAGGTGTGTGTGGCCCATTGGGTAGCTGTGACTGTGGTGATAATGGCAGACTGGATGGGACTAAAAATTTCAATCAATCAATTCCAACTTTGCGAGATCTTTTTTTTTCCCACAAGAAGTTAAAATTGATTGATTGAACTTTTTTTTTTGCACACGGCAGCAGAGGCCTAAAGCGAAAAGATTTTTTAAAACCCAGCTGAAGGCCTAGGACTGGGGCAATGGCACGCGTGTCCACAGAGAGGGCTCTGTGTGCCACCTGTGGCACACATGTCATAGGTTCACCACCACGGGTCTAGACTGAAGAAGTTAATATAGACTGAATTACTAATGGACCCACACAACACGCTGTTTATTAAGCATTTGACTTAAACCTAGAAAATTAATAAAATATTTATATATATAAAAAAGTCAGCTGAGTCTATATCAATCTACCCCTCTTAATAAATACTCCTACCTGATTGACACGCCGCAGTGGTGACACATCAACAGCCTGCCTCCTCACTGTGCCAGCACGACCAATACGGGTGGAGTCTTCACGAGGGCCGCTGTTGATGATGGCATTCACCAGGACTTGGAGGGGATTCTGGAACAAAGATCAAGCAAGGTTTAAACTACATCCAAGTAAAGTCGGGGAAAGGATTAAAAAGCCAATGTTACTCAAAAATATAGCCTAAAATGTTTAAATATTTCACAGCCAGTTTCCAGAAGAGCACATTGCAAATAATGATTAGCTCTTAAATAATTTGCATATCTAAATAATTATCTTTTAATTTTTTAATTGAAGTGAGATTGTAACATGTTATGGATTTATAAAAAGTAAACAAAGTTCAAAGATATAATCATGACTGTAATTTTATTCTACTATACTTGCTATTATTAAAATCTCTCTCCAAAACTGCAAGGGCAAAAAAATTGAGGTGACAGAATGCTTATGTATGTGGAATTCTCCAATTGTATCTTTAGTTGTACAGGTAGTTCTTGACTTACAACTGTAATTAAGCCCAAAATTTCTGTTGCTAAATGAGACATTTGATAACTGAGTTTTGCCTCATTTTCCAATCCTTCTTGCCACAGTTGTTAAATGAATTACTGGAGTTGTTAAGTTAGTAATCTGGCTGCTAAGTAAATCTGGCTACCTCATTGACTTTGCTTGTTAGGTCACAAAACATGATCACATGGGAGCTTCCGGTGGGAGGCGACGGCGATGGCGGCTAGCTTTTAGCCGTCCAGCTGGGGAAGTGTCAGAGCCGCGGAGCGCAGCGCGTATCAGCTGGCCCGCGGCTCGGAAATCCCTTCCCGGGCAAAGGGAAGGGATAGAGAACGCAAGAGTAGAGGTAGAACCCCTGAACCCCCTCTGGATTTATTTCTAGAGGGGGTGAAAGGAGTGTTCCCTCGGAGCTCTTGCTGATCTCCGCCTCCCAGCTGTTTTTGCTTCCTAGGAAGCAAAAGAAACCGCCGCTTCTATCTCCGTGTTTACAGCATTTTGGTGAGTAATTTTTAAACGGACGGAGCAGTTTAAAGGATTTTTTTGTTATATTTTAGGTGTTTATTTTTTTATCTTTTGATTTTTACTATTTTTCCTCCTTTTCTTTGTTATACTAGTGAAAGGATTTAAGATGGCGTTTTGAAACTGTCGGAGTTTTTTTCCTTTCTCTTTTGTTTTACTTTCCCTTTCTAAGGACTGTTTTTTGCTTCTGCTTTTGCTTTTGGTTTAGAATTTTTTCTTTTGAACTGTTTGCTTTTTTATTACTTATTCTTTGGATTTACTCTGGACTTTTAATATGGTAAGAAAGTACTTATAGTTGGACTTTACGCTCCAAATCAACAACAGGAACAATTTTATAAACAGTTACATCAAAAAATAACTTTGCTTGATTATAGATCAGTGGTATTAATGGGTGATTGGAATGGTGTCTTAGATACACTAAGGGATAAGAAAGGTTCCTCTCCTTTTCTTAAACAAGCAAGGCTACCTAAAGCCTTTTTTGATATGAAAGAAGACTGGGAATTAAGGGATTATTGGCGGGAACGTAATCAAGAGGAGAGAGACTTTACTTTTTTTTCTGATAGACACCAATCTTTTTTAAGAATTGACTTTTTCTTGATTACCACGGACTTGTATAATAAAGTAAAGAATGTAAAGATTTTTCCTAGATCACTGACGGATCATAGTCCAGTTTGGATGGAGCTGATTCAAGAGAAAGAGGAAAGAAGATCCTGGAGAGTTAATGAAAATTTGTTTAGACAAGAAAAGAATGTTCAAAAACTAAAGGAGTGTTTAAAGGACTATTTTGCTTTGAATATGTATAAGGGGACTTCAATGTCAATGGTATGGGATGCAGGTAAAGCATTTATGCGCGGTGTTTTGATAAAAATGAATAATTTTTATAAGCGAAATCAGATTCAGAAACGTAGAGAACTTGAAGATGAAATTAAATTAAAAGAAAGGGCTTTGATTTTAAATCCTTCTGATGAGAGTATTAAAGAATCTGTAAAGTTATTAAGGTCACAATTTAATATGTTGATAGCAGACAAGCTGCAACCAACTTATTATTTATGAAACAAAATACATTTTGTAATGCCAATAAGCCTGGGAGATGGTTGGCTTATCAATTAAGAAAGAAACAGAGACAAAGAATAATAGAGAAAATAAACTATAAGGGTAAATTAGTTTCTCAGAAGGAATTGATTAAAAAATCTTTTTTGGATTACTATCAAAACCTATATAAATCTACTAATGTACAAATGCTAGATATAAATAAATATTTAGCTGAGGCAAGTTTTCCTAAACTGACTGAGGATCAGAAATATGAAATTAATGGTTTAATTACTAAGGAGGAAATTACCTCAGCAATTCAACAATTGAAATTAGGGAAAGCACCGGGTACGGATGGGTTAACAGCTGTTTATTACAAAGTTCTAATAGAGGAGATGATCCAACCATTACATGATCTTTTTAATGGTATTTTACAGGGTTTAGAGATTCCTCCTTCATGGCGTAGTGCTTTTATATCATTGATTCCAAAGGAGGATCAAGATCTTACCCTACCAAAAAATTACAGGCCTATATCTCTTTTAAATGTGGATTATAAGATATTTGTAAAAATTTTGGTAAATAGGCTTATGAGGGTGGTGCATCATCTTGTGCATAAAGATCAATCAGGATTTATAACAGGAAGGTATATGAAAAATAATGTCAGACAAATTATTAATTTACTAGAATACTTAGATAAGAACAACCAAGTTTCTGCAGGGCTCATATTTTTAGATGCTGAAAAAGCATTTGATCAATTGAATTGGTATTTTATGTTAAGAGTAATGGAAGAAATGAATTTTGGTGAAAAGATATTACAAGCCCTTACGGTAATATATCAAAAACAAACGGCACAACTTATTGTTAATGGAGGTCTGTCGGAGGTTTTTACAATAGAGAAAGGTACTAGACAGGGGTGTCCTTTATCGCCATTGTTGTTTGTTTTAACATTGGAAATATTATTGATCAAAATTCGAGAGTCTCAGGAAATTAAAGGAATATATGTTAATAAAAAAGAATATAAGTTGAGAGCTTTTGCGGATGACTTGGTTGTTACTTTGTCGCAACCTGATTATTCTGTAGTAAACTTATTACAGTTGATTCACCATTATGGTTTGGTCTCGGGTTTTAAGATTAATGTAAATAAGACTAAAATTTTACCTAAAAATATGTCGAGTCAGGAGAAGCAGATTTTGGTCAACTTGACGGGTTTTGAGATTGTTAATAAGGTAAAATATTTGGGGGTGATGCTGTCTGTTTCTAATGCAAAATTATTTAAAAATAATTATGAAAGGTTGTGGGTCAGGGTACAGAAGGACTTGAAGAATTGGGAAAAGTTGCAATTATCCCTCATGGGAAGAATTGCAGTGATAAAAATGAATATTCTACCCAAGTTTCTTTTTTTGTTTCAAATGTTACCAATTTTGAAAAATGAGATTAATTTAAATGAGTGGCAGAAGGGTCTCAACAAATTTATTTGGGCAGGGAAAAAACCAAGGGTTAAGTTTAAAATTATGCAAGACTTCCGTGAGAGGGTGGACTTAAGGTACCAAATTTGAAATTATATTATGATGCGGTGGTTTTAACATTAATTAGTGATTGGGTAAATTTGACAAATTCTGAGATACTTTACTTAGAGGGATGGGATTTACTTTATGGGTGGCATGCCTATTTAATATTTAATAAAAAAATAGATTGGGCTTTTAAATCTCATATTTTAAGAATTTCTTTACTTAGGATTTGGAGAAAATATTATAAAAGTGATTTTAAAGTACCATTATGGGCTATACCTTGGCACGCGATAGAAGGAATAAAAAGAGGGGTTAAAATGGATATGGTGTCTTATAGACAGTTACTTAAATGGGATGGACAAAACTGGCAATTAAAATTACGGGAAGAGTTAGCACAAGAAAATTTTACTTATTCTTGGTTCCAATATAGGCAACTATTAGATAGATGGAAGATGGATTGTAAGGTGGGTTTTCTTAGAGAAGATGAAAATCTTATTAAGCAACTGAAGGATCAAAGACAAACCCACATTAAGAGAATTTATGGGGTTTTAGTTGAATTGGACTCAGAAACGGAACTAATTAAAGATTGTATGATTAGATGGGCGCAGAACTTTGGTGAGCCAGTTTCATTGGACACCTGGGAAACTATTTGGGTGAGAAATGTCAAATTTACTCAAGCACAGAACTTAAGGGAGAATTTTTATAAAATGTTTTATAGATGGCACCTTGATCCACAAAAAATGTCTTATATGTATCCTGACGTGCAACCCAAATGTTGGAGATGTGGTTATAAGGAGGCTTCTTATTATCATATTTGGTGGTCATGCAGAGAGATAAAAGCATTTTGGATTAAAATATGGTGGAATATCCAGAGAATTTTTAGAAGGAGGGTAAAATTTACTCCGCAATTATTTTTGTTAGGTATTGTTACAGATTGTGATACAAAGGAGGTTGTATTGATGTTAAACTTGATCACAGCCGCTAGGCTGTTAGTAGGACAATACTGGAAGAAGGAATCTTTGCCTACATTGCAGGAATGGTTTCTTAAAGTAGCTTATCTGGCAGAAATGGCAAAGATTTCGGCTTTCTTAAAGCAACAAACGCAAGAGAAGTTTTTTGCTGTTTGGGATAAATGGATAAAATTTATACAATTTAGATTGGGTATACAAAAATATTATATAGTTTTTTCATAAGTTTTATTTTCATATATATTATAGATAATTTTTTTATATATATAAATATAAAGTTTTTAATTTAATTTTTATTTTTATTTTTTAAGCCTATATTCTGCTCTGGGAAGCTCCGGGGGGGGGAAGGGAGGTTTTTTTTTTTTTTTTTTTGGGAGGGCTGGGGGATGGGGTTTTTTTTATTTATTTAATATATGTATTGTTTAGTTTTATTTTTCTGTATATGTTGTCTCTTGTTTTGTATTATTTTTCCTTTTTTGTAAAATTTATAAAACTTTTAATAAAAAAAAAAAAACATGATCACATGATCCTGGGACACTGCAACCATCATAAATATGAGTCCGTTGCCAAGTGTCTGAACTTTGATCATGTGGCCCTGGGGATACAACAGTCATAAGTATGAAAAACAGTCATAAGTTGCTTTTTTCACTGCCGATGTAACTTTTAATGGTCACTAAATGAACTGTTGTAAGTCGAGGACTACCTATAATTGTTCTACAGTTTAAAGTATACAAGTGTCACTATTTTGGGCATTTGGTGATAGACTATATCTGGGAGATCTACTTCTGGAAAAGTACCAGATCACCTTTGGAACAGCTGGATTAACTTATTTTGGAACAAAATGAAACACCCTTGTCCCTGGAACAATGAGTTAGCACATTCCTAGTTTTCTCCTAAATTATTGTAATCTCCTCTTCTGTCATCCATGCCACCTATGAAAATTTCTTCCCACTTCACTCAACCAAAGAGTTGCCAATGAATTGGGATTCCTCAAATTCCTTTATCTTTATTGCATTTTTCAAACAAAGAGAAAATCCATCTATGTCAGTTTTTCCCATTTTCTACCATAGATACTTCAGCTCTGTTCTCCAATATTATAGTTTCCTCCTTGTATAAATGGAATATATAAATGTATAAATGTATATAAATGTATAAAAGGCATATAAATGGAACTTTCAGTTGCCAGAAAGCAGAAACACTTTTTTAAAAGAACAGCCTAGCCTGTTAGTTACAAATGTTATTATTTCACCAATAAAAGAAATAGCAGTAATACTAGAATGATTTTGTGTCTGTGTAACTTCTAGAATCTCCCTCAGGTACAAATAAATATTTATCCTGAAACCAGCCAAGCAGAAATAAATACTGTCCCACTGTCTCTGCCCACTCTTCCAGAACCTGCTACACAAATACAGCCCTCAACCCAGAAAAAATGTGCACGGGCTATAAAATACTTCTGTAACAATCACGTTGCAGCAACTTCTCTGAAGAAAGCAAAGGGAATCAAATTGACTTTCCTACAACATATGCTATAAGGAGCACTATATCAAGAGATGCCTTAGTCTGATTACAATTTGTGAACATCACGGAGATGGAACTGTTGTGGCCAAAATAAACCTACAAACACCTGGTAGCCCATTTTTTTACACCTGAACAAGTGCAAAAAGGCCTTTATTTGTGACACTGGTCAATGACTGGAGATGAATAATAATGCTTTTTGTAACTGAGGTTTTTCCAATCTCCTCAGCAAGACTATGTAATTAATTGTGAAGGGATATAAAAATCCTGGTTTAAACATGGAAATCAAAATAGTAACCTAACATATTATAGATATTGCCTTTGATTAACTACTGTACACAAGATAGCTTGATAAAACAGTTTCAGAGTAAATGGTTTCAATCTGTCTGCAGCAAATACAGCAATAGCGAACTAGCTTTCGACAGATATAATTGAAAGACTGATCAATATTATTACATAGGGTCAAGATTTAATGACGTGTTAAAGAATTGCCTGAAATTATTCCCTACATGTAACTGCTTTTATTTTTATTGTTTCCTTTTCCCTGTCTTGGAGGTTCCCCATCACTTTTAAATTTTCTGTACATATTAAAACATAAAACTAAAAAAAGAGAGAAAAGATGTTAAAGAAAGTCAAAGCTTAATAAATACCAATTTTGTTTTATGAGTTTTTAGTTCATCCCTCCCAGGAGTTTTAACAGGGGAGACCTCTCCCTAAATTATAGGTTTTGGCCTTTAGAAAGTGTTAAGATTTGGTTCTGCCGATTAGCACGGGGGTTGAAGAGTGTTAGGCAACCTTGGGGATAGTAGCTATTTTGAAGGTGTCTTTTCCATTTTATATTTTTTTAAAATACTGCAACCCTATCTTTTAATTCTGTTTTTAACTATGTTCTTATTTATGCATTTCTATTTTGTGATGTTTTTATTGTTAGCTGTCCTGAATCCCTTAGATAAAATGGGTGGTATTGAAATACAATGAATAAATAAAATGTTCAAATGCTAATTATTCATAATTGCCTTTCTAATGCTAGCCGAATCAAGGTGATACTGGGGGAACTCCAGAAACCTGCAATTATTTCTGTAAAGTAGCTACCAAGTCAGAGGAGCACTAAGCAAGTGACATCTGTTGATACTGATCTGTGTCTAACTTTTTTGAAATGCTTTTAGTTACTTTATGGCACAAGTAGAGGTCTGAGGCTGCTTGCCACCAAATATTCACCAGCAAACTCTAGCCTCGACTGTCTCTTCCATTTCTCATGCAGCAGTTCCCCAGCATCCACTTTTTGCAGGCTGTAACAACAAAGCAACTGTCAGCCCTATGAGGCAGACCAGACCCAGGAATAAACTCCACAGAAGACAAAAGACTATTTTTTACAGACAGTTCTTCTTTAGATTGCCTGGTACAGTGATCTTGTCACAGTTATGACAGTGATGAAAAAGTAACTTTGTGACCCACACATTTACAATGTTTGCAGGTTTGTAAAGCAAAGCAGATCATAAGCAGTCAGTTTCACTTAGCAACCATTTTTCTTAATTAACAGTTGCCAGTCCCATTGCAGTTACTAAACAAGGACCATCTACATGTAGACTGGTAACATAATTTACAAGTATGATTGTGTTTCCCCTTCTTTTTTATACCTGTGTGAATTAGAGATGTCTCGGAGATGTTTGCACATTTTTTCCATATGCCCTAAACTTAATCTATTTTCTCGTTCTCATCTCTTTGGAATGGTTCTCCCCAGTCTCTCTCTCTCTTTGCTCTCTACAGCAATGGAACTGCATTATATTAAGATAGCCACCATCTTATTGTGAGAAATAATAATAATGTTGGAAGGGACCTTGAAGATCTTCTAGTCCAACCCCCTGCTCAGGCAGGAAACCCTATACCATTTCAGACAAATGGCTGTCCAATCTCTTCTTAAAGACTTCCAGTGTTGGAGCATTAACAGCTTCTGGAGGCAGGTTGTTCCACTGGTTAATTGTTCTCACTGTCAGGAAGTTTCTCCTTACTTCTAGGTTGCTTCTCTCTTTGGTTAGTTTCCACCCATTGCTTCTTGTCCTGCCTTTAGGTGCTTTGGAGAATAGCTTGACTCCCTCTTCTTTGTGGCAGCCCCTGAGATATTGGAACTCTGCTATCATGTCCCCCCTTGTCTTTCTCTTCATTAAAGTAGACAAAGCCAATTCTAGCAACTGTTCCTCATGTTTTAGCCTCCAGTCCCCTAATCATCTTTGTTGCTCTTCTCTGTACTCTTTCTAGAGTCTCAGCATTTTAAAGTGGTATTAACACTTCACGTGACCTTGATTCTATCCCTGTTAATGCAGCCTAGCACTATGTTGGCTTTTTTGGCAGCTGCAGCACACTGCTGGCTCATATTTAAGTGATTGTTCACTAGGATTCCAAGATCTCTCTCTCTGTTACTACTATTGAGCAAGGTACCACCTATACTGTACCTGTGCATTTGGTTTTTCTTGCCTAAATGTAGAACCTTACTTTTTTCACCACTGAATTTCATTTTGTTCGAGTCTATCAAGGTTCTTCTGTATCTTAAGCCTATCTTCTGGAATGTTAGTTATTCCTGACAGCTTGGTGTTATCTGCAAATTTGATGAGTTCCCCATCTATCCCCTTGTCCAAATCGTTGCTGAAGATGTTGAAAAGCACTGGGCCCATGTTCCAAAACTGTTTGTAGTATCTCTATTCCTTAAACTAAAAAATAGTCATGTGCTTCTTGAGAAAATAAGCAAACATAATAGCTGTCCATCAAATGTAGCTATGTCAGGCCTGTAATTCCAGATAGGTGGCTTATACCTCATTCATACTATAGCTATTTATTTCTAATAGATATGACTTCATCTCGCCTCTTGGCCCCCTTCAAGTAATACCTTATTTCACAGTATTTTCCTGCTCCATGCCTTAGCATAGTCTTTTCTCCCCATGCTTACCTCTCCTGTGAGCAGATGGATGATCTCAAAAGCATGCTTAATGATGCGCACAGTCATGAGCTTCTTTCCATTGTTGCGCCCATGCATCATCATGGAATTGGTGAGGCGCTCCACAATCGGGCACTGAGCCTTACGGAAGCGCTTGGCAGCATAGCGCCCAGCACTGTGGGGCAAATACTTAGCATATTTCTCCTTCACAGCAATGTAATCCTACAAACACACGAGTAAAGAGCCATGCATTAGGATAACTATCAGGATAAAACACTTCTTCCAGCCAGAAGACAAACCAGTATGCAGTTCTCAACTTCCAAAATTCCACCTGTAACTTCTCTTTTCATACCTGCAGTGAGATATCACTGATCTGAACATCGTCTGTGCTCCATTTTCCAAACAGCTTGATATCAGGGGTCTCTGCCACAGCAGGGGCTGGCTCCCAGTCAGTCATTCTAGAGACACAATAGAAAACAGTTAGGTCCTGGATTGGCCTCCCTCCCTCAATAGCTTGTTCCTTCCTCCCAATATTGACTTTCTGGATAGACAATGTCAGGCAAAGCTCTAGCTGTTCTATGCAAATTAGTCCAATTATCTTTTCATAACACGGAAGAAGCATTTCATTTGTGAATTGCACAGCTCTAATTCATACCCAATATTAATGATGCAGAGAAGCTATCAGAAAGAATCCAAGTGGGCTGTAATTCCCATGTATCTGGAAAAACAGGGTGCAGTACATGCTCATTCAACAGTTAGGTGCCATTATGCCCGTATTTCAAGATTCTAGTTGTAAGCTTTATTTACAAATGTATTACTGTTAGATTCCCTCTTTTCAATGCATACTTACTCACATAATCTAAATCTTGATACTAATGTGGTGTGTTATTACCAAAAGAGCATACACATTCTATACATTTTGGAGGCTGTTTACATAAATTGGCTGGAGGGATAGGTGAGCAGAAATGTGAAGAAAAAGCTGGGGGGGGGGATGGAAAATGTACTACTATATAAAGGTACAGAAATGTAATAAAACACCAATACACCCATAAGTAAAATGAAGAGCAGTGTAGAATCATACAAGCTGAAAGTGAAATCTAAGTGAAAAAAAATCTCACGAACTACAACCTTCTTCACTCTCAAAAGTCCTCTCTCTCTCTCTTAAAACGGCTACACTGAGACGCCTATACTTGGGAGCACCTTAACTTAAAACGTTTCTCCTTCAGGAAAGTTCATTTCAGAAATTTGGAGGTGCCAAAGATAACAAAAAAAAAAGTTCACTGATCAAGTAAAGATTTAAAGCCCAATCTCCCCATTCCTCTCCTAATGTATATATACTATACTGGATCGGGACTACAACTCCCATTTCAGTCAGCATGATCACGCTGGCGCCATGAAGTAATTCAAGTCCCAGCATATTGGAAGGGTGCCGGGTTATAAGAGGCTGACTGGCCTACAAAATACGCCTCAGAATTGCTTTATGTTACGTTTTATTTGATTAATCCCTTAACTGAATGTGATGTTATGCCGCCGTGTCTTAAGATTTCTCCGCACGGATCACGTGCTCTTGAGGGCTCCCCGGCCTCAATTCTCAAAGGATTCTGCCCACCGACCCCCAGGCCTTTCCTTCAGAGCCTCTCCTTATTCCCACCCTCGGACCAAACAGGATCCCGTCGCCGCCCTCTCAGCCTCGCGAAGGTAAAAGCACACATGGAGACGCTCCCCTCACCTCCCCGCGTCGCGCTCGCTGGCTCAGGCAGAAAAGGGCCGCATGCGGGTTTACCCAGAGACTTATCCACGGGCTAACGGCTTCCGGCGCATTTACGCATGCGCTATCCTCACTCCGGGGTCCCAAGAAGTCGTCGCATGTTTTGTACGTTTTTGGCGCATGCGGAGTTGGCCTTTCGAATTCCGAATAGTGACAGATGTAGAGGGGTTGGCGGACCAAAATGGGCTTGATATTATCATCATCATCATCATCATCATCATCATCATCATCATCATTATTATTATTATTATTATTGATCATCGCACTGTCAGCCAGATGTTCAGACCGGATTTGGCACTTTTGTCTACCTATCCAGTCCTTACCAAGGACCTGTGATAGGCAGATGTGGATGTTTGATGGTATTACAAGATGGAAGCAGTTCCTAGTAAGGCCGCCTTTTGCAATTGACTAATGGCGAATTTGTCAATGCCAATGGTGTTCAAGTGGTGCTCTAGTTGTTTTGGGATTGCACCCAAAATAATTATTATTATTATTATTATGGATCATTGCACAGTCAGCCAGATGTTCAGACTGGATTTGGCATTTTGTCTATCTATCGAGTCCTTACCCAGGATCTGGGATAGGCAGATGTGGATGTTTGATGGTATTACAGATATCGTTGCAGGATGGAAGCAGTTCCTAGTAAGGCCGCCTTTTGCAATTGACTAATAGCGAATTTGTCAATGCCAATGGTTCAAGTGGTGCTCCAGTTGTTTTGGGATTGTACCCAAGGAGCCTATTGGTACTACCCTTGCTTGGTTTTGCCAGTCTTTCTATTTCTATTTGTAGGTCTTTGTATTTTGTTATCTTCTCCAGTTCTTTCTCGTCTATTCTGCTGTCTCCAAGCACTGCCATTATTATTATTATTATTATTGTTGTTGTTGTTGTTGTTGTTGAGGCAGTTTGCTTTTTGCCGTCAGTCTTTCCCAGGCATCAGTTTTTGTCTTTGTAGTTGAACTGCTGGGTAGGTTGGCTACCGATCTGGGTTGCAAAACTTCAGATGCCCAATAGGTGGAATCAAGAGAAAATGGGCTGCATCTCGCCCAGATTTTTGAACTCGGATCCAGGGGCCCTAATGTCCCCATGACTCCTTTTTTTTTTCTTTATAACTATTGGCAAGAGAGACCTTGCATATTAAAATCTCTTTTGTGCAGCTTCATTTTGATCAACTTCCATCGCTTTCTTTGCTCAGACTAGGTGGAGCATAATCTGTTTAAGTGAAGGTAAGCTGCCTTTACTTTCCATGTTCATTCAAACTGTATGTCCCCTATCTCATTACGAGTGATTCTGGGCAGTGAACTATCAAATAACAAGTTACCATCACATTGCAAAAATTAAACTATTTACAGTAGTTGAAGATGATGTTATAATCAATGGTTGTTGTCACAGCCAGGAGATGGGACACTTGTCACGTTGGGGCCTGTGCCTGAACACATAACCAAGTTTTTAGGGCCTTATGAAAGGTCAGCAGGTCAGGGCTATCCTGACATCCAGAGGGAGGATGTTCCATAGGACAAGTGCTACGGCAGAAAAGGCACATTTCCTGGGCCCTGCCAAATGCCATTTCCTGGCTGACAGGACTCAGGCAATCTATCCTGCCAGACAAGATTGGTTGGGTAGAAACAACTGAAAAAAGACAGTCCCCCAGGTAACCCAGTCAGAAGCCATAAAGAACTTTAAAGATGACAACCTGCACCTTGAATTGCACCCCAAAGCACTGTGGCAACTACTGCAACATGGAGTACTGGCGTTGAATGTGCCAAATAATCAACATCATTGACTACCTGTGCAGCTGCATTCCATATGCTCTTCAAAGGGAGCCTCATATAGAGTGCACTGCAGTAATCCAGACAAGAGGTCACAAAGGCATGAGTGGCAGTGAGAAGAGTTGGAGGACTTCTCCAGAGAAAAGAACTGAATGATTCTGCTCCGTTAACCCTTTTCTGAGAGAATCTCCAAGTGGTACTTGTATAAATAACATCTGCTTTAGTTCCTTCTTCTTCACAAAAATTAATGCTGAAGAACTGTTTGATATGAGTAGTCCCAACAACTTAATCAACATTAGGCTTTAAAAGCTTAAAATTGTGTACAGATTGTCCCCAGAGTTCACACAGTTCTCCCGATAAAACCTGGCAATACTAAATCACCATCATATAATTTATTGCAGTAACTCAGACTATTGCAATAGCAGAGGCATTATAGAAACAATTGTAGCTGTTGGAATTATGTACAAATCACCATATACAGAGACATAACAATTTCACATCAGTATTTCTCTGCTCTGAAGGTTTAAGGGAAGGTGCACTAGAGGTGCATTCTGATAGCTTCCAAACGTAATAGTAATAGTAGTAAAGTTGGAAGGGACCTTGGAGGTCATCTAGTCCAACCCCCTGCTCAGGCAGGAAACCCTACACCATTTCGGACAAATGGCTGTCCAGTCTCTTCTTAAAAACTTCCAGTGTTGGAGCATTTACTGCTTCTGGAGGCAGGCTGTTCCACTGATTAATTGTTCTCACTGTCAGGAAGTTTCTCCTTAGTTCTAGGTTGCTTCTCTCCTTGATTAGTTTCCACCCGTTGCTTCTTGTCCTGCCTTCAGGTGCTTTGGAAAATAGCTTAATTCCCTCTTCTTTATGGCAGCCCCTGAGATATTGGAATACTGCTATCATGTCCCTCCTTATCCTTCTCTTCGTTAAACTAGACATACCCAATTCTAGCAACCGTTCCTTATATGTTTTAGCCTCCAGTCCCCTAATCATCTTTGTTGCTCTTCTCTGTACTCTTTCTAGAGTCTCAACATCTTTTTTACATCGTGGTGACCAAAACTGGATGCAGTATTCCAAGCGTGGCCTTACCAAGGCATTGAAGAGTGGTATTAATACTTCACGTGATCTTTATTCTTCCCTGCAATCACAATGTATTCTTCCCTGCAATCACTAAGGCCAGAATCTAGATAGCTCCAAAAACTAATGCATTGTATGTAGTCATCTGAAGTGTAAAATTTCATGAGTTCAATTTCTGGTGGGAGATTTAAATCCCATAGAATAACACATAGCTATCTAACTACTGAGAAATCCCAATGAGGACCCAACCTGGTTGTGTAGCGCCTGCTTCCTGGCAAGCAGCATAATGGTTGCTCTCTGGTACTGTGTATATTAAAAACAGGTCCAGGGCAGCTGGTGGAGAGGTCTTGCTGAAAAATCTAATGTGCTAGTTTGTGGATACTAGGCTCGAACAG
Organism: Crotalus tigris; assembly: GCF_016545835.1. Classification (NCBI taxonomy): domain Eukaryota; kingdom Metazoa; phylum Chordata; class Lepidosauria; order Squamata; family Viperidae; genus Crotalus; species Crotalus tigris. The sequence continues at coordinate 118,241 of NW_024097425.1, forward strand.
ATAATACAGATCATATAAAAATAATAATAATAAAGGTTTAGTAATTTTATGGTGTCTAAACTATCCTCAAGACCGTTTGATATAGTGGTTAAGGCATCAGGCTAGAAACTTGGAAACCCAACTTAGGCGTGAAAGCCAAATGGGTGACCTTGGGCCAGTCCCTCTCTCTCATCCCAACTCATTTCACGGGGTTGTTTTTGTTGTGAGGAAAATAGGAGGAGGAAGGAGTATTAGGTATGTTTGCTACTTTGAGTTGTTTATAAAACAAAACAATAAAGGTAAGATATAAATAAATAAAAATTAACAGGACGGTTTGATGTGGTGGGGCTGCAATATAGCAGGTCAAAGAACCTCCACTCAGTGAAGAAAAGATTCTGAAGTCACAGATTACAATATCCAGGGAGAGTTAATACCTTATATGTTTTAAATATGGTATAATGAATATAAGAATACACCTATTAAAAAGACGATATCCCATTGGTGGGCTTGGATCTCTATTTTTTCTTTTTCTAGAAAATCAAAAGTAATTTCTAAATTGGGAGAGAAGAAATTGTAGAAGGAGAGTATTAAGAACCTCAAATGCAATACGTTGACTTTAAATGATCCCTTCCGGTTCTCTGATTCTGTGTATTGTGTGCTCAGAATTTAGCACAAAAGTTGTGCTACTATACACAAATTTGGATTTAATAATTAGGTTTATAATAGGAGAAAATGTAACAGTGACCTTTGTTTTCACTGATTTATCTCTCGCCTCTGTTGCAGGAGCTAGATAGCATACGCAGTGCTTCCTCCTCCAGATGTTCTCACAGCTGTCCTGTGAGATAAGTTAAACTGAGAGAGACTGAATAGCCCAAAGTCACCCAGTGAGTTTCCGTAGCTAACGGTGGATTTGAACCTGAGTCTTCCCACTACCTTAATCTCTACTATCGTAACTTCAACACCACATTCTACATTAAGCAGCCACGTTCCCCTTCTGTCTTAGGAATCTGACTTAAGAGTATTTTGTTAGTTAGAGTATTTTGAATTTGCTATTCCATTCTATTACCACAGCCCGTCAAATATTTTCCCACCTTAACTAGAAAGAAGTTGACTACTATAAGGGTCCAGCTTTTATTTTAGCACTAATTAATTTGCCAGGCTTTCTAGGTGTAGACCAATTGAAAAATCTCATTCATGTTGGTGCGTGGATGCATACGGCGCTGCCGCAGCCGTTTAATGCTGCCGTCAACATCATAGCCTGTCTGCTTGTTGTGAATGCATTTGTGCAAGTACTTCTGAGTGGCTTTTAGATGTTGGATATTCATGGCGGTGTCTTCCATGAAGCGATCAATCTGTGCAGTGGACTGGGTAAAAAGAAAAAAAAAGCAAGAGTAGAGAAGAAAAAGTAAGCAAGGGTTTGCAAGCCTGAGAGGACATATTTGCAAATAAGTTTTGTATCCACAGAGTTAACTTGCATCATAACGAGGTGTACAGCTAATTCAATAGAAGAGAATATTTGTTAGAAGAGAGTATTTGCAGCTCAGGGTTAAACTATGAGGGGTCTTTGGTGTTTTCTGAGCTTGCTTGTTTTTTTGCAGACATTTCATTACCTGACTAGGTAATATCATCAGTGCTAGAAGGGAATGGGGTTTGCTCTGTCAGTGTTGGTGGGAGTGTTGTTTAATTCTTGGTAAATCCTTGATTAGCCTGTTGTTTACTCTTTATTTGTTTAAGTTGGCAGTTCCTGAATTGGGATATTGTTTGCTGCTTGACTGTTGGTCTGGTGTTAATCTCTGCTTATCTGCGTGTTGATTGCTGTTGAGGAGGTGTTTCAATCAAGGAACTATAAAAAAAAAATACTCCCACCAACAGTGACAAGAGTAAGCCACTTATATATAAACAGAGAGCAAACCACATTCCCTTCTAGCAGTGATGATGTTACCTAGTTGGGTAATGAAAGTCTGTAAGAAAACCACCAAGAGAGCACCAAGAACCCCACAGATAATTCCATTTAGCATTTTATGCCACAAACACTGCAAGTCCCACTGACCAAAGTAGAACGGTTAAGCACACCTGCCAAAAACGGCTTTACTGCTGTTTTGAGAAACTTCCTTTTATTTTCTCCCCATGCCAAAATTCATGGTCTGGAAGACCGCATTATACATCCTACACAAAACTATAATATCCCCTTACCTGACTGACGACTGCAGCTTCAGGCAACTGTGTTCCCACGTGTCTCTGATATGTCCGTACCATTGGCCGTGTCAGCTTTTCCCGTGTCTCCAGGTACTTCATACTCTCAGGGCCCTGTGGATATAAATTCAAAGCATAGAAAAGCAACTCTTTTCCAATCAAACTCCAGCTCATCCAGCTATTTAAATGTTTTTTAAAAAATATTGTGTTTTATAATTTTCAGTGATTTTTTTTTGTTTTGTTTGGGAGCTGCCCAGAGTTGGTTGAAAGATGGGCAGCTGTATACATGTTTTAAATAAATAATCAGAGCTGGAGTGGGCTAAGGGAGAGAATTACAGCATAGGTGGCTCCCAGCTTTTCATATCTCACCAGTGTCAATCCACGAGTGAGACGCATCTCATGCTGGAAACGTTGGCAGCGGTGCAGAGTGCTACGTGTTCCTCCCAGGGTTATATCTAATTTTTCCTGCCAGTGAGAGGGAATAAAGGAATGATTGAACCAGGCTGATCAGACATGCTAAATTTCCAAATATAATTCTAACTTATTTAAGCGCCCTATTCTAGAATCGGGAGTATTCTTAGTATGCATCACTTGTCTAGATACAAAGTTTGAGAAGAACAGGACAAGATTAAAAAGTCTGTGTCATGGTTCCGACAGATGAAACTCTTCAAAGAACTTTGAGGCATTGTTTACCTTAAAGAATCTTTATTAGAGCAGCATAGCATGGACACATACATAAGCGAAGCTAAAATCTGGATTCCCCTCCCCTTAGCACACAGTATCAAACACAACTCCCTCCTCTAATTAACTGTCATAAATCACATTCTCAAATTAGTTTGAAATGCAGGCTTTCCCTCCTGTTCTCCAACCCGCCATTTCTTATCTCTTATTTCAAAAGGCCTGAGTTCACACAGTATTACAATATTGTTATGTCTAACTAACTCCCATCACATTCTTCCTCCTCCCCCAGTATCAGCTAACTCTAAGAGTAAAGCATAAGAAAGAAAAAGGCTGCATCTCCAATGTTGTTAAAGCAAGAACATCTAATGTTAGCAGCGTTGACAGTCTGTTGTTAAAAGTACAGGAAATCTTATGACCACCACTGAGCCCAACATTTCTGTTGCTAAGTGAGACATTTGTTAAGTGAGTATCGCCCCGTTTTATGACCTGGCCACAGTTGTTAAGTGAATCACTGCAGTCATTGTTAGGGACACGGTTGTTAAGTAAATCTGGCTTCCCCATTGACTTTGGTTGTCAGAAGGTTGCAAAAGGTGATCACGTGACCATGGGACACTGCAGCCGTCATAAATATGAACCAATTGTGAAGCATCTGAATTTTGATCACATGACTATAGGAATGCTGCAACTGTCTGAGGTGTGAAAAATGGTTATAAATCACTTTTTCCAGAGCCGTTGTAACTTTGAACGGTCACTAAATGAACTGTTGTAAGTCAAGGACTACCTGAATAGGTCAGTGTTTTTCAAACTTGGCAACATATTGACTGGAGAATATTGGGAGTTTAAGTCCACTAAGTTCTATTAAGAACTGATATGAAAGAGATTCTGATGGGTTCAATTAATATAACACTGTTCTAAATCTGGATTTTAAAAAAACTATATCTTTGGCATTCACTTAAGATGCCTGAGAAATATGTCTTAATAAGATCTGGGTCATACAGCATGGAAAACAATAGCTGGGTCCTCACAACACACTTTGTTGTATGACACCTAGAGTTGCTTTTGGTGAAATGGATGGCCATGTAAATTAGATAAATAAATAAGAAATAAACAAACAAACTAAACCACAGACTGAAAAGTAAACCGGATTTACCTTTTCTGTCTTCATCAAAAATGTTTCTTCAACCTTCCAGTCTAGTTTTCAGTCCTGGAAATGCTAGAAGTTCCCTTTTAAATGTTGACTATGGACAACTTTGCTTAGTGTATGGGGTCAGCCACGGCATTGTCATTTGAGACTGTAAATCACAAACTATCCAGTCCTCAGTCTGTTTAACACACTGTGTGAACTGGACAGTGGGTAAGACAAAGCTTAATCTGCCTAGTTGGACTTCTTTCTACCTATCAGCAGATTATTCTAAAAATGATGCTATGTTATTTGGTGGCAAATTCCAGAAAATTACAGGGATCCGGGGGGGGGGGGTGTAAAGAGCGCATGTTCTTGATTTTATTCTAGAGAAAGACAAAACCCTAATGACATACTGCTCATCAGCAACGGAACAGGATATGGCAAAAGCAGTGTGTATGTAGTCTGACTTTACATTAGACCACTTCCATTTTGTAATTGTTTAGTTTAATTAAGATTCGTATTCGTTGTCTCAGAATTTACTTGCTTTTTGAACAGATCAGTGGATGGATGGATTGTCTGACTAACTTCACATATGTTACAGCAGGCTATCTCCCATTACCTTATGACTGAGAGTCTCCTCCATCTTGCCTTGCAATCTGTTCTCAACGGCTTGGTGCACAGTATTACGGATGTCTTGTGCCTCACTGATAGCTTTTTGTAACTGAAGCATCACTTCCTTGGTGAGAACAGTAAGACGCCGGGCATCTTCTAAAGCTCCTGCACATTCTGGAGAACAGCAGTAATGAAACAAGAGGAAATAAGAGCTCTCCTCAAATCTGCTTTGTTTGTTGAACTTGTGGCTTGTAATTCAAACCAGCTTCCGTTCTTTTTCACAAGCAAGGACAAGCCACTTGTGAAATAATCTACTCTTGTTTACTTGAAGTTTCTTCTCTATCGCTTGGGTTTTTTAACCTCTGAATCATAGAATTGGACTAAAAGATATGTGCTGTTCTAAGTCTTTCGATTGATCCTTTTACCATTTGCAAATTCCTAAATATATCTGCAGTTCTTTCTCAGGGCAAAGAATTCTAAACTCTTGAATATGCCAACAACTAGATTAATCCAATTAAAAATGAGCGCATATTTCATGTAATAAGATCATTAGATTACATCTGTCTAGAAAGTTACTTTGAGAAGAGAATATCAATAAAAAAACAAGCATGTGCCACCTCACTGTATCTTATTTTGATTTTATCTTTGCTTCTGACTTTTTCTTTTTTGTGTGTGTGTGAATTTGAGGAGATGGAAATACCGATACAGTTTTAAAAGTGGAGAAAGAGAGACAGCAGTGATGAGAATTCTCCTTATAGGATGATCCACTTATGAGAACGCACGCTTTTGCTTGCTGCCTGATATGTGAAGGAAAGCACTTAATAAGAGTATACTAGGCTGATTTTGAGGGATGTTCATCTTTTCAGTGTCTGGATAGACACCAAGCTCCTTAACAGCAAAGCATGACTGGGGGAAAAAGATTCACCTCAACTTTCCTTAATGAATTTTAATGCCAAGAATTGAGGGCTAGAGCACGGAATCGTGAAATAAAAACCTTGCAGCCCTTCTTTATTAATTAGTCATTAATCTCGTTAAACTCCTTGAAACTGTTAGATTTCTTTTTCTTAGGCTGTTGTACAATCAGCTAAACAAATCATTCCTGTCTGATGATTGTTTGTGTCTCTCTTTACGTCTGCCACGGCCCCTTTGCTTTGTATGAGATGCTCTAGCAATTACAGAAGTTGAGGGTTCTGATAGGTTCTTACAGAGGTCAAGAGGAATTGTCTGTGTACATTAGTTGCCTGAGAAATTCTAGAAAAAAAGCAATCCAAGAGCCTATAATTTTTCCCACTTTTTGAAGGGATAGCGATTTGTCTGCAACGTGTATCCAAATAGAACAGTGGTGGCGAACCTATGGCACGAGTGCCAGAGGTGGCACTCGGAGACCTCTCTGTGGGCATGCGTGCCGTCGCCCCAGCCCCTCCACCCCCTGTGCACAGAGCAGTGCAGCCAAGGACATAGCTGGGCAGCAGGGACAAGACTCCGCCCTCGCGCCCCATAGCATACAGATGATGCTGCGGGGTGCGGGCGGAGGGCGTGGCTGCCATGGTGCTGCAGGGCTGCCTGGGCGATCTGCTATGGCGGGCCATGGAGGCGGTGCATAGCCCTGTGGGTGGGTGGGGCAGGGGGTGGGCGGGGCCAGAGCAGGGAGGGCGGGAGGTGGAGCGGGGGTGGTTTTGGGGCACTCGATCTCTAAAAGGTTCGCCATCACTGAAATAGACTCTAGAAGCCTTTTCTTCAACAGGTAACAAATTCTCATTTGTACAGCTTGTTTCTTGAAACGCCACTGATACGATAGGAAAAGACAAGTATTTGCTAACATGTGAAATGCATTTAACCTGTATTATTACTTGATAGCCAGTTAGCCATATCAAACCATGTCTCTAAGAATTTACTTCTGCACGTTCCCCCAAAAGTTATATAGTAATTACCTGGTGTGAATGCTCCCACGGGGTTTGGAATTGGGGTTTCATTTCGCTCCACCCAGGGGGAGGAGGGCCGGTCCAGGCCAAGCCAGGAATCACGCCCAGCCCCTAAGAGAACCATGCGCAGAGGCTGGGGCACCAGGTCGAGCACACGGCCGCGTTCACCACACAGGGTGTTGAGGGTTTCCCTACATGTACCTAGTTGCTGCAAGAAATTGGATGCTGATAATGAAGAAACTGAAGATGAAACAACCGCTTTTATTCAGCCTGCTAGGCTTATATCTAGGCTTAGATATAAGCCTAGCATAGTTCTCTGCCACTTGTCTGTACCTCCCCCCAAAGTTAAGAAAATAAGCTGACACCGGCAACGATTTGGCTTCTCTCCTCAATAAACTGCCTTCTGCAGTGGCAGCTTCACTTTCCCAACAGAACTCCTCGGCCATTATTAAATGGCAAACGGGGGATTTTTTAAAATCCACAATTTCTACAACTGCCGATCGGGAAAATGGCTTGATACTATTAACCCAATTCTCAGTAGCACTGCATTAGTAACAGTTGCAGGTAGTCCTCGGCCTATGACCACAACTGAGCCCAAAGGTTCTGTTGCTAGGTGAGATGGTTGTTCAGTGAGTTTTGCCCCGTTTTATGACCTTTCTTGTCACTGTTGTTAAGTGAATTGTTGCAAGTTGTTAAATTAGTAACATGGTTATTCTGAATCTGGCTTTCCCGTTGACTTTGTTTGTCAGAAGGTCGCAAAAGGTACATGACCCCAAGGACACTGCAACCGTCGTAAATATGAATCAGTTGCCTAGCATCTGAATTTTGATTACATGAACATAGGGATGCTGCAACAATTGTAAGTGTGACAAACAGTCCTAAGTCACTTTTTCCAATGCCATTGTAACTTTGGTCACTAAAGACGAGGACTACCTGTATTTCACAGGCTCCTACATGATAAACCAAGGATGAGAGAGCCCGATACTCTGAAGAAGTTAAATTGCATTTAGCTTCAATCCTTACAGGTAGCTGATCCGGCTGAGTTGTGTTTTAGGAGCACCCCTGGAAGGCCACAATTCGCACAGGCCTGCTGTAAGCCAAGCAAGCAACAGCCCCTTTGCTTTGGGGTTCTGTACCGCTCTAGGTTTGCTAACTACAAACTTAACTTTGTGGCCCCACCAGCTGTGATTCTCAGTTCCATACAAATTAATCGATCTGAATTTCATCTCTCAAGATCGGGTTTTCAATCCCTGAGATACAGAGGATTGCAGATTTTGAAAAAGTAATTGTGTTAGTTCTTTCCCATAACGTACAAAATCTTGGACAAATCTAAAGTCTCCTTATGTTTCCTGCTTTGATTATTTCATCTGTCAGTAGCCCCTTAATATCCACTGGTATGGATCATGGGATCCTGCCTACCTTTCTTCACCTGTTTAATTCCTTACCTTAAGGTGATCTCCTGACCAGGCCATCATGTCCTGCAGTTTGATTTTCAGTTTTGTAAATTCCTCCTTTTCCCATTTCATGAGTGCATCTACTTTGTCGGGTATCTACATGCCAGGAAGAAAATATCTATTTGCTCGTTTGTTTGTCAAATTTATAGAGTTGCCCATCTCACAAATTTTGATGTGCAATAAAATCAACAATTAAGACAGTCTTAAATAACCACTTAAAACAATTAGACGTAAAAATAAATAAGATCGTCGGAGAATGCATCAGAATCTGGCACATCAAACAACCAATTAAAAAAAATGTGTCGCAATTGAGCATAATCTTCCAGGGCAGGAATGGTTTATATAATTTGTGTGTGTCAGGACACACAAATAGAAGAATACAAAAAAAAAAAAATCTTCCTAAAATAAAATCAGACGAAATGGGCAACTCAGTGTGATTACTATTTCAATTTTAAGCGGGGGGGGGGAGGTGTGGTTTGTCGTTATTATTTTTCTTTTCACTATATCCATTATATATATTTCTACTATGTTTTATTTATGGAAGTAGATATCTATGATAAGGGAAAAAGTTGGAAAGGCATGCAATATAAAGTGTCTTATGAAAGGTTTAGTGTAGACAGATTATCATCATACAACAGAAAGTTTATTCAGTTAAATAGTAGTTTCAAGGCTGATAAAAGAAAGCCCATTTTCATTCAGTCGGTTCACATTGCCACGGGATCTCAAGGTAATGCTTGCAAATTCAGAAGGTTATAAAAATTAAAGAAATCCATGGAAACTACGTATCTCTTGTCACAGTAGTAGCTCAGATGGTTAAACAGAACATCTGTTTTCAATATAACTGCCGTTAACAGATATTGCAAACAGAGAGGGAATCATGAGTCAGTTCATCAGAACAAGTTTTTTATCATTAGATGTGCCGTGCCAAGAATACAATATTTTTGCACATACGCTCTTTTAAAAAACAGGAAAATAATTTCCTTGTATTAATACTGAGTGCTTGAGTGCTTACTGTCCTCCTAGGTGATATTGATCCAGTCCATTTGTCTGAGCTATGAATAGTTAATCATTGTTTGCTCAACCAATGGGCTAGGGTCATACAATGGACCAGGGGGAACGATAGCAGTGTTCCAATATCTCAGGGACTGCCACAAAGAAGAGGGAGTCAAGCTATTCTCCAAAGTGCCTGAAGGCAGGACAAGAAGCAATGGATAGAAACTAATCAAGGGGAGAAACAACCTAGAACTAAGGAAAAACTTCCTGACAGTTAGAACAATTAACCAATGGAACAACCTGCCTTCAGAAGCAGTGAATGCTGCAACACCGGAAGTTTTTAAGAAGAGACTGGACAGCCATTTGTCTGAAATGGTATAGGGCAGGGGTATGCAACCTCGGCTCTTTTATGATTCATGGACTTCAGTTGAAGTCCATGAGTCATAAAAGAGCCGAGGTTGCCTACCCCTGGTATAGGGTTTCCTGCCTGAGCAGGGGGTTGGACTAGGTGACCTCAAAGGTCCCTTCCGTCATCGTCATCATCATCATCACTACTATTACTACTATTATTATTATTACTATTATTATTATTCATTAGGCTACAACTCCAATTTACAATTTAAAATGGCTGAATTGATTCTGAGCTAAGGTGGAATCAAACAAGCAATATTATATGATATTACTCTGCACCATTACTGATACTGATCACCTTATAAAAAAAGACCAGAGTTTGAAAAACTGGTATTTGCAATGTATTAAGAGGAATAAACCCTGAGTGAGTCTCTAGCGCTCACTGGCATGTAATGAATGGCTGTGAGAGGAGGACGATAAGGAAGGCTGAGCGCTAAAGAACTCGTGCTTTCAAACTGTGGAGTCGGAGAAAAGTCTTGAGAGCCCCGTGGACTCCAAGGAGATCAAATCAGTCAATCCTAAAGGAAATCAACCCTGACAGTCCTTTGGAAGGACAGATACTGAAACTGAAGCTCAAATACTTTGGCCGCCAAATGAGACAAGAGGACTCATTGGAAAAGATGTTGGGAAAGACTGAAGGCAAAAGGAGAAAGGGACGGCAGAGGAGGAGATGGTTAGACAGTGTCCTCAATGCAACGGACATGAATTTAGGCAAACCTCAGGAGATACTGGAAATGTGTTGTAGTCCATGGGCTCACAAAGACCTGGATATGACTTAGTGACCGAATAACAGTAACAACAACAAATCAAGGAAGGAGATGGATTTGAAAGGAATGCAGGTCTCACCTTTTCTGTTTCTGCCCGGTGCTCTCGGATGGCTTGGCTCTGCTTGTTGGTCACGAGGCCTTGGCGGATTTTATCCAACATGGCATCCAGTTGCTGCCGCATACGCATTATTCCCTTGAACTGCTCGTTGATTTCAATAAGAGCCTGGCGCAGGCGACTTACCACCAGGCGTGTCTCCCTGAAGTACTGAGCCACGTATTCATTGTTCTTCGTGTTGCTATAGTCCCGGGAGCAAGGCAAGGTTAACTTGCAAACCCAAGGAGGAGGCTTCATTTTGCTTTTCCACAGGGTCACCCCTGGCCCCTCCGGGGGTTTTCTCTTCACCTCTCCAGAATCTGAGACATCTATCTTGAATTTCCAGGAGTCAATCTTCAGCTTGCGCTCGTACGGTGTTTCCTCAGACTGGCCTGGGACTTGGGCAGCACGCCAGAGATCAAGGGCGTCCTTGCCGCATCTCTTTGTGAATGTAGAGGCTTCTTGTACTGTTGTACGTGTGTCCTTGTGCCACTTCTCAGCACCAACCTGACCTGTCAGCAGGTGAGGAGGAGGTCCCATGACTGCAGTTGAATTCCTGGGGCTGTCAGGGAAGAGGAGTAAATGTTACAATTTAGCAGGAAAGGATTCCACCAAATGGATGAAGTTGGCAGATGAGGCATTCAAGGTGTGAGGTCATGGAAGGGAATTGCAATCAGTGGCATCATGATCTGAAACGGGAAAGAAGGAAACCAAATTTTGGCATGCTGACCTTTTCACCCGCTAAAATATAACGTGTCTTGGGATAAGTCATGAAGCTGTGCCCTCAACATAAAACTCTTGTTCAGTCCCAATAGAACAGTGTTTCTCAACCTTGACCATTTTAAGGCATGTGGACTTCAACTCCCAGAATTCCACAGCCAGCAATGCTGGCTGTGGAATTCTGGGAGTTGAAGTCCACATGCCTTAAAATAGTCAAGGTTGAGAAACACTGCAATAGAAGATGATATATGTAGCTCAAGATTGAACTGTAAGTGCTTGGTGCTCTCTGTGCTCAGTGCATTGATGAAATTACCTAGTCTGGCCATGAAATGTCTGCCAACAGACAACCAAACTCAGAGAGCACCAAGGACTCTTGTTCAGTCCCCATCAATATTTGGAATTGAAAGTTTGATCATTCAGAAAATTGGAATATCCTCAAGTCCATCTCTATTTCAATGTTTGCAGATGTTTCCTTGATTTGTGTGGTTGTGGCTTTGACAATGTGGAAATATTGACATTTCAGAGAAGTTACTTTTTTTTATATCGGAATCTGACCTAGGGAAAGTTATTTGGAGGGCTCAGAAAAAAAGCAGATGAGAATAGAATGATCAACTTTTCAGACGTTAAAATTCAGATTTTAGTATGTTACAATCAGCAAGGGAATTATTCAAATTCTAATCCTGAAAGAGCAGCCAATAGCCCAGGTTCTTCAAATTCTTCCTATAATTTGCTGTATTTTACACATTTCATCTCTCACAGCTGTTCCCTCTTGACTACTCATTACTATCAGCCCTGATAGTTCTTAAACATTTCATCACTTGTCTGTTTCCCCCAATCCCTCTTCAGTTTGTCCATAACTGCTGTCATCTCTTGGAAAATTTATTGCTTCCTTAGCTGCTGCTTCTTTTTTATTTAAACTATAGCCTTGCTTTGAAGCAGATACAACTGTTGCTTCTTGCTTAAACCTCAGTGATGCAACATTTGCAAAATTCTTCATTAACTAGGTTGGATGGATGGAAGGAAATATACGTATATTTATCAATAAGCCTGCTATAGACACGCATATTCTGGCAGGATGACCTGAATGTAATTTATTTTTCTACTTGGTCACTGAGCAAGCAAATAAGGAGAGCAAATTAAGAATTGGCCAGAGGGAAACTCAAAAAAACACCAAGCAGTGTGGAGAACAAAAGCTTCTCAGCAATTTGCAAGGTAGATGTAATCTTTGTCCTCTCACTCAGCAAGAACCCCAGCTGGAACTGAAAGTTTGTGTCCTTATTGGAGAAGGCAAAAGGCTTAGGGAATGAGTGTCTATAGTGCAATATGCCAGAGAAGGTGAGAATTTTTTCAATAGGTGGCACTCCTTAGGAAGGGTAAGAGTGAGTGCCAAGAAACACAGAAAAGGAAACAAGTAAAGCACACGACCCAGAGAAGATCAGGAGGTATTCAGGCCCAGTTGAGCTCAGCAACTGATACATCAAGCTCTTGCTAGGAATAAACAGAAAGGAAGTTGTGTTGTGTGTAAAGGAAACATTCAAGTGCACTGAAATTCACAAAGCTGAGCATAGAATTCTGTTGAAAGTGTTTGGATAAGAATAAAAGGAAAGGGAAATGAAAGTGTCACATAAGTTTATTATATGGACAAGCAAAAGATATGGAAGAAGCCTTGAGTGTCCACGGAAAAAGACAGAACTTGGAAACGATGCTTCTCTTATGCTCCCTACTTTGACCCTTTAGACCAGGGGTATCAAACTGCCGGTCTGCGGGCCAGATTCATAATGGCAAAACCGCGTGCACCCCATTGCCGGCAATAGAAAAATAGTTGTGATACGTCGCAACACGTCACGTGATGTTGCGAGTTTGACACCCCTGCTTTAGACCAGCGGTTCTTAACCTTTTTGAACAAATCGCTCTCTTGAGCCAATGAGGAAGTTGTCATCGCCCCCCTCCCCCAACATAACCTCTCAATCACAACATAGGAAATAATTCTTCAATTTATGCAAACCCTTTTTTTGTTTTCTTTAAAATTGTCATCAGGACATATGATGCAAATAATTTATTTCCAGTCTTTTTCCCATATCGCAACTGTGTGAAAAAGTTTGGTGTCACCAATCACTTTATTCCCAAACTTAGTGATACATGTATTTCATTATTATCTTATTTATTCAAAACACTTAAATGTAATGACCACTGAAAACAAAACACTGGGAGCCGCAAAACCCTTTTGACATCTAAAATGAAGATAACACTGCATATATCCTTTTTTACCTTTATTATATACAGTATATATCTTCAGTGTTATCTTGATTTTAGATGTCAAAAGGGTCTCTCTCTCTCTCTCTCTCTCTCCCCCTCCCTCCCTCTCCCTCTCCCACTCTTTCCCTCTTTCTGCCCTTGGTCTGCCAGTCCTCTTCCTCCCATCAGAGTGTGTGTGTGTGTTTGTGTGTGTGTGTGTGAGAGAGAGAGAGTGAGAGAGAGAAAGAGAGAGGGAGAGGCACTTGCGCTTCCTCTCTCTCTTTCCTCTCTTTCTCTCTTTTTCTCTTTCTCTTTCCCTTCTCCCTCTCTCTTTCCTCTCCCTCCATCCCCCCTTCTTTCTCCAGGTGAGGAGAGAGAACGAAAGGCAAAGGGTACCGAAGGGGTGGGGAGGGGGGCAGGAGGCAGCAGAAGACCCCCTGTCGCAGCTGGAGGCACCCAGCTCCGCTGCCTGCCGGGCCTGCATGAAGGCCCCAGCTCATGGTCATGTTGGTAGGCTGTCCCACATGCCGCTGGCATCCCCGGGCTCAATTCAGGGCCACGGGGCATCTGCGGAATGCCCCGCCCGTCGGCTGCATCGCCAAGCCTCCCCTCGCACCGCCAGCGTCCCTGTGCTTAAGCCACAGGGCATCTACGGAACGCCTCCCCATCAGCTGCATCGCCAAACCTCCCATGCCGCCGGCGTCCTCAGTCGGAACCGGAGCAATGATCCATCTCCCGCCAGGACCAACGCTGGAGCCTCCCATGCTGCCGGTAGGTCCGTCGTGCTGGAGGAGGTGGGGCCACTCCGCACCGTGCGGTGCTCCCGGCAATTCGCGACCCACCAGCATCACCCAGGGAGTGATTCCCCCGCCAGCCACCGCCCCAGCCAGGACTGCCACCCGGGGGGCAGCAGAAGGAAGAAAGGGAGGAGGAGTAGGACAAGGAAGCCGGCACTGGGCCCCAGGAGGAGGCGCTCCCACAGGTCTGGCTGGGACTCTTCTGCTGCTGGTTGGAAAATGCCTCCCCCCTCCCTTTCTTTCCCCCCCATCTGCTCAGCTCACATTCTTCACCGACAAAGCAGGCGGGACTCCAGTGTGCCTTCCCAGCCAGCTGGGCCAACGGTCCCGCAGTTGGGGATCACAGGGGCTGCTCTCCCTCGGGGCCGCAGCTTGCAGGCTGGCCCACTCAGCTGAGGCTCTGGCAGGCTGCTCCCAGTGGGGATCCTGGGGCTTCCCCACACGGTTCCCCAGCCATGTGCACATTGGATGGGGCCAGCCAGGGAAAGGGACTTCCTGGCCGTGCTTCTCCCAGGGGCCAGGGCACCCGGGCGCAGGGCCAATCAGGAGCCCTGCGAGGGGGCAAATCTGCATGAGAGAGAGAGAGAGAGAGAGAGAGAGAGAGAGAGTGCCTCTTTCTGTCTCTGTCTCTCTCTGCAAATAGCGGAGGAGGCTCAGAGCTGCAGGGGAAGGCTCAAAAGTGTCCCCAAAACCTCTCGCTCCATCGCCCCCATATTGTCTCCTTTTTGTTCCTTCGCCCCCGTGTCGCTCCTTTTCATTCCATCGTCCCCCTGAAAAACAAAATCGCCCCGTGGGGGGCGATATCGCCCAGGTTAAGAACCACTGCTTTAGACTATGCTCCCCCAGCAAAGATCTGGGTAGATCCCCTTTTGATCCCCTTTCAGACAATGATGAAAACAGCCTTTTCAGACAAGCCTCTGGATGCCATTATCCAAACAAAGGATACCCCTTATTTCTTATCTGATTAAATTTTACTGATTTTTTTTTTTTTTTACAGCTTCCATAGTTTCCACGAATTGATTTGTAAACTGTCTGGAGATATATAATTGTGGCAGTATGTCCATATTCAAAGTAAATACAGAATATTCCATAATATATAACATTTATTTTTAGATTACCTAGGCAAACAAGAATAATTGGTGTTGCAAGATCTGGTCTTTTACTGGGAAAGCCCCACTAGGAGGGAAAAGTGCCACAATATGACAGGGTTAATTGACAAAGTTCCAAGCCCCTCAAACTTTTTTCCCCACCAACATACACAGTGCTATAATGGGAAAGCTCAGATGCATTACCCTGTAGCCCCAGCATCTCTGTCTGCATTAACAAAAGTCACTAAACCTGAATTAACAAAAGACAGTGGCTACACTGGCAAAACTGGCTAATCCCATGATTTAATGCAATGTCCCGGTTTATGCAACACTTAAGGTTCCCACAAGCCATTGCATGGCCAAAGTGAGCCAGGGAAGCATCCGTTGAAATGGTCCTCCTGCGCCATATTTACCTGTGTGCAAAAAAGCTGAGATCTCTGAGGCCACATTAAGGGCACGGACCTCCTCTCCAGCCTTCAGGAGGGTATGTGAGGCACGTGTTCAGCCTCACAATCAGATTGCGAATTCTTCCTCCCAACAGGCTCTCTCTGACTCAAGCCGACATCGGAGGCGCCGGTTGCTGTGGCAACCGGCGCTTGCCTCACAATGCTGCTGCCTTCCCCAGTTCTGGCTCTAGAAGCAACACAGCCGAGAAACCTGTTTTGAGAACCGCAGCTGGCCCACTCAGGTTTGCGCTGCATGGAGCTCCCTTTCATTTTAGTTTTCTGTCCTTTAAAGTGCATGAGAAAGGGAAGCAGGACTCAAATCCAAAACTAAGAGGAGAACCGCTTTTACGGGCTCCCCAAGGATCTCTCAGCTTTATCCCAAAGGAAATTGCACTCTTCTCACCAGAAATCCGTGTCACACGTTAAGACACCCAAGACAGCCATCCACAAATGGGTAGATCCACAAAAAGTACAAAAAGAAGCAATGGGGGGGGGGAAATTAAATAAGTTCCTTAGTAATTGGGGGCTTGTCTGGTGTCTTCCTTGACCACACTTGCTTGTTTCTCAGGCTCTCCTGAGATCTCATGGAAGGTGGACAGGATGGTCCCCCACACGTGGTCTGTTAAGTCTGGGATATCACTCGGGCTCAATCCCTTGGTCTTCACCGGAGGAAGAATCCGGATGGTGATGTCCCCTTGGAGGAGAGAAAACAAAGAAATCTATTGTGGCATGGCTCATAAGTATCCAAATGCATGTGATGTCATGTCTCATCCAGATGACCAGTTAAGCTTCCAGGGTCCCAGCTGGTTTGTGGAAGGCCTGACCGTCCCTAACTTGCACAGGGGGAAAATACAAGTTGACTTGCGTATTGAGCAACACAAAACAGGAACTACGGTATCTTATCTCTTGACTTTGTAGCTAATGCGTCTAAACTTAGTGCAGGTAGTCCTTGACTTACAACCGCAGTGCAGACTGCCATTATGGTTGTAAGTCATGACAGTCATGAAATGAGTCATCATGTGACCAGACCCAATTTTACGATCTTTTTTGCTGAGGCCATAAAGCAAATGCTATGGTTGTTAAGCGAACACCACAATCATTAAGGAAACACTACAGTCGTTAAGCGAACCCATTGTTTGCTATGGGGCGTTTTTATCAAAAACAGGAAGTCAACACCGATTTTCAGCCTGGACATCAGAACTCAGAACTGGGACATAAATACCTTTTGGAGGAGGTCTGTTGTAATTTTGAACCATCGCTAAACAGCCAGTCATAACTGAAGGACTAACTGTCCTTGGAGGTATCGTTTGCATAAACTATAGACCAGTGTTTCTCAACCTCTCAGCAATGCTGGCTGTGGAATTCTGGGAGTTGAAGTCCACATGCCTTAAAATTGTCAAGGTTGAGAAACACTGCTATAGACCTTCTCTGCCATTCAGAAGTTCTCATGTTAGATTCAGAGAGACCCTGGCTTTCAAGCAAAAGTGGGCAACCAGTTATACTGCATGTGCCCAGTCTATTTGAGTGCCCTTTAGAACACAATGATTATACTGCAGAAATGTAGCCACAGGTTTAATTGCAGCTCCTTTTTTTTTTTTTTTTTGCTTTTTAAAAGAAATCCTCCAATAAAGGTCCCAAAGATGCTTTTCAAAAGGCAGCTGGACTTCCTTGTTTTTTTTTCCCTTGAAAATATTTTGATTCTCATCTAGGAAGCTTCTTCAGTTCAATAAGAGCCGAGGTGGCACAGCAGTTAGGGTGCAGTACTGCAGGCCACTTTAGCTGACTGTGTTCAGCAGGTCAGCGGTTCAAATCTCACCGGCTCAAGGTTGACTCAGCCTTCCATCCTTCCGGGGTAGGTAAAATGAGGACCCAGATTGTTGGGGGCAATGTAAATATATATATACATTGCTTACTGGTGTACACCGCTTAGAGAGTGCTCGCACTTAAAGCGGTATATAAGTCTCATAAATAAATAAATAAATAAATAAATAAAATAAAATAAAATAAAATAAAATAAAATAAAATAAAATAAAAGGGGGAAAGAAAATCCCACCCTAACTGACTCTATCCTTTCCAGTAAGGTTAAATCAAGTGGAGTCCGCAGCCCAAAACTGTTATCTGCCTCTTGGAGACTACAGTGCTGTGTGATGAAGGGCTGACCTATTTTTATCCCGGTCACTTGCAGTTCAAGGCCTCCCCTTGAGAGCTGACATGCTGCTACCTCTTAGGGGGGAAAATAACCCAGACAATTATTGACTTAGCTATTCCCAGTGCCACAGAATACCAGATGTGAATTTGTTAGTCTTCATGTTCAAAAATGGTGTGTAGGAGGACATCACCACAGGAATGATTGGCGCCTACATGGAAAGAAAAACAATCACTGTTCAGAAGAGGGGCATCGTGACCTTTGCATTGTGAAAATAGGATCATAAAGTCAACCTCTCCACCATGGTGTTGGCAGAGTAACACATACAGACGGTGGCCGTGTTGGACATAAAATCAGGAGAAGCTTCAATCCTACCATTCACAGCCACCATCTTGACTTATTTGCCATATCCTGTAGACACCTTGGCAATTACTTTTATGTAAGGTTTTGGGGAAGGACTTACTGGAGAAGGGCCTAATGCTGGGAAAGATTGAGGGCAATAGAAGAATGGGACGACGGAGAATGAGATGGCTGGATGGAGTCACTGAAGCAGTAGGTGTGAACTTAAATGGACTCCAGAAGATGGTAGAGGACAGGAAGGCCTGGAGGAACGTTGTCCATGGGGTCGCGATGGGTCGGACACGACTTCGCAATTAACAACAACAACCTAAAGCAGGGGTAGGCAACCTTGGCTCTTTTATGACTCGTGGACTTCAACTCCCAGAATTCCTGAGCCAGCGTGGCTCAGCTTGGAAACCTCTCCCTTTCCCCTCAGCATGGCTGGCTCAGGAATTCTGGGAGTTGAAGTCCAGGAGTCATAAAAGAGCCAAGGTTGCCTACCCCTGACCTAAAAGAAAACTGAAGAGAAATGACCTATGTGGCCACATCCAAGTAGCAATATGTTATTGCTGCAACCTCTGATCAGTGTAGAACCAGGCTTGAGGAATGGGGAAGGCCTTGCTGAGGGGAAACTGTTCCAAGGACTGGTGCTGCCATTTTGGTTCTCAGTAGGGGGTGGTGCTCATCTCCGTTTCAAGGCCATTGAGCCAGCACTGTCGGAAGACATTTCTGTGGTCATGTGGCCAGCATGATGTCGCAGAGTGCTGTTACCTTCCCACTGAAATGGTACCTATTTGCATTTGAATGCTTTCGAACTGCTAGATTTGCAGGAGATGGGGGGGGAAAACGGGAGCTCATCCTGTGGCATGACATTCAGGTGTCAAACCTGGGCTGCCAACTTTCCAACCAATAAGCCACAGCACCGCCCCAGATAAAGTTGACCTGACCTTTTTAATAGCTATTTATTAAATTAAAAGAAAAGAATTCAGTGTAGCTTTGGGGTGACATTCTGGGAAAGGAAGATAAAACACCTCCTTCCAATCTGGAATTCATAGTGTTTACTAAGGAAATATTCTTTTAATGTGAAATACAAAGGTTTTTGTTTTTTATTTTGCTGCTTTGGGTGATAGCTTAGTTGCTAATAATAATTATTACTGTACACCAATGATGATTATGATTATGCATTGCTTAGCTTGATGGGTTCTGGTTTCTACCAATGAATGACTCACAGAGATAGCACTGCTCTCTTATCTCCATTCCTGACCGAGTTAAATGAAGAAATAAGAAGTGTGGAAATGTCAAGTTTTTACCTGGGTCTTCACTGCAAGATGGACGGCTTCTCTTTGCAAGGGCTCCAAGGTGGATTCACCAGTTCTGTGGCCTTCAGAAAATACCCATATTCGCAGCTAATTAGACAGAAAAGAACATATTTAATAATGAATACATTAGGCCTTTCTTCTTCAGCCGATTAATACAGTATTGGCAAAGGGGTGTCTTTGATTCCTGTAACACACTATTTCTCTCAATTCCACCAGTTCTAATAGCACTTTTCTAAAAATAAAAAACTGCATTCCTGCCATGTGGGTCATATTAAAACAGGCACAGGAAATTAATGCAGATAGTCCTCAACTTAAAAAGACCATTGGAACCAGAATTTCCATTGCTGAGCAAAGTGGTTGAGTTGCCACAGATTTTACAACTTTTTTCACGGTTGTTAAACCAGTCATTGCAGTTAAGTGAATTTGTGGAGCAGCTTGCTTCTCAGAATTGTCAGTGCTCCATTGCTGGAGCTTTTCAAAAAAAAGGTTGGACAGTCGCTTATCCAAGATGGTACCAGCCTCTTGCCTTGGGCAGAGAGTTATAATAATAATAATAAAGTTGGAAGGGATCTTGGAGGTCATCTAGTCCAACCCCCTGCTCAGGCTGGAAACCCTATACCTTTTCAGACAAATGGCTGTCCAGTCTCTTCTTAAAAACTTCCAGTGTTGGAGCATTTACTGCTTCTGGAGGCAGGTTAATTGTTCTAACTGTCAGGAAGTTTCTCCTTAGTTCTAGGTTGCTTCTCTCCTTGATTAGTTTCCATCTGTTGCTTCTTGTCCTGCCTTCAGGTTCTTTGGAGAATAACTTGACTCCCTCTTCTTTGTGGCAGCCCCTGAGATATTGGAACACTGCTATCATGTCCCCCCTCGTCCTTCTCTTCATTAAACTAGACATACCCAACTGTTCCTTATATGTTTTAGCCTCCATCCCCTGATCATCTTTGTTGCTCTTCTCTGTACTCTTTCTAGAGTCTCAATATCATTTTTAGTTAGAGTAGAAGACCTCCAAGGTCCCTTCCCGATTTATGATTCTATGAATACGGAAAGCCCAATGTAGCCATTGTACTGTTGTCCTCCCCTACTCACATGGTCCTGGAGCATGATGTCTCCAGTTGCTGATATTATCTCAACAGCTTCTGCTTCCTTCTTATGATCAATGAAAATGAAACCACAGAGCCACAAGACAACACCAACAGTAAACATGTACAGGCTCTCTTTCTTGACGAAAAGGGTACATCGCTTGGGCAAGATTTGAAAAATCCCTGGAGTTTTTCAGAACAAGAAGAGGATCAGAAAGAAGATCAAATCTAAGGTTAATTGAAGATTTTTTCCACCACCACCACCCCAGTTCCCCATTGTGTAAGGTAGGCAGGGCAGGATTAGCAGCAGCTGCAGTGAACAGACCTAGATGCACATCCCAGTTGAGTTCAACAATTTCAGAGGATTGATACAAAGGTACAAGAGCATTCTTGAGCAATTTTTACCATGCTATGCCCACAAGAAGTGCTGGGCTACAAAGCTTGAAAATGAAAATTGCTAGCCAAAGAAAGAAAGAAAATATTGTTTTTAAAAAATAAATTTTAATTTGTGGCCAACATATTTTGGACTGAAGTGTATTTGCTTCAGTTTGTATTAAGAGATACAGAGCCCCCTGAAGAAAAACTAACATTTTTTTTTTTTTTTTTTGCTATTCAATATGAGTGAGGATTGAGGGTTGTAAGGAATGGATGTGGAAGATAGCAGAGTGAGGAAGGCTTAACTTCAGGTTCGTCTAAGGCAGGGGTCTGCAAACTTGGCCCTTTTATGACTTGTGGACTTCAACTCCCAGAAGTCCACAAGTCATAAAAGGCCATGTTTGAAGACCCCTGCTCTAAGGAAAAGTGGAATTTCTTGCATGTGCTGTGGAAGGAAAGCTGTTAGGACAAAGAGAGCCTTGCTTCTCAGCATTATGTTGATTATTTTGTGCTTAGGAAGCCATACATGGATTAAGACTTGACTATCTAAAGCAATGTTTCTCAGTCACGGCAACTCTAAGACAGGGGTCTGCAACCTTGACAACTTTAAGACTTCAGCTCCCAGAATTCCTGAAGTCCACAAGTCTTAAAGGTTATCAAGATTGCAGACCCCTGCTCTAAGATGTGTGGATTTCAACTTCCAGAATTCTGAAAGTTGAAGTCCACACATCTTGAAGTTGCCACGGTTGAGGAACACTGATCTAAGGGATCAATTCTCCCACTAGGAAAGTATCTGGTGGTTAAGAACTGTTATCTTCCTTCTCTTGACAAAACAGAATAGGTCTTTCCACTTTGTTGTTTCCAGGTATGGAAAACAGATTCTTGGATGCTGCCTCAGTTTGTTCTTCAGCTGTTCATGGTTCTCGATCTGGAAAAGAGTTAGGGCAGGATAATCTTCTGCTGTTCTCTCCTGTCTTCAAGTGAAGCATGAAAAGCCCAGAGAACGCAAAAACAAAAAAAAGGGGCAGAAGGAAAGATAGGCAAAATATTCATCCCCAACATGAAATATTAACTCTTCTTTGGGAGATTAGATTAGATTAGATAAACTTTATTGTCATTTTGAATTCTGAATTCTGAACTGAGAATTCTGAAGCCATTTTATTTTCTACCAGGCATGACTATAAAGGGTGAGTAAAGGATATTTCAGGCAAATTCAATCATGTGCTGTTTCCAAGTGCTTCATATTGTCTGACTTTAAACACGGTACATAAATGACAATGTTTCAAATATTTCGTATACACGGAGAGTATTTATATATTGTCTAAGGGAAAATGCAACTAGACCCATCACTACTGTCTACATGCCTGCTATTGCTACTATTTTATTATTTTTTTCTCTGCTTTTAATTTATTTAAGCTGCATGCTCCATTTCTACTTTGGCTGGCTAGCATACAGTGTGCCTAAACAATGCAAGCCAAATAGGAAGAGTTAAAAATACAAAATAAAAAGGATCAATAAAATTAAATGATGAAATGGACACATTTTTTGTGGGTCCACCTTTTTGTGTGGGGGACTATTTTTCTTTGTGGGAGCACTTTCCCTCAAGTTAACCTTACATAGGTAGAGACAGAAATGAGTTATTCCTATTTCAAGACATATTTTCAGGGCCATTCCAACACAGGATAAACTTCCTAACAGTGAGGATAATTAGCCAATGGAACAGCTTGCCTTCAGACATTGTGGATGCTTCATTACTGGAGGTTTTTAGGAAGAAACTGGACAGTCACTTGTCTAAAATGGTATAGGACCGTGATGGCGAACCTATGGCATGGGTGCCAGGGGCGGCACACAGAGCCCTCTCTGTGGGCACACGCGCCATCGCCCCAATCCTAGGGCTTCAGCTGGGTTTTATAAAACCTTTTCACTTTAGGCCTCCGCCGCCATGTGCAAAAAAAAAAGGTTCAATCAATTTCAACTTCTCGCAGAAAAAAAAAGATCTCGCAAAGTTGGAATTGATTGATTGAACTTTTTAGTCCCACCCAGTCTGCCATTACCACTGCAGCCATGTCCACCCAATGGGCCACACCCACTCAATGGGCCACGCCCACCCGGCACCCGATGATACATAAGTGGGTTTGGGGTTGCAGTTTGGAATCTAAAAGGTTCGCCATCAACTGGTGTAGGATCCCTTGCTTGAGCAGGGGGGCTGGACTAGAAGACCTCCAAGATCCCTTCCAGCTCTATTCTGATTCAGTAGGCTCTAAAGGAGCAACAAACTCACCAAGCAGGTCCAAGGAGCACTGCAGATTAGAGATGAGGACATAGGGCCCTTTCAGATTTAAATTTGTAGCTCCCTGCACATTGATCTTAATGCCATAAAGGAGCTTTAAAGGTAGCATGGTGAAACGTAGAACTCTGAAATAAAAAATGAGAACAGATGTACTTTAGAAACATTAAGAGCAGTTTTGGAAAAGAAGCTGAGGAAGTTGCTAGAGCTGATTCCAATAACACTTGTTGACAATTGAACTCTTCCATAAAACATGTGCAATCTTCATCCATTGGCACAATTATATATGCTAAGGTGGGAGGATAAAAGGTGGTGGATATATCTAAATATGAATCGTCACATTCATATTTTGCCCTTTCTCAAGATCACCTTCCTAACAACCCTGTGAATGAAGCCGAGCTAAGGACAAGTAAGATCATCCAGATGACTTTTATACTGCACAACCAGAATGTCCCATTTGCCCAATTAGGTCATTATTGTCCAACACTATTTTGCTGTCTTTTTGTCTTACATTTTTATGCCTCAGAACAGCAACTTCAAGATGTGTGGACTTCAACGCTCTGAATTCTGGGAGTTGAAGTCCTCCCATCTTCAAGCGGCCATGGTTGAGAAACACTGCTATAGAAAATGTGATCAATTCCAGGTTGTCATTCCAACATATTTATTTCTTCCTGGTGGGCAGTTCTTTCGTGGTGCTCATGTCTAAGGAATTTATTACTCCGACGTTCAGTTGTACTTCTCCCTCTTCAGTGCTTATTTGATCCATGAGCTAGCATCCCAATTTTTTTGTTGTTGTTGTGCTTAGAGTAGAACATTAATGAAGTGCAATAGAATATGGTAAGCTGAGGGAGCAAACATCTAGCAAATTTTATCTTTCTCTCTCTGAGAAGTTTTGTGTTTTCTTCAGCTGCAGAACCTGTACGTGTTCAGAGATAATGGGGAAGTGCCTTGTGGATGGCCAACAAGGGCAATCATGGGTTCATCAGCTAAAGAGCACACATAGGTAATCCTTGGCTTCCAACTACAATTGAGCCCATCATTTTTTTTCCTAAGAGAGACATTTGTTAAGTAAGTTTTGCCCCGTTTCATGACCCTTCTTGCCACATTTGTTTAGTAAATCACTGCAGCTCTTAAGTTAGTAACACGGTTGTTAAGTGAATCTGGCTTCTCCATTGACTTTGCTTGTCAGAAGGTTGCAAAAGGTGATCACATGACCCCAGCCTTCATAAATATGAATCAGTTGCCACGCATCTGAGTTTTGATCATGTGACCATGGGGATGCTGCAATGGTCATAATGTGAGAAACAGTCATACGTCACTTTTTCAGTTGTAACTTCGAAAGGTCACTAAACAAACTATAATAATAATAATAATAATGATGATGATGATGTTGGAAGGGACATTGCAGGTCATCTAGTCCAACCCCCTGCTCAGGTAGGAAACCCTAAATCATTTTGGACAAATGGCTGTCCAGTCTCTTCTTAAAAACCTCCAGTGT
The DNA here is from genome assembly GCF_016545835.1 of Crotalus tigris. Lineage (NCBI taxonomy): Eukaryota > Metazoa > Chordata > Lepidosauria > Squamata > Viperidae > Crotalus > Crotalus tigris. The sequence continues at coordinate 142,799 of NW_024097425.1, forward strand.
TGGAGCATTCACCACTTCTGGAGGCAGATTGTTCCACTGGTTAATTGTTCTAACTGTCAGGAAGTTTCTCCTCAGTTCTAGGTTGCTTCTCTCCTTGATTAGTTTCCATCCATTGCTTCTTGTCCTGCCTTCAGGCACTTTGGAGGATAGCTTGACTCCCTCTTCTTTGTGGCAGCCCCTGAGATATTGGAACACTGCTATCATGTCCCCCCTCATCCTTCTCATTAAACTAGACCAGTGATGGTAAACCTTTTAGAGACCGAGTGCCCAAACTGCAACCCAAAACCCACTTCTGTATCGTTGGGTGCTGGGTGGGCGTGGCTCATTGGGTGGGTGTGGCCCATTGGGTGGGCGTGGCTATGGTGGTAAAGGCAGACTGGATAGGATTAAAAAGTTCAATCAATCAATTCCAACTTTGCAAGATCTTTTTTTCCCCGCGAAAAATTGAAATTGATTGATCGATTGAACCTTTTTTTTTTTTTTTGCAGGCAGAGGCCTAAAGCGAAAAGGTTTTATAAAACCCAGCTGAAAGCCTAGGACTGGGGCGACGGCGCCCATGCCCAAAAAGAGGGCTCTGAGTGCCGCCTGTGGCACGAGTGCCATAAGTTCACCACCACCGAGCTAGACATACCCAATTCCAGCAGTTGTTCCTTATATGTTTTAGCTTCCAGTCCCCTAATCATCTTGGTTGCTCTTCTCTGTACTCTTTCTAGAGTCTCAACATCTTTTTTACATTGTGGTGACCAAAACTGGATGCAGTATTCCAAGTGTGGTCTTACCAAGGCATTGTAAAGTGGTATTAATACTTCACGTGATCTTGATTCTGTCCCTCTGTTAATGCAGCCTAGCATTGTGTTGGCCTTTTTGGCAGCTGCAGCACACTGCTGGCTCATATCTAAGTGATTGTCTACTAGGACTCCAAGATCCCTCTTACAGTTACTACTATTGAGCAAGGTACCACCTACTATACCTGTACATTTGGTTTTTCTTGCCTAAATGTAGAACGTTACTTTTTTCACCATTGAATTTCATTTTGTTAGATAGTGCCCAGTGTTCAAGTCTGTCCAGATCCTTCTGTATCTTAAGCCTGTCTTCTGGAGTGTTGGCTATTCCTGCCAGCTTGGTGTCATCTGTAAATTTGATGAGTTCGCCATCTATTCCCTCGTCCAAATCGTTGATGAAGCTGTTGAAGAGCACTGGGCCTAGAACAGAGCCCTGGGGCACCCCACTACACACTTCCCTCCATGTAGATGCAACTCCATAGAGGACCACATGCTGAGTACAGCTGGTCAGCCAGCTATAAATCCATCTGGTGGTGATGCTGTCTAATCCACATTTTTCTGTCTTATCGAGTAGTAGATTGTGATCTACTTTATCAAATGCCTTACTGAAGTCCAAGTAAATTATATCCACAGCATTACTCTGGTCCACTAATTTTGTCACTTGGTCAAAGAATGCAATAAGGTTTGTCTGGCATGATCTGTTTTTGACAAACCCATGTTGGCTTTTAGTGATGACTTTGTTTGCCTCTAGGTGTTTGCTGATTCATTGTTTGATTATCTTTTCCAGAATCTTCCCAGGTATTGAGGTCAGGCTGATAGATCTGTAATTTCCCGGATCCATTTTTCCCCCTTTTTTGAAGATTATTATTATTAGTTATTAGTCAAGGACTACCTGTATTCCAGACACTCAGTACAGGAACAATATTTGAATAATAATATGAGTTTGCCTGGAAAATTTAGGAATTGACCCAGAATCCCCTTGAGTGGACACCAGATTAAAGTTGTCCTTGGACTCAGGCAAAGATCAGTTTAGCCCTCTTTGTTTTGTTTTGGAGTTCCAGTGGAGCTCAATCACTCAGGAAGAGCTAGGTGCAAACTAATATACATGAGTGCAATGCATTCTATGATCCATATACCATAATGGATAGTTATGAAGCTTGCCACATATAACAAGTACTATCTCCTCTCCTCTCCTCCTACACAATAATAGAGCTGGAAGCGACCTTGGGGGTCTTCTAGTCCAACGCCCTGCTCAAGCAGGAGACCCTATATCATTTCAGACAATTTCAGACAAGGTTTCTTGATTAACCTCACATATCAGCAAAGACTCTGGAATTATAAAAAGCAATCAGAGCAACGAAACATGGCTGTAAACATGGCATGCTCTGTAAGATATCATGAAGGTATAGAGCAGTGGTTCTCAACCTTCCTAATGCCGCGACCCTTTAATACAGTTCATGTTGTGGTGACCCCCAACCATAAAATTATTTTCATTGCTATTTCATAACTGTAATTTTGCTATTGTTATGAATCGTAATGTAAATATCTGATATGCAGGATGTATTTTCATTGTTACAAATGGAAAAAAGTGATAAAGTACAGGTAGTTCTTGACTTACAACAGTTTGCTTAGTGACTGTTCAAAGTTACAACGGCACTGAAAAAAGTGACTTATGACCATTTTTCACACTTATGACCGTTGCAGCATCCCCAGGGTCATCTGATTTACATTTTGATGCTTGGCAACTGATTCATATTTATGATGGTCACATTGTTCCAGGGTCATGTGATCGCCTTTTGCAACCTTCTGACAAGCAACGTTAATGGGGGAAACCAGATTCACTTAACAACCATGTTACTAATTTAATCTCTCTCTCCCTCTTTCTTTCTTTATCCCTCTGTCTCCCTCTTTCTTTCTCCCTCTCCTTCTCTCCCCCATTTCTCTCTCTCCCTCCCCATTTCTCTCTCCCTCTCTCTCTCCTCCTCTCTCCCTCCCTCTCCCTTTCTCTCTCTTCCCTCTCCCTCTTTCTCCCTTTTTCTCTCCCTCTCTCTATTTCTCTTTTCCCCTTTCTCTCCCTCTCCATTTCTCTCTCCCTCTCTTCCTCTCAAAGATCTATACTATACTATACTCTATAGCAGTGTTTCCCAAACTTGACAATTTTAAGGCATGTGGACTTCAACTCCCAGAATTCCACAGCCAGCATTGCTGGCTGTGGAATTCTAGGAGTTGAAGTCCTCATGCCTTAAAATTGTCAAGTTTGGGAAACACTGCTATAGAGTATCACCAGCATATCCACATATTCAGAGTTGTGGTAGTCTCAGAATGTTTATTTTTCATTTTGGATCGAGTAGTTAGATGAGCTCTGGCACCATTGGCTAAAATAATTTTTTTACATGCAATTGTTCTGCTAAATTATAGAAAGGTCCAGTGTTTCATCTGCTGTAATCTTTTCATGTTTTTCCTGGGGGAGGACACCTTTTGTAGCAAGAACAGATTATAAGGAGGTATTCCAACTATAAGGAGGTATTCCTGCAAGGGTAAACGGCAGATGGTGGGATTGAAGAAGCCAATGGGCAACATCTCATCTCTTCTTTACAAGACCCCTCCCCCCCTCTCTCTCTGCAGGTAGCTGCCAGGAAGGACATGGGTTGCTCTTTTTGGGAGACTGAACTATCAAGGGACTTCAGATTATAAACTGTGGGCCACCCTTTGCCCTAGAACAGTGTTTCCTATCCTTGCCAAATTGAAGGTGAGTGGACTTCCAACTCCCAGAATTCTCAGCAATCACTATGTTCGTTGTGGAATTCTGGGAACTGAGGTCCATATACATGTAGATTATCAAGGTTGGGAAACCCTGCCCTAGAACTTCAGAGTTGCTTTTTGTGATCCGGAAACATCCACAATCTTTTCAATGGTTTTTCTGCTTATCTATCAGTTTCAGATTGGTAGTCTTTGTACATGGTACTCAAGGAGATCTGCTTTCCTCCTTGTTTTCTTAATGTCACCTAATGGTGAAGTTATTGAATGAAAACTCTCATTTAGGGAAACTCAACTGGATGACCTCACACAATTTCAGTCACTCAACTGCAGCCTAACCTACTTAACAGGATAATGGAGATAAGATAAAATGGGACCTACAAGGACACCATTTTGAGTTTCTGGAGGAAAGGCGGGCTGCAAATCTAACAAGTAAAGCAAGTAAGCAAATAAATAACTCTCTACTCTTCTCACAAATGAAGGCAAATATACATGTCCCAAGATAATGTTGCAGGATCCAGTCAGGATCAGTCACTGGGACCAGAGATTTTTTTCTTCCAAGCTTTTGGGCTCCAGCACAAGTCCACAAGCTCAGAAGACAAAACCTCTTGTCCCGGTGACCGACCCAGACTGGATCTCTATGCTTCTCCCTAGAATTCTTTCATTTCTCCTAACTCTACTAGAGAAACTCTCCCTGTTGCTGGTTTAACATTTGATAGTCACTGAAAATACATATATGTATGTGTGTAATGCCATGGCGCTGTGTGACTTACCTCATATTTGCCACATTCCTTCCACAGAGAGCTAGGACCGGGAGCAGAAAAAAGGACCAAACAAGTATCCAGCCTTTTAAAAAGAAAATCCTGAAGTAGTATCTGAAGATATTGCTAAAATGATAAAGGAGCAGCACGGCTAAGAAGAAGAGGAAAACGTTGACCAGGAATAGTGACTGAGCCATGCTCTTTGCTAGGGCAGAACACTACAAATACCCCACATAGCTTACAATACTTCGATGGTGTGGCTGGGTGTGCAATTCAGCATACATTAAAAATAACCTGTTCAAACAAGTACATCACAGCAAGGGAGAAGCTTCATTGGTTTTAACAAACATGTGGGGCTAGGCGTGGGAGCCAGGAATGTGCAGAGGTGTATACTTGTAAGTTTATATTTTGGGATAGATGAAACATCTCAGTTAAAGTCAACTGATTAACGCTATTGATTTCAAAAAGATTACGCATGCTTAATAGAAAACACCCCAAGTTGTCAACAGATGAAAAGAAAAAATACTATTCAGGCCTGCTCTCAAACTATCTGTAATGTATTGAATATATATATAAAATTGTGTTAATCCCTGCTAAAGTGAAACTAACTTAACTCCAACTGCTTGTGAAGCTAAATTGAAACTAACCTTTAGATGACCCTGTTAACTCCAACTGTTTTGGAGGGAAACTTTGAACATTCATATTTGGGCAGGCTTTTTCAAGCATTGTGATTGGTTAAGGCCCTGTGGGCTCAGACTATAAATTACAGGCAATTGCCTGCAGTTCTCTAGTTCTAGTTTGAGTCAATAATGATGTTGTTACTATGTTGGTCTGCTCCTTGCCTACTGAAACCCACTGCAAATGAAGGTTTGGGAATGGGGGAAACAGAAGGAAGTATCACCGGCTAAGGTCTATGCAACACATTTATACAAATGTGTACATGAAACTATATATGTGACAGCAGTTGGTTTATTGTGAGTCACTGTATAGGTAAGCCAATCCTCCATATAACAATTACCGAGGGACAGGCAACCTGCTTTTCGTAATTCTGCTATCTGATGTGCAGAAGGCAAGGACAGGTTCAGAATGACAGTGACTTCACAGCTGTGAAATTCCTTGCCTTGTGAGGTACAAGTTATCTTTTCTACAGGTATGCTTAGCCCTGGATCTTTCCATTTAGATGCATACTTTCTCTGTGCGATCTGTCTTGGGCTCTTAATCTTCATATTCTACTTGAGGGTTTTTCAGAGGCATCTAGTTGACTATGATGTAAGTAGTTTTTGACTTATAACTAGTCACCTAGCAATGTTCAGTCACAACCTACCCGAAAAAGAAAACTTATAACCTGGATTCTTAGTTCTGACAGTTGGGGGTCCCCCTGGGATCACAACTGTGTTTTATGAAACTGTTTTACACAGCATCCTGCAGTCAAGTGACTTGTTTTACAACAGTTCTGCCAAAAAACAGGACTTCCAGGTTTTGGCAAAAGCGTACCCACAGTGAACAATGGGTTCGCATTTATGACCACGGTGTTTCTTCGCTTAGTAACTGCTGCAAACAAAGATGTCTTGGGTTGGTCATGTGACTAACCCAATTTACAACCATTATGACTATAGGGAAATTCCATTACAGTTGTAACTTGAGCGCTTCCTGTAGCTAGAGGCTGGACATAATGCAGAGGAGTAAGGAAATCAGAGCTTTCTAAAATCAAGCTTGACAAGTCCCACTTCCACTGAGAACAAACTTACTATGTATTTGCATCATGCTTCCCACCAGTTTTATTGAGAAAGTAGTGCAACCAACTTGCTTGAGGAATGTATTTGCATAAATTTGGCACCATGTGGTAGCCATATGTTTTCTTTCACATTCCACATCTTCTTTCTTCATTTACTCCAAAATCATCAAAAGGACATTATTGGCACCCTGTATGCCATTTGACCAAGGAATATAAGTTTCATATTAGTCCATGGCAGCCAAAAATCAGGAGGAGTCCAGTAGGAACTTTTCAGATGAAATAATTTAATGGAAAGGATAAAGGTTCTGGGGTTTTTTTTAGTCATCTCTCCGATTCTTCTGTGAGTTACTAAACATGGCAACTCTTAAAATTCTTTAGGAAGCTGATTTTAAAAAAGCGAAGTATTCGTGGATTTAAATATTAATGGGATTCTGTAGAAATTAACAGGAAGGAACAGGCAATCCATTTTATTTTCTTGATTTATGATCCTACCAAATTTCAAAGTGAGGAAGGGACGTCCTCTCCCTTTATTTATTAACATTGAGCTTAGTTCTTTTTGCTTCTTGGAAATCGGAAATTCCAAAAATCCTTCCTCTTTTGTTTTTTAAATCTTCACATTTTAAAAATGATGTAAAAATGCTTAATAATTATTATTTCAATAAATACAAAAAAAGATTTGTTTTTCAGTTGATACAAAAAGTCTTGAGTAGAATCATTTTAAATGGTGTACAGGTGGTTCTCAAGTTACAATCATTCATTTTGTGATCGTTTGAAGTTACAATGGCACTCAAAAAAGTGACTTACGACTGTTACTCTCACTTGCAACTGTTACAGCCTTTCCATGGTCAAAATACGGTTGCTTGGCAACCAGCATGTATTTACAATGGTTGCAGCATCCTGGGATCATGTGATTGTCATCTGTGACCTTCCCAACTGGCTTCCAACAAGCAAAGTCAGTGGGGGGAACCCATGTTTGCTTAATGGCCATGTGGTTCGCTTAACAACTATGGCAAAAATGGTTGTAACCTTGGGTATGTGACCCACTTAACAACCGCCTTAGCAACCAAAATTCTGGATTCAGTTATGATTGTAACCCAAGGACTACCTGTATGTTATGAGTTCTGTCTGTATACATACATACATACATACATATTAGCAAAATTAAAAGGAAAAGCGAACACCAGGATAGGAATATAAACAAGACTGTTTAATATAAACAAGTCTGTTAGTAAAAATCACTTAGCTTTCATTGTCAGTCAGAGTAGGGATAAAAGGAGATCTGGGAATTCGCTTATATAGCTGCTTGCTTCTGCGCTCTACTTCTTGAGCGCGTCATCGGTCCATTCATTTCAATCGGCCGTAATGCATTGAGTCGTTCTGCGCCTGTCAACCTGTCTGTGGATTCAAAAGTTATTCTCTTGCTTTCAATCGCTCCGCTGGCGCCCATATGGGCACCCAGGGGGTGGCTGTCTGATCCCTTCTGCTCCTCACCTCCCTCCCCCCCGCTTTGGATCGATCTTGGGCGTTAGCCCCCAGATTGCAACTCAGGCGCGCTGTCAGGTCGCCATCTTCCCTGGAGATTGCTGTCTCGCCTATAGTCCCATTGCCTCGATCCTGCAAGGGATGAGTGTCCAAATGTTTTTCCTCTTTACCTCCCTCCCCCTTCGTTCTGAGCTGTACTTGCGCGTCAGTTCCTAATTTACGATTAGGGCGCATCGCCGGTTTGCCATTTCCTCCCATGGGAATCACTGTCGCCTCATCCATAGCTCTGTTGTTGCCTCATCCATAGCTCCATTGTCCCAGTCCTGCAAGGAGCTATCCGATCACTACCGCTCCTTGTCTCCCTCCCCTCTCAGGGTGAAACAGTCTTGCGCATTAATCCCCAACTTGTAATCTGGGCACGCTGCCGATTCGCTGTCTTCCCTGGAGATTGCTGCTGCTTCACCTGTGGTTCCATTGCTCGGATCCTGCAAGGGACAAACTAGTTGTCTCCTTCGTAGGTCACAGCACTGTCTCTCCCACCCTCTGGTAGGCTGGTAGGAGGTCTATGTGCCAATTGATGGAATTCTCATTGGATAACCAGGCCTCATTGAGCAAGCGGCCACCCTTGGTGGTCTCATGGGATATGACCTCCGCGTTGGCAAGATCAAACGCATGGTCATGGCTGACCACGTGGGCTCATACTTGTGAGCACTGCTCTTGTCTTTTGATTGCCAACTCATGTTCATGGACCCGTCTTGAGCCTTTTAGTTGTTTCCCCAACGTAATTGCATGGGCAGTTCTTACAATTAATTCTATAAATAACAGGACCTTTCATCGTTGGGGAGCGGCCTTTTAGGATGCACGATCTTCGTTCACAGGTCTGATCCGGTCTATGGGCAATGTTCACATTGAAGGGGGCTAGCAACTGTGCCGTGGCCTCGGAGACACCGTTAATGTATGGAAGAGTTGTTCATGTGATCTGCATCATTGTTGTACTCGTGTGTGGGCTCCTGAAGTTGGTATGGCCTGCTATATCGCCTCACAAACTCAACAGGATAGCCATTGCATCTACAGATGTGATGAAGGCATTTCCTCTCCTCGATTCTGGCTCTACCTGTGTTGCAGTGAGAGTTACAGTAACCCGTTTAAACAACATCCTGACACAACTGATCTTGTGCGCCACAGGATGATTGCTCCTGTAGTGCAGTGTTCTTTCAGTGTGGGTCGGTTTGCGATAGACAGTCGTATGCAGAGTGCAGTTGGGATGTCGACTGACTAGTACATCCAAAAACGCAAGCTTGCCTTGGATCTCCTCTTCTGTTGTAAAATGGATGTCCAGATATACTGAGTTCAGGTCCTCCATGAAATTGGCACCGTCCTGTTTTTTGATGACCACAAATGTGTCATCCACATAACGCCCCAAAAATTTGGGGTGGTACTTAGATATGACCACAGCCTCTAGCTCAGTGATGGTGAACCTTTTAGAGATCAAGTGCCCAAAAACTGGCCCTGCCCCCACTCCAGCCCCTGCCCCACCCCTGCTGTCCCCCATCCTCCGCCCTGCCTGATCACAGGACTACTCGTCGCCTCCAGGGCCCACTGCAGATTGCCCAGGCAGCCCAGCAGCGCTATGGCGGACACACCCTCTGCCCGTGCCCTGCAGCATCAACTGCATGATGGGGCGTAAGGGCAGAGTCTACGCTGCCTGGCTGCCATGTCCTTGTCTGCACTGCTCTGTGTGGGCCACCCTCGAGGGCGACTTTCCTTCAGGGGGGCTGATGGAGAGGAGCGGGTTACGGGGGAAGGCAAAGCTGGGGCAACAGCACGTGTGCCCACAGAGAGGGCTCAGAGTGCCACCTCTGGCACCCGTGCCATAGGTTCACCACCACTGCTCTAGCTGATACAGAACCGCCTCCACAATTATGCCCAAGATGGGAGATCCTATCAGCATCCCTTTCATTTGTTCATATATGATGCCCTGAAAGGTGAAATATGTTTTTGGGCACAGAGTTAACAGTTGTATCAGGTGGTTAGTGTGGAGGGAGTCCAGATGCTGTTCTTGCTCCTCTTATAGGCGGTCCCTTATTACAGCGACCACCAGATCTTGTGGGATAGAAGTAAAGAGCGAGGTAATGTCAAATGACACCATTACCTCATCTTCCTCTATCCTTCTTAGGGGCTTTATTCTCTCCAAGAACTCCTCAGCCGATTTCACCGTGGTCTCATTATTCTCGACCAAATACCCGATGCGGCCACTTAGTCATCTGGCCAATCCCGAAGTCGGTGTGCCTCTAAAAGACATGATGGGTCGTAGGGGGGTCCCTTCCTTAGGTACTTTCGGGAGGCCATAAAATCTAGCCATGGCTGCATCACTAGGGTGTATTCTCAGTGTGTCATCACTGATTTTTCCCTGGTGTTTGAGGTTACTCAGTACTTTGTTGATGCGATTGAGCGTTGTCATCGGATCTTTGGTGATGATTCTGTAGGCTATGACGTTATTGAGCAGCGCTAGGGCTTTGTCCGTGTACACCAATCTGTCCATGACAGCGGTCGCCCTGCCCTTATCAGCTGGCAGGATGACAACGGTGTTGTCCTTTTTCAGTTGTTCCAAGGCCTCTTCCTCCTTTTTGGGAAGCACCTGACATCATTTGTGGCCCATCGATAGACCTGTGATGCGTTGCCTAATCGAATTCCTGACCTCGTCGCTGGCCTCAATGCACTGGATGGTAGGTTCTAGGGCCGCCACTAAGTCAATCGCTCCTCTGTCAACTTATGTCCTGTATCACGTTCTAATGTGATTTGTTCATGAGTCAAGGATTTGGAGGACAAATTGAGGACCAGTTTGTTGGTGTGTCCACGGTTGTCCGATGCCTGTAAAATGTCCATTTTACATTGGATTACTATTGATTTTTGTCGGCTCGCTCTTTTGGTAGCCTGGCGGACCTGTTAGTAGAGGGCCTGGTAATTCTGGCATGTTAGTGTAACATGGCAGGACTCACGGCATTCTTGAATTCCGGTCATCAGTGCTTCTATGCGCCTATGATGGTCATTAATTAAGGCGCGTATGGTGCGATGCTGGAACTGACGAGTGATCATCTGGCAGTGACTTAGGGGGTGAATCTCCCCAAATGCAATCCTGGACAAAGGCCAATTCAGACAGTCACCCCTTGCATGATCAAGGCGATGGGACTATAGGCAAGACGGCGGCGATCTCCAGGGAAGATGGCGACCTGACAGCGCGCCCGAGTTGCAATCTGGGGACTAACGCCCAAGATTGATCCAAAGTGAGGGGGGAGGGAGGTGAGGAGCAGAAGCGATCGGACAGCCACCCCCCGGGCGCATGCCAGGGGAGCGACTGAAAGCAAGAGAATAACTTTTGAATCCACAGACAGGTTGAGAAGCGCAGAATGACTCAATGCATTACGGCCGATTGAAATGAATGGACTGATGACGCGCTCAAGAAGTAGAGCGCAGAAGCAAGCAGCTATATAAGCGAACTCCCAGATTCCTTTTATCCCTGGATCCTTTTATCTGACGACGTTGGCACTCCGGCCGACGAAAGCTAAGTGATTTTTACTAACAGGTTTGTTTATATTAAATATATAAATTTTATATATATATAAAATACTTAAAGTGTTGGCTTCTTGAAATCCCTACTTCTGATTATGATGACAACTATGAACAAGAAAACATGGGAGCTTTTTCTATTGCAGAAGTGTTTGAAGACAAGGCACATGAGATTGTTTGCTAAATGTACACTAGAGGGCACTGGACCTCAGTCTCTAGCCTGGACAGCGGCCAGTCCCAAATTGTCCCATTTTTTTCAGTCTTGCTAAACCAGATGTTGCGTTCTCTCTCCCACAAGAGCATCTTCCTCTGGTTTCCCTTTTGTAAATGCACCATAATCTGCAGCACCAAAATGAAAATTGGGGGAGGGCAAAACAAAAAGGTCAGAATGAGAGGAAATCAAAGAAGCAAGACACTGCTACAGTATGAGATACACAGATGAGGATGTGTCTATCTTAGAAACTTAAAGCAGTTTTGTATCTGTTGAACTGGCAGCACTTCTCACAAAGGTTCCTGAGGCGTAGTCTAGTGCAGGGATCTTCAAACTTGGCCCTTTTATGACTTGTGGACTTCAACTCCCAGAATTCCTCAGCCAGGCATGCTGGCTGAGGAATTCCGGGAGTTGAAGTCCACAAGTCATAAAAGGGGCCAAGTTTGAAGACCCCTAGTCTAGTGAGAGCACTTAAAATTTGCTCAAGCTGAACTACACCAAGAGGCTTCCTTTACTGTAGCACTGCCCCTGCTCATAGGGACTGCTGGGAGTTGTAGTTTAGCACCCTCTGGAAGGAAATAGTTTTCCAAACTTTGATCTTCAGGATTCCCAAATCTTTGCAAAGAATTAAAGATTTGGCCTGAGTGGCACACACCACAGGATGGAATCTGGACAAGATAGGGACAAAGTGTCCATGCAGGTCCAAAAAGTCAGGATGGTGGCCACCACCATTCAACTGATACCCTGTTCATTTTTTAGCCTTGTTTCAATGCACAGAGAAATAGCAACAGCACTAGATTTATGTACCCCACCACAGTACTTTATAGCATTCACCGGGTGGCTTATAATGTCAGCATATTTGCCCCAACAATCTGGATCCTCATTTTACTGATCTCAGAAGGATGGAAGGCTGAGTCAATTTTGAGCTGGTCAGGATTGAACTCCTGGCAGTGAACAGAGTTTGCCTGCAATACTGCATTCTATCCACTGTGCCACCACAGCTCATAGAAAAGGATGGGGCTTCCATGCTGTGGTCATGTCTGCCCTCATAATTTTTTTGCCCCTCCTTGCAAACACCTTCTTCTGCGTAGAAAAAATTGAGTACATCAGAATGTAGTGAGATACTATCAAATTCAAATTCTTTCTCCCCCATCCCACAGACATGTGCACACAGCAGGGCAGAAGCTCATATATCCAAGAGAGAAAAAAACTCCTTACCCAGTTTTTCCAATTGCATGGAGTTTTGTCGGATAAAGCAGTCTCAAAAGTGCGATTCCTTGCCATGCATTCTGCAAAGGGACAGGATATTGTACCATATGGTGACTCCTTCTTTCTTGTCTTGCCAGATGCATAGACAAGGTTAGCTAGAAAGAGAGGAATGACCATTAAATATTCTAGGGTAGGGACAGTTCAGATGACTGGGCTGGTATCATCGGGCAAGCTGCTAACGTCCCCCTCCCAACCTGACAAGGCTTACCAGCATCCTTGCTACTGGAGCTGCCAACTTCCTTTCTTTTCTAGCCAAGCTGGTACCCAGGGGGTTCTAGTCCTGGTGGGAGGACGGAGAGTTTGACACTGTCTCACAACAATGCAGAAGGCAGCAAGAAGGAAAGGATTGAGCCCCTCTGTTATACAGCCCTGGAGCCATCTGCTTCACTGTGATGCACACTCCCCATTTCTGCCTGCTTCTCCTTTCCAGTTTCATCCTGGGTAGCCAGTGAAAATCATTTGGAGCAGGGAAACAGAGACCGGAGCTCAATCGACAGGGAGGGAGAAGGAAGAAGCAAAACCAGAAAGAATTTGGGAGAGCAGCTAGAAGGAAGTGAAGGAGGACACGGGGAGAAGAGGCTGGAAGAGGCAAAAATTAGTTGATTAGAGAAGCCTGGGCTGTGTCTGGAGCAGGGGGCACATAGGCCGGATGGGGAAAACCCTGGGATGGGAAGGGGAGGGTCCAAGGCAGCTCCAAAGCAGGAAAGGGAAGAGGGGAGGGCGAGGAAGGGAAGGCAGGTAAGGGAGGGAGAGGGCTGGAAGACGAAAAGGAGGTGGAGAAGAGGGAGGTGGGCAGAGGAATGGCTGGCTTGTGGGAGTTGGGGGCAAGCAGTGGGGAAGGGACTGGACCAGGTGAGTCCTTCTGGCCACCGTGGGTACGCCGGTGACGGTTCAAGTGAGAGCTGCGGCTGAAGCATTTGCCGCAGAGACTGCATTTGTAGGGCTTCTCCCCAGTGTGTGCGCGCTGGTGGATGGTCAGCTCCGAGCGCTGGACGAAGGCCTTGTCACACTCCCCACAGGCGTAGGGTTTCTCCCCCAGATGGGTGCGCTGGTGAGTCAGCAAGTTGGAACTGACACTAAAGCACTTGCCACAGGTGTCACAGCGATACGGCTTCTCCCCGGTGTGCATGCGCTGGTGGATGGTCAGATCCGACTTCTGGATGAAGCCCTTGCCACACTCCCCACACGAGAAAGGCTTCTCGCCGGTGTGGATGCGCTGGTGCTTCATCAACGCTGAGCGCTGGGCAAAGGCCTTCCCACAACCCTCACACTTGTAGGGCTTCTCCACCACAAGCCCCGGCGGCTGAGTGGGAACCTTGCTCAGGCTCTTCCCACAGTCCAAACAATGGCTGCTGCGAGTGAGACGTCCTTTGCCGTTGTACGGCTGGTATTTCAGGGTCTGCTTGGCCCCACTGCTGAGGAGGAACCCTTTAACAGGTTTGGGGCAGCAATGGGCAGCTGCAGCCGCTGCAAAGGCTTGATGGACTCTCTGGTGCCGGTCCAGATGGGAACTCACAGAAAAACCCTGGCCGCACTGAGAACAGGTATAGGGGCGTTCCCCGGTGTGCACCCGCTGGTGTCTCTCCAGGTCAGAACGCTGGATGAATCTCTTGCCACAGTCGGCACAAGGGAACGGGCGCTCCCCTGTGTGAATGCGCTGGTGCTGTACCAGGTTGGAGCTGCGGCTGAACCGCTTGCCACAGGCACTGCAGGGGTAAGGGCGCTCTCCCAAGTGGGTCTTACGGTGCTTAGAGAGAGAAGAGCGATGTCTGAAACATTTCCCACAGTCGGGACAGTAGTGGGTAGCAGGGACTAGAGAGGCGGCCGATGGCTGCTCCTGAGGGTTGTCCTGGTGGATGCGCCTGTGTCGGTCAAGGTGGGAGCTGACGGAGAAGCATTTCCCACACTCCTGGCAGGTGTATGGCCGTTCCCCTGTGTGCACCCGCTGATGACGCTCCAGATCCGATTTCTGGGTGAAAGCCTTGCCACAGGCTGTGCAGGGAAAGGGACGTTCCCCTGTGTGCACGCGCTGGTGCTGCACCAGGTTGGAGCTGCGGTTGAATCGCTTGCCACAAGCCATACATAGGTAGGGCTTCTCCCCAGTGTGGATCTTCTGATGCTTAGCCAGGATGGAGTGTTGCCGGAAGCAACGTCCACACTTGGTGCATTGGTGTGGTTTTTCTGGTGTGGGCATGCCGTGGCCTCGACCACTACCACTCGTGCTTTTCTTCCCATGCTCCCCACACACCCCAGACTTTTCCAGATGCCTGTGGCTGTCGGAATTCTTCCCTTCCTGCTGATGCACAGCAGAGTCTTGAGGAGGCTGTTGGTCCTCTGGGCTCCGCGGGCTCCAATTGCTGCTTGCACAAGCCTCATCTGGGCTGATAGGTCTCCTTGATGGTGGTGTCTCCTTTTCCACACAGTCTTGTTCTGGCTGCAGCTCTTCTTCATTCTCCCCAGCAGCTGAAATAGAAATAAGTAGATAAGAAGAAGCAGGACCAACTGAACTCCAATGATTAGTTTTCTCAAAGAGACATCCTTCAGGGCTTCAGGAGTGGCCCACCTATTAGTTGCAAACGAGGGCTGCAAAAAATCCAGATCACCACTAGCCACAAGCAAAGATAATTTTCTGGGTTTCCGTGCTACCATCTAGTGGCTTTTTTTCAGCACAGATTTGGCACCTTAGTCCAAGGGTGGTGCGATGACTTGACAGTTCAGGTGCTGGGCTTGTTGTTTAGAAAGCAGACAGCCCAGGTTTGAGACCCAAGCATTGCACGACAGGGTGAGCTCCCGTCATCACCCTAGCTCCTGTGAACCTAGACTTCAAAAGCATGCAAACACGAGTAGATAAATAGGTACCACTTTGGTGGGAAGGTAAGAGCGTTCTGTGGCCACATGACCACAGAAATGTCTTCAGTCAGCACTGGCTCAATGGCCTTCGAAATGGAAATGAGCATCACCCCCTACAGTCAGTTACAACCAGTGGATTGGAATCTGCAGGGACTCCTTTACCTACTCCAGTCCATATAGCCAACTACAAGGGATGAAAGGCATTCCAGTGAAACACAACAGAACATGGTCAGTCCCTTCTTCAAACCCTACTCATTGCTCCGGTTCCTTAGCTCATCTGTTCCATAGTTCCTCCAGAAATAACTGAAGCAGTGATGGTACATTAGGAGGCAGTTCTCAAATCTGACAATATTCTCCCTCAGAACGGAGAATATAGCATAGGCTTCCTCACTGGGGTTGTTCCAAAAGTCACAGCTCAAAGTCACAGCTTTACAGGAAAAAAAACAACATGTCTTTTACTCTCTCACACACACTTATACATACCAATTTCAGGATTTTTTTTTCAAAAATAGAAAGATGATTGCAACGTCACAATTTTTATTCCAAGAATCGCTGCCCTAATTCCCACTGTCACCATCCACATGACCATGGGCCCTGCTGTTCCCCTTGGTATAATTGTTTATTTAGCAATAATCCATCCTCCACAAAATTAAAAGTCCAGAATGGGGTAGTTCTATCAGTTCAGGCTTGGAACCCCCTGAATTGTCCAAGGAAAGGGCAAAGGGGAAGGCAATATGCGTTCTACATGTTTTAGCCTCCAGCCCCCTAATCATCTTTGCTGCTCTTTTCTGCACTCTTTCCAAAGTCTCAAGGCTTGTAAAGAGGGACTAGTACTTCACATGATCATGAGTCTATCCCAGCGGTGGGATTCAAATATGTGAACAACCGGTTCTCTGTGTGAATGCCGCTTCCGGAGGTCCACTCTGGGCCTGGACAACAAAAAATTAGCTATCGGTTCTGCTGAACTGGTGTGAACCGGCTGAATCCCACCACTGGTCTATCCCTTTGATAATGCAGCCAAGGATTGTGTTGGCTTTTTTGGCTGCTGCCACAAATTGCTGACTCTAAAAAGAGTACAGAGAAGTACAACAAAGATGATTAGGGGACTGGAGGCTAAAACATAAGGAATGGTTGCTGGAATTGAGTATGCCTAATTTAATGAAGAGAAGGACAAGGGGGGACATGATAGCAGTGTTCCAATATCTCAGGGGCTGCCACAAAGAAGAGGGAGTCAAGCTATTCTCCAAAGCGCCTGAAGGCAGGACAAGAAGCAACGGATGAAAACTAATCAAGGAGAGAAGCAACCTAGAACTAAGGAGAAACTTCCTGACAGTTAGAACAATTAATTAGTGGAACAATTTGCCTCCAGAAACTGAAGGCTCCAACACTGGAAGTTTTTAAGAAGAGACTGGGCAGCCATTTGTCTGAAATGGTATAGGGTTTCCTGCCTGAGCAGGAGGTTGGACTAGATGACCTCCAAGGTCCCTTCCATCATCATCAACAACAATAATAATGTATTGTCCATTAGAACTCCAAGATCCCTCACAGTTACGGCTCTTAAGCCACGTTTCACCTAATCTGTTCCTGCTTGACTCCCTTTATAGATGCTTCTCCTGTTATTTTGCACACACAGAGTCATTCCCCTTTATTCCCAGCATCCCCACAGTTCCCGCCAGGAGGCCAGCTCACCTTCATCTTTGAGGCTGTTAGGTGCCTTCTTCCTTGTTTTCCGCTTCTCTTCCTGGCTCTGCTCTTTCACCAGCTCCCGCAGCATCTTCTCCACTTGGCTCCGGCCAGCCGTCTGCAGGATGAAGCCCAGCTGGCGACGGAGGTCAGCATTGAGTCCACTTTCGCTTGTGGCGGCCGCCTGGTTCTGCGTCTGGGCCTGCGGTGCTTGGCTCCGTTCAGACTCCATGACTGCACCACAGAGACACAATGCAAACAGGGAGTTCCTGCGTAGCTTTGCCAACTGCTCCAGCTAGGGAAAAAGGGCTGAACTGCCCTAGTGCCTTAATGGCTGCTTCGTGTACAAATCAGCCAGAAAAGATTTTCAGAGCATGGTTATTATGAATGGACTTATGCTTTGGATAGAGTGCCTCTTTCATGTAGTGGTGAAGGCGACAGGCTAGAAACAGGGGACTGTGAGTTCTAATCCCACCTAAGGCACAAAGCTAAGTGGGCAACCTTGGGCTAGTCACTTTCCCTCAGCCGTAAGAAGGAGACAATGGCAAACCACTTCTGAAGAAGCTTGCCAAGAAAACTGCAGGGGCTTGTCCAGAGTCTGCAAGAATTGGACACGATTGAAGGGAAGAAAAACAAATGCTATGGGTATAAAGTTGTCTATAGAGACACAGCTACAAAGGTCAGCAAACCTTATTTCCAAAGGTCAGCCAAATACAAGAGCAACAGGATACCGAGGGAGCAGGATCCTTGCCAATCCAATTAGCACAGCCTCTTCCACCTGATGTTTTCCAAATGTGGCAGACAACAGTGCCAATAATTCCCAACCAGGGCATCCAAGGGTTGTGCAGGGTGAGAATTATGGAAGTCGTAAGTGGGTATGCTTGAAGGGCCTACAGCAGGGGTAGGCAACCTGGGCTCTTATGACTGGTGGACTTCAACTCCCAGAATTCCTGAGCCAGCATGGCTCAGCTTGGAAACATCTCCCTTTCCCCTCAGCATGGCTGGCTCAGGAATTCTGGGAGTTGAAGTCCACGAGTCATAAAAGAGCCAAGGTTGCCTACCCCTGGACTAGAGTTGGGAAAAATTGTTCTGACCTAATTGCTGTGTTGCAACCGCTAAATGTTGCAGTCATACAATTTGCGTTTGCACAATGCCTTTCCTCCCACTTTAGATACAATGTCCATGTGGCTGACAGATGTTTGTGAGGTGAAAGCTCTTCATGGCATTACAAAAAATATGACTGGGGAAAAAGTTCCTTTTCCAAGAATAAAATCCAGAAATGGCCTTAACCTAGGATAGTGATCTCAGGATAAAATACATCCCTTCCTTATTATTTTTTTTTATAAATAACTCAAAGCAGTGAACATACCTAATACTCATTCTTCCTCCTATTTTCCCCACAACAACCACTTTGTGAAATCAGTTGGGCTGAGAGAGAGTGAATGGCTGGCACAAAATCACTGGCTGACTTTCATGCCTAAAGTGGAACTAGAACTCACGGTCACCTGGTTTCTAGCTTAGTGCCTTAACCATTACTCTAAATTATAGAGCAGGGGTCTTCAAACTCGGCCCTTTTATGACTTGTGGACTTCAACTCCCAGAATTCCTGAGCCAGCCATGCTGAGGGGAAAGGGAGAGGTTTCCAAGCTGAGCCATGCTGGCTCAGGAATTCTGGGAGTTGAAGTCCACGAGTCATAAAAGAGCCCAGGTTGCCTACCCCTGTGCCAAGTTTGAAGATCCCTGTTATAAGGGATAGAGGGATTCAGGTTCCAGGGAACTTGAGCATTTATTCAGAGATAGGGAGAGTCTTGCTCCTCCCTGCAGACCTACCAGGCCCCAGTCCTCTTCTTCTGTGAGTTTCAGCAAAGGCAGTTATCCTAGGCCAACTGATTGCTATTTCCTCCGCTGCAGGTGGGAGAAATGGAGGTTGCAGGTCAGAAGATATCAAGGCACACCACACCAAGGAGGCAAACATGAGATATTCCCTTCATTTGATGCCTACAATAATAAATCTATGAGATTGGTTGGAAAGAAAGAGGAACTGGCTAAAGGATAGCCAGTGAGCCCCATGATCGAGTGGGAATTTTGAACCTGGCCTGAACCTGGTCCAGTGCCCTAATCCTATTCTGCATTGGCTCCACAATCATTAAGATACCCACTTCAGATTTAAGTGAGTTCAAAGATTTTACATGCAAGCAATCACGAGCTCAAGTCCTGGCGGTTCCTAGCTAAAAGAGTAAATAGCAGAAGATGGGAAGAACTTTATTCTAAGAAGCTCCAGGGTTATGGCAATGCAGACCAAATAATATTAAATCAGAGGTGGGTACCTTCAGCCTCAAGCAAGGGTGTCCACAGGCAGTATCACTTTTGTGTCACCTCATGGGACAGCCCAACAACATATCTGCTTACCTTTGGCAGCCCTCGGAGTCTCTTCCAACCAGGATTGTGGCCATAAACAGATAGGCATATCACAATTTAATAAAAACCAAGGAATCTCTCCCCACCAATAAACCAACTATACTGCATCGTTCAATCAACCCAAGCCCCCCTCCCCTTGCCGAAATGTTAAGCCTGGCTTATCTATTTCCTTTAGATAAGGAAAGAGGCTGGCCACTTCCAAAACTGAACTGTTGGGTGGAAACTGCAGCAATGGATTAAGGCCAGGAGCAGTGTCAGGAAAGATGGCATAGCAGCACCCTGATAGATGACAAGCTACTCACCCAGTGAGATCACATTCTCATAGTTTTCCTGCATGACGTTGGGGATCGGTGCTTCTGTGAATATGAAAAGACAAACCCCTGAAACGACAACATCCTGCATACTGAGCCAAGTGACAGGACAGAAAGAAGAAGCCTGTTGTGTTACACAGTGTCGTGTTATGATTGGGTTACACAGCCGAAGACTAGGAATTTCAAGATTTGGACTACAGGGGTCACAAGTGGCAGGATTTTGCTCCCAGACCACAGGGAGCTTGAGTACAAATGGACTTTCTCTTCCATAAGGAAATAAGAGCAAAAATGAAGCCCTGGGGCAGGTTATTAAAACATTGATAAATCTAGCCTTACTCTTGCAGATTGCAGTGGATAACCGAGTTCCTTATGCTGCATGAGGCCATATTTTGCTGAACCTTTGTTTACCAAATCAAACAGAGCAGGGGTGTCAAACTCGCAACGTCACATGATGTGTGGTATTGCAATTTTTTTGCCATGACCAGCAATGGGGTGGGCGTGGTTTTGCTAGGATGCATCAGGCCTGAGGGCCTGAAATAGAGGGATTATGTTTACAAGAAATCCTCAACATGATCACAGTTGAGGCCAGAATTTCCGTTGCTAAGCAAGTTGGGTGTTAACTGAGTCACAGCTGATTTTTTATGAGCTTTTTGCCACAGTTGTCAAGTGTGGTCATTAATAATCCACTTCCCCCCCCCTTTCACTTTGCTTGCCAAAAATGGGCTGGCAAGGTGACAAGTGATCATCACAAGGCTCAGGAAGCTGCAACCATTGCAAATTAATGCCAGTTGCCAAGTCCTTGAAATTTGGATCACATGACCGTGGTCATAAGTGTGAAAGCCCAAAGCTTTTTGGATTAAGATTTGGTGGAATATTCAAAAGATTTTTAAGAAAAAGATTACGTTTACTCCGCAATTATTTTTGTTGCGTATTACTGTAGATTTTGATGTTAAAGAAACTAATTTGATGTTGAACCTTATAACGGCTGCAAGATTATTGGTGGGGCAATATTGGAAGAAAAATCTGTTGCCTACTTTGGAAGAATGGATACTTAAAGTGTCTAATTTAGCAGATATGGCGAAGATCTCCACCTACCTGGAGGACCATTCACAAGAAAGATATATTATGGTTTGGAGAAGATGGATTGATTATATTTAGAAGAAATATGAAGTTGAAAAGTATTATCTTGCTTTTGAGTAGATTTTAGATAATTATTAATAGTTTTAATTATATTATTATTTTTGACTTAATATTTGTATTGAGGAGTTAAAGTGTCTTATGGTTTTGATTGATAGTTTAGTTGGTTTATGTTAGTTGGATTACATTTGTTTATTAGTTTGTTTTACCCTGTAATCAGCTCTGGGAAGTGGGGGAGGGGGGGATGGGGTGGGGGGTTTATATTGTAATAAATTTATAAAACTTTTAATAAAAAAAATAAGTGTGAAAACCCATCATAAGTCCCTTTTTTCAGTGGCATTGTAACTGGGAATGATCGCTAAATAAACAGTTGTTAAGTTGAGCACTACCTGTATATAGCACACTGAAATGCAACTGGACAAAATCCTTTATGACTGTGTTCACACACCTCCCAATTGTGGTTCATAAACTAACCCTGTTGCCTTGGTTTACACCAGTGGTTCTCAACCTTTCTAATGCCGCGACCCCATAATACAGTTCCCCATGTTGTGGTGACCCCCAACCACTTATACATCACCAGGTGCCAGGGGCGTGGCCAAAGAAAAGGGGGAAAAAATGGCGGACAGCCTTGTTTGGCGACCCCCGTGAAATGTCGTTCGACCCCAAATGGGGTCCCGACCCACAGGTTGAGAACCACTGGTTTACACAATATCCTGAACCATAAAGTACCCAGCCACACTTTGACTTTGTATGTGGACCCTACCCAGCTTATGGCTTGGCATGTCATGTTTATTCAGCTGTACATGCCATGTAATTGGTTGGCCTTTTTTCTTTCCTTAATTGATTTTAAGCTAGTGGCCTATTATTGCAGAGACAGGGATTAGTATAGCAGCTTTCTCCAAGAGGGCACCATCCAGCATTTCACTAGATTCTCCTCTGCCTGTGTGGATGGGAATTCAAATCAATGTGGTTGTTTTTTAGTTTGTTTTCATCTTTTATCATTTTAATCTGTTTTTATATTTATTGTTTTTTTATAGCTGTGTTTTATTATATTGTAAGCCACTGAGAATCAAACTGCAAGATGGACAGCATAATAAATTTAATTTTCTGGGTGTAGAGAATACCACCAACAAATGAGCTGGGTTGGCACAACCTACTAATCCATCCCCAAACTGATCATGGTTAAACTTAGCCAAGCTCAACATGTACCAATGCTGATGGTAAGTTTTTGGTTAACCAGGTTTAAGCTTGCTGTGCAAACCCCTGGCAAACTCAACTCTTCTGAAAGGGACCAACTAGGCTAGGATTGGCACAGTAACTGGAGGAAGAAAGGTAAGCTATAGCAATGCATTATGCTTCCTAGAAGTAAATGAACCTTTGCTATAGGTCCTAAGAAAGCTGTCCATATAGGAGAAACGCAGAAACTCCAGGGACTCCGTGAAGTGAAGCATTTTTTCACACAGTGTATAATCAACTTACAGAATTCACACCCACAAGAAGAGACCAAAGTAGAATGGAAGATGGGAAGTTATCGATGCCTCACTCTCAGGGTGGCGGTGTAGAGCTTCCATATCCAGCTACTTCTGAAATCAGTCACAAAGGACGTCCAGCAGGAAAAAAATGGGTTCCTTTGACCTGCCGCTCAGGCATTCCCAGAAGGGGCATGGCTGGCCGCCGGAGGAACCAAGGATGAGGAGATGAGTGGCCGGATCCTGCAAGGAGTTCTCCAGAATACTCTATTTTTCACTCCTGAATTCAACAAGACTCACTCTCGAGGAAGTCAGCCGGCTTCCAGCTTTGCCTCCGTCTCCTGGCTGCTCCTTTCGGGGCAATTCCTCTTCTCCCACCGGAGAGAACCTGGTTTTTCCTTCTAATTGTCCAAACTTCTTCTAAGCTCCGGAGTCTCCAGCTGTTCGTGAACACAGCCGTTGCCGCCGCCGCTCCGGCTCTGGGATTTATTTGCAGCCGTCTGTAAGCCCCGCTGCCCCGCTTGCGAGGGGTCGCCGACGGCTCCGAAGGAGGAGCAAGAGCTCCGACTCTTCTCTTTTGGGAGGTGGGATGCTCTGATCACTCGGGCTTCAGCCGCCACCTCCCGACCCAGGAAGCTCAACCCCGGATACATCCGGCGAAGAAAAGAGGTGAGCGGGAAGACCGCAGCCCCCAAACCCTGGAAATCGGCAAGCCGGAGCCCTCTGCTGGCTCCCTCGATATCCACGCGCCTCCGAAAAAAAATCTGGGTCACGCGCGTCTGGTTTGTCCTGTGTACGCTCCGGGCAGCAGCATCCTCATGCTCCCCCTCCCCACGTTGTTTAATGTTGTTGGAAGAAAGGTCTTCATCGTGGTTCATCCAAACTGGGAATAAACATGGCAACTGCTTTGGGAAGAAGGTTCTAGTTTATTGAAGAGGAGAGCCAGACAGGAAGATGGTTCTGGCAGCAAGAGAAGTGAAAAAAAAAAAAAGAGCTGAACACGTGTAGGGAGTAGGTTTTTATACCCTCTGTAGCCTTTTGTTTGGAGTTGTTCCTGTGGCATGAACTTTGACCTGAGTCTGAATGTGCCTTTCTGGTATTCTGATGGTAATGGGTCAATCTTATGTCCAAAGGTCATATCCTGTTTCCCTGGGACTGATGACTCTTAGAGTTTGGATGGGATATGTAGATTTTAGGTCTTTGTCTTCTTAATCTCCTAGCTCCCTGGATTTACATCTGCATCTCTATAGAGCTGGTTTCTGGTTGGGGAAGGGAGACCTGGGGCTATTAAGAAAACTGGGCATGCTTTCCTGCCTCTTTAGATCCTTGGAGGAAATAAATTTTTCTGCCCTTTTAATAATTCCTTCTCTGGGGGGCTGACTTCCCACAATGTCTATGTGGAAATGCACATTTTTAACCCTGATAGGAAGAGGAATGGTGGAAACAGATATAGTGAAGATGTCCTAAAACTCCAACAATAAAATATCTTCAAAAAAAAATGGAAAAATGTGGCATTAGAAGATGAAGTGGAGTTTCAGTTGTTTCAGAAGGCAGATCCAGAGAGAGAGGGTAAGATCTGGGCCAAAATATCAGGAGAAACACCTCTCAGTGTTATTGTAATGGCATTAAGTCCTGTACTACTGGTATAGAGCAGAGGGCTGAGTAAGAGGCCTTGAATGCAATAATCCTTTAATGGTATCTATAAAGATAATCTTGGAGTTACATGCTGGATCAGAATCAGCCGGGTTACATGGATTCAAGAAAACACAATTGTAGGCACATCTGGGGGAATTTAATATTAGTTGTTGTTTTGTGTTAGCAAGGCCCCAGTTCAAGTCTGATGCTGTGATAGTATGTGGGAATGACCTTGGAAGACAAGAAGAAGACCCAAGTCAGGACAAAAGTCTGGTAAGAGGCAGCTCAATCCTCAGATGGGATACAAGAAGAGACTAGACAGTCACTTGTCTGAAATAGTATAGGTTCTCCTCCTTGAGCAGGGGGCTGGACTAGAAGACCTCCAAGGTCCCTTCCAGTTCTATTCTATCCTATCCTATTCCTATTCCATCCCCCTGCTCATGCAGGAAGCCCTATACCAGGGATGTCAAACTTGCAACGTCACATGATGTGTCGTGACGTATCGTGACTTTTTTGCCATTGCCAGCAATGGGGTGGGTGTGGTTTCGCTATGATGTATCTGATCCGTGGGCCGGCAGTTTGACACCCCTGCCCTATACCATTTCAGACAAATGGCTGTCCAAACTTAAAAACTTCTAGTGTTAGAGCATTCACAACTTCTACAGGCAAGTTGTTCCACTGATTAATTGTTCTGTCAGCCTAGTTCTAGGTTGCTTCTCTCCTTGACTAGTTTCCATATGTTCTTGTCCTGCCTTGAGGTGCTTTAGAGAATAGCATTCCTGGGAAGGTTCCACACCTGTTTACACTCTGACTTAGGTGACTCTGAGAATACAGATTAACCTCCAAGTGGCCTGAATGACTCTCCGAGACTTAACAACTGACCCTCAAAGTGGTAATGACCAGATGACAACAAAGAATATAAATCCTTCCATTCCCCACCGGTTAGAACTGAAGAAGTGTCCTGGGTGAGAAGTGAAATTTTTTTTAAAAAAAAAAGGGGGGGGGGAGAAACCAAGGCAGCAACTTTGGGACAACCATCACCTGGATGATTGAGAATCTCCATAGACAGATATTTTATGATTCTGCTATTTAGATTGCCTGAAGAGGATCTTAGCAGGTCATACTCATCCTTGGAAAAGGATTATGTTCTTATATTTCATATAATTGCATAACCCCTTTGTTAATGGGAAGCTATACAAGAACCATTTTGTCTGTGAATGTCTGCATCTATGTGTTGCACATCAAGTAGGATAAAAAGTAAATTTAAGGCAGTGTAAGGATATTTTAAATGATTTACCAGAGCTTTATAATAACTATGATAGGAGTGAGTTGGCGTGGTAAAGGTTATAGTTTAGCTTGCTATATGAATCTCACCACTGTGGTTTTTAAATTATGATTTGATTAAATATTGTAGGCACCCAGCTTACTCTGGCTTATTGC
This sequence comes from Crotalus tigris, assembly GCF_016545835.1. Lineage (NCBI taxonomy): Eukaryota > Metazoa > Chordata > Lepidosauria > Squamata > Viperidae > Crotalus > Crotalus tigris. The sequence continues at coordinate 168,306 of NW_024097425.1, forward strand.
ACAAACCATGATTGAAGAAGCTGGAATTTAGTGCAATATGCAAAGCCAGTCAGGAAAAGGCGATCTACTGACCAGGGCCTAAGCTACATAATAAGGCAATGTGTTTGTATTTCCAAAGAATGTCTGAGAGGAAGAACACTTGCTGTAGACATAAAAACAAGATTTGTTGACTGAAACATTTTTATTCCCCTAGTCTATTTAATTCACAACACACGGAGATTCCTGCTCATTTCAGACACAGCTGTATTGGAGAGGATCCCTCTTTTGGACAATAAATCACCAACTCCTTGCTCAACAACCTTGGAGCAATGGATTCACTGATCACAATCTGCAGTTGGCACACAATTTCTACACGTGAGCTATACCCCATGTATAGGTGATGGCTCTAATTTCTAGCACCTTTGGAAAATTCATTCATCCTGAAAATAGTGAACATCTGTTTAGATTCTAGGCAGGGCAGTCAAAATAACTATACAACTTTCCTAGATCCATTGCAACCACAAATTGTCATCAGATATTGCTATCTCCACTTCAGTGTGGAGGAACTGTCCCCCCCCCACCAAACTACTTCTTGTTTAATTTATACAGTAGCCGATTGAGGAGAACCTTCTGTTTGCTAGGCAACCTCAGTGCTTCCTTTTGCAATTTATCTTAATATGAAAATAATATCAGGAATGGATGGGGAATAAAATACATGAATGGATCTCCCAAATCAAAATAGGATTGTGTGATACACCCAGCAAGATGGAGTGGAACAGGACACAAAATAGCCTTTGTTCAAAGCAATCAAGTATACAGAGGTGACCTTTCTCTGGAAACACATCTAATGTTAGATACGTATTTTATCACATTCAAATTCCTTCTGTGCCCCTTATAATGAAGAAATGGCCAATTTGAACAGGATCCCGGGTTTTTTAACTAATCTTTTTGGCCCAATCTTCCCTAAAGCAAGCAGGACCCTGAAAGTGGCTTGAAGTACAAATTCTATCAGTGTGCATGATCCAAGAAAACTCGAGGAAGGCTGTTCTTTTAACTATGATTTGCAGTGACTGGCCAGCATCTGTGCCCCAGATGTTTTCCTGTGACTGTTCTCTGATCATTAAACCTCTATGAAAGGACCAGGAGCAACCAATCAGCTTAACCTTTTCTGACTGATCCCAGTTAGGTTCCTTCATAAGGGCACCAGAACATTACCTTGTTTATGGTGCAGTCTTAATAAATCCATAAATGGAGCCTAAAGACTTGAATGGTGTTTCTGCTGCATTCATAGCAAATTTGCACTCTAGAAAACATGATCAACTTGGCATAGCAATAACACCTCAGCAATAGCACTTAGACTTATATACCGCTTCACAGTACTTTACAGCCCTCTCTAAATGGTTTACAGAGTCAGCCTATGGCCCCCAACAATCTGGGTCCTCATTTTACCAACCTCGGAAGGATGGAAGGTTGAGTCAATCTTGAGCCAGTGAGAATCAAACTGCTGGCAGTGAGCAGAATTAGCCTGCAATACTCCATTCTAACCACTGCGCCACCACGGTTCTAGCATGGCATGTCCAGATATTGCTGCAGGCAGTGGTGGGGTTCAAATATGTGAACAATCGTGTGGATGCCGCTTCTGGAAATCCATTCTGGGCTTAGGCAACAAAAAAATTAGCTACTGGTTCTGCCGAAGTGGTGCGAACTGGCTGAATCCCACCACTGGCTGCAGGGCAGCATGGCAAATGAGAAGGAAAGCATGGATCAGTGGGGAAAGGAAAGGAGTGAGAAGAGAGACTCCCTAAGAGAGGGAACAAACGTAGGACATGCATAATCTGCAAGTGCAACAAATGCAAAGAAGCAACTATTTCAGGCAAAACAACGAAAGAGAACAGCCTTTGCCTCTAGGGATTAGGGGTCACCCATCTTCTTTAAGCTGAACAACATCAGACCAAAACTGTTCGGTTCCAATAGACCTGCTATGCTCTTCCTGCTCATTTGGTTGCCATTTCCAGATCTGAGAGACTTAGTAGTTAAGCATCAGCCAGGCATTATCAACAGTCCTGATAGGAAATTGCTGTGGTTGTTCCAGTGGGCCTATGGATGGTGATCCTACAAATTATTTACATCCATTGGGCAACTGCTCCTTTGATCCTAACACTATCCCTTCTACTTCTCTACCTAACCTTTTCACCCACGATGATCTCTCTTCCTGTCCAGTCCAAGGTCCATTGACAAAGGAATACATAAATCCCTCCAGGGTGTGGAGGGCGAGTTTAATCACTAACAGGTTCATCAAGGGATATTAGTAACTGGACTTAGGAAGACACTGAAGGAGGACAACTAGTGATAATAAAAAATGTAGCAAAAGATGGGCCTGCAATTTGGTTCACCAACAGTGGCTTTGTTTTGTTTACCCCACCTTCTGTATTTTGACTCATTTTTTGGAATGTTGGCTCAGAAGGAAGCTGGGCTCCTTCTGTCAAATGGGAAACCTGAAATATAGGTAGGCCTTGACTTACAGTGGTTTGTTTATTGACCGTTCAAAGTTACAACGGCACTGAAAAAAGTAACTTACGACCGTTTTTCACACTTACAACCATTGCATTTTGACCACAAAATTCGACATTGGCTGCTGGCTCATATTTATGACGGTTGCAGTGTCCCAGGGGCCACGTGATCCCCTTTTGCGACCTTCTGACAAGCAAAGTCAGTGGGGAAGCCAGATTCACTTAACAACTGTGTTACTAACTTGACAATTGCAGTGATTTGCTTAACAACTGTGGCAAGAAAGGTCGTAAAATGGGGCAAAACCTACTCAACAAACGTCTCAGCAACAGAAATGTTGAGCTCAATTGTGTGGTCGTAAGTTGAGGACTGCCTGTATACTGTTTTGGGCTGCAGATGAATGAGATCATATTGAACGGATCTCTCATGGGAGTGGAGGATGGGAGGTTAGAGTACATGCACCTAGACCAGGGGCAGGCAACCTTGGCTCTTTTATGACTCATGGACTTCAACTCCCAGAATTCCTGAGCCAGCCATGCTGAGGGGAAAGGGAGAGGTTTCCAAGATGAGCCATGCTGACTCAGGAATTCTGGGAGTTGAAGTCCACGAGACAGAAAAGAGCCAAGGTTGCCTACCTCTGACCTAGAAGTTAATATAACGGGAGAATTTGACCCATATTTTTTAAATGGGTCTAAAATTTTGCATGTACATTCTTTGTATTATGGAGATATATTCAAAGATGGAATTCCATATAGTATAGTCCAGGGATAGGCAATCTGATCAGACAATATACAGTAGTATGTAAATTGCAGGTATCTGCAGTTTAATGTCATCCATTTTTAAAATATGATTTCCTTCAGATCTAGGATATTATGGCAAGGGAAGGAGGACAGGCAGAATTAGGACTGCCTTTTAGTCCTTCTAATGGGTTTTCTGTATTCAAATGGTTGCAAAATTTGATAGGCTATATCAGGGGTAGGCAACCTTGGCTCTTTTATGACTTGTGGACTTCAACCCCAAGAGTTCCTGAGCCAGCCTACCTGGCTCAGGAATTCTGGGAGTTGAAGTCCACGAGTCATAAAAGAGCCAAGATTGCCTACCCCTGGGCTATATCTACCCATTTCATACAGGTTGCTGTTAACTTAAAGACTACCAATGCAACTAGTCAAAGAAACTGGTATTTTGTCTCTGAGCAGTATAACTTCTATATAGTATCATAGTTTAATTGCAGGGAATAATGACATAGGTAGAGCTTCTGCTGTCCCCTCAAATCGCTCCCTATTAGAGCATAAGGAAGGGAGGGAAAATTCTTGGGCATTAATCAAAATACTTTTGTCTAACCCTCCTCACAAATGGATTGGTCACAGCCCATGTGAAGCCAATATCGTGTTTCTGAGAGCTACAGCGGGTAGCTGTGGTCCAGATTGTAGAGGTTGCTCTTTGGAGACTAGATGACCTACCCATCTTATTTATTTATTTATTTATTTATTTATGAGACTTATATACCGCTTTAAGTGCGCGCACTCTCTTTGGTTGTGGTGTGTGTCAGTGACCAGCTTGGAGATCTGAGAAGATTGGGTGCAAGTTATTAGCATGTTTTGCGCTAAGCCATCCTGAGTTTCTTTTCATTGCAGATGGTTGTGCAGAAAAAATCCACCCAACAGAAGGGAATATCTGCAGTTCAGGGTTGAACTGTGGAGTCCTGGTGCTCTCTCAGCTTGGTTGTTGGCTTGCAGAGGTTTTGTTGGCTGTGCTGATGGTACCTAGTTGGGTAATGAAATCTCTGCAAGCCAACACCCAGGCTCAAAGAGCTCCAAGGAGTCTTCAGGAAGATCCCTTCTAATGAGGATGGGAAGGACTTTTCAGGGAAGGAGACAACACATTATAGGTTAGCCTTGACAAAATACAGAATCAGTTGGCTTATATCAACCTCCTCCAACCTAATGCCCTCTGGATATGGCTAAATGGCCATGGTGGCCAAGAATTGTCTAACACCTTTATAGGCACAAGACAGGTTCCTGTTCCTATGGTGGAATTTCAAACTAGAGTAGATCAGAGCGTAAAGAAGTTGGCTAACTTAGAGTTGCTCCGTGAGAGGTGACAAAGGCAGACTCCTGAAACCTTTATCTGGCTGTTCCCAAGAGAGTGCAGTTAGTCTGGCGAGGTTCTTGTAAATAGGTGAATAGCAATAAAGAAACTGCTCTGATCCACTCAGAGTGTTACTCTGTTTCCTTGCGCCTGACGTTAATTTTGCCATACTCCCTGCATTAGCAATAGCATTTAGACTTATATATCACCCTATGGCACTCTCTGGATCAGCGGTTCTCAACCTGTGGGTCGGGACCCCATTTGGGGTCGAACGACCATTTCACGGGGGTCGCCAAACAACGCAGTCAGCCATTTTTTCCCCTTTTCCTTAGCTGTGCTACTCCCTTTTATTCTATTGGCTTTTGAAAGCCAGTAGAATAGACCCTCTTGAATAGAGTCTAATTCTATTGGCTTTCAAAAGCCAATAGGAATTGTCCAGGCTGTCTCTGTCCTGCTGAGCCCACCAAAAGTCCCATTCTGCAAATGGTGCTGTACCAGTTGAGTAGTCCTCGACTTACGACCGGTTGAGTAGTCCTCGACTTACGACCGGTTGGGGGTCGCGGCATTAAAAAGGTTGAGAAGCACTGCTCTGGATGGTTTACACTGTAAGCTTTTTTTGCATATTGCCCCCAACAATCTGGGTCCTCATTTTACTGACCTCAGAAGGATGGAGGGCTGAGACAACCTTGAGCCCCATTAGGCTGTGGGCAGAGTTTGCCTGCAATACTGCACTTTAACCATTGCACCACCAGGGCGTTCTCTGGGGAATAGCCAGATAAAGGCTTCAAGAGTCCCACCGAGCCACTCTAAGCTAGCCAGCCATTTTACTTCCCCCTCTACTCTAGCCAGAAATTCCACCACAGTGACTCTTCCACTTGAATGTTATAGGTATCAATCACCTCCTTTTATCAATCACCATCTTTGCCATAAACATGCTGGATAATCCAAAGACCCAAATATCACCATCTGAATCAGTTAGGCAAATTAATTACCAATATTAACTGAGCTCCTGAAAGCTGTGCAGGATTTCCCCATTGTGTCATCCCAAACCCCAAATCTGGTCTTGATAGATAATGACCTTAGTTTCTTTCTGACTACAGAACAGATTCCTTCACCTGCCACAGGTGTGTGCTGAAAATTGTTTGCAAGGATCCACGGCTTTGGGTAGCAAAGTGTCCTTGCAAAGGAATGCAGGGTCCCCAGATACAGCCCTCCATGGAGGGCCCACCCTTCTCTCAGAGGATTATGGCTGCCATTTGGACATGAAGGAGAGCAGGCACAGAGCAGGGCAAACGGTCGTTTGTACTGGTTCCTGCTAGCAAGGCAAGTGGTTTTGTCAATAATGTTTTGATAAAAAACCCGAAACTGTTTCCACCTTGGTATTAATTCTGCCTGGGTTCTAGAGCAGTGATGGCGAACCTTTCAGAGACCGAGTGCCCAAACTGCAACCCAAAACCTACTTATTTATCTCCGGGTGCCAGGTGGGGGTGGCTGTGGTGGTCATGGCAGACTGGGTGGGTGTGGCCAAGGTGGGTGTGATCACCTTGATGTTGCTCATGGGGAGGGATGCCTGTTGGGGCCGGGCAGGGTTGGGGGAGATCTAGGGGGTCTCTGGCAGGTGGAGCGGTGGGCAGGAGGCTTGTCCTGCAGGATGAGGCGAGGCAAGGCGAGGCAGGGTGGCAGTGCCATTGTCACAGGGCAAGGCGAGGCAGGGGCCAGGGGGCCTGCTGCCTGACACCATCAGCCCCTGCACACAGAGGCCAGTGAGCGCATGGGTGCTGGGATGCATCTGGCCATGTGGGACCTCGGTGAGTTAGTGGGCAGCTGGTTGAAGAGGGATGGTTGCAATCTCCGGGGCATGGCATGTGTGCCCACAGAGAGGGTTCTGGGTGCCGCCTCTGGCACGCGTGCCATAGGTTCGCCACCACTGTTCTAGAGGATCTAATTCTTCTTCCTTCTTGTCTCAGAAACAAATGTAGAACATCAAGCCCAAAGACTCATCTGAATAGATCATTTACATTGGACTTGGGATTGGGGAAGTCTAGCCTGGAGAACAACCTCGGCACTAGCCAGTCATGGACACCTCTCTAGCCCCCTCCTCTCCTTAGCACGGTTCAACCTCTTCATATTGTGGGGAAGCCAACCCCAGTACTGTCTGCTGAGCATGACTTCTGAGGTGCCGGTAAAGGTGTGAGGTCCCGCAGAAGTGCTGTTTGCACTGGGGGCAGGGATACAGCCTCTCCTCCACGTGCATGCACTGGTGTTTGAGCAAAGCAGAGGCATCAGCACACAGCTCATCACAATTTCCACACCTGTGGGCAGAGAGTTGAGAACCATCTGGGTTGTGGCGGTGGGCATGTTGGTGTCGCTGGAAATGCAAGGTGCTGTTGAAGCTCTTGCCGCAGTCAGGGCAGATGTGGGGCTGCCCCCCAGCATGGGTGCGTTGGTGTCGATACAGGTGGGAGGTGCGCCCAAAGCACTTGCCACAGTCCCCACAGGAGTAGGGCCTCTCGCCTGTGTGAATGCGTCGATGTCGCTCCCAGTGGGAGCTCCACGTAAAGCTGAGCCCACACTCCCCACAGTGGTACGGCTTATCGGTGGAGATGTGAAGCCGCCGGTGCTGAGCCAGCTGAGTGCGAGCACTGAAGCTTTGCCCGCACTCCCCACAACCAAACGGCTTATCAGCAGTGCCGTGGAGACGGCGGTGGCGGGCCAGCTGGGACCGCCCCCCAAAACTCTGCCCACATTCTGAGCACTGGTGGCTCTGGTCCCCCCCAACCAAGTGCAAACGCTGGTGCTTCACCAATGCCAAGCCATCGGCAAAGGCTTTACCGCAAAGGGTGCACTTGTAGGGCTTGCGGCCACGATGAGTACGCTGGTGCTGGTCAAAGTGCAGCGTGGTGCTGAAGCTGCGCCCACAGTAGGTACAGATGTAGGCACGGGTAACGTTGGCTGCCGCATTGGTGCCATGAGTGCGCTGGTGGCGGTAGAGATGGGAACTGCGGCTGAAGCGCTTGCCACACTCATTGCAAGGATAGGGCTTCTCCCCAGTGTGGATGCGCAGGTGCCGGGCAAAATGCGAACTCCAGGAAAAGCTCTTGCCGCAGTCACCACACTGGAAGGGCAGCCGGCCAGTATGGAGCCTTTGGTGAGTCACCAGCTCTGTATTGCGGCGGAAACACCGACCGCACTCGGCACACTGGTAGGGCAAGCCCCGGGTGGGCAGGAGGGCTGGAGAGGGAGTTCCTGGGGAGGTGTTGGCACTGGCATGTGCCCGCTGATGCCTATATAAGTTAGAACTGACATTGAAGCTTTTGCCGCAGTCTTCGCAATGGAAGGGGCGCTCGCCCGTGTGCGTTCGCCGATGCTTGCTGTAGTGCGAGCTGCAACTGAAGACCTTCCCGCAGTCCTCGCATTCGTAGCCTTTTTGCAGAACCAGGATGGGTGGTCCCTCCCCTGCTAGGACCTTGCTGCTGCTGGATGGCTGCACCACCCTCCAGCGCAGGCTCTTGCAGTTCCTGGAAACCACTCTAGCGTCCAGCTTGAGCAGCTCAGATTGGTGTTGCTGTGAGATTTCTTCCTCTTCGCTCTCTTCCTCTTCTTCACTGCCCATCCCCTCACCTGGTAGGAAGTAAACACAAAGGACCATAATCTTTCCGATATTCCAATAGTCCACATAGATAGTCTTCAAGTTACTACTGTAATTGAGCCCGGCAATTGCAGACATAACTCCTAATGGCTGTAAAGTGGGTCACCATGTGACCAGACCCAATTTCATGACCTTTTTTTGTGGTGGTTGTTAAGTGAATATCATGGTTGTTAAGCTACCCCATTATTCAGGGTTTTGCCAGAAACGAAATAAATTCTGGCAAAAACACACAAATTGCAATCATGTGACCACAGGGCACAGCTCATTGCAGTAAATGTGGGCCAGTTGCTGAGTGCACAAAATGGGGTCACCTGACTGCAGAGGGAGGCTGAACATCGGACTTCAAAACCATGTTGTAAGTAGCTTTTGGGGGGAATCTGTCGTAACTTTGAACAGTTGCTAAGCAACTGGTCATAAGTCGACGATTACCTGTATCTCGAAGAGATGGCCAAAACCTGGAGTATAGGACCTATTCTCTTAGGTTTGTTCAAATCAAAGTTTTCAGTTGCTAAGGACACTAAACCATGGTGGCCTATTCCAAACTGTATTCTCTGCTAGCAAGCATTTGACCATTTTTTTTGTCCCCCTCTCTAGATTTTGTGGTTACAAAAGGATAAAGGAATCAGCAACAAAGAAATGAATGCCTCATTACTTCTCAATTCCCCGTTCTTGTCCTATAAACAGACCACAGCAAACAAGACATCTCCTTCATCTAACAGAAGGCAGTAACTAAAGGAACCTTCTTATTCTTCATCTTCATCACATCCTCATGAATGCCAATGAAATACTGCCGGAATGGGCAGAGCAAGTGTAATCTGCTAGGTCAGTGGTGGCGAACCTATGGCACGCGTGCCAGAGATGGCACTCAGAGCCCTCTTTGTGGGCACCCACGCCACCACTGCCAGCAGCTTGTGCAGCTCCATTAGGCAGCCCCACCAGGCACAAAGGAGGTGAAGCGGCCAGCTAGCAAGATCGAGTAGAAGTGGTAGAGCACGCCCACACCCAGCAAGCCAAAGGCCACCCCGAGCAGGGAAAGCTGGATCCCCATCGGCGCCATGGCCCCCCAGTCCCAGCTAGGATTGTGTGCCTCCCCTCATCTATGCTGGGCCTCCTGCCCATCGCCCCACCCGCCAGAGACCCCCTGGATCTCCCCCAACCCTGTCCAGCCCCCGCAGACATCCCCTCCATGAGCAACATCGAGGTGGCCATGCCCACCCCAGCCACGCCCACCCAGTCTGCCGTGACAACTGCAGCCATGCCCACCCAATGGGCCATGCCCCCATGCCCCCCCTTAGGGCACCACAATGCTGATGCGGCCCTGGCACTTTGCAATAAGTAAGTGGGTTTTGGGTTGCGGTTTGGGCACTCAGTCTCTAAAAGGTTCGCCATCACTGTGCTAGGTGATCAAGTTTATATTGATTGTAACAGAAGCTCCACTGATCATCCAGTCTTCCCTGTCCAACTTTCTGCCTCCTATTGTGGTCAGCTCCAGTCAAGTGACATCCTAATATAAATTTTAGCTAGGAGAAATGCAGAATGAACTTAAATAAAATTGCAATGTAAAACGCATTCAACAGTCTGTTATTTTCTACTGTAGTTAACTGTCAGAAGCTGCATATTTCCCCCCTAAATTCATCTACCTCTTTTCTATTTAAAAAAAACAAAACACCCCATGATTACTGCCATGTTTCAAGGCTTATCTCTCAGATCAAATACATCTCCACTAAATGTCTGAATCTCCAGTTCTTCAAGATTCTTGTGTGGTTCGGTGGGAAAGAGTAGGATTACAAGTGGAGAAACGTGGATTCTAGGCCAACCTTCAGCCACAGAAGTTCCTGGTGACCCTGTGCTTGTCATAAAATTATTATTATAGGGGAAAGGAACAGGAGGCAGCATTACGTACACTGCCTTCCTGTAGGAAAGATGGGATGTAAATAAAACCAATAAGCAAGTGTTAATTTCATGACCATTTTTCAGAAATATATGTATGTGTTTACTTGTGTGAGAGAACTTTTGTACGTGTATTGTGTTGGAAAGCTTTGAAAAATATTTTGCATCTCTCTCACACAGACACACACACACACACTCAGTCCCCCTCCCTCTTTTGGTTTTTGCAACCCAGGTTTGATCGTTTTACCACGTAGCAACATTTTCCAACTCTCTTTCTAGCCTTTTGAGGGCCAGAGAGTAGACAAATTCTACTTCGTACTCTTGCCTAAACCTTGTTCAAGGCTACTGACTTGACCCATGTCAGATTGGAGCAAAAAAGGGAGGTAAGGTTCATGTTCCCACTACCCCGCTAAAATGTGAAGGAAAATATTCTGAAGAGAAAAGCTGAGATCAGCTACCTGTGTGCCTCCCCTCCTCACCTAAATTGGCTCTTCTTGGGTTCTCCCTATTACCAGGCTCCAGGATGCTGGATTCCTTTTCTTCTTTCACCAAGAAAATCTCACTGGGTTTGGAACTTGAAGATCCTGCTTGAAGAGGAAAAAAGCAAAATACACTAATTAACTTTGCTGGTTGGCTCGATTCCGTCCTTCTTTTTGATTTGTTCTCCTCTTTAGCTGCAGTTTCTACCTCAGTCCAGGAACCACTTCCTTGTTCATCCAGAGAAAATGCATCACTCCTCTGACATAATGATGGGCCCAGTTTATACAACATGCTTATCCATAAACCTACTAATTACAAGATGGCTTAATATGTGTAATCCCAGAAATAGTCTCTCAAAGCCTTCTGCATCCTGGTGCCTTTCAAACATGCAAGCCACAACCCATTCCTGCCAAAGATCATCTAAAAGTATGACCAGTTCCATTTCCATCCATTAGTCTGGCCTTAATCCTGACTGAAAGTGGTCCAAATAATCTGCTTCATCCAGGGTCCTCTGCAGCTGCTAAACAGCCTTCTTTCTCCACCACCTTCCCCCCAAAAGGGGGAAGTTAAATAGGGCTTCTACAAAGGTCAAAATGGTCATAAGTCACTTTTTCCAGTGCAATTTTTGTCCAGTACAGGTATTCCTCAACTTACAATAGTTCATTTAGAGACCGTTCAAAATTACAATGGCACTTGAAAAAGTGATTTATGACCATTTTGACTTTCATAGAAGCCCCATGATCATGTGATCAAAATTCAGATGCTTGGCAACTGGTTCATACTTATGACCATTGCTGTGTCCCAAGGTCACAGGATCCGCTTTTGCGACCTTCTGTCAAGCAAAATCAATGGGGAAGCCAGATTCACTTAACTGCTGGGTTACTAACTTATCAATTGCAGTGATTCACTTAAGAACTGTGGCAAGAAAGATCGTAAAATGGGGCAAAACTCATTTATTTATTTATTTATTTATTTACAAATATTTATATGCCGCCCAATCCCAAAGGACTCAGGGCGGCGTACAAGGTTAAAAACAGTCATAAAAGAATAAAATAATCCAGTCATACCGCGAGTCCGATCATATCCCGGCCCCCCGGGGACATCAGCCTCAGGCCTGCCGGAACAGGAGAGTTTTAACGGCTTTCTTAAAGGCCGGCAGGGTGGGAGTAGTTAACAGATGTCTCACTTAGGAACAGAAATTTTGGGCTCAATTGTGGTCATAAGTTGAGGACTATCTGTATGGTGGGATCCATCAATGATTTCTTGAGGAGGAAAAAACTGCTCACCCAAAGAAGAATTCACCACTGCTAGAACCCCCACACGCTCCCCAGCCACCTTTAGTTAAAAGAGAAGTGGCTTTGATCACAGTTATAAGGACCCTGCCCACTTTCTCAGGCCAACAAGTTCAGTTAACAGGGTAAGGTGCTGTTCCAGACATCCCCCCAGGATCTGCAACAAAACCAGCATTCAAATGAGAATAAACTCGAGAGTTTTCGGTTGACAGATGCTGAGCAAATTATTTTGTAAAGCCCTATACAGGGATCTCTGATTCCACCTCCACCCCTTACCCAAGAAGGCACATGTCACCTGAAACAAAGCTGTGGAACAGCTATCTGTGAATGCAATAAAACTGAAGTATTGTCACTTTGGCCACCTAATGAGAAGGAAGGATTCACTGGAGAAGAGCCTAATGCTGGGAAAGATTGAGGGCAATAGAAGAATGGGACGACAGAGAATGAGGTGGCTGGATGGAGTCCCTGAAGCAGTAGGCGTGAGCTTAAATGGACTCCAGAAGATGGTAGAGGACAGGAAGGCCTGGAGGAACGTTGTCCATGGGGTCGTGATGAGTCAGACACGACTTCACAACTAACAACAACAAATTGTCACTTTGCCACTCTTTCTGCCACAAAGATAACCATGGGTGCTGCTCTTGAAGGAAAATCAGGTTACACATACAGTAAGTAAATAAAATTATATTTACTCAGTGCCACTAAGGTTTCACAGGTCTCCTGGTGAGTTTCTTTGTAAGGCTTCTGCTTAGGATCTACAACTAGCCACTGATTCTCCATCATTCAGTCCCAAGTCACCTCCAGACAATTAACCGGCTCCTAAAACAAGAAGAATGTTATTCACACCATTGACACATACGATCCCTTATCGTGGCAATGGCTAATAATCAAGGCAATGCAATGGCTACCAACAGCAATAGCACTCAGTTGGAAGTCAGGACACACTGCCTTTTTAAAATAAAATTTCTAACTTTACATTTCCATCTGGATTATCAGTTTGGTGCCCAACTCACTGGGTTCTTTTGGAATTATTTATGGAGGTAAGATAATGCTAGACCTTCTACCTTTAATTCTGAATATGCTGAAAATAGAAGCCATCCCCTGTTCATAATCACCACTAATGTTGAACTAGATCAGTGTTTCTCAACCTTGACAATTGCTGGCTGTGGAATTCTGGGAGTTGAAGTCCACATGCCTTAAAATTGTCAAGGTTGAGAAACACTGAACTAGATATTGCATTTTACCCAGCAAGAGAGACTGCTATGAAATATTTTTGCAGGTTATCTTGTTTGCATTCACACATATCTGGAACTCCACTTGGGCAGGGTCTAAGGAGGTGAATCTGACAATGCCTTTGAGGTTGTCCTGTCTCCTACGAATTGGACTTTCGCCCTGATTTCAGTGCCTGGGAGAGATGCAAGATTCAGGGTGAAGTGTCAACACATGGAATCTTTGGTGCTCTCCGAGCTTGGTTGTTTTCTTGCAGACATCTCATTACCCAGCCAGGTAACATCATCAGTGATAGCCATCAGTAAACCCACAGGACATACTACTAAAATTTTCACGTCTGTAACCTTTAACTAGGTGCAACAATACATCCCAGGGCAACACTTTTTCAACCAAGGTAGCTCAAATACAACTTACAGAATGTATTCAAAATCCAGGACCTGGAATTGAAATCTGGCCAATTTTACAAAACATTTTATGATATAAAAATCATCATGAAGCATTTCATGACATCACAGGAAATGCCGTAAAACATTTTCCTGGTGTTTGACTGTGCTATATAGTTCAACATGGGCTGCTGTCAAGACAGATATTTCTGTATCTTCACAGTTTTTAAGGAATTTTCAAGTTCTTTAGAAGTTCTGCCGTTGTTGACAGCATTGAGGAATCTGGTAAGGACAAACCTGAAACAATGAGCCCAATGGATAAGGGTTGTCTAGCGCAGGGGTAAGCAATCTTGGCTCTTTTATGACTCGTGGACTTCAACTCCCAGAATTCCTGAGCCAGCATGGCTCAGCATGGAAACCTCTCCTTTTCCCCCCAGGATGGCTGGCTCAGGAATTCTGGGAGTTGAAGTCCACGAGTCATAAAAGAGCCAAGGTTCCCTACCCCTGGTCTAGTTAATGCCAGTCCCTTTTACATTGCCACCCCAGACTGAACTGAGGATGCTATGGAAATCCTGACCTGGTTCCTAAAAGCTGTAAAGTTCTGGAAGGGCTAAAATATACTCAAGTCCCTGCAAGAGGAAGTTGCTATTTTTTAGTGATAGATCTGGTTCTATTCTAGCTCAGGATCAAGCTTCCAATGGGGTCACATTCCACTCTGAGGAATTGGCCTGCAATAGAGAAGTCTTCTGAGACTTGCAGCAGCTCTTCCAATCTAGCACTTTCCAGATGTCTTGGACAAGAACTCCTTTAATTCCCAGCCAGCCTGAAGGAGAGGAATAGCAGGCCAACACATCAAAGGAAGCAGCAAGCTTCCTTAATCAGTCCTTAAGCTATGAATGTCAGCCCTCAAGTGATGACAACTGCACTTAAATCATGGCAGATGAAAACTCCTTATCACCTCATCTGACAACACGCACAGCGATTTCATTCCTTCTGATCAGCCTTTGGGAAAATTGGCCCATGAGAAATCAAGATGTCTATATGTTTATGAACACGCCTGTCTACATCTTTCCTAGATCTGAAAACCTGGCTACTGCTCTTTTAATTAAGGATTATCCTGATTTGAAGAAAGCAGTTTACTAAGCCATAAAACAGCATATAAAGAAATGCCTAGGAATCAGGGGTAGGCAACCTTGGCTCTTTTATGACTCGTGGACTTCAACTCCCAGAATTCCTGAGCCAGCATAGCATAGTTGAAGTCCACGAGTCATAAAAGAGCCAAGGTTGGCCTAGGTCAGGGCTTTTCAACCAGTGGTACGGGTACCACCTGTGGTACATTGGCACTTGGCAGGTGGTACACGACCATCCTAGAAAAGTGGTAGCGGGGAGGGGAATGAACTGAACCCATAGCAGCACCGCACAAGCCTGAGTGAGAGATGGCTGGAGCTGCAGGGCTGTCAGGGCTCAGCGGAAGTGCCAGGATCAGCGCTTCTTCGGGACTGTCAGGGCTCAGTAAAAATGCCAGGATTAGTGCCAGGCTCCAGCTGGCGCTCGGCGCTGATCTTGGCGCTTCTGCTGAACCCAGAAGAAGCGCCGATCAGCTGGAATATTGCAGCATCTCCAGAGTCTTGTGATTTACATTCAGATGCTTGGCAACTGATTAATATTTATGATGGTCACAGTGTCCCAGGGTCATGTGAAGTGACCAAAACCTGCTGCAACCACCCAGCAGACAGGGGGAATAAAGACCAAAGACCCCCACCCCACCCCCGCTACCAATCCTCAACAGAAATGCTCAGAACAATGAAAACTTCGGACAGGAGGCTTGGGGGCACTTTTTCAGTGCCATTGTAACTTCAAACAGTCACTAAGCGAACTGTTGTAAGTCGAGGACTACCTGTAGTCACTTTTTTTGATATCAAGTTTTTGACACCTTGTTAGGTGGCTGGTGGTACTCGTAAAAGTGGTACAATGGGTGAAAAAGTTGAAAAGCCCTGGCCTAGGTAATGAATATCATAGCAAGAAGTCTATCAAGGTTTTATACTGGACTGTCTTCAATAATGATGGAGATTACCAGGATTCGTACAAAGCAGGTTGGCACATCCCGTTCAAGACTTTCTATTCTTCCCCTGATACAAGGGATTAAGAGATGACTAACTAATGCCCAAATCTCTTCCTCCCTCTATTGATTCTCATACAATGGAATTTAAAAAGCAGAGCATCAAACAATTGAATCGTGGTTTGTTTGTGTATGCATTTGTATAAGTACCTACATCAACCCTATATATTGAATCCCTTATTTCCAAAGGCCTAATCCAAGATTACCATATTTTCTAAAAGGCATTTGGCTCTAAATAATTTTCAAAATGCCAAGCAAGCAATCACTGACAATTATGGCATTTTTTTAATGAACACATTTGCCTGAAAGAAAAGGAAATATCAGCCCACTTTAAGAATTGCTTCCTCCAGAAATAGGTGGCTGGCTTCCAAGTATTCTAAATCATGATTTATTTGATCAATATTTATTTTTAAAAAAACCAACATCCTACGCCAAAACCAAACAAATCACATTTGATTAATCCTAGTATGTGAATCAGATCTGCATGTTAAAAGAAAAAAAGTCAGAGGAACCCACAAAGCAATTTTAGCTATTGTGGGTATGAAAAAAAAAAAAAGGTAAAAGTCTCTTGATCCAAGAGAGAGTATATGCAGATTTTTTTTTTAATCACCTCACTGTACTGAGCTTCATTAATAAGGGGGAATACCCTTATTAATTACCTACCTCTGTTAAAAACTGGGCTAAATCCTCAATCAGTTTAGTTCTTAAGTCATCCCTGTGTCCTTCCCATCTCAAAAAGGATGGTGAGATGGATCACATCTTATTCCCATTTCGTAAAGGAGAGAAGCTGAGGCAGAGAGATTGGGATCCAAAGCTACCCAGAGAAACTTCCGTAACTACCAAGATCCCTTCAACCGACCTTTTTTCTCCTTCTTTAATGCAATAGTCGACATCTCAGAACAATAAGACCTAAGGCTTGTTCTGCATCCTTGGGGTGTTTTTGGCAAAAGCTGCATTTTTCCAAGCACCTTTACAGATCCAGGTATGAGGCATGCGTGGGGCAGAATTGCTGGGAATTGCACAAAGGAACCTTGGCCCCGTGAGCGGAAGGGCTTCTAGACATCTGGTTTCCCAGCTCTCCAAGGAGAAACTTTTTCATGGGATCGAATTCCCCTGGACCATTGTTCGGTTCGGGAAGAAGGGACGCGAAGGGGGCTCCTCCTGGAGTTTGCCCGGGGTCTTCCCGTCCCGATCCTGGCTGTTCCCACCGCCCCTTTCTTTGAAGCGCTGATCGGCAGCCCCCTTCCTGCCCCCCACCCCGCGCCCATTCCGGTGGAGGGGGGGGGGAGAAGAATTGTGGAAGGGGGCGGGGAGAGGGCGAAGAGCGAAGGTTGCTCCTTGGGGAGAGGGTCGTTTCCCTCGCCTCTCTCCCCCCTCCTCCTCCTCCAGGCGTTCCCCTACCTGCCCTCTTCGGCTCGGGGACCCCGGCGGGCTGCAGGTCCCTCGAGGATCTCGACCCCAGCCGTTCAAACAATGAGGAAGTCTCTCGCCTCCCGGTCCGCGGTCTTGGCGCGGCTCCCGGCCTCTGGTGATGCGGAGGGCGACCGGGGGGCCCCCCGCTTGCCGTCTGCGAGAGAGAGGCAGCCCGGGTCGGTGGGCGGGGAGGAGGCAGCCCCGTCCCACCAGTCCCACCAGCGCGAGTCCGGCTCTTCGCTCGCTTTTCTTTATGGTCCTCCGCCTCCCCGCCTTCCTGCCTCCCCCTCCTCTCCCCTCAGCATCAAAGCCAAGCACCACCATCGGCTTGCTCCAGCCCCTTCCTGTGTCCTTGCAATAGCAAGCCGGTCTGAAACCTCTTGAAATCGTAGGTGCGTGAGTGTGTGTGTGTGTGTGTGTGTGTGTGTGTGCCCGCGTGTGTGTGGGGGGGGGGTTGGGTGGAGGGGGAGTTGGCTGAGAGTCGCCACTAACAATGCATTGAGCGCCTGGGGGGGAAACCCTTGTTTTACAGGGGCTTCCCACCCCCCCCCCCGGCAGCCCCAGGTGCTCGAGGGGCGAAGGAGGGCCAAGCGGAGGAGAAAGCGCTCGGCAGAAGTGGTGGAGCTGCGCGGGGGACAAGCGCGGGAGTCCGGCCGGTCCTGGGGGCTGGCCAGCCCTGGGGGTTTAGGCTTCCCTTCCCTAGGGTGAGCGGGGGTTCGGCGGCAAAAGACCCAACCTTGCGGTGCCTGGTGTGTAAAAGTCCAGCCGTGCCTCAGCCGAGAGAAAAGGGGTAAGGCAACCGACCTGACTGAGATAGACAGAGGGATGAGGAGAAAGATGCTGGACTCGCTACGGCTCCACCAGTTTGGAATATGAGAAAATGAAGGGGAAACAAGCTGCCTTCCCTTCCAGTGCCCATCATGGTTTCCCTTTCAACCAAACTCAGAGCAGAACTGTAATCACTCCATAAATTATGAGCGTGGTTCAAATCAGAATTCTGCCGATGCCTCAGACCTTCTCCTGGGTGTCTGACATCTTTTGCCAGTATGGGGGTGGTGAACGACATGAGGACCATTTTACCGTAATGTAACCCACCTGGAAGTTGGCACCAGTGGGGGCAGGCTGGGTTGCCGTCATTTTGAATTTGATACTAGCCCTGGTCCTGATGAGAAGCAGCTGTCCAAGGTCTGAGGCTTCCTTAAGCCTGGAAAAGTATTTCCCTGCCCAGCTATCTCAGAGTCCCATTAATCAAGAACATTACGGTAAGGTTTAACACAGTGTTTCTCAACCTTGACAATTTTAAGGCATGTGGACTTCAACTCCCAGAATTCCACAGCCAGCATTGGAATTCTGGGAATTGAAGTCCACATGCCTTAAAATTGTCAAGGTTGAGAAACACTGGTTTAACTAAAGATCTTCTCCTTGTAAGACCTACGTTCTACCATTCAGTTCTAGGTCTTTCTAATCACATGGCTATTTGTTTGTTGATGAGTGAATTTGGTCATGTGAGGTAGGCAACATGGGCCTATATCCAGCCCATTTGGAGACCACCCAATTGGGAGAAAGTTGATCTACGTTTTTGGCTTAGTTCTCCCACCAATAAACCTTGTGAGCATTTTTAAAAAATATTATTACAACCCTTCACTTTTCACACTAAATTTTATTTCACTGGAACTTTCTGAATAAGCCATAGTTCTCTGGGTTCACACACTGATTTCATAAATCATAGGTTTTTTTTTAACCATATAGTTCTTGCACAATACACATCACAAAGGCCCAGAGGTTCAATCATATGATCATGGCTGCTGTCCTGACTTTTTTGACAGGCATACAGATCCACACACACTGTGGACATCCCTAGTGTTAACTAAGGAAAAGTAAAGCATTGTCTCTGGACTTCTTTTCTAATTCTCTTCTTCCACCACCATCCCAACTCTCCAGCAGAGGAAATAACAATCAGCTGGCCCAGGATGACAGTTTTTGCTGAGTCTCATAAGAGAAGCATTTTAATACCCGATAAGTCTGCAAGTGCAGTGGAGGAACTCCAGATGTTTCAAAGCTCTTGTTCTTCTCTCTCTTGAATGGTTGTGCTTAATTTGGCACTTTCCAGTTGTGCAGACTTCATGCAGCCAATTTTCTGTCATTAGAGATTTGCCTCTTGATTAGGACTTTCAGGAATTTATAAAACACACACGTTGTATAAATGTGGACAAGCTGAGAATTCTACGGTCCAAAATAAATCCCAAATTGGATTCAGATTATCTGTAGATGGGCTTTTCCACAAATATATATGGTAATACTTTTTTTAAAATACCTTTATAAATACTGATGGATAAGCCTATCTGTGGATAAATTGACCTTCACATTTTTAACCAAAATACCATGAAAATTGTGCCACCCACAGATAAGCTGATTGTAAAAATTAAAACATAGAAAAGCTTTGAGTGTCAGCTTATTGGCAGATAGTCTTATCCATGAGGATGTTTCACAACTGGTCTAATGAGCATGCCTAATTCTTCCCTTGACATGTGAGACAATTTTTGAGAGAGTTTTTGAATCCAGGAGTTCCCCATAAGCAACACTGAGAGATTTCTTATCTTCCCCTTGAAGCTCCAGACCAGAGGTCTCCAAAATTGGCAACTTTAAGCCTTGTGGACTTCAACTCCCAGAATTCTCCAGCCAGTATGGATGGCTGAAGAATTCTGGGAGTTGAAGTCCACAAGGCTTAAATTTGCCAAGTTTGGAGACCCCTACTCCACACCTCCAGGGATGAGCCTGGGTAATCAATAAGCTCACAAAATTGGCCTCTATCATTTACCAGCCTTTTACAGAGCCAGTAGCCCACGTTTCCAAGCTCTCTGCAGAGAAAGTGCAAGCAGCACGGAAAGAAAAGATCTTGGAGGACATCAGAAAAGGCTTCTTCAGGGGGCCTTGATGAAGGACAGATGTTATTGTTCCTTCTCTGCCCTGATCCTCTAGGGCAGAGTTTCCCAACCTTTCTGGTTTTGTGGCTGGGGGAAGGAGTGGTTCTGCGTGAGCAGTGGGGAAACACACACAGCTGCATTTGTATGAGCAGCAGCACACGCAGGCACGTGCTTGCCCGCTGCTCGCACAAGTGGGGATGTGCACATATGTGCTTGCCCATCACTTCCACAGCCCAGTTCCGAATGGCTCAAGGCCTGGGGGTTGGGGTGTCCAATCTTAGGAACTTTAAAACTTGTGAACTTTACCTAGCAGAATGCTGGCTGAGGAATTCTGGGAGTCGAAGTCCACAAGTCTTAAAGTTGCCAAGATGGATGCCTCTGCTCTAGAACTCTGCAGGGCTGCCTGGGGGAGGTTGGTAGAAATGTCAAGGACAATTGAACCCCCCCCCTCTTTTTAACATATGTTGTAATACACATATGGGGCAGCTGTATTTTGACTGTTTTGACCAGGGGTCTTCAAACTTGGCAACTTTAAGACTTGTGGACTTCAACTCCCAGAATTCCTCAGCCAGCCCTGGCTGACTGAGGAATTCTGGGAGTTGAAGTCCACAAGTCTTAAAGTTGGCAAGTTTGGAGACCCCTGGTTTTGACCCTCCCCTGGATGCAACTGTATCTAATTGCAGAGCAAGAGACAAGAAAGAAACTGAGGGCATTATGGAGAAGAAGCTCTCTCTGACCTCTAAATCCACATATTCCATAGCATTTGTGACCTCCTGGGTTTGCCAAACAAGGTGTCACCTGTAAATTTATAACTAGCTTCCCAAGACAGCTTGAGCCCACAATTTAGCAGCCACAAAGCCAGCCAGTGCGAGTGTTTCATGATTCAGCTTATTTCGTCAGCCAAGAAAATAGAACTGAATCAAATCCGGTATGTATATCTTGCAAATAGAGGTAGTCCTTGACTTATGAACACAAGTGAGCCCAAAATTTCTGTTGCTCAGTGAGACGGTTGTTAAGTGAATTTTGCCTCATTTTATCCCCTTTCTTGCCACAACTGTTAAGGGAATCACCGCAGTTGGGTTAGTAACTAGGTTAAGTGAACCTGGCTTCCCCATTGACTTTGCTTATCAGAAGGTTGCAAAAGGTAGTAGTAGTAGTAATAGTAGTAGTAGTAATAAAGTTGGAAGGGACCTTGGAGGTCATCTAGTCCAACCCCTGCTCAGGCAGGAAACCCTATACCATTTCAGACAAATGGCTGTCCAGTCTCTTCTTAAAAACTTCCAGTGTTGGAGCATTCACCGCTTCTGGAGGCAGGTTGTTCCACTGGTTAATTGTTCTCACTGTCAGGAAGTTTCTCCTTAGTTCTAGGTTGCTTCTCTCTTTGATTAGTTTCCATTCGTTGTTTCTTGTCCTGCCTTCAGGGGCTTTGGAGAATAGCTTGACTCCCTCTTCTTTCTGGCACCCCTGAGAGATTGGAACACTGCTATCATGTCACCCCTGCAGGAGACGGCAACCGTCATAAATATGAGTCAGTTGCCATGCATCTGAATTTTGACCCCGTGACCATGGGGATACTGCAAAGATTCTAAGTGTGAAAAACGGTAGTAAGTCACTTTTTTCAGTGCTGTTGTAACTTTGAACAGTCACTAAGTGAACTGTTCTAAGTCAAGGACTACCTATACAGCTCGTATTATCTGCAGGTGGCCTGCTACATACACCCCTTAGTGCAGGCATGTCACGCCAAAACTGCACCCACCCCATTGCCAGCAATGGGGGGAAAGTCCGGATACATCATGCGATGTCACGTGACGTCGCGAGTTTGACATGCCTGCCTTAGTGTGTGCAACACATAACAACCCTTCCAACAGCTGAGCCAGCATGGAAAGGGTGAGTCAAGACTCTGAAGGGGGAGGGGGAGGGAATCCAAACTATTGATCTGAAGAGGGTAAAGGAAAACGGCAATCCTCCTATCAAGATGTCCGGTTGAACTGCAGAAAGCACATAAGATTTGTTCTTATATGAAAGAAGGAAAGAAAAATAAAATGCATAGTGGGAGAAAGGAAATTGGATACAGGCTTGACGGTTGCTAGGCAATTAGCTGCTGCTGTTCACAGTTCCTCTTTAAATGTTAGGAACCAGACCTAACTGTTGCTCTGGGAACAAGTTAGGGCAGACTCTCACTGAGGCCTCGGCTGGAGAGCCCTTCCCTTTGATCTGAATGGCATGCCTAGAAGCAGGCAGACCAGACCAGGATTACTCTGACTTCCCATTAGCAGGCTGAAAATAGCTGGAGGAAAAGGCAGCTGGTAGAAACCACAATGCCATGTGGGTCATAATGTTATTGCAGACATGAAGCATGGTATAAACTTGTGCCATTAGCGTGATGATGTCACGATGGGCATGACCTCAGTTGCACCCTTCCTTCTCCTGTAGATTTATTTATAAGATGTATATCCTGCTTCAGGCTGAATAACTGTAGAGAGATTCCCATAGATCAGGGGTAGACAACCTTGGCTCTTTTATGACTCGTGGACTTCAACTCCCAGAATTCCTGAGCCAGCTAAGCTATGAAGTCCACGAGTCATAGAAGAGCCAAGTTTGCCTACCCCTGCCGCAGATGGAGCCCAGCTTAGCAACAAGGAGAGTGACTCAGCCACCCTTGAAGTAGCAGTCCTTCTCACCTCCACTTTGGGACTGAGTGAACAAAAGTTGAAGGAGATGCCTGGAAAGGGAAGAGATTGTTCTTTTTTCCAGGTAGCATCTTGTCTTGGGATGGTACCAAAACACCAAATTCCTCTTGTGAAAATATCCCCTCGCACATTCATCACAAAACCCCATTTGCTGTTTTATGTTGGATATTACCAAACAATTCAGCTATATTCTCTGAGTGATTTTGTTCAAAGGCAACATTCCTCTAGAGCAGGGGTAGGCAACCTTGGCTCTTTTGTGACTCATGGACTTCAACTCCCTGAATTCCTGAGCCAGCTAAGCTATGAAGTCCATGAGTCATAAAAGAGCCAAGGTTGCCTAGCCCTGCTCTAGAGTCTACCTGCAGGAAGTCTGAGAAAACTCTGTTCATTTTCACTGTAAGAATGCAAGCAGCTGAATATGCATTCCACAACACTGCAGTGACAAAATTAAGGAAAGATGAGTAAACAATATTATGTAAGAATGTATTTCTCTGTTATGGAAATGAATTATGTAATTTAGATAATTGCAAAATATTTTCAGGACAATCCGAATAGCTAAATATTTTTATTGCTATTTGTTTTGAAAATATTGATGCAGTGGATTTATATATCAGGCTAAGCCATGGTTTTTTAAATAGTGGTTTATTGAGGAAACTGCAATTGGTTGGACTCACATTTGGACTAATCCGTACAGCGTGGTTTACAACCCACAGTAGCTGAGTTCACCTAGCATTCTAAACCCTGACTATGATTTAGCGTGATTTGTGAACAAAACTGATATATTATTTCTCCCCTAGAGGAAACTACCTTTCCAAAGGAACTGTGGAGAAAAAAAGAGATGTATAGATCAAGCATATAAATCATACTTAAATCAGGCATAACAATCAGAACTACTTTATGCTTTATGGGCAAGTTTCTAGCTAGACTTATACATTCATTATCATGATTTTTAACTATGGCTTAATGAATAAGCTACAGTATCCTATTTATGTAATACACTGACCTGCAAAGCATGATTTACAACCACAGTGATTGGATCCATCAGCTAAGCCCAAACTAAACTACTTTCTGATTAACAGGGTATTAAATTCAAACTGAGTCTGTTAAAAGTTGTGGTGGGGTGCTGAAGTACAGGATTTCATGATTCAGTGTCAGAAAGACAGCTTATTACAGCAATGTTTTTTTTTGGGGGGGGTTGTTATTTTCCTGTATGTGCTTTGCATTTGTAACCATTAATTATTTGTACTCCTGGAATTGTTATTTTATTGCTTGATTACTTGACTAAACCACAATGAATTAAAATTCAGCTGTATTTCTTTTTTTCCCCGGATGATCTTGTTCATATTCCTCTTTTTTTTCTATACCTGCTAGTGCCTAAACAAACATTCACGCCTTCTAAAATAAATGATACATTGGTGGGATTTCAGCAGCCATGTCAAAAATTTCCTTTTGGGAGAAAGTTTCAAATTTCTTGGCTTCCAACAATTATAGCTTGTCATGGCTGAGTCATATGGATTCTAATGAGTGTGCTCTCAGATGAAGAGTTTGCACTGGAAAAAAATGATGATAATCCATGTACGGAAGAAATAATTGCTTTGGTCATGAACAATTAGCTTTGGTTTTCAGCATCATCTAATCCTTCCTAAGAAGCCCATTAAGATGCTTTCCCTTGAAAACTCATGAATGTGACCAGACTGATGGATTGGTCTTAAGAACAAAGAATGCAAATATTACTAAGAAGTCAATCTGGATAGCATTAAACATGACAAATCCTACCAGATTAATGGATATTTCAAAACGCTTCCATGTTCAGTTCAAGATGGTGATGGTAATCTATTCATAAGCAATTATACTCAATGGCTTGCAGCCATCACCACTGTACCCATCTGTCATAAAGACTGTGACCCATCTAGTTTTTTTTTCACAAAACAAAGATATCATATATAGAAAAGCAGAAGAGTTTTGTTGGGATATTACCATTCAGAATTTGATTTGGGGACTTCCAGACCTAATGCATCTGTATATGTTGACCTACATTGTTTCCTGAGATTCAGTTGTTTTCTTGCCTTCATTCACCAGTTGTTTTTATTTGAAAAATCGCCATGGCCAAAACTAGAAAGATGTCACTTTGCCCCTTTCATATTTTAGCAGTCTTGGTTTCAGCTTGATTCTTCCCCATCAAAAGCTACAAGACGTATTTGGAATACATCAGGCAGATTTAAATGTGATGCAAAACTCTCACAAGATGATTTTATGGGTAACCCTCTTCCTTAGGAGCTTGCCAGACAATTTTCTATAGTTCACAGACAAAAAAGCATTAATACTTAGTTTAGATGACCTTATTATCAATCAGTTTTTCAAAACATCTGATATTTCGCAAAAACAATTTGATGCCCAGCACCAGTACTTGTAATTAAAAGAGCTCTTGATTGTATAATTTGAACCTGGTGCATGAATTACATCTAAGCTTCAATGAGGATTAATATTAGAAAAAAAATGTTTCAAAGGTCCTAAATTTACTTTTTTTTCATTCAGTTTTAAATTTATGTTAGGCTAGAAATGGGCTGCAAGTTATTTGAAATACTCTAATAGGAATGTTGTTTTAACAAGTCAATTAAGTTAGGGTAAAGAATATTTAATTAGAATGATAGTATATGACCCCTGAATGATATTAATTCAACAAAATATTCTTTTCTGGGTATACTGGATCTCTTCAAGGATATACTGTATAATTAGGGTTGGAGATCACCTTCTATGTGTTGGAAGTGAAGTATATTGGTTTCTGGCCCAGATTGTAGGCCTGCTCTAGGCCAACATAATTTTGGTTTAATCTTCAATGATTCATAGGGTGCTCACAAAAGAAAACATGCTTTTTGAACATGTTGCATTATATTGAAGTACAAAGAATGCTGCATCTATATCTACAGCTAGGAAGATGGTTTTATTTTGGTGGACGCAACTTAAAACCCTACATTTTACACAAGAACTGGCTTGCTGCTGATGCCATAGGAATCTGATGAATATACAGCCAGCCTTTGTTGTTTGAGACTTGACGTGGTTATATAGGATGTACCAAAATTCATGCCCCAAAGACAATTTATTATATAAATTACATTAAATGTTCAGATTGGACCCTTAAACATTCCTGAGCATGGCAACAGTTTCTCTGAAAAACAAAAATATTAATAAAATCTATTGTAATTGGCCTCTGGGGACCTGATTTTTTTGGTACATTCTATATTTGTTCAAAAATTATTTACTTTTTTTTGTCCTTTTTTTTTTTTTTTTTTTTGCTTTCGCCCTCTATGTTCAAGTTACATTCCAGTTTATTTTGGTTTTGGTGCTATTTACTATTATATCTGATTGTTGTCTCTTTTTTCCTGTGATAGGACTAGATACGTTAAAAAAGGTACATTCAAGAGACACATTCTGCATACAGTACAGAGAAAAGGTCTGTATTTCTTGCTCTCGTTGGTATGACATATGGTTGTATGAACTACAAAACCTTTCACGTTCTACCAAGGATGGGGAAGCTTGCCTCATCACTCCAGTTTGTTCGTGCAGCAAAAACATTTGGGAAGAAGGGATGAAGCTTGTGCAATTCTCTATTTTCCTACAGAAGAAGATCTCTCCCACCTCCCATGCTTTTTCAATACCACAGCTGGGGGGTGGGGGGTGGGGGGACACACACACACAAACACACACACACACACACACACACATTGTACCTGGCTGCATTTAGCAAAAATAAAAAGAAAGTAGCCACTTCACAGGGCATAAACTTTTACTTTAAATAAAATACACAGCATAAGCCGGTCATACAAACCTCCACACCCGCGTGCGCGCGCACACACACACCGAAACATGTACAGAGCTGATGTATGGCTGCCTCAAACCAGCAAGTTCTCATCACAGCCAAAGTCCAGCAAATTTGTTTTGAGCGGCAGAAACTGCTCCCCACCTGCCCGGTCCCTCCCACCCAGCCGGCGAAAGGCATGGAAAGACGGGGACTGCCGGACGACAAAATCCAGTCCCCTCTTTTGCCACCTGCTAGTGCAAACGATTGGAAGATTGGAACACACACGGCAGAAAGGGTTGTGCTGAGGGTATTGGGTAGGTGGGGGCCTTTTGGGTGGAAGGACCTTCCTGCCCCACATCTTTTCTCCTGGGAGTGCTGGACGGTACCATCGTGGTACCGGTTTCTCCACTGGATTTTGCAATGAGGCAAGGCAGCGTGTCTCTGCTTAGGACAGTGTTTCTCAACCTTGACAATTTTAAGGCATGTGGACTTCAACTCCCAGAATTCCACAGCCAGCATTGCTGGCTGTGGAATTCTGGGAGTTGAAGTCCACATGCCTTAAAATTGTCAAGGTTGAGAAACACTGGCTTAGAAGGTAGAAAGAGGTGGGCGGCTGCCATCTTGCGTGTGTGTGTGTGTGTGTGTGTGTGTGTCCGCGTGCCCTCTGTTGCAAAGGAGGGACAAATGGCATGCCTCGTCAGTTATGGGTGGAAGTGAGTCAGAGAAGCCCTGTGGAGCACCAAAGTTCTTCTTTAAAAGAGCCATATTGTCACGTACAGCCTTGCACGGCAACTCCGGGAAAAGCAGTGTAGGAAGTCCTCTCAAACGCAGTGAGAGGAGCGGGGGAGCATCTCTATACTAGTAGCTCTACAGCTCACTTATATTCATCTTCCCCCACCCCCACCCCCAAAGAAAGATTAAAAGGAGCAAAGCTGCTTCCCTCCCACACCTCTCTCAGCTTCTAGACAGCCTTCCAGCAGCCAAGAATAACTACATCACCAGGGATCCAACAAGCCAGGATAAAAGTGCAAAGTTGCAGAATTACTTCTGGCATGCAACGCTCCCAGGAAAGAGGGGCATGCTCGGGGAGACGGCAGCCTGATGGATCAGGTAGGGTGGGATTCAGAACGCTAAAATCTCCCAAAAACTGGGACTTGGGTGAACCCCCGAGCGGGGAGATTAAAAGGGCAGAAAATCTGGGATTGCACCTATATATAGAGAGAGGGGAGGGGGGAGAAATCAACACGGCAGATGGACGAGGCCAAAATCACTATGGAACCTATGCCTCTGCTTGCAACTTCTCTTGGTGCCTGGGAACCAGCACCTCCCCAATCTTCTGAAGGCCAGGACTTAAAGGGGCGGTGGGAGAAGGGACAGGTCAGAGACTGATGCTGCGGTGATGCTTAAAGGGGTGGGGCTGAGCCATCCGCCGCTGCTCCCTTTCCTCCAGCTCATCGCTGTTGAGACTGGCAGCATCAGACAGGCCCAGCAGGTGCTCAACTGAGTCAAACTTCTGCAGGTCAGAGGCGATGGTCTGGAAGCTGAGGACCGAGAGCGTGTCGGACGAGGCAACAGGCTCAGGAGGTAGCACCATCCCGCCGTAGAGCAGTGCCGGGCTGGCTTCAGCACCAACTGGGGAAGCGCGCCGTCCCACCAAGCGCTGGAGCCGCCGGGCGTGGATCTGCTCGCTGATCTGCTCTAGGTTGCGCAGGGCTACGGAATAGCGCATCTTGGCCTGGGCAACCTGCTGCTCTAGGGACGTCACCCTGGCCTTGTGCTCCTAAAACACAAGGAATACCGGGCAAGAAAATCTACCATGAAGGTTAACATCACACCCATCGATACATTATTGTATTATACCGAGGACAAGATCTCTGCCTCAGGAACACTATTCTAAAACTGAGGAAGATTGGAGGCAGATATAGACACCCATAGAAGTACACTCCTCGGCCACCTTCAATACTGAGTGAGTAGTTAAACTTTGTGGTTTAAGATTGCATCAGGTAGAAAAGATGGATGGGAGAGACAAAATCAAAATTAAAAAGAGGATGGGAGTTTGCAGCCCTCAGCCCAAACATTGTGCACTTAGGCTGTGTATAACCAGCTGGGAATCCACTATTCCAAAGTCAATTCCCAATTTCCACCTAGAATTCCAAATTCTCTCCCATCCCATTCGAAAATCTGAATTCTAAGCGAGTATGACAGATGGGTCTACATGACAACAGAGAAATAGCAAATCACTTCCATACTACAGTAGTGGCCAAAATTGTGGAAACCTTTTGCGAAAAGTGTACAGTAGAAATGTCACCTTTGGTTAAGTTTCCACCAATTTTTCTTCTAATTTCTTTATAACTGTAGCCTTGTTCACTTAATAATACTATTTTACATTGCTTTCTGGGAAACCAGTCAACTCTTTGCACCATGACTTCAATTTTATTACGTTTTACAAGCTCACTAAATGAAAGAACACAAAAAAAACCCAACCAACTTGATAGCGATCACATAACACACTGACAAATGTCCTCCTCTCAGCTTCAATACATGACATCAATAACTGAATCTTACTATGATCTGATTGGCTCATTGCCAAAACAAGATGAGACCTGATTGGCCCTCTAAACACTCATGCTCATTGGCTACAATCAGATGAAGAAAAGCTACCTGATATCAACCTAAGTAAGTTGTGCTTCCTTTTTCTGGTTATTTGGCTATAATTTTTCATAGAATACAATACAGATAATTGAATAAACTTTGTTGCATTACATTCTTGATTAAATTATCTTTCCATTGATATATAATTTTATAGTACTACTCCCTCCAAAAAGTAATGTTATTAGCCATCAAACCTCAAAAATACACTTTTCCCAAAAGGTTTCCACAATTTTGGCCACTACTGTATCTACCAAGGAAACTACATGGGCATCTCCACGTAAGCAACAAAATTTGAACTTGACTCAGAAGGAGGGTTTATTTTTTTTCCTCCCAAGATAACCCAAATGTTTCACTTGAGCTGGAAGAGTCACGATAGACAACGTTCTTGAACCTCAGATCTGTGCCCAGAGTTTCGTAATTTCATGTTCTAGGAGTGGAAAATGTATCTCATTAGGAAAAGATGAAGCTAGCTCTCTCGCTTATTCTCAGGACAGATGGGGACAAAAAGACCTTGTCTTGCAGAGACCAACATCTGCTCCCCCTCCTGCCTGTTTAGCATAGGCAAGGGACTTAAGGCAAGGTCAAAAGTTGGCCTCACCTCCAGGATTTGGTTGAACTGAGCCTTCAGCTCGAAATAGGGCTTGCTCTTCAGAATCACTCGCTTCAGGGACTTCTGGAGTGACTGCACCTTTGCCTCGGCCTGCTGGCAGAGCTGGGTGACCCGCTGGTGCTCCCGTTCGCTGCGCAGGCGTTCTTCCTCAGCCTCGTTCACCTGAAGGGCAGAGAAATCAGAGTCACTGAACATACTGAACCAGTATCAGAACTTGCTAGCCTCTTCTC
This sequence comes from Crotalus tigris, assembly GCF_016545835.1. Lineage (NCBI taxonomy): Eukaryota > Metazoa > Chordata > Lepidosauria > Squamata > Viperidae > Crotalus > Crotalus tigris. The sequence continues at coordinate 198,239 of NW_024097425.1, forward strand.
TCCAACTTTATGGTTACTGCTGCTTTCCGACGCTATAAAAGCTACATCCACGGGGTGCTCCAGAACAACATTTCCCTGTCGGGAACCCTCCTGGATCATCCAGACTCTTTTGGAGCCCATCAGGTTGGAAAGGTCAGTCCAATTCCACCCTAGAACAGTGGTTCTCAACCTTTTTAATGCCGCGACCCCCAACCGGTCGTAAGTCGAGACTACTCAACTGGTGCAGCACCGTTTGCAGAATGGGACTTTTGGCGGGCTCAGCAGGGCAGAGACAGCCTGGACAATTCCTATTGGCTTTTGAAAGCCAATAGAATTAGACTCTATTCAAGAGAGTCTATTCTATTGGCTTTCAAAAGCCAATAGAATAAAAGGGAGTAGCACAGCTAAGGAAAAGGGGGAAAAAATGGCGGACTGCGTTGTTTGGCGACCTCCGTGAAATGGTCGTTTGACCCCAAATGGGGTCCCGACCCACAGGTTGAGAACCACTGCCCTAGAAGAAGAACTTCACCTTGGAGGTGGCATGGTTCAGCATCTCCTGCCAGGTGGGATCCAGCCTGTTCTTGTCTGCCATGACTCCCTGCTCAGCCACAAAAACCATTTCCCGGGCTGCATTGTGCATGCTAACAGCTCGTTCGTACCGCAGGGCAGCCTTCTGGGTCTCTTGCTGGGCCTGCCAGAAAGCAAGAAAAATGGAATCAGGAATGTTAATTAAACAACAACCATCCCTCTGAACATTGCCTGAATACAACTGAGAAAAGGAATCGGTTTCTCTGGTCTCCCCTTTCCTCTTGAGGGAAGTCCATCCATCATATTTTTCTCACTTCTGTCAGATTTGATTTATAGGGCCTTGCATGCCAGAACTAGACACAAGGACAGTTTTTCGCCCATGCCATCACTCTGCTAAACAACTAATTCCCACAACACTGTCAAACTACCTAGTAGGGCTGTATTACTATTATTCTTCTCATTTTTTCTATTACCTATTCCTTATCTTCTTATGACTATAACTTTGTTGCTTGTATCTTACAATTTATATAAATTCTTTTATTTAGTATCCTGGTATGATTTATGTTGATTGCTTATTTATTATCCTATGACTATCACTGTGTTGTATCTTATGATTTATGATGAATGTATTTTATGATTACGATCATGATTTATCACTTGTTGCTTGTATGTACACTGAGAGCTTATGCACTTGAGACAAATTCCTTGTGTGTCCAATCACACTTGGCCAATAAGGAATTCTATTCTATTCTATTCTATTCTATTCTATTCTATTCTATTCTATTCTATTCTATTCTATTCTATTCTATTCTTTGTTGTTGTTGTTAATTGCGAAGTCGTGTCCGACCCATCGCGACCCCATGGACAACGTTCCTCCAGGTCTTCCTGTCCTCTATCATCTTCTGGAGTCCATTTAAGTTCACACCTACTGCTTCAGTGACTCCATCCAGTCACCTCATTCTCTGTCGTCCCCTTCTTCTATTGCCCTCAATCTTTCCCAGCATTAGGCCCTTCTCCAGTGAGTCCTTCCTTCTCATTAGGTGGCCAAAGTACTTGAGTCTATTCTATTCTATTCTATTCTATTCTATTCTATTCTATTCTATTCTATTCTATTCTATTCTATTCTTTCTGTTCTGTTCCGATTCTATTCTATTCTATTCTATTCTATTTTAATTCTATTCTATATTCCATTCCATTCCATTCCACTCCACTCCATCCTTTCATGCTGATCCGTCTTTTCCAACATTTTATGAATCCTCTCTTAAAAATTAAATAAGCAAATAATAAAATAAAATAATAAAATAAAATAAAATTTTTCTGATGTTAAAACTGCAGAAGATAAATTATATATTCATGAAAGGCCAAGGTCACTATTATTGTTCTTCCTGTTAACTGCTTTGTCATTAATATAACATATGGAAGACAGGTCAACAAGTTTCAAATAGATTTAGTAGTTTAAAAATATTGGAAGGGCTTGTTTCGCTAGAGGTAGGAATTAATATTGTAGCAATATACGAATCAGTATTCAACTAGAGGGGATAATATGTTTATAATGTGTGAGTTTTTATGCACCTTTTTAATGCTTTGTTTTGTGTTTTTTTTTCTTTTGTCTCCTTTTGAGTTTCGTATTTTAACTTTGTTTTGAATAAAATAAAAACATATGAAAAAAGAAGAAGAAAAGCCAGGGCCTGCGTACCTCCCTGGCCAAGCGCCTGGCTTCATAATAAGGGCGTGCTTTCTCAATGCAGTTTCCCAGCTGGGAGCCCTGAGTATTCAGCTTCCTAGCCGATTCAGACAAGATCCTCCGGTATGTGGTGCGAGCCTCCTGTTAAGACCAAAGGCACAAACTGTGTCAACATCTTTAATAAACATACCCCCCCTACAATTCTTGGCGTATTTATTACTCTTATTCAGACTTTGCCTTTCTAGCTTGCCCGTGCCCTTCCCGAGGTTCTTTCCCTGCAACTGATTTTAATGCTGTGCAAATTGGATGTTCAACGGCGGCTCAGGCAGGGCGTCCATACCACACGGCCACTGTCTGGACCAGCGACAGAAGCCCTGATGGTGCCAATCTATCCCAAGTGTCAGATGCATATGAGCAGCTGTATGGAAGTCCCAAAGGTGATAGGGCAAGAGCAACTGCAAAGCACTGGGTTCAAACAAAAGTCCTATCTGTCACTAGCCTTAACAAGAAATAATCTCATGTTACTGGCGGTTCTCGGAGAGTTGAACTTCACCATCATGCCAAGCAGACCGATACAGTTTGCAAGAGAAGCCATAGAATTGGCTCCACAGTTTAAACTAGGCCAAAGTACTAACTGATCTTATTTACTTGGGGTAAAAAAAAAAAAAAAACCTTTACATTTTTGACTTAGCAGCACTATTCAAATGATTTCAGAATACTTTAAAAAACAGTCCTCCCAAACTCAGTGCCTCCTATATATTGTCACTGTTGCTGGGAATTTTGGAAATAGTAATCCTAGTATACAGATGAATTCTGAGAGGAGCATTTCCAATTCAGAGAGGAATTTTAGGATTTGCATTCTGAGTAATATCGATGGAACTTTAATTGCATCACATTACACAGCATTTAAACACAACTTTTAAAAAGCTGAGTTTAACAAACTCAGAGAAGGCCTAAGAAAAATTCCATGGATAAAAATCCTAAAGGGGAAAACAATTCAAGAAGCATGGAAAATACTAAAAAATATGTTCCTAAAAGCCCAGTCCAACACAATACCACTGAAAAAGAAAAACAAGAAACCCAAGAAGAAACCAGCATGGCTGCACAAAGATCTCTCTGATAAACTGAAAGACAAAAAAGATAAATACAAAAAAAATGGAAAGAGGGACACATAACTAAGGCAGAATATCAGCAGATAGCCCAAAACTGCAAAAATGAAGTCAGAAAAGCAAAGGCTCATAATAAACAAAGACTTGCAACAAAAGTCAAAGATAATTTAAAAAAATGTATGAATAACAAGAAAAAAGTCAAGGAAACAGTCAGTCCACTAAAAAGAGAAGATGGCAAGGAAGTAACAAGCAATAGGGAGAAAGCAGAGCTGCTTAACTCATTCTTTGTATCAGTCTTCAAGCAAAAAGAAACTAAAACCTAACCTATCAAAAACATAACTGTAAAAGACAGACTAGAAATAAAAATTAAAATAAGCAAGAAAATGGTAAGAGAACACCTGTCTGACCGTGATGAATATAAATCATCAGGACTTGATGGATTACATCCCAAAAGGAGCTGGCAGATGTTATCTCAGAACCACTGTACCACATCTTTAAAAAAAAACCTGGAGCACTGGGGAACTACCAGAGGATTGGAAAAGAGCCAATGTGGTTCCCATCTTCAAGAAAGGAAAAAAAACAGACCTAGGAAACGACAGACCAATCAGCCTAACATCAATACCTGGGAGGATACTGGAAAAAATGATCAAAAAAGAGATATGTGAACATCTAGAAACAAATAAAATTATAACTGGTAGCCAGGACAGGTTTGTTAAAAACAGATCATGCCAAAACAATCTTAATTCATTCTTCGATAAAGTGACTAAATTAGTAGATCAGCGAAATGCTGTGGACGTAGTATACTTAAGACTTCAGCAAGGCATTTGACAAAGCAGACCACAACCTATTCCATGGTGAACTAGAAAAATGGGGGATAGACAGGATCACCACCAGATGGATTTGCAACTGGCTGACAAACTGTACTCAAGGAGTCATCCTTAATGGTACCACATCTACATGGAGGGAAGTAAGTAGTGGTGCCAGAGGGTTCCCTCTTAGGCACAGGGCTCTTCAATATCTTCATAAATGACTTAGTTGAGGGAATAGGAGGGGAACTCTTCTAATTTGCAGATGGCACTAAGCTGGCAGGAATAGCCAACACCCCAGAAGACAACCTCAGGATCCCCAAAAATCTTGACAGACTTGAACAATGGGCCCTATCCAACAACATGGAATTTAATGTGGAAAAAAGAAAGGCTTTATACCTAGGCAGGAAAAAACAAAAGTACAAGTACGGATTAGGAAAAACCTGGCTCAAAATTAATAAATGTGAGAGGAACCTTGGAGTCCTAGTTGACGACAGTGTGCAGCAGCAATCAAAAAAGCTAATACAATCTTTGGTTGTATAAACAGAGGCGCAGAAACAAAATCATGTGAAGTATTAGTACCGCTTTACAAAGCCTTAGTAAGGCCACATCTGGAATACTGCATCCAGTTTTGGTTATCACATTACAAAAAAGATGTTGAGAAGGATGAGGGGGCACATGATAGCAGTGTTCCAGTATTTCAGGGGCTGCCACAAAGAAGAGGGAGTCAAGCTATCTTCCAAAGCGCCTGAAGGCAGGACAAGAAGCAATGGGTGGAAACTAACCAAAGAGAGAAGCAACCTATAACTAAGGAGAAACTTCCTGACAGTTAGAACAATTAATCAGTGGAATAACCTGCCTCCAGAAGCTGTTAATGATTCAACACTGAAAGTTTTTAAGAAGAGACTGGATGGGAGCTTCCGGTACGGGGCGACGGCGATGGCGGCTACCTTGTAGCCGTCCAGCTGGGAAGGTGTCAGAATCGCGGAGCGCAGCGCGTATCAGCTGGCCCGCGGTTCGGAATTCCCTTCCCGGGCAAAGGGAAGGGATAGAGAACGCAGGAGTAGAGGTAGAACCCCTGAACCCCCTCTGGATTCATTCCTAGAGGGGGTGAAAGGAGTGTTCCCTCGGAGCTCCTGCTGATCTCTGCCTCCCAGCTGTTTTTGCTTCTTGGAAGCAAAAGAAACCGCCGCCTCTATCTCCGTGAATATAGCGTCCTGGTGAGTAATTTTTAAAACGGACAGAGCGGCTTAAAGGATTCTTTTATATAGTTTAGGGTTTTTATATAGTTTAGTTTTGGTTATCTCTCCTTTGTTCTTTCTTTTGTTGATACGGAGAGAGGAAATAAGATGGCGTTTTGAAAGTGTCGGAGTTTTTTTTTCCCTTTGTTTCTTTTTTGTTTTTAAAGAACTGGACTTTAATGATTTTGCTTTTGGTTTTTTTTGTTTCTGGTACTGGATTTCTCTTTCGATTTTTTTTTCTCTTTTTTCCTTGGATTTTTAAGGATTATAGTGCTTTTGCTGTCTTTTTAAAAAATTCTTTTTTTTTCTTCCCCCTCCCCTTTCTTTGGGGAGAAGGGAAGTGAGAACTGTGTCATATAAAATGGCTTCAAAGAGACAGCCGCCTTCTATAACATCTAAGGCGGTCTCTTCTCCTATAACTCTTACTGCACAATCACAACAACAATCTAAACATGTACCACCGACTCAGCCACCACCCTCCCCTCCTTTGCCAGGTCTGTCAGTACAAGAGGTTAAAGGCATAATGGGAGATGCTATGTCTCAAATGAGAGATGAAATGAAGCAATTTGTCATACAGATTAAATCCGAAATTAAAGAAGAGATAAGTGGGATAAAGAACTTATTAGAAGATAATAATACCATCTTGCGGCAAGATATAGTTGCAGCTGTATCAGGCTTGGCTACGGTGGTGGTGAAGCTGGATTCGAGGCTAGAGGAAGTGGAAGATAAAGTTGATTCTTTTGATGTGAAATTTCAAGATGTGGAAAGGAAGGTGGAGACTTCACAAGAAGATATTCTTATGTTTCAGTACAGACAGATGGAGTATGCCTTGAGGATTAGAGGCCTTAAGGAAGACATGAATCAAGACCTGATGGAGATGGTGCTTACTGACTTAGCTATTGCTCTGAATATGGATAAAGGAGAATTATGCAGAGAAGTGGAAAAAATTTATAGAGTCAACTCTTGGATTGCGAAGCAGAAGAATTTGCCTAGAGATGTGGTGATTTATTTTACAAAGAAGTCTCTGCGCAATGAAATTGTACAAGCCTTTTATAATAAGAGATTCCAGATTGCTTCCCAAGATATTATTATTTTAAAGGAAATCCCATCCAAAATCTTAAGAAATAGGAAAGATTTTTCTTTTCTAGTTAATGAGCTTAAAGTCAGATCGATGCCATTTAGATGGGAGATCCCGATGGGTATTGTTCTGAGCCATGCGGGGACGCGTTATAGATTGAATACGGTTGATAAAGCTAGAGAGTTTTATAATACGGTCCTGGGTGCAGGCTCAGCTTCATCTGTTCAGAAATCCTTGAGTGGCAAAGAGTTGGGGCAGCAATCTGAGGCATTAGGTCTGGTCTCTGCTGGGATGCTGCAAGCTGAATGGCAACGTCAAACGGAGGTTAAAGAGCAGAGAATGACCCGTGCAGCTTATAGACGTAAGGAGAAGGAGCAACGCAAGAAAGAGGCCAAAGAATCTTCTTCTGAAAGTGCTTCATCGCCGGTGGGAGGAGCAAGACCCAAGAGTTCTGCAACACATGCAGCAATGGCAGATCTCGAAGGAATCTTCTCCGGGCTCCTGGCCAAGGGAGATGGCAAAGTTTCTGACCTGGAATGTTAATGGATTGAATTCTCCTCAGAAAAGGAAAAAAATCTTTTACTATTTGAAGCAACATAATAATGATGTTATTTGTTTACAGGAAACTCATATTTTACTTAAGGATCAGAAATATTTAGTTAATGCTCGTCTGGGATCTCATTTTGTATCTTCTGCTCCTGGGAAAAAGGGGGGAGTTGTTATCTATGTGAAGCAAAATTTACCAGCTTGTCTGGTAGAATCAGATCCCCAAGGAAGATATGTGATGATTGAACTTGGCTTATATGGTAAGAAAGTACTTATAGTGGGACTTTATGCACCAAATCAGCAACAGGAACAATTTTATAGGTTGTTACATCAAAAAATAACTTTGTTGGACTATAGATCCGTGGTACTAATGGGTGATTGGAACGGTGTCTTAGATATACAAAGGGATAAGAAAGGTTCTTCTCCTTTTTTTAAACAGGCAAAATTACCTAAAGCCTTTTTTGACATGAAAGAGGACTGGGAACTAAGGGATTATTGGCGGGAATGTAATCAAGAGGAGAGAGATTTCACCTTTTTTTCAGATAGACACCAATCCTTCTCAAGAATTGACTTTTTTTTTATTACAACGGACTTATATAATAGAGTAAAGAATGTAAAGATTTTTCCTAGGTCGTTGACGGATCATAGTCCAGTTTGGATGGAGCTGATTTAAGAAAAAGAGGAAAAAAGATCCTGGAGGGTGAATGAAAACCTATTCAGACAAGAAAAGAATGTTCAAAAGTTAAAGGAGTGTTTAAAGGATTATTTTGCTTTAAATATGTATAAGGGGACTTCAATGTCAATGGTATGGGATGCAGGTAAAGCATTTATGCGTGGGATCTTGATAAAAATGAATAATTGTCATAAGCAAAAGCAGATTCAGAAACGTAAAGAATTGGAAGATGAAATTAAATTAAAAGTCTTTGATCTTAAATCCTTCTGATGAAAGCATCAAAGAATCTGTAAAGTTGTTAAGAACACAATTTAATATGTTGTTAGCAGATCAAGCTGCAACTAACTTATTGTTTATGAAACAAAATACATTTTGTAATGCTAATAAGCCAGGGAGATGGTTGGCTTATCAGTTAAGAAAGAAACAGAGACAGAGAATAATAGATAAAATAAATTATAAGGGTAAATTAGTCTCTCAGAAGGAATTGATTAAGAAATCTTTTTTGGACTATTACCAAAAATTATATAAATCTACCGATGTGCAAATCTTAGATATAAATAAATATTTAAGTGAGGCTAGTTTCCCCAAACTGACAGAGGATCAGAAACAGGAAATTAATGGTTTAATTACTAAGGAGGAGATTGCGTTAGCAATTCAACAATTGAAACCAGGGAAAGCACCGGGTACGGATGGGTTAACTGCTGTTTATTATAAAGCTTTAATGGAAGAGATGATTCAACCATTAGGTGATCTTTTTAATGATATTTTACAGGGTCTAGAGATTCCTCCTTCATGGCGTAGTGCTTTTATATCATTGATTCCAAAGGAGGATCAAGATCTTACCTTACCAAAGAATTATAGGCCTATATCTCTTTTAAATGTGGATTATAAGATATTTGTAAAAATTTTAGTAAATAGGCTTATGAGGGTTGTGCATTACCTTGTGCATAAAGATCAATCTGGGTTTATAACTGGAAGGTATATGAAAAATAATGTTAGACAAATTATCAATTTATTAGAATACTTAGATAAGAACAACCAAGTTCCTGCAGGGCTGATATTTTTAGATGCTGAAAAAGCTTTTGATCAACTGAATTGGATGTAAAAAAGATGTTGAGACTCTAGAAAGAGTACAGAGAAGAGCAACAAAGATGATTAGGGGACTGGAGGCTAAAACATATAAGGAACGGTTGCGAGAATTGGGTATGTCTAGTTTAACGAAGAGAAGGACAAGGGGGGACATGATAGCAGTATTCCAATATCTCAGGGGCTGCCATAAAGAAGAGGGAATTAAGCTATTTGCCAAAGCACCTGAAGGCAGGACAAGAAGCAACGGGTGGAAACTAATCAAGGAGAGAAGCAACCTAGAACTAAGGAGAAACTTCCTGACAGTGAGAACAATTAATCAGTGGAACAGCTTGCCTCCAGAAGCAGTAAATGCGCCAACACTGGAAGTTTTTAAGAAGAGACTGGACAGCCATTTGTCCGAAATGGTGTAGGGTTTCCTGCCCGAGCAGGGGGTTGGACTAGATGACCTCCAAGGTCCCTTCCAACTTTACTACTATTACTAAGAGATGAATTTTGGTGAAAAGATAGTACAAGCCCTTACGGTAATATATCAAAAACAAACGGCACAACTTATTGTTAATGGAGGTTTGTCAGAGGTTTTTACAATAGAGAAAGGTACTAGGCAGGGATGTCCACTATCACCGTTGTTGTTTAACATTGGAAATATTGTTGATCAAAATTCGAGAGTCGCAGGAAATTAAAGGAATAGAAGTTAACAAAAAAGAATACAAGTTAAGAGCTTTTGCGGATGACTTGGTGGTTACTTTGTCGCAACCTACTTATTCTGTAGTAAAGTTATTACAACTGATTCATTATTATGGTTTGGTCTCGGGTTTCAAGATTAATGTTAACAAGACTAAAATTTTACCTAAAAATATGACTAGTCAGGAGAAGCAGACTTTGGTTAATTTGACGGGTTTTGAAATTGTTAATAAGGTAATTTGGGGGTGATGTTATCTGTTTCTAATGCAAAACTATTTAAAAACAACTATGAAAGGTTGTGGGTTAGGGTACAGAAAGACTTGAAGAATTGGGAGAAGTTGCAATTATCCCTCATGGGAAGAATTGCAGTGATAAAAATGAATATTCTACCCAAGTTTCTTTTTTTGTTTCAAATGTTACCGATTTTGAAAAATGAGATTAATTTAAGTGAGTGGCAGAAGGGTCTTAATAAATTTATTTTGGCAGGGAAAAAGCCAAGGGTTAAGTTTAAAATTATGCAAGACTTCCGTGAGAGGGGTGGACTCAAGGTACCGAATCTGAAATTATACTATGATGCGGTGGTTCTAACACTAATTAGTGATTGGGTAAATTTGACAAATCCTGAGATACTTCATCTAGAGGGATGGGATTTACTTTTTGGGTGGCATGCCTATTTAATATTTAATAAAAAAATGGATTGGGTCTTTAAAGCTCATATTTTAAGAATTTCTTTACTTAGGATTTGGAGAAAATATTATAAAAGTGATTTTGAAGTACCATTATGGGCTATACCTTGGCATGCGATAGAAGGAATAAAAAGAGGTGCTAAAATGGATATGGTGTCTTATAGACAGCTACTTAGATGGGATGGACTAAACTGGAAGTTTAAATCACGGGAAGAGTTAGCACAAGAAAATATTATTTATTCTTGGTTCCAATATAGGCAACTAGTAGATAGATGGAAGGTGGGTTGTAAGGTGGGTTTTCTTAGAGAAGATGAAAATTTTATTAAGCAAGTGAAGGATCAAAGACAAACCCACATTAAGAGGATTTATGGGGTCTTAGTTGAATTGGATTCAGAAACGGAACTAATTAAAGATTGTATGATCAGATGGGCGCAGAACTTTGGTGAGCCAGTTCCATTGGACACCTGGGAAACCATCTGGGTGAGAAATGTCAAATTTACACAAGCACAGAACTTAAGGGAGAATTTTTATAAAATGTTTTATAGATGGCACCTTGATCCACAAAAAATGTCTCTTATGTACCCTGACTTACAACCTAAATGTTGGAGATGTGGTTGTATGGACGCTACTTATTATCATATTTGGTGGTGGTGCAGAGAGATAAAAGTATTTTGGATTAAGATATGGTGGAATATCCAGAGAATTTTTAGGAGGGTAAAATTTACTCCGCAATTATTTTTGTTGGGTATAGTTACTGATTGTGATACAAAGGAGGTTATATTGATGTTAAATTTGATTACAGCCGCAAGGCTGTTAGTAGGGCAATATTGGAAGAAGGAATCTTTGCCTACCTTGCAAGAATGGTTTCTTAAAGTGTCTTATTTGGCGGAAATGGCAAAGATTTCGGCTTTTTTAAAGGAACAAACGCAAGAGAAATTTCTTGCTGTTTGGGATAAGCGGATAAAATTTATACAATTTAAACTGGATATAAAAAAATATTATATAGCCTTTTCATAATTTTTATTTTTATATATATACATATATATTTTAATGTTATATTTTCCTTTTTTTATAAACATAATTTTTTAATTCTTTTTTAATTAAGCCTATATTCTGCTCTGGGAAGCTCGGGGGGGGAAGGGGGGGTGTTTGGGTGGGGGTTGGGGAAGGGGGGTTTTATTGTGTAATGTTTAATTTTTTCTTTGTATATGTTGTTTTTTGTTTTTGTATTGTTTTGTTCTTTTTGTAAAACTTACAAAACTTTTTAATAAAAAAAAAAAAAAAGAAGAGACTGGATGGCCATTTGTCTGAAATGGTATACGGTTTCCTACCTGAGCAGGGGGTTGGACCAGATGACCTCCAAGGTCCCTTCCAACTTTATTACTATTACTATTATTATTATTACTACTACTACTACTACTACTACTACTACTACTACTACTACATTTCTTCTACTACTACTACTACTTTGGAAAAAGTACAAAGAAGAGCAACTAAGATGATTAAGAGCCTGCAGACAAAAATATATGAAGAACAATTGCAGGAATTGGGTATGGCCAGTCTAGCGACAAGAAGGGCTAGTGGGGACATGACAGCAGTATTCTAATATTAGAGGGGCTGTCACAAACAAAAGGGGGGGTGGTCAACTTATTTTCCAAAGCACCAGAAGCCAAGTCAAGAAACAATGGATGGAAACTAATCAAGGAGAGAAGCAACCTGGAATTAAGGAGAAACTTCCTAACAGTGAGGATAATTAACCAGTGGAAGAGCTTGCCTTCAGAAGTTGTAGGTGCTTCATCACTGGAGGTTTTTAACAAGAGACTGGACAGCCACCTATCTGAAATGGTGTGAGGTCTCCTGCTTGAGCAGGGGGTTGGACTAGAAAACCTCCAAGGTCCCTTCCAGCTCTGTTCTGATTGAAACGATTTTAGCCTTTGTTAAAAAGCACCAAAAGCAAAAACAAAAAATCACGCTGCCCCAAATCTGCAATTTGCCAGTGAACTGCAGCAAGGCGATTCTGTTGGGGTTCTGCCATTCCAAAGACCGCTGTAAGCCACGAACCCCAACTTGTTTAGTCCTGGGACAAGAGAGGGTGGTTAACATTAGAAACGCTCTGTAGCTGCAATTCAACCTCCTGGATGTCCAGGGGACACCGATGTCCAGGTGGCCATCTCCGAACGGGTAGACATTTTGAGGCTGGTTTTTTTTTTCATCCCTATTGCGCACATCTCTACTCTTAAACTTCACATAAGTTGCAGATCCTCCAAGAGACAACTTGTTTCCCACAAGATACAGAGTCCAAATGCAGAACTGGGTTTTATGCTAACCCAGGGGTAGGCTCTTTTATGACTCATGGACTTCAACTCCCAGAATTCCTGAGCCGGCATGGCTCCGCTTGGTAACCTCTCCCTTTCCCCTCAGCATGGCTAGCTCAGGAATTCTGGGAGCTGAAGTCCACGAGTCATAAAAGAGCCAAGGTTGCCTACCACTGTGCTAACCAGATGAGACTTCCTTTGTCAACCACGCTACTTTTCTGGAGAGAGCGGATGGTCTCAACCGGCTCATCTCCTGGTCTGAAGTTTACTACTCTGTCTCTTCTCTGACAGGGAGCGCAGGAGCTCTAACTGCAATCTTTCTGGCTGGAAGATTCCTCCCTTCTTCCCTCGCTTCTGTCATAACTTCGAACGGTCACTAAGTGATCAGTTGTAAAGTCAAGGAATATCCGTATGTCTGGTGTCAACATATCGCACTTCCTTGCCTGACCCGGGGGTGCTTTCCCTTCCCTACGACATGAAGGAAAATCTCGGGCCCACAGCCCCCCCTCCCCTTCAAGGAATGTTGACTCTGTTGCCATACATCCAACTGCAATTCCACTTGATTGATCTCTTCGTTAGCTTGATTGAGATGCTCCAGCTCTTCCTGTGGGCAGAAAATCAGAGACCGAGGCTTAAGAGAAGGCACCAAACTAAGCACATCTCCTCTGATCTGGCACCTTTCAGATGTTTACAGCACCCATAATTCTGAACCAGCATGGCCGCCAGCTGGGAATTCTAGGACTTGTAAAATCCCAGCACATCCAGAGGGCTGGAATTCACTTTTCAGCCTGGTCTAGTACAGGGGTCTTCAAACTTGGCCCTTTTATGACTTGTGGACTTCAACTCCCAGAATTCCTCAGCCAGAGTTGAACTCCACAAGTCATAAAAGGGCCAAGTATGAAGACCCCTGGTCTAGTAATTCCTATTTGACTTTCGAACAGGGAGGGAACATAGGCACTCATGCATAGGCATGTATTTGTTCAAGCATTCAGAAGAGGCAGGAAAAAAAAATCCTCTATTTAATACAAAATAAACAATGGAAAATTAAGAGCCGTGGTAGCGCAGTGGTTAGAATGCAGTATTGCAGGCTAAGTCTGCCCATAGCCTGGAGTTCAGTACTGAGGCTGGTAAAATGAGGACCCAGATTGTTGGGGACAGTATGCTGACTCTGTAAAGTGCTTAGAGAGAGCTGCAAAGCACTATGGAGCGGTATATAAGTCTAAGGGCTATTGCTACACCATGCTGTCTGCCAGATATTATTCTGTTAAACCAGAAAATCTGGCTTTCAAAATAAAAATTTTCTATCTGGGGATGAAGAGGATTGACAAGATTTAGGAATGTAAGGAGTAGTCATGTACAATTCCTTTCGCTCTTTTTGTCTCCTGGAGACAAACTGTTCCCATTTTCTTCCTGAATGCCTGAAAAATAATCCAAAACCAGATTGAGGATCAAAATCAGACTGTAGCCCTTCAGGAGGCAGGAAGTCTAAATTTCATCTCCCTCTGGCATGGAGCAAGTTTTTGAAGGCCACTGCATGGGTTACAAACAGCCACACAGCAAAGGCTTTTCTGTAGCCCTTTGCTGACACCTAGTGGCTGCCTAGATTTTTGCAACCAGACCTTAGGACCCAAACTACCGTACTTTCCGACATATAAGATGACTTTCGAAAGCGTTGAAATCGGCGCCAAAGTCGGAGGTTGTTTTATACGCCGAGTAGTCTTATACGTTGGAAATAATGGTAATTTCCGGCATATAAGATGACTTTCTAGGCATACAACTCGGCGCCGAAGTCGGAGGTCGTCTTATACGCCGGGTCGCCTTATACGCCGGAAAATACGGTACCTAAGTTTCAGAGTGTAGTCAGGGAGACGTGGCCACAAGAGAAGGAATTTAGCAACCCCTCACCTGAATGCGAGGGTCAAGCTCTTCCTCCTCCTCCTCCTCTTCTTCTTCCTCATTTTCTTTCTTCTTGGCATCGCCACCACCATCACACATGGCCTCCGGCCCAGGCACCCGCTGTTCCTCGCTGCCTTCAGAGGGAGTCTGCAGCTGCCCCGGAGGTGTTTGTCGTCCATCTCCCATGTTCATGCCCAGCACCAAGCGCTGGTCAGAGTCCTCCATGCCTGCCTCCCTGTGCCCCTCTGCAGCCTCTGCTCTCCCTCGGTGGGCAGGCTGCCCAAGTCACAAAAACCCAGGCACCATGTGCAGGCCAGGCCCACCCACAGGGACTTGGCATGGGGTTTCTGAGTTCATACAGATGCCTTTGGCAGGCGCAGCAAAGGCAAAGAGGCAAAAGTTACGGCAGTGATCTGGGAAGCAATAGGCCACCTCTCGTGACGTCAGCTTAGTTGGAATCCTTTGGAAAAATCAAGCGCTGCAAGAGCTTCCCCGCAGAGAGAGAGGCACAGGCAGGGACGTCCCCAAAGATGCTCCCTTGCAGAGGGGGTGGAGAAAGTTCCCTGTCAGGCGTATCCTCCACCCCCCCCCACTGCATTCTCTTAAGGTCCTCCCTTGATGGTAAGCTCCAGCATCACCACCTAATGAACTGAAACAGCCAAGCGGGAGACAAGAGGGGGAAAAAAGAGAATACATTAAAAACTAGCTATTTTAGTAAGAGGCGGCAGACAGCTACAGCTCTGCTTCACGAGCTGCAAACTAAAGTTGCAGTTCTTCACCAGGAAGACCTCTCAAGTCTTTTCTTGTCTTCTACCATGCCTTTAAATTTTACAAAGACAACTTACTGTCTCTCTTGTAGTAAAACTATAAAGAAGCCGGGGCACCTTCGGAGACCAACAGCTTCACTGTGATATAAACATTTATGAACGGCAGCGTTTTCACTGGATACACAGCTTTTTCAGGGATGACCTGACTCTCCCACCACTGCACACTGGTGCTGATTTTGCAGCTGTTCAACCTGCAGCAGACAATGCTTTGCATTCTGCTTCTAACTACTGTAATTCCAATTCCTTCCTGCCCCCAAAGCCATGTGTACAAATCTATGCATACATAAATAAATACATACACCCATCATGCTATTTCCTGGGAGGGGGGAGGTATCAGCAACATTATGCAGAATATCAGAACTAATCAGCCAAATAAATCAGGGCATGAGAGAAGAAGGAACAAAGGAACATGGCTAAATTTAGTTCATACCAGGGGTCTTCAAACTTGGCCCTTTTATGATTTGTGGACTTCAACTCCCAGAATTCCTCATGCCTGGCTGAGGAATTCTGGGAATTGAAGTCCACAAGTCATAAAAGGGCCAAGTTTAAAGACCCCTGGTTTATACCAACACTGCAGTACTCTCTCTCTCTGTCCTTGCAAACCACCTTAGTTCTACCCCATCCGTATACCATTTCACATATTCCCCTTATTTATTTAGGTATATTTATATTTTCATTTCCAGATAGTTCAGAGTTGCAATGGTGCTGAATGAGTAGTACTTACAATGAAGTTTTGGCCATCGCTGAACCCCTTGTAGCCACATGATTGCAATTTGGGTGCTTGATAACTGCTTCACATTTACAATGATTCTAGCACCCTGCAGTCACATTATCCCCAATGGCTTCCCACAAGCAAAGTCAATGGTGAAGCCAGCAGGGAAGGTTGTAAGTTACTCTGATAAGTCCCCTCCACCAATCTTCCTTTGCTTCCTTTGCTCACACACAACCTGCACTAGGCCCCCCAAGTCACACTGGGCCTGTGCCAGTGACCGCCAACCTCCCCAACCCACCCTGAGAAACCGCCTTTAATTGGCCTGCCTTTAATTTCACACATGCTTTTCTTCCGTCCTATCTCTGTCTTATTTCACTGGTCCCATTCAGCAATCCACCTTCCATTATATATTCATGGTAAACGTTCTATCATTCAAGCCTATTCCATTGATCACATGCTTTCTCTAAATTAATAAGCATTACAAACTTTCTTGTGCTCACACATTTTTCAATGATTTGCTGAGAAGCAAAAATCAGATTTGCTACCCATTTGCTGATACAGTTGCAACACACTTCCCAAATGTGTGAGACTGGACAGCCATTTATCTGAAATAGTATAGGTCTCCTGTGAGAGCAGGGGGTTGGACTAGATGATCTATAAGGTCCCTTCCAACTCTGCTCCTACCGGTATTCCTGTTGCTCATTGCTACCACTTGTCCACTTCCAGTCAGAATTTTGCCAACCACCTTCTAATCTTCTTGTACTTTTTGAATTCATTCGTATTACCTTTACTTTTGCGTAGGGAAAGTGTATTGTTCCAACGATCAGTCTTCACATATCCCTGAACAAGTTGCAGCCACTCCATTTGCAAACCATCTGCAGCCATATCATTTTTACAGCTTTTATGACTGACAGCTAAACATTTGGACACTAATATCCATACCATTTGTTTCAATTCAGCTCTTTTAACATAACACTATTCTCATATAAATCTCCAAAATACTCCTTCCAGCATACCCTCCCTCCAGTTTCATCATAAATCCATTTATCATTTTTAATTCCAATCTAGTTGAAGCTCCTTGTTTAGTCTTCATCACCCACTGCCAAAATATATTTTTTAATTTCCAACAAGTTCACTCTGAATTTCTCTTCCCCTTTTAACTATTTTTTTCTTTTTAAAAACATTCTTTGCAGCTATCTTCTTTCTCTACAAGTTACACAGGGTTTCCCTCTTCTGCATTTTTGCAGCAGTCAATCTCTTACATGCATTATTTCTCATCTATAACCTCTTTTACATCATGCCATTAAATGTCTTTTTTCCATTAGAGTAACTCCAGATACTTCGTATTACATCATTCTTTTCACTCTGTTCCAAGAAGTTTCTTGTTTCCTTACGTCAACTTTCCATTTATTCTGCTGGGCGATTATTATATCTTCTAACACTTTTTTCATATTTTATATTTTCTCTTCCTGTGGTCATTCTGGTTATAATATTTTTTCCTTTAATTTCTTTCCTTCCCTGGCTACTTTTTTTTTTCACTCATACTAAAAAAGATCTGTCCCTTATTCAAAAAAAGTTTCTTGTATCCTTCACTGATTCTCTCAGCTTTCCAACATAAACAATCAAATCAGTCATGCTTTATCTATTCATTGTCAGGTATAGATCTCAACAGACTTATGCTTAAATCATACATTTGATATTTTTCCAAATAGATATTCACCAATTACAATTCTTACACATCCTTAGGGTCTAAATGACCCAATCATTTTTCTCATTCTCACTCATCCATTACTGTCATCTACTAAATAATTCTTTCCATCACATTTCTTCAGAATGTTGTATAATTTTTCCTAAATTTGGAAAACTGGTTATTATCATTTATTGGAGCAGAATATCCAACTATCGCTAATCTAAGGATTCTCTATTTTCAGAGACTTGATATCTTGACTACTAGTGACTTCATGGTTGGGTCCATGCACTTTTCTTGGCAACAGTAGACATTTACCTTCTTCTAGAACAGGGATCTTCAAACTTGGCCCTTTTATGACTTGTGGACTTCAACTCCCAGAATTCCTCAGCCAGCATGACTGGCCAAGTTTGAAGACTCCTGTTCTAGGATGTTTCTTTAACTTCCCATCTAGCCTACTATTCCCTGGAGATCTCCCATCCGTGTACTAACCAAAACTGATCCTGCTTAGTTTCTTAACCCACACAAGATCACCCACAAAGATGACACCAATTCATATTGTTGGATCTGTAGTTTAGCCAATTCGTTCATAACAATGTGCTTTCTCTCCCTACATTATTCAGTACTTTCATTTAGAATGAATGACATTCTTCCTCTTAATTTCACAAACACACATTTTTTCCCCTTTCATTTCCTACTCTTTGCCATTTACTTCATTTAGATTTCTTCTCACAATGTTCCTCCATATTCTATGGTCTTCATCAGAGGGCCCAGAAAGATTGGATTCTGACCCCCATCTCAGCTTTGGACAATTGAGGCTTTCATAAATGTTATAGTTACAAAGATGAGGAGCAGAGTTGGTTGCCACCCTCAGCTGCATCCCATGCTACATGTTGTATTACTATGCTAATGCTTAAGATAGTACTAACACAAGCATAGTCAAAGTTGATTTTATCCCAAGCATGCTCATGCTTTTCTATGCAACCTCTAATTAATTAATTTTTATCCCATCTTTATTATTGTTATAAACAACTCAAGGCAGTGAACACACCTTCCTCCTCCTCCTATTTTTCCCACAACAACAAAAATGTAAAGTGGGTTGGGCTGAAACAAAGTGACAGGCCCAAAGTGCCACTACCCTGAAAGCCAATATACTTTTTTCCCATAGTCCGCCAATTTAGAAATACATGGATGGACTGACACACACCCTGAGTATGCATGCAAAGCTATATATCTGCTTGTCAACCTAAACTAACATTTTAAAAAATCTAATATATAATGGTTTCTAATATATAAAAGCTTATCAGCCTGCCTCGACTCCCTGTTTTCTGTATTATGCCAGGCAGGAATTAGGGAAATTTGGAGAGGACCGAAGTGGGAACAGCTGGCTTGTGCCATTCCCAAATTCGCTAGGGTTTAAAGGGCCAGAATACGCACCTGGCCACAACGCCTCCCTTTTTATTTACACCCCTCTCTATGTGGATCCCCAACGGGGTCGCCCAAGTTTGCCCCGAGAGCTTTCCAATATAAGCAAAGATTTGGATCCGAGGGTCGCATCTGGAAAACTCTCACTTTTTCCCGATCTGCGTTCTTTTTGCATCGATTTCGGTGGCATTCCCAATTCTGCGCGGCTTTCCCACCCAAAGTGGCCCCAACCAAACGCACGCGGGGGGGGAGGGACAGGATGTTTTATTTACCTTCAGCTTCAATTGCACCCGCTCCAACCCCGGCCTAAGCGGAAACGGAAGTCCTGCGTCCCAGAGAAGCCACCCTTCCATTTCCCGAATTTTTTAACGTACAGCATGGCAGCTATCTTTGGTCTGGCCGGCAGCTGTAGTGATTTTTACATCTTAGGCATTTTTTAACCCCAACATCCAGGAGAAAATGCAAGGGATCTTTGGGTTAGAATATATGTACTCCTCTTCCCTTCACGACAATTTGCTAGTTTGGGTTTCTTCTTCGACTTTTCAATCCTCTAACAAGAATTGAGGCTTTGCAAAGGGAAACGCCATGTTGCGTTACGGAACAGCCGAGCGCTGTGCATAGACAAACGCTCGAAGACCACAGTCAATTTGCCCGCTGGCCTTAGAGGCTTTGAAAGAAGCTGCAGATTATTTTTTTTCTTCCTTACATTCCCTATCAGTCATGGGTTAGATTGTTCCAAACTGAAGAAGCTTCTTGGATGAGAAGCAGAACGGTTTCAAAGAAAAAAAAATCCGAGAAAATCCAGTTGCTTTTTGGAAAAGGCACCTTTGGGACAATCGTGACCTGGATGATTGAGAATCTATATAGACGTCTAAAACAATATTTCTCAAGCTTGGCATCTATCTTTAACCCAATGTTCAGGGCAACCAAAAATCTCTTTTGCAAGTAACAATATCTAATCAGATAAAGTATACTTACATATTTTCCAATTAAGACTTTGATTTCATCACCAGTTTTGTACCTCCTTTCCAATTTTATATAACTAATTGTAAAGATAAATTCTACAGATTCTGAAAGCTTACACAATATTTTGTGTTACTTTTATTAACACGGAATAATTGCATGCTATTTTTGTATCTGCAAACAGTTTACACAAAAGAATATGCATTATAATAAACAAAAAGCTAATTTCTTTGTTAGACAAATTCGATTTAGTTTTGATTTATCCCAAGGTAAATATGGGCTTGCAAATACTGTAGAGTATTGCTGTTATTGTTTAAGTTTTAAAACTTGCTAAACAGGTTTTCCAGTAGCTAATGTTGGCTAAATAATGTAAACTGTACAACTTTGCACTGGTTTTGGAAGTAAGCTTCATATAACTTAGCAGGATTTACTTTTAAATAAACATACAGTGGATTATTTTGATCTATATGTTTAAAAATGTTCATTCTTATAAGTACATGCAAAGTCACGATGTGTATATCAGCATGTGTATCTTTTCTGTGATGATAACTAAGCCTTCAATCCTTGGATAATAACATCAATTGCTTTCTTATATCTCTGCTCATCTACAATCTAGATCAGTGTTTCTCAACCTTGGCAACTTTAAGATGTGTGGGCTTCAGTTCCAGAATTAATTAAAGTTGCCAAGATTAGGAAACCCTGATCTAGATAATACTCAATTTCAGTGTGTTTTCCTGTAATAATCGTGCATTTTAAAAAGTATAGTAGTAGATACCATGTTGGAAATAACAGATTATTGTTCTGCTCTCTGATGAACTGAATTAAGTTATACATTTGAGAAGAGGAACAGAGGAGCTATTTACTTATTTGCAAGTGTTTTAATGTCACTTTGTGCAAAATTAATTAATGAAAAATTAAAAGTCTGCAAAAGCCCTATGCAGTAAGAAACATGCAAATATATATAATATTAATCTACATCCCAAAAAAGAACATAGTAATCAGATTTATATTAGGCACATCCAGTTTCTCTATCTCTATATCTAAATGTCTCCTTGAATAAAGATATTTTCACTAATTTTTGGAACAGTTGCTGATCTTATTTCTAGGGGGAATTCGTTCCATTGGAGGGGAGTTCCAGAAGACAATGCTGGCTATGGAGTCTCTTGCTCTGATCATGGCTTCTCTTCTAGTATGACTTTGGATACACAGATCCTACTTGGAGCAAGTTGTCCCACAGATTTCAGGTTCCAAACTCTGCCTTTTATATTTAGGTTCCAGCATTGCTCATAAATAGATGTCACATGACGTGTGTTGTGATGCACATTTCATAATATGCCCGTATGTGGATGCCTATGGCCTGGCTTTCTCATTGACAATGTTCTCTGGGTCCTTTTTACTATTCCTATTCATTTCCTCGCACGGTCATAGATATCTTCAGCTATTTTTTACTGTCTCCATTTGTCTGTGCTATGCAACTCGACATACTCATTTCTACTAAGCAGGATGTTTTTCTATGAATAATTATGACCTAGTATTCTATCAAATAAGAGATTGATAAGATAACTTTTATTGTCATTTTTTACTGTGAGCACACTGGCTCACAAAAATCAGAATTTTTATATACTTCCACAAAACTATTGATTGATTGAATATTTGATGTTGTTGAATTGTCCACACCATTCTTGGCAGTGTGATCGTCTGTCTGATTACAATCTTAATATAAGAGAGCAGGGTATGAGCCAAATGGAAGATTCTTGTAGAAGAAACAAATTTTTCAGTACCTCGGACAGCGTTTGCCTGCCAAGTTAGTATGTTCTTGCCCTTCTTCTGAGCTATTGTTTTTGTCAAGGAGAGCCTCAAAGGAAAAACATGTAATCAGCCCTGTCATTCTCTCTCTGGTTTATTGCCTATGCTTAAGAGCATACACTGCATCTTGTGGGACATTGAGAGTCCTGGTTCTTGGAGAGGATCTAGTTCAAAAGGATTTTGCATTCTACTTTGGGGATCAGATCAAATGCAATCTGGTTTCATTTATCGCATTAAGCTATGGCTCATTTGAATACTGTTTATTGGATCAGCAATAAAGGTCAGGTTTACACAAGTTCAGCCATAAACAATGGCTTATCAGTCATAATAGCTAATTTCACAAAAGGCTAATTTCTCTAAAATTGAGCATTTCAGATTATGGTGATGTGACATCTGAACCCAATTCCTTAAGGACCAGTTACAAATCACCTAAATTTTACTCCACTCCTCCATTTCAGAGAGCCATTTCAGTGTAGTGGTTAAGGTACCAGGTTAGAAACTGGAGGACTGTGAGTTCTAGTCCCACCTTAGGCACCAAGCCAGCTGGATGACCTTGGGCTAGTCCCTCCCTTTCTCAGCTTAAGAAGGAGGAGATAATAGCAAAGCCCTTGCAGAAATCTTGCCAAGAAAACCACAGGGACTTGTCTAGACAGTCTCCAGGAGTCAAGATTGACTTGAGACAAACAACTCACAAATATCTTCCATATCAGAGTCATGCCTATGGCCTGCTTGAGGGGATGGTGATACACTATCTAACTTTATTTATAACAGACTGGAGAATTAGGGGTGAAATTAGCAGTGGCATAGTTTGTAATTTAATTTATTGGGTAGGTCTTGCATTACTTAATCACTAATAGAATAACTACTGACAATACAGCTATATAATGAACAAGTGTTTAATAGCTTTTCCATAAGGGCTGTACCAAATGACCCGAATTCAAGAGCCTAAGATTTCTGTATCCAGGAGTTTATCGTCTTTGATCCTAAATGGGGTTGCACTATCCATATGGTGGAGAAACCATCTATTTACCGTGAGTGTAATAATGCTTCTCTTTGAATTCCATCCTGGTTGGACTGAAGCTTCCCTTCTGCACTGTGCATGGGAAAAACCGACTGTGGAATGTCTGCCTTTGACATCAAGAAATTCACCTAGGTAAAAAAATTATACCTGTCAAAACTGGAGAAAAAGCTTCCACAAAGCTATAAATAAGCAAGATACTTCACAAGTGCCATGAACATAGAGAAAGCTTCAGCCAGACTTCATTGAGTGACAAGACTTTTTTTTTGGGAGAACCAGTTTGGTGTAGTGGTTAAGGTGTTGGTCTAGAACAGGGGTAGGCAACCTTGGCTCTTTTATGACTGGTGGACCAACTCCCAGAATTCCTGAGCCAGCCATGCTGAAGGAAAAGGGAGAGGTTTCCAAGCTGAGCCATGCTGGCTCAGGAATTCTGGGAGTTGAAGTCCACGAATCATAAAAGAGCCAAGATTGCCTACTTCTGATCTAGAAATCAAGAGACAGGGAATTCTAGTCCCTGCCTTAGGCATGAAAAACTGGCTGGGTGACTTTGAGCCAGTGGTTCTTTCTCAGCCCAAGTCGCCTCATAGACATCAATGTTGTGGGGAAAATAATAGGAGGGAGGAATATTGGTATGTTTGCCTCCTTCAGTTGCATGTGGAAAAAAAAGGCAGGCTAAAAATCTAAAAACAAAAACAATTCAGGAAATTCAGGAAAGGAAAGAAGTGCAGGCAGAGTTGTAAAAAAAAAAGTTCTGTGTCTGAACTGGAAGATTAATCAGATCATTTTCTCATGCTGTCGTTTGTCACTTTTCACCCATTGTGGCTTAGGCCTCATTATCTCCCATTAAAAAAGATCCAAAGAAATTAAAGATTATCACCCAACGCCAGGAAAAGGCACTGCTGTTTAAAGAAGTTGCAGACACCTCTTTCCAGTCCCACCTCAATGTTCTGAAGTCCCTTTTGGCCTTCTAATCCCAAGGCTTATTAAGAGAACCAGCAACTTTTTGGAGCTACTAATAAATTGCTAGTCCTAGTATCTGCAGCTCCTGTGTTGATTGCCTGCTATGACTGATCTGCCCCTTTATTATGTTTTTTTACCCTGCTGGTTGTAAAGCACCAGCAATGAAATAATATAAAATGCTTCCTGCTGAGTAGAAGAACTTGCACCTCTTAGCATGCTTCATGGTGCTCACACCTAGACAATTTGCCAAATTAAATTGCATTCCCCATTCTAATCATCCTCCCACAATATTGCACTGCTTAAAGTCTCCAGAGAGAACCAAGACAACAACAAACAACAACAACAAATTATTCAGGATATTTCCTTTAGAACAGGGGTCTTCAAACTTGGCCCTTTTATGACTTGTGGACTTCAACTCCCAGAATTCCTCAGCCAGTGTACCTGGCTGAGGAATTCTGGGAGTTAAAGTCCACAAGTCATAAAAGGGCCAAACGTGGTCCTTTTATGACTTTAGAATCTTACATTTCTGTGACTTTTCTTTAAGAGTTTTTCCTTTAAGTAATAGAGTTCCTAGAAAAGGTTTCTCAAGAAATTCCCCACAGCCAATGAGACCCACCCAAAGCAGGACACCTATATAACTGACCTCTCCAAAGGGAGGGGCCTCATTCAGAAGAGCTCTAGGTGGACACTCCAAGCAAGAAGCAGTCATGCTGGCTTAAAGCAGTTCAGGTGTTTTGTGAGGTGCCTGAGGTAGTATATGACAGTGATGTAAAACTGGGAATTAGGGATGGTGGCTTTTTTTAAAGAGCTGTGTGTGTGTGTGTGTGTGTGTGTGTGTGGGAGGGGTTGTCTGGCTTTGTCTGTTTTCCCATGAAACTAGGTTTAATCAATGAGCATTCCTGACAAATTGAGGTTTGCTTGCAATGACTCTGAGTCTCCCTCTTCTTCAGGAAGGCACCGTCTCTTGTCTTTCACTTCTCTTTTAAGGAATGTTTTCTATGGACCTGAGAATGTGTTGGCTGTACAGTTTGTATCTTTGTTAGCCCACAGATAAACGGGACTATAGTCTAAACATTTGGGGATTATCACACTATGGGGAAATGCTGCTTTAAGAGGGCTTTCTGCTTACAAACCAAAGCAGGTGCAATTTCATCTTAATTATTGGTGTGTTGGGGATGCCTCCAGCTGCAGTTTCTATACTGAGCTGGGGAAGGGAACAGGTGCTTTTCCAGGAGTAGATAATGTCAGTCAGTAGATAATCTGGAATTTTTTGACTTGAAACTAGAGTAGAAAATAAATTTAGTGAAAGGAGGCAGCTGGCCCTAGTTCTCTGATATATGTAAAGTGAGTTGCTTTCCCTAGTTAAAAAGTACTTTCACATTATATGATCACCTATGGCAGGGGTCTTCAGTCTTGGCCCTTTTATGACTTATGGACTTCAACTCCCAGAATTCCTCAGCCAGGCTGAGGAATTCTGGGTGTTGAAGTCCACAAGTCATAAAAGGGCCAAGTTTGAAGACCCTTGACCTATGTGCTTGCAATTCTGTGTACAGTTCTGGCTTCTGTCTTACATCTTAGAAACGTATTACAGAGCTGGAAAGAAGGCAAACGAAAGCAACCAAAATGAAGATGGGACTCTAGGCTCTTCTGTAAAAGAAGACAACAGCAATTGAGGCTTTGAAGGTTGAAACAATCCAAGGCAGGGGTCTTCAAACTTAGCCCTTTTATGACTTGTGGACTTCAACTCCCAGAATTCCTCAGCCAGTGTGCCTGGCTGAGGAATTCTGGGAGTTGAAGTGCACAAGTTGTAAAAGGGCCAAATTTGAAGACCCCTGATCCAAGGGAATAGATTTTGGATGGACAGGCAGTCATAGGCACTTGACGAATCAGTCAATATTTAGATTATGTAAATTATTGTAGGCTATAGCCAATTTGGATGCAGAATTTCAGAGTGTTAGAACTTGGGATTGCTTACTGAAACTAAAAGCTGAAGACTCAAAACAGTAGATAGTTACATTGTGGAATTTCTAGTTTTCAGACATGAGTGTAGCACTTTTAATCAGAATTAATTTTTTCAGGTTTTTTTAATGTAATCAGACTGTCTAGATTTTTTTCTCTCTTCAGTGCAGGTTGAAGACAGTTTATAGAAAACTGTACCTATACCAGCCACCTATATTTATTAGTGGATAAAATTAATTTTGCATTTTCATAAAATCACACAGTTGTAGAATTGGAAGGGACACCAAGGATCATCTCTAGACAATATCTGCAATATGCAAGAAGCCAACCAAATAATCTTTTAGAGGTGGCTAGCCAGTCTCTTCTTGAAAACCTATAGAGATGCAAAACACACAACTGCCCTAGGCAGATAATTCCATTCTTGTACAGATCTTGCTACACAAATTTTTTCTTTATATTTAAATTAAATCTAGGGAGGTGCAAATTATAGCCCTTATTTCTAGCCCCAGTTTCTGTGATCATGGAAAATAATTCTTGACCATTGTTCTTATAGCTTCCTTTTATGCACAGGAACATGGCTATCACATCTCTGCTCAGTGTTTATTTTCACTCTAAATTCTATCAAATGTCCTCAAGATTCTGTACTATCTTCATTTTACCTCCTCCGAACACCATTTAACTTGTCAGCATTCTGCAAATGTGCCCAGAATTGTACATAATAGTCATATGTAGTCTCATGATGCCAAGTAGAGAGGAACAATAACATTACAAATCTTCAATCCAAGACATTTTAAGAACATTCCTAAAAAAAAAAACCTATAGAAACTAGCTCCAGATAGCTCTTTTTTTTTTTTTTTTTTTGCTGTAGGTTGGTACCTGAACTGCTTCTACACCTTGCCTCTTATTGATTTTCAGCCCAACATGGAGGCCCCAAGCAATGAAGCAAGGGAACCAGGAAAGTGTGATGCTGTGACTAAAGCTGGTGTCCTTCCCATGGTTCAGCCAGCCCCCAGCAACTACCAGTGCCCCGAATGTGGGAAAAACTTTCGACGGAGCCCAAACTTGTTAACTCACCAGAGGATCCACACGGGCGAGAGACCTTTCCAGTGCCCCAAGTGTGGGAGGAGCTTTGCTCAACAGTCGAGCCTGACCATCCACCTGAGGATCCACACGGGGGAGACGCCCTACCCCTGCCCCCAGTGCGGAAGGTGTTTCCGCCAGAGCTCAAACCTCCTTAAACACAGGCAGCTCCACGAAGGGGTGAGGCCTCACTTGTGCTCCGAATGTGGTAAATGCTTTGCTCAGCGCTCCAACCTGCTCACCCACCAACGGATTCACACGGGGGAGATGCCCTTCCTGTGTTCCGAATGCGGGCAAACTTTCCGGCAGCACCGCAGTCTTCTTAGCCACCAGAGATGTCACAAAGGGAACGTGTCCAATGGACATAATTGCCCCGAGTGTGGGAAAAACTTCACGCAGAATTCGGACCTGGTGAAACATCTGAGAGTCCACACGGGGGAGATGCCCTACACTTGCCTCTACTGCGGGAAGGCCTTTCGTTACGTCTCAAATCTCAATCGGCACAAACGAACCCACACGGGGGAAAAACCCCATGCTTGCCGTCAATGTGGTGAACGCTTCAGCCATTTGTCCAGCCGGAATATGCACGAGAGAATTCACACAGGCGAAAAGCCCTTTGGCTGTGCTGAGTGTGGGAAGGTGTTCATTTCCAGCTCTAAGCTCGCTCAGCATCTGAGGACCCATGCCAAGCAGGCATCCCACATCTGCACTACGTGTGGGAAAAGCTTTGGCCACTATCCAAGTCTCCTTAGACACCAGCAACTGCACAAGGCTTGGAGATCTCACTTGAGAAAAAAAGGAGATAAAAGAACAAACCGGCTTTGCTAGACTGAGCTCCATACCCTAATTGTTCTATCAGGTAACTTTATATCTTAACCTGGGGGGGGGGGATTCTTACCTTGAGCAATGCAAGTCAAGGAATATGGTAAGGAATTTTAAAGAGAATTTCCAACACACGCTATATTCCCCAGGAGTCTTTGGACAGTACTAAAGAAAAATTGGTGTCAAATCTAGATCTTCTTGTAATTTTGACTTGAGTGGCAACTGAGATACTAAGAGTGTTAAGTATTAAACATAGAATATATCCTCACTAGCAGTCTTTAACAAAAACCAGCTCTGCTTTATCAGTGTTGTCCTAGCTTTGTTGCTAATTTTCATTAGCTAATCAAACTGTTTTTCCTGCATGCATATGCAGATTAATAATTTGGGGATTCTGACTGGCTGGAAACACCTGTGTATTTCTTGTCCTTCCTCCTTTGAATGCTCTCCTATGCGGCCACATTGCTTGGTATAGAATTTTCTCATGATGATGTTGTCACCAATAACGGGGAATAGGAAGCATTCACACACTTTCACATTAATAAAAATACTTCAAACTCAACTGTGGGGCCATTTTGCAGAATCCAGAATAGTTAGATAAGGCCCTTTAAATTATGCACAGGGGAAAAGAGAAGGAAAGTCTTAGGATATACTTGGGGATGCAGTGATTTATCTCTGCTGTGTTATTATAATAAATAGTATGCTAGCTCAAGCTGAAAACCCATCTAACCAGTTTTTATTTCCAAAATATCAGTTTGATATACCAACAGATGCATTCTTTTGCTTGTATTTTACAAAATCTCATATATAGAGACATACTGCCTATAATATTAAAGGCAATATACACAGAGCTGCTAATAGCATTATTCTCTAGAAAATTTGCCTAATTACCTTCAAAAGTGACCTATATTGGCAAATACAAGGTTAAAGCAGAATGGGGCTGCCTGGGAAGAAATTGTCCTACCAGTAATTTGAGTGTCTTTGCTTGCCCTCTATTCCTGCCAAGTCTAATTCTATAGAGAGACAAAATATCTTAGAAGCCTCCTTTTGAATAGTTAAATGGCGACTTGACTACTTACAATGCTCTTTTAAGTGTTATTCTCTCATGCAGTATATTATTTAGGCATGATTGTAGGACTCGTCAAATCCTATTAAAATGGTGCATATCTGAATTGGAGCAACTGCTGAAAACGCTAAGTGGGCTCTCCTTAAAATGTCTACTGTCTAAAAAGATGGAGTGGGCAAGTTAGAACAGAGAACACTAGGCAATATCCAGCTACTGTTTTTACCCTGTGCACCAAAATGATTCCTTGAATAAACAGGAACAGAATTTCTGAGATTTTATTTTATTTTATTTTATTATTTAATTAAAAGAATCTAAGAAAATGGCCAAGTGATAGAGCCCAAGGTGGCTTTCAGATCTAGTTCCATCATCTAGTTCCCTGTCTTGGAGACACAGCGAATTTGGTCTAAAGCAGTGGTTCTCAACCTGTGGGTCGGGACCCCATTTGGGGTCGAACAACCATTTCACGGGAGTCGCCAAACAATGCAGTCCGCCATTTTTCCCCCCTTTTCCTTAGCTGTGCTACTCCCTTTTATTCTATTGGCTTTTGAAAGCCAAGAGAATAGACTCTCTTGAGTAGAGTCTAATTCTCTTGGCTTTCAAAAGCCAATAGGAATTGTCCAGGCTGTCTCTGCCCTGCTGAGCCCGCCAAAAGTCCCATTCTGCAAACGGTGCTGCACCAGTTGAGTAGTCCTCGACTTACGACCGGTTGAGTAGTCCTCGACTTATGACCGGTTGGGGGTTGCAGCATTAAAAAGGTTGAGAACCACTGGTCTAAAGGTTAAGGCTCCGTGCTAGAAAGCAGGAGACTGTGAGTTCATCCCACCTTTGCCATGAAAGCCAGCTGGGTAACTTTGGGCCAGCCATATACTCTCAGCCCAGCCCACCTCACAGAACTGATGTGGGGAAAATAGGAGGAGGAGGAAGGTGTGTTAGATATGTTCACCACCTTGAGTCATTTGTAAAAATAACGAAGGTGTGATATAAATAAAGAGTTCAATAAAACATTTTTTTTAAAAAAAGATACAACAGCGCTATATAATTCTGAAACTCCTTATGTCTTCTTCAGCAGAGGAGCGAAACAGAGATTCTGAGGAAATAACTTGTGAAGATGTGCTGGATTCTGCAGGTTTTGGAGTCTGTTCCTCCCAACCACCATCACTCTTGATAACTCTGTGAAATGAATACATGCCTCCAGGCAGGAATTTGATGAGAACATTTGGGCGGCTATTGCAAATGGATCTAATTTACAAACAATCTCCCTCTTCAGAAGCAGCTTCTCAAGTTCTTGCCTGCAGTGGGAAAGAAAGAGGGCTGCTTCCCAAAAAAAAACAAATCGTGGCTTGCATTGATCTGCTGAAATTATCCTTCAGTGCCCTCTTTAACCCTGAGCAATGGTGTTAAATTCTTTAAATAATGTGGTGGCTTAGAATGATATGATCAGTTAGGGTGACTTTCGATGAATATATATATGTAATATATATATATATATATATATATATATATATTACAGCAATCTTTTTCTTTTATAAAATGCATGTGGAAGACACATGTTCAGAAATGTTTTGTTTGTTATGTATAAAACTAAAATGCCCCATCAAGATAATGCATATTTGAATGTTCAGAAAGGCTTATTTGTTATTCCCATGGCAAAAAGCATTAAGAAAATCCAGACTGTAGCCATAATCAGTGTAATTATTAAGAAAATGTTGAAGTTGTGTGTCAAACTGACTAAAGTTACCCTCAGAAGAGATGGTGGGGAAACGTAGTGCAACTCCATGAAAGGAAGTTTTGATCCTTCTAAGAACTTCTACAAAAAATTGCATGTTTGCCAAACATATTTTATGTTAGGATTATACTCTGCCTTATTTAAAAGGGGATTAGTTGCTGCTTTTTTCTTTCTTCTTTTCATTTTCCTGCAGCAATAAATGGAAAAATTAAAAGAGCATTTGTTTCTTGTTAAACCTACAGGACAGTGTGTCTCTCAATACCAGAAAAAAGCACTACATTTGTGGCTAAGCAGTTTAGACACAAATTGCATTGAGCCATACAAATTTTAACGATTGTATTGTATAACTTTTTTTGTCATAGAACGCCCAGAACAGAGTTCCGGCACCTTTTTGGGATGGAACCTTGTAGGGTAGGCAAGGCGGGTAGTATGACACGTGTGAGTTCTGGCTCTTTTTTTTTTTTTTTTTTTTACAAAAAAAGCACTGTGTATAACCAAAGAACCTACATTAGCACAGTACAGAATCCTCAACTTTACAACAGTTCATTTAGTAACCATTTGAAGTTACAACAGCACTGAAAAAAGTGATCTATGACCGTTGTTCACACGACTGTTGCAGCATTTCCATGGTTACATGATCAAAATTCAGACGCTTGGAACTGACTCATATTTATGACGGTGGCAGGATCCTGAGATGATGTGATCACTTTTTGCAAACCTCTGACAAGCAAAGTCAATGGGGAAGCCAGATTCACATAATAGATTCACTGTTTTATTAACTTAACAACTGCAAGCGATTCACTTAACAACTGTGGCAAGAAAGGTTGTAAAATGGAGCAAAACCCACCTAACAACTATCTCATTTATTTATTTATTTATTTATTTATTTATGAGACTTATATACCGCTTTAAGTGCAAGCACTCTCTAAGCGGTGTACACCAGTAAGCAATGTATATATATATATATATTTACATTGCCCCCAACAATCTGGGTCCTCATTTTACCTACCCCGGAAGGATGGAAGGCTGAGTCAACCTTGAGCCGGTGAGATTTGAACCCGCTGACCTGCTGAACAGTCAGCTAAAGTGGCCTGCAGTACTGCACTCTAACTGCTGCGCCACCTCGGCTCTTAGCAACATCTTTTGGGTTCAATTTTAGTCATAAGTCAAGGGCTACTTGTACTTGGAGGTTTTTTTTATTTCTTGTACGGACAACAAGTGTGGGAAACTTTAGTAAGCATAATCTCTGTTCTATGAAGGCTCTTTGCTCCTAATACTGCTGAAAGATCTTCTGTTACAGTATAGGACAGCTGTGTTTTTGTGCAATGGTAAAAAGCCAGAAACCTGGCAACCCCTTTTCCAACCAACAACTTTTTCTAAAAGGCAGAAGCTGTTGTGAGCTGACACTTCAACAGATGTGAATCGTGAAAGCTGTTTTCTTTTAATAATATTTGGTAATCAGAAAAAGTGTTACCAGATTTCTGAAAAATGTAACAACATCCTTTTGTACCAAAGAATGAACCAGGCCTAGGGTTACCAGAGGTCTGGCAAATGGACATCTTCTCCTCCTCCTCCTCCACCTTCTCTTCTTCTTCCTCCTCCTCCACCTCCTCTTCCTCTTCCTCCTCCTCCTCCTCCTCCTCCTCCTCCTCCTCCTCCATGTCCTTCATCCAGGCTTAGCCTTAAAATATTTTCAAGACTTTTCATGTGACTTTTTTCTTTTTACTGTTTTCACAACAACGGTCGTTCAAACTTTTGTATATAGTGACCTTGTAAATTGTCTACCTCTTTCCCTCATCCATCAATAGATTCAACAGTTTAGATTTATATTATTTTATTTCCCCATTCCAGCATTAGAAGAAGATCCTGGCTTTGAATCAAGATCAGGTCATCCACAGAACACACAGGAGGGCAAGTTACTCGGAGGAGAGCAAAGTTACTCTACTTCTCCTACTCCATTTCAAGACTATAGGCACAGCGCATTTTCGTTTTCAGGACAGAGCTGTAAATTGTAATTAATCCTAATCTGAGAATGAATTGCCACCTGTATGCTGTGTGGACATAATTATCAGTAATATTACTCCAAATAGATTTGCTATTTGGAGCTGTGTGGTGGCCTAGCGGTGAAGACATTCATCTCCCACTCGGAAGGCTGAGAGTTGAATCCTAGGTAGCAGCAGATGTTTCTCTCTCTTTGGGCACAAAGGAAAAAATATCTGCTACAAACTCTGCATATAAGGCAGGGGATCCGGCCACTAAATGCTCAGCTCCATCCAGTCGCGCCAACTCTACCCTGAGTTAAAGGATTGCAGAGTTATAAAAAAAGGGAGGTTTTTTTCTCTTACAATGGCAATGTGTGCATCTTTAGACAAGCTGAAGGCCCAGACTGGAGACAGATTGCCCATATAAAATCTATAAACCTTAAGAGAAGACACAAAATTGATGGCATATAATCTATCAATCATCTCTCAGTCTCCATTGACAAAATATGCTTAAAAATTTATTCTGAACTTTGATGTGCAGTACTCCTCAACTTAAAACCACAGTTGGGACCAGGATTTCTGTTGCTAATTAAAGTGGTGGTTAAATGAGTCGTGCCTGATTTTACAGTCTTTTTTGCCGTAGTTGTTAAATGACTCATGTTGTTGAAATCCAGCTTTCCTTGTTGGAAGCCAGCTGGGAAGATTGGAAATGGTGATCACATGACCCCAGAATGCTGCAACTGCCATAAATACTTGCCAGTAACCTAGCACCCAAAATTTGATTACGTGACATTGTAACTGTGAACAATTGCTAAACAAATAGTTGTAAGTTGAGGAGTACCTGTATCTGTAATAGGCACAGACTTCTCCCACCACAGTCACTATTTCTGCAGCTAAACATACCGAGATACTGTAGGGCAGGAGTCTTCAAACTTGGCCCTTTTATGACTTGTGGACTTCAACTCCCAGAATTCCTCAGCCAGGCATGCTGAGGAATTCTGAGAGTTGAAGTCCACAAGTCATAAAAGGGCCAAGTTTGAAGACCCGTGCTTTAGAGCAGTGTTTCTCAACCTTGGCAACTTAAAAGATCTGCAGACTTCAACTCCCAGAATTCCCCAGCCAGTAAGCTGCCTGAGGCATTCTGGTAGTTGAAGTCCACACATCTTTAAGCTGCCAAGATTAAGAAACACTGCTTAGAGTTCCACATAGCCAGACTATATGTCACCTAGGTAAATCTTTTCTGAACTTGCTCTAATTTATCTCTCTATATATAGTGTAGTGCCCAGAACTTGACATTATATACAAAATGGAGTCTGGGCAGGGCAGAGTAGAGTGACTTGCTTTAATCTGGACCTGTGTTCCTGTTAACGCATCCCAGAAAAACATCTGCCCATTTTAACAGTTGCATTGCAGGCTCATGTTGAATTTGTGGCCAATAAGGTCACTTGGGATTCCTTTCACATGGACTCCTGCCAAGGACCTACTAACTGTGTATCATGTGCAAACTTTGTAAATCTCTCCCCAATATCCTCATTCATATTAATAAAAATGTCGAACAGCACAAGCCCCAGGACAGAAGTGTGTGTCCATCGGTTCAATGTTTCCATCCAGCTTGATGTGGACATTCATGAACACTCGACCAATGAAGGAACAGTCTTCTATAGAAAGAGAGCCTTGAGGAATGCCACTGTAAACCAGTTTAATCTATGCTGGGAAAGCCTTTTCCCTTTTCTGTTTAGCTTGTAGTTTCCAGATAAAAGACAAGCACTCAAAATAAATTTCAAACAAACTTTATTGGCTACCATAAGAAACTGGAATATAGTAAATTTAAACTGAAAAAAAACCCCAAGTCTATAGGAATACAGACAAAAAAACAGTAAACATGAGATATAAACAAATTTGATCAATAAAACATATTAAAAAGAAAGTTTAAGAAAAAACTTATGTAGACAAAAGTTAAGATTTTCCCTATCCGTCCCAATGCTTCTTCCGTTCAGTACGGCTGGCCAAATTACAGAAAATTCTGATTAAGCTAACATCAGATTCTTCTATACAATAGTACATTTTCCGAGGGAAAATCTCTACTCTTTGTGAAGTTGACAGTTTTACTGTTATGGCTAGCAGCAAGCCTATTTTTTATATTTAAACTAGTAAAAGTTGGGTTCATACATTGTGCTAAACCACAGTTTTAACTAAGCTCTGTCAATATTCTGTAGTTGCCTAGTTTGCATCTAATTCAAAGCCCAAGCAAAATTATATGATGTTTCAGTGCAGGAGTGAAGAAACTTGACTTTCAGATGTTGCTGAAGTATAATCCCAGCATTACTTACCACTGGTCCTGCTGGTTGGGACTGACTATGGAAACCGTCATTAATTGGAAGGCTTCAAATTCCCCATTTTTAGGTAAACGTTAATGTATAAATCCAGCCAATATGTCTGTAATTTGTTAGCAAAAAATCAATTCTGCACCATTCCTACATATAAATCAATACAAATAAACAGAAGATTGTCCATTATTTTAAACTAAACATGATTCTCATGTTGCACTTTTAAATTTAGCTATTGCCATTTGAACTTAATCTTTATTTTTAAAGAAAAATATGGGGAACACAAGCCAGCTTATGTTAAAAAAAGAGATGAGTAGCATTTGCGGAACTGTTTATTATGACACACTTATAGGTTGTGTATTTTATTTAGAATAAGAGATTATATTATGCACTGGTGTTACTGTTCAATTGTTTGGTATGTATATCTTTTATATTTTAATTTTATAACTGTTTTCTGTGAAAATAAGACAGCATTTTGTTCCAAAGGTGCTTCAGTTAGAACTGAAGAAGCTTCCTGATGAGAAGCAAAACATCTTCAAGGAAAAACCAAGAAAGTCCAGTTGGAAAAAGCACCTTTGGGATATGTAGTCAACTGTGCAGATGGTCATCTAAATCCAAGATTTAAAGCTATGTGAAAGATCCAGCAGAAGGGAAAAAATTTTTATCAACTGTACATTTTCTGTATAACATGGCCAAACTTTAACCCAGAATATAATCTTCTATTATAGTGATTAAGATCAACTTTTTATATTAACTGAAAGAGGCTTACACATTTTCAAATTAATTGTTTCTTCAATCTGATATGGGCAAATCCACCATTGGCAGTCTAGTACTTTGGGCAGTAGTAGCTGAAAACATTACGACTAAAATGGTGCCATTCTACTGCAATGGGGCAGCATTTTCGGAACAAGGTTCTCTTCAGAGGCTTTGAACTGCCTGTCAGAATCCCCAGTCACAATTATCTTTACTGGCAGGAAATACTGGAAGATGCCATTCATCAAATATAAAAACCAAACTTTTATCACCAGCTTTCTCAGATTTTGCCAAGACTTAAACATTGGCAAGCATTCTCTCCCTACTTCAAATCCTCCCCTCTGCCCTTGATCTTTAGTGGTGTTTTTGTTACATTCAGGTAGTCCTTGACATGACTAGTTGCTTAGCAACCATTCAAAGTTATCATGGACCCTCCAAAGCGTATTTAAGATTGGATTCAAAGTTCCAATGGCCACATGACCTCCAGTCACGTGATCACATTTTGGCACTCAGCAACCGGCTGTATTTATGGTCATTTGCAGCATCCCTTGCTTATGGGGTAGTAATTTACAATTTTTTTTGATGGAAACTGACATTTACCTTAGATTTTTGGAAAAAAATGTCCACAGTGGACAATGGATTCACTTAACAACTAAGGTGTTCACTTAATGACTGCCGTAAAAAACTGTTGTAAAAATCATGTCAGCCACATGGTTGCCTCAACTTATAACTGTCGTGACATACAACAGAAATTCCAGGCTCCATTAACTCAGACCATAAAAACCACTAGCTATGAAATTGGGCATTTGCACAACAAAGAAGAGTCCTGACTTGCTGGCTTTTTATAGGGAGGGTGTTATTTTAGAAAGTTGTGTCAAACCGTCTATTAGCAATAGCACTTAGACTTATATAGCGCTTCACAGTGCTCTCTAAGTGGTTTTACGGAGTCAGCATATTGCCCCCAACAATCTGGGTCCTCATTTTACTGACTTCGGAAGGATGGAAGGCTGAGTCAACCAACCGGCAATCAACAGAAGTAACCTGCACTACTGCATTCTAACCACTGTGCCACCAGGACTCTTATTGTGGTTTGTGAACCACAGTTTAAGACTGCACAATGTGTGAACCTGTGTCCTATGGCTTAATCAACAAATTATTAAATAGAGAGAAGTGTGCACTATAGACAAGGACAATATTCAGAGCCTCTTTCTCTGACTTAAAAAAAAACTTGTAGGCATAAAGAACTCCATTTATCAGCCTTGCTTGCTGGTCTGCATGCAATTTCTCACGGCCTATGGCTATGGCGTGGGACCTACGGCTGGAACAACTTGACAGTTTGCACAATCAATTTGTTAGCTGCTATCAAAATGTAAGCATGATTTGTAAGGATAGTCCCAAGCACACTTACTCACAATCAAGCCCAGGTATGACTGCACCAAAGTTGACTAAATCTGTTACCAGCACCCCATCTTCCCTTCCGGAAGAACTGTCAGTGAATGTTTGTGATTTCAAGCAAAAAAAGAAAAAAAAAAAGATTAATGCATAGCAGGAGTACAGTAAACAAGAAGTGATCAGTGAACCACCAGGGAAGAGCATAAACATTTTGGACACATAGACACAACAAAACTCTTGCATCATACTTTATGTTTTGGTTAGCTAGATTGAAATTCCTCAACTTCTATTTAAATGCACCTTGAGATAAGAACCAAAGAGGTGCCTTCACTGCTCTACTACAGAAAACCCACCAGAATTCCCTCCCCTTGACAGATTCAGTGACGGACCTAGTTCAGGGGTAGGCAACCTTGGCTCTTTTATGACTCGTGGACTTCAACTCCCAGAATTCCTGAGCCAGCATGGCTGGCTCAGGAATTCTGGGAGTTGAGGTCCACGAGTCATAAAAGAGCCAAGGTTACCTACCCCGGCCTAGTTGAAAAACTGAGGGAGAACGTCATGAGAAATCAGAGGGAGAAATAAGCAAAACTGTCCTTATATACTATGGGCATCCCTCTTTTTGTGTGAGTAGTCAACCTGTACAAAAAGATCATGGCTTATAAATTAAATTAAATAATGTTATTAATGACTTAAAGCTTTATTCTACCCAACTAAAGTATTTTTATTATAGTGATAGCATTTTTATTAAAACATTTGCACACAAATGTAGAAGAGAAATTGTTAGAAGACAATAAACAACAAAACACTGTTTCTGTCAATTAGAAGACAATGTTTAAAACAAAAAAAAAATATCTGCGAGTGTATTTATATTCATTATATTCTTAAAAAGACATGGCTTTCCAGCGAGGAACAGAGCAAATAAACCCCAGGTTGTATGGATTTTTTTTTTATAGAAACAAGCATGATGGATAAAAGATGATTACTTTGCGTTATTTTAAAGAAAACACTTTCCTACAATAAACACTAATTTCGATTATATTTTTCTTGCTCCATTTGTCATTTCAAGGCAACCCATACATAGCAGTGCCATTTTTGCTTATTTTAACTTACACCAATAAATATGTTTTTGAAGGGGTTCCAACATTACATCCATTTTTATATAGTTCCCCTTCCACCTCTACGCTATATATTTTTAATCAAGAATTCCCAACAAAGTATATTTCCAAGAATTTCTTTGGGGAAGCAAAGCCAGCCCATGTCAAAATGGCTTTTAACTTAAATATGGCTGGCGAGACCATGCTCCGGGTGCAGACACTTCGTTCTTCCTTGGATCAACTCATTCATCCTTCAAGATGCACATGGGGGGCGGGGGGGGAAAGATCATGGACAGTATTGATTTAATTGATCAAGCAAACTTTCCATGAAGGCTAATTAAAATGTAGAGACTCCGGATTCTCTATACTAGTTATTGGAAAGTAAGTGTTTCCCCTCTAGTCTGCTTGCCTCTCAGCTCCTGCACTCCATCTTTATTTCACTCATGTGGGCAGCCTGAGGAGCATCACCAAGGACAAACTGAGTAGAAGTTCCCAGGCTGGTCAAAGCCAGAGGCTCACTTGGGCCCAGTTTTTCCTCCTTGGCCCAAGGATGCTCAGAAGCTGGGGACACGGTAGCTGCTCCTGGCTGAGATGACTCAGTTTCAGAAAGAGACATTCCCAGGGTCCCGTCCTTCACATGGACTCTCTGATGGGATACAAGACGCGAGCTCCGGGCAAAACATTTCCCACAATCAGAGCAGGTATAAGGTTTCTCTCCAGTGTGAATCCTCTGGTGAGTGACCAAGTCAGCATTGATCCGAAAGCTCTTCCCACAGATGTGACATTCATAAGGCTTCTCCCCTGTGTGGATTCTCTGGTGCTTAATAAGGTCTGAGCTGTAGCTGAAGCTTTTCCCGCAGATGCCGCAGGGATACGGCCTTTCTCCCGTGTGGACTCTCTGGTGGCAGATCAGGTGCGAACTCCGCTTAAAGCCTTTCCCACAATCAGGACACTCGTAAGGTTTTTCTCCAGTGTGGTTCCTCTGATGGGTGACTAAGTCATAATTGACCCGGAAGCTCTTCCCACAAATGGAGCACTCGTATGGTTTCTCACCCGTGTGGACCCTCTGGTGCCGAATGAGATGGGAGCAGTCCCGGAAACGCTTCCCGCAGATCCCACAAGGGTAGGGTCTTTCACCAGTGTGAACTCTCTGATGGGAAATGAGGTGGGAGCTGCGAGTAAAGCTTTTCCCACAATCAGAGCATATGTAAGGTTTCTCTCCGGTGTGACTCCTCTGATGGTTGACCAGGTCGTAGTTGGACCGGAAGCTCTTCTCGCAGATAATGCACTCATAGGGTTTCTCCCCGGTATGGACTCTCCGGTGGGACATCAGTTGGGAACTCTGGGAGAAGCCTTTCCCACACTCCAGACAGATGTAAGGTTTCTCCCCAGTATGGACCTTTTGATGGGCCACCAGGTCTGAGCTGAAAAGGAAGCTCCTCCCGCACTCAAGACAAGAAAATGGCTTCTCATCAGTGTGACTCTGCATATGAGCCACCAAGTCAGCTTCCTGGTTGTAACCTTTTCCACAGACAGGGCAGGGGTGCGGCTTCTCCTCTTTGTGAAGCCTCTGATGCTCCACAAGGCAGGAACTCCCATTAAAACATTCCCCGCAAACAGGGCAAATATACTGTGTCTGTGACGGACAAATCCTCTCGGTGTCAGAAACATCGCCATTGATGGCAAGAGAGTTGCTCTCCAGGTCGCGCTTCAAGCTTCTCGGTGCCATCTCGGTGGTTTCACCTCCTTCCGATTCAACGTCTGGAGACACATGACTCTGGCAACTTTCAGACAGTATCCCATGTGGCTCTGCTGGCTTATGGCCAACCTGCTTGGGAGTATTCTCCTCTTCCTCATTCACCATCTTTTCAAAGACTGGACGGAAATAGAATCCACATGAAAATTAGCAATATTACAGGGAGACCCCACCTTATGACCAGTTGCTTAGTGACTTTTTGAAGTTATGACAGATCTCCCCAGAGCTACTTACAACCCAGCTTCGAAGTCCCAAAACCTACCCCCAGGTCACATGATCGCATTTTGAGCACTTGGCAACTGGCCCACATTTACGGCCGCTTGCAGGTTCATACGTCATTTTCAGTGGATTTTGCCAGAAACTGATGTTTACTTCTGGTTTCCAGCCAGAAATGCCTTTGGATATGATGGGTTTGTTTAACAACTGCTTTGTTCATTTAATGGCTGTGATGTTCATCACTGTAAAAAGGTCATGAAATTGAGCATGGTCACATAATGACCCATCAATGGCCATCACAACATATAACTGTAATTCTGGGCTACAATTATGGTCATAAATCACGGACTCTCTGCAGTAAGATTCTTCACTGTACTCATCTGCATAGTACTGCTGAGCCAAACAACAACCCCTTTCTAATATGACAGGAAAAGATTTTTATTTTGCTAATGGCACCGGGGTGAGGGGAAACTTGTAGATTGCTAAAAGGCATTCGAATGGCACAAGAAGAAATTCAAACCAGGAACTTCTTGACTTCCACTTGGCCTCTTGGAGGCTGTGCTATCCAGGGGTGGGGAACCTTGGCTCTTTTATGACTCGTGGACTTCAACTCCCAGAATTCCTGAGCCAGCATGGCTCAGCTTGGAAACCTCTCCCTTTTCCCTCAGCATGGCTGGCTCAGGAATTCTGGGAGTTGAAGTCCACAAGTCATAAAAGAGCCAAGCTTGCCTACCCCTGCGCTATATAAAAACTGGTTAGAATATTGGGGGGGAAATTATCAATATTTGTAGAGGCAGCTTTAATAACATTCCTAGCCAGCCAGTTGTTGGAAAAACACTGGCACTTTGTGGCTTTGAAGATTACATTGCTTTACTAAGTTTCATATCAAAGAGACTGGGAAAAACATGAAGAAGGAGAAAGTGGCTCTAAGGGCCACCAGTGACCAGTTTCGGTGACCAGTTTGACTAGCTTCAAGTAGAGGCAGACCCCCCTTTCAAGCAAATGGGGTTAATTTTTCACAGGTTTAGCATCAGAGAGTAAACTGGAGATATGGTGATACAGGTTGTCCTTGACCTATGACACAACTGGGACCTGAATTTCTGTTGCTAAGCAAGGTGGTTGTTAAATGAGTCAGGGCCAATTTTATCCTTTTTTCTTATGTTTGCTAAGTGAATCACTGCAGTCGTTAAGTGAATCATGCAATCATTAAGCGAACTCCCAGTGTGCACCTATTTCTAGGCGTAAGGGCTTATTGTGTAATAAGCTTCCCTCACTGATTGTTGGAAACGTATTTTTCCTCCCCCACTGTGCAGATTGGGAACTTTTTATTTTAAAAAGATTATCTTTAATTACAGGAGTGTGTCAATATCCTTCTCATGCTACTTAGGAACTACTGTAGTTCCTACTTAAGCCATGATTTAAAGTTAAGAGTTTGGGTGTGGGCCTTAAGAATCCCACTGGCATAATTATGGTTTATTCAAGTTGTCCAATTTTGTGGATTTATGTGATGTACTGAATTATAAAATAATCACAGAGGCTGGGCTGGGCTTGCAAAAATAATAGGCCAAGTGTTTCTTAAAGTAGGATCCCTGGGGGTTCCCAAAGAC
Source organism: Crotalus tigris (assembly GCF_016545835.1). Lineage (NCBI taxonomy): Eukaryota > Metazoa > Chordata > Lepidosauria > Squamata > Viperidae > Crotalus > Crotalus tigris. Next base: position 239,725 of record NW_024097425.1, read on the forward strand.
CCTCACAGGGGTATACAAAATCATAATTATGAAAAAAATAATACAATATTAAAATTCCATCCAACAATTATCAGAAATGATAGTGGCAGCGAATGCATCAATGCTTAATATGATAAATATTGATACATCGCATTGCAATTGTGTCAGAAGCACAGAGGCACTTCCGGGTGAAAGGATTAGCAGGTGACATCACCGTTGCCCAGGAGACACCCAATTCGGGGCTCCTTTCATGTTCCCAGCAGGAGCTGGAGCAAAGGATGGGAGTTCACTCCGCCCCATGGCAGCACTTGGTTCTTGAATATGGTTTGCTAGCCTCCAACCCAGCATCCTAACCATGCAAGCCACCGTGCTCTTTTATTTTGATACATATAACACAGACACACAAAACTCTTTAGGGGTCCTCCATAATTTTTAAAAGGGGGAAGGTGTCCTGAAAGAAAAAATGTTTAAGAAGCACTGCACCAGGCTAAAAGTGTTTGGCTACTTTGTGGTAAGCAGTTTTTGAGGCTCATTACTGAAATCTAATAGATATATAGATATAGACAGACAGCGTGTGTGTGCGTGAATAGATACATGAATAAAGATATAGATATACAGAGCGTGCATATGTATATATTTGTGTGTCTATCACCTTATCTATCTACTTACCTATCTGCCTTCCTATATCTACCTATCTACGTATCTCTCTATCTCTGGAAAGCTGCAAATGATAGATAATGGAGAATATATAAGAAGAGACTTTTAGCTGCAAAGGGTTAAAATATTGGGGGTCAGTGTTTCTTCCTGCAAATGTTTCATTACCTAACTTTGAAAATTGACACAAGTGAGTGGAGTGGCCTGGTTGGCTGCATTTTTTCATCTAAAACAGTGTTTTTCAACATGCTGGCAGCGGAATTCTGGGAGTTGAAGCCCATACATTTTTCAAGTTGCTACGTTTGATAAATGATGATCAAAAATGATTTAAATGATTCCTGCCTATTGTGCTGGTTCTCACTTCTCTAGATTCTGATTGCAATAAGGAAGAATATGCTCCAGATTGTTCTCTTCTTTTTAAAATTTTTATTTGCTTCTTAAATCGTTTATAGCTACAATGTTACCTAGATCAGCAATGAAAGGGCTGCAGAAAGAAAAACAAGTTCTTTGCTACCATATAATAGACATCAGGATTTTTACAGCCCGGATCGGGCGGGCGGGCCCACCTTATGGGGCTGTTGCTAACAAGGAAAGCGCAAAAGTTATTTTTTCCTTGCATTGGTCAAGATAAAACGCTTTACACTGACCTATCGGGGAGGGAGGGAAATCTACTGATCCGGCAGAGAAACAGCAGGATCTCCTTTGTGCCGAGATATTTAATCCCGCGGGCAACAATCAGCCCACAAGAAAACAATAGCGGCCTAGATCAGCAGACAGCAGCCACCAGCCCAGTCGGAGCATAGGCGAAAGCGCGTAAGATCTTGCGATACTGTCCCGCTTTCCCTCCGGTGATCCCAGGAAAGAATCAAGTGGGACAGAGACCGACTGCCGAGCAGCCTTTCAGCCCGATGACCGCGCGCGAGAGGCCCAGCTCAGTTTCCACGTTCCGGTTACTCACCAGGATCGGGCTGTTGCAGGGTGGATCGCCAGCAGAGAGCGGAGCCCGGAGCACCCGCGCGCCCGGCGGAGGGGAAGCACCGGCGCCAGAGCAAACCTGGGCGCTGCAGCACCAGATCGGGCACAATCAGAGGAGGAGGAGGAGGAGGCGGCAGTGGCTGCGGCCGCACAAGGGTTACTGCCTGGCCGCCGAGGCTGGACTTCCCAAGGCAAGGCTGAGCTCCCGGCCGGTTCAACCAATCCTCGCCTGGTTGAGAGCTGAGTCAGGCACAGGAAGCTGCGCCACGGAAAGACTTCTCCGCGCAAGAGGCGGCCTCCGTCGGGCTAGCGCAGCAGCCGGAGACCCCTGGCGGCCCTGCGGAGAAGAGCGGAGAGGCGGGCTCTCCTCGCTTCCCGGGCACTCGGGGGAGAGGACCCGACTCTCCCTGCGATCGTCTGCAGTTCGGTCGCGGTTTCCTGGTTTGGTTTGCGGAAAGACAAAGGAAAAGCCAACCCTGCTTCGATTTTTAGCCTGCCGTTGGGTTTCTCCTTCGTGTTTAAATGGTACTTTGCCACTAGAGTACAGTAGTGGCCAAAATTGTGGAAACTTTTTGGGAAAAGTGTATTTTTGAGGTTTGATGGCTAATCGCACCACTTTTTTTGGAGTAGTATCATAAAATTATATATCAATGAAAAGATAATTTAATCAAGAATGTAATGTAACGAAGTTTGTTCAATTATCTGTACTGTATTCTATGAAAAGGTATAGCCAAATAACCAGAAAAAGGAAGCACAGCTTGCTTAGGTTGTTATCAGGTAGCTTTCTTTCATCTGATTGTAGCCAAGCATGAGTGTTTAGAGAGCCAATCAGGTGTCATCTTGCTTTGGCAATGAGCCAATCAGATCATAGTAGGATTCAGTGATTGATATCATGTATTGAAGCTGAGTGGAGAACATTTGTCAATGTGTAATGTGATCGCTATCAAATTGGTTGGGTTTTTTGGGTTCTTTTATTTAGTGAGCTTGTAAAACGTAATAAAATTAAAGTAATGGTGCAGTAATCCCTTTATGGATTACTGCCTTGTTGTGGCGAAGGGGCTTGTGTAACTCAATGAAGCTATAAGCTATGCCGTGCAGGGCCACCCAAGACGGACAGGTCATAGCAGAGAGTTCTGACAAAATGTGATCCACTGGAGAAGGAAATGGCAAACCACTCCAGTATCTTTGCCATGAAAACCCCATGGACAGTACTAAAAGGAAAAAAGATATGACGCTGGAAGATGAGCCCCTCAGGTCAGAAGGTGTCCAATATGCTACTGGGGAAGAGCAGAGGGCTAGTACTAGTAGCGCCAGAAAGAATGAAGCGACTGGGCCAAAGCCGAAAGGACGCTCAGCTGTGGATATATCTGGTGGTGAAAGGAAAGTCCGATGCTGTAAAGATTTTTTCTCCATAGGAACCTGGAATGTAAGATCCATGAATCAAGGCAAGCTAGACGTAGTCAAAAAAGAGATGACAAGACTGAACATCGACATCTTAGGAATCAGCGAACTAAAATGGACAGGAATGGGTGAATTTAACTCAGATGACCATCAGGTATACTACTGTGGGCAAGAATCCCTCAGAAGAAATGGAGTAGCCTTCATAGTCAATAAAAGAATAGGAAAAGCAATACTGGGATACAATCCCCAAAATGACAGAATGATCTCAATTCGAATCCAAGGCAAACCATTCAATATCACAATAATCCAAATCTATGCCCCAACCACTGGTGCTGAAGAGGATGAAATTGACCGGTTCTATGAAGCCCTACAGTACCTTATAGAATTAACACCAAAAAATGATGTCCTTATCATCATGGGGGATTGGAATGCTAAGGTAGGAAGCCAAAAGATAACTGGAATAACAGGCAAGTTTGGCCTTGGAGTACAAAATGAAGTAGGGCACAAGCTGATAGAATTTTGTCAAGAGAATACGATGGTCATAACAAACACTCTTTTCCAACAACCCAAGAGACGGCTCTACACATGGACATCACCAGACAGTCAACATAGAAATCAGATTGACCATGTGCTCTGCAGCCAAAGATGGAGAAGCTCTATACAGTCAGTAAAAACAAGACCAGGAGCTGACTGTGGCTCAGATCATGAGCTTCTCGTTGCAAAATTTAGGCTTAAATTGAAAAAAGTAGGGAAAAGCACTAGGCCACTCAGGTATGAACTAAATCATATTCCTGATGAATATACAGTAGAGGTGACAAATAGATTTAAGGAATTAGATCTGATAGACAGAGTGCCTGAAGAACTATGGATGGAAGTTCGCAACATTGTACAAGAGGTAGCAACTAAAACCATCCCAAAGAAAAAGAAATGCAAGAAAGCAAAATGGCTGTCTGAGGAAGCTTTGCAAATAGCTGAGGAAAGAAGGGAAGCGAAAGGCAAAGGAGAAAGAGAAAGATACACCCAATTGAATGCAGAATTCCAGAGAGTAGCTAGAAGAGATAAGAATGCCTTCTTAAATGAACAGTGCAAAGAAATAGAAGAAAACAACAGAAGAGGGAGGACCAGAGATCTCTTCAAGAAAATTGGAGATATGAAGGGAACGTTTCATGCAAAGATGGGCATGATAAAGGACCAAAATGGCAGGGACCTAACAGAGGCAGAAGAGATTAAGAAGAGATGGCAAAACTACACAGAAGAACTATACAAGAATGAGCTTAACGTCCCAGATAACCACAATGAGATGGTCACTGACCTCGAACCAGACATCCTAGAATGTGAAGTGAAATGGGCCTTAGAAAATCTGAGCAACAACAAAGCTAGTGGAGGTGACAGTATTCCAGCTGAGCTATTCAAAATCTTAAAAGACATGCAGTAAAAGTGCTACACTCAATTTGCCAGCAAATTTGGAAAACTCAACAGTGGCCACAGGATTGGAAAAGGTCAGTTTACATTCCAATTCCAAAGAAAGGCAATGCCAAAGAATGTTCAAACTATGACACCATTGCACTCATTTCACATGCTAGTAAAGTTATGCTTAAAATCCTACAAGCTAGACTCCAGCAGTATGTGGATCGAGAACTACCAGAAGTACAGGCAGGATTTCGAAGAGGCAGAGGAACTAGAGATCAAATTGCCAACATAACGCTGGATCATGGAGAAAGCTAGGGAGTTCCAGAAAAACATCTACTTCTGCTTCATTGACTATGCTAAAAGCCTTTGATTGTGTGGATCACAACAAATTGTGGCAAGTTCTTAAAGAGATGGGAGTACCAGACCATCTCATTTGTCTCTTGAGAAACCTATATGCGGGTCAAGAAGCAACAGTGAGAACTGGACACGGAACCACTGATTGGTTCAAAATTGGAAAAGGAGTCCGGCAAGGCTGTATACTGTCGCCCTGCCTATTTAACTTATATGCAGAGCACATCATGAGAAAGGCAGGGCTAGATGAATCAAAAGTTGGAATTAAGATTGCCGGGAGAAATATCAACAACCTAAGATATGCAGATGATACCACTCTAATGGCAGAAAGTGAAGAGGAACTAAAGAGCCTCTTGATGCGGGTGAAGAAGGAGAGTGCAAAAGTAGGCTTGAAACTCAACATTAAGAAAACCAAAATCATGGCATCCGGCCCTCTCAATTCCTGGCAAATAGATGGGGAAGAAATGGAGGTAGTGACAGATTTTATTTTTCTGGGCTCAAAGATCACCTCAGATGGGGACTGCAGCCAAGAAATTAAAAGACGCTTGCTCCTGGGGAGGAAAGCTATGGCAAATCTAGACAGCATACTAAAAAACAGAGACATCACCCTGCGAACAAAAGTGTATATAGTCCAGGCCATGGTTTTCCCAGTTGCAATGTATGGCTGTGAAAGTTGGACCATAAGAAAGGCTGAGCGCCAAAGAATTGAGGCCTTTGAACTCTGGTGCTGGAGAAGACTCCTGCGAGTCCCTTGGACAGCAAGGTGTTCAAACCGGTCAGTCCTAGAGGAGATCAACCCTGACTGCTCTTTAGAAGGCCAGATCCTGAAGTTGAAACTCAAATACTTTGGCCACCTAATGAGAAGGAAGGACTCACTGGAGAAGAGCCTAATGCTGGGAAAGATTGAGGGCAATAGAAGAAGGGGACGACAGAGAATGAGATGGCTGGATGGAGTCACTGAAGCAGTAGGTGTGAACTTAAATGGACTTCAGAAGATGATAGAGGACAGGAAGACCTGGAGGAACGTTGTCCATGGGGTCGCGATGGGTCGGACACGACTTCGCAATTAACAACAACAATGGTGCAAAGAATTGACTGGTTTCTCAGAAAGCGATGTAAAATAGTATTATCAAGTGAACAAGGCTACAGTTATAAAGAAATTAGAAGAAAAATTAGTGGAAACTTAACCAAAGGTGGCATTTCTACTGTATACTTTTCCCAAAAGGTTCCCATAATTTTGGCCACTATTGTACGATCAAAAAAATGATTTTTGCTTGAAAAATGAATGGCTCTGTTTTTGCAAGATGAAACTTGGCTGTACGCCTTGTAGAAAAGTTGGAACTCTTGGAGTTGAAACGAAAATGGGAATGAAACTTTCCAAAGAATGGACCAACACTGAGATAACCTATTCTGGCCAAGATAGGAAGCAACAGTTGAGCTCACTTCAAAAAAAATTTTTTGATCACAGAGAATCTGCTGCACATAAAGCAGCATTAAAAATAGTTGCTGAAAGCGAAAAAATGACTCTTGAGAATGTTTTTTTATGTCACAAAAAAACTTGCGAACTGCATATGAAGTAGCAAAGGAAAACCTATCATTCCATCATTCGAAACTAAAATTGATCTGCAGGAACTGAACGGAGTTGAAATGGGTGGTATTCTTCATTCTACAAATGCATGAATTAACATTGTTAATCATATAAATTAGGGATGTCAAACTGCCGGCCTGCGGGCCGGATGCATCATTGGAAAACCATGCCCACCCCATTACCAGCAATGGCGAAAAAGCTCTGATACGTTGCATGATGTCACGTGATGTTGCGAGTTTGACATGTCTGATAGAAGTGAAAAAATGAGGAAAACTGTGGTTAAAGAAATTGTTCAATCCAATAATAAAATTTCATTGACAATTGATGAATCAACCACAATAAGCAAAAAAACTACCCTCATAGTAAGTAATAAGTAATAAGTAATAGTAGTAAAGTTGGAAGGGACCTTGGAGGTCATCTAGTCCAACCCCCTGCTCGGGCAGGAAACCCTACACCATTTCAGACAAATGGCTGTCCAGTCTCTTCTTAAAAACTTCCAGTGTTGGAGCATTTACTGCTTCTGGAGGCAAGCTGTTCCACTGATAATTGTTCTCACTGTCAGGAAGTTTCTCCTTAGTTCTAGGTTGCTTCTCTCCTTGATTAGTTTCCACCCGTTGCTTCTTGTCCTGCCTTCAGGTGCTTTGGAGAATAGCTTAATTCCCTCTTCTTTATGGCAGCCCCTGAGATATTGGAACACTGCTATCATGTCCCCCCTTTTCCTTCTCTTCGTTAAACTAGACATACCCAATTCTAGCAACCGTTCCTTATATGTTTTAGCCTCCAGTCCCCTAATCATCTTTGTTGCTCTTCTCTGTACTCTTTCTAGAGTCTCAACATCTTTTTTACATCGTGGTGACCAAAACTGGATGCAGTATTCCAAGTGTGGCATTACCAAGGCATTGAAGAGTGGTATTAATACTTCACGTGATCTTGATTCTATCCCTCTGTTAATGCAGCCTAGCACTGTGTTGGCCTTTTTGGCAGCTGCAGCACACTGCTGGCTCATATTTAGGTGATTGTCTACTAGGACTCCGAGGTCCTCTCACAGTTACTACTATTGAGCATGGTGCCACCTATGCTGTACTTGTGCATTTGGTTTTTCTTGCCTAAATGTAGAACCTTGCTTTTTTCACCATTGAATTTCATTTTGTTAGTTAGTGCCCAGTGTTCAAGTCTGTCCAGATCCTTCTGTATCTGAAGCCTGTCTTCTGGAGTGTTGGCTATTCCTGCCAGCTTGGTGTCATCTGCAAATTTGATGAGTTCCCCATCTATCCCTTCATCCAAATCGTTGATGAAGATGTTGAAGAGTACTGGGCCCAGAACAGAGCCCTGGGGCACCCCACTACACACTTCCCTCCATATAGATGCAGTTCCATTGAGGACCACTCGCTGAGTACGGCCGGTCAGCCAGCTACGGATCCATCTGGTGGTGGTTCTGTCTACCCCACATTTTTCTATCTTGTCAAGTAGTAGGTTGTGATCTACTTTATCAAATGCCTTACTGAAGTCCAAGTAAATTATGTCCACAGCATTCCTCTGATCCACTAATTTTGTCACTTGGTCAAAGAATGCAATAAGATTTGTCTGGCATGATCTATTTTTGACAAACCCATGTTGGCTTTTAGTAATGACTTTGTTTGCCTCTAGGTGTTCGTTTATTCGTTGTTTGATTATCTTTTCCAGGATCTTCCCAGGTATTGAGGTCAGGCTGATAGGTCTGTAATTTCCTGGATCCATTTTTTTTCCTTTTTTGAGGATGGGAACTACATCAGCTCTTTTCCAGTCCTCTGGTAGTTCCCCTGTGTTCCAGGATCTTTGAAAAATATAGTTCAGTGGCTCCGATATCACATCTGCCAGTTCCTTGAGAACTCTGGGGTGTAATCCGTCTGGTCCTGGCGATTTGAACTCATCTAGGCTGGACAGGTGCTCACTAACGATTTTCTTGCCTATCTTAACTTGTGTTTCTGTTTTGTTTTTTGTGGCACTATTTTTGATAGGTTGGTCTGTTTTTTCCCTTTGTGTAAAGACAGATGCAAAAAATGAGTTAAATAGTTCTGCTTTCTCCCTGTTGCTTGTCACCTTCTTGCCACTTCCACCCACTAATGGACCAATCATTTCCTTCACTTTTTTCTTGTTTTTTACATGTTGAAAGAAGCTTTTTTTGTTATTTTTGACTTTGGTCGCAAGCCTCAGTTCATTTTGAGCCTTGGCTTTCTTCACTTCAGTATATGTTCAATGCTGTATCGAAGGTGTTGGAATGAATTCACCAATAAATTTGTTTTTGGGCTTGATAGAACTTGAAAAAGTAATGGCAGAAGGAGTATTTGATTCCTTACTCCAATGTCTTCACTCTTATGGGATGACAGAAGATTATTTAAAAAAAAATTTGGTTTCTCTGGCGTGTGATGGCGCTGCTGTGATGATAGGATGTAAAAGTGGATTGAAAAAATTGTCAGAACTCCTATTATAATTTGGCATTGTGCTAATCACAGATTAGAATTATCAGTAGGTGATGCTGTCAAGGAAACTTCAGGAACAAATAGATTCAAATCATTTATTGATCAACTTTATGTCATATACCATGCTTTGGCAAAGAATAGTAGAGAATTGCATTTATGTGCAGAATTACTGGGGGCTTAGCTGCTGAAAATTGGAAGAATTTTAAGTACCCAATGGGTGTCATCTAGTTTGCGTACAGTTTTGGCTGTGTGGAATAATTTTGAATCCCTTGTGTATCATTTTGAAGAAGCAATGCATGATTCTGCAAGAGATAAAAATGATAAATGTATTTATGATGGCTTGAAAAGAAAAGAAAAATCACATCTATAGAATTTTTATTGGACCTAGGATTGATGTGTTACTCTCTCCAAGAATTATCAGAATTAAGTTTGGACCTACAGGACCGCAACCTGGACCTGCACAAAGCAAATAAGAAAATAAAAATACTGGTACAAGTTTTTGAAGAAAGAAGACAGAGCTTTGGGCCCTATTATAAATGTGCTGTTGCTGCTGTACGTGATCTTCGCTTTCGTGGAGTTTTACTTCACAAAAAAGATTCAAGAAAGGATCCTTCTATTGACCCAAGTACATTTTATACAAAATTGAAAGAGTCAATCGAAAAAAGATTGCTTGATAGCAAAGACGATGATTTGGTGTATTGGTCTCGTATTGTTGTTGTTGTTAATTGCGAAGTCATGTCTGACCCATCACAACCCCATGGACAATGCTCCTCCAGGCCTTCCTGTCCTCTACCATCTTCTGGAGTCCATTTAAGTTCACACCTACTGCTTCAGTGACTCCATCCAGCCACCTCATTCTCTGTCGTCTCCTTCTTCTATTGCCCTCAATCTTTCTGGTCTCGCATATTTGATCAAAACCATTAGCCTGAAGATGTTAATATTCAACTGACATTTGGAGAAATGAAAATTAGAAACTTGTCAATCAGACTGCAACTAAATGAAAGAGAAATGATTTGTGGATTCCGTGAATACATTCTCGAAAAGACATATCCAGAAAAACTGTTGCATTCGATACGGATTCTGAATACCATTCCCATTTCTTCAAGTGAATGTGAACGTGGGTTTTCGCAGATGAATCTAATTACCACCCCAACAAGAGCTTTGTTGAAGACTAGGACAATTTCAGCACTTTTGTTCATCAAACTTGTCGGACCACCTCTGAGACTTTTTGATCCTTCAAAGTATGTTGATCTGTGATTATTCAGAGGGCGACATTCGGCCATAGATACTAACAGCAAGGAAAGGAGTCAAGAAGATTTGCCAGATAAGAATTGGACAAAACTTTGGAATTTACTATGAATATTTGCCTTAAATACAATAAATTAAATTTATGTTAAGAACTGAGGAGGGTAAAATTTACCCCACAATTGTTCTTGTTAGGTATTGTTACTGATTGTGATACCAAAGAGACTACATTGATGTTAAATTTAATTACAGCCGCAAGGTTGTTAGTAGGGCAATGTTGGAAGAAGGAATCTTTGCCTACTTTGCAAGAGTGGTTTTTTAAAGTTTCTTATTTGGCGGAAATGGCAAAGATTTCGGCTTTCTTGAAGGATCAATCGCAAGAGAAGTATTTTGCGGTATGGAAAAAATGGATATATTTTATACAATATAAGTTGGATATAAAAAAATATTATTTAGTTTTTCAATAACTTATATTTAAAATTTAATATTTTATAGACTTTATTCTTTTTTTCTTTTATTTTTTATTTTTCTTTTATTTTCTTATATCTTTTTTCTTTTTTCCTTTTCTTTATTCTTTTTCTTTTTAAGCATTTTTTTTCTAATATTTATGTTTTTTATACATACATTATTGTTAATTATCTTATAATTTGTTTAAGTAATGTATTTGGATTTATTTACGGTTTATATCTTTAAGATTTTTTGAAGAAATTTCAATTAAGCCTATATTCAGCTCTGGGAAGGTCGGGGGAGGGAACGGGAGGGTCGGGGAGGTCTGGGCAAGGGTTGTTTTGTTTTTGTAAAATCTTAAAAATTTTCAATAAAAAAAATAAAATAAAATAAAAAAAAGAACTGAATATATAATTTTTTAAATAAAAGATTAACAAGACGTGAGTTCCAGCACTTTTTTTTTTTTTTTTTTTTTTTTTTTACAAAAAAAGCACTGTTCTCAACCTGGGTAACTTTAAGATGGGTGGATTCCAACTCCCAGAATTCTGTGGCCAGCATGCTGGCTGGGGAATTCTGGATTGAATTCCACCCTTCTTAAAACTGCCAAGGTTGAAAAACACTACTGTAATCTGACTTTTGAAAATGGTAAGTAAAAAACAGCACTGTCTCAGCTGCCCAATCCAGTATCCATAGCGTTCTGATTTGAACAGTAAGAGTTCAGAGTAAGAAAGCTTACAGTCAGGCATTTTGGTATCCATAAATAATCCTGACAACAGGTGGATTACATTGCAGCTCACCTACATGTAAATGCAGATAGGGTTGCAAGTTTACAACCTAATCCAATGCCTTGTTTATCAACACCAAGATATCTAGCCAGAGGCCTTCAAAAAAATCACAGTGGATGGCAGCTGTCTGCCTGGGTTAGCTGCTCTTCATAAAAGCCAAGCTGAGTTGGACTGGTTAGTACTTGAATAAACAACCAGTAGAGAACCAGTTTTGTGTAAGAATTATAAGGCATCAGGTGAGAAACTGAGTGACCGTGAGTTCTAGTCCTGCCTGGGCACAAAGCTAGCAGGGTAACCTTAGGCCACAGGTCGGCAACCTGCGGCTCCAGACCCTCATGTGGCTCTTTCAGCCTTCTCCTGCAGCTCCCAGCCTCCTCTGCCATTTGCAGAGAGAGAGACAGAGGCAGAGAGAGGCACTTGTGCTTCCTCTCTCTCTCTCTCTCTCTCTCTGTGTGTGTGTGTGTGTGTGTGTGTTTGTGTGTAAAAAAGAGTGGCCTTGCTGTTTTCCGACAAGCTTATTGGGCGGGGCTCTTGCCTTTGCTGTGTCTCCGCAGGAAGCAGCAGAAAGCATCATCATCATCATCATCTCTCTCTCTCTCTCTCTCTCTCTCTCTCTCTCTCTCTCTCTCTCACACACACACACACACACACACACACACACACACACACACACACACACACACAGTGGGGGAAGAGTACTGGCAGACCAAGGGTAGGAGAGAGCCAACCCAATAAGAACATTGTCAGCTTGTCAGAGAACAGTGTGAAGCCAGCTTGCCAGGTGAGCAGAAGATCGGAGAGAGGGAGGGGGGGGGGAGAGGGAGAGGAAGGGAGAGAGAGGAAGAGAGACAGAACTCATGCACAGCAGCTTCTATTTCTTTTTAATTAAACTCTTCAATCAAGCCCCCCCCCTACGCCTGCGAGTTTTGCAGCTCCCAGTGTTTTCTTTCCTGTGGGAAATGGGTCCAAGTGGCTCTTTGAGTGTTTAAGGTTGCCGACCCCTGCCTTAGGCCAATCACTTTCTCTCAGCCCTAGGAAGGAGGCAATAGTATTTCTGATAACCTGGCCAAGAAAACCTCAAGGACTTGTCCAAGAATCAGACATGACTGAAAAGAAGAAGAAAGGGGGGGGGGGACATGCAAAAGTAGCAAACTGGATGGGGGGGAAGTCCATTCTCCTCTCCCCCCAAAAAAATACCTCAGAAAAGGGAAATGGCTGCCATATTTTGGAGTCTTTGGTCTTTTTTGAAGCTGGTTGTTGACTTGTAAATGTTTCACTACCCAGTGCAGTGATAATGAAATGTCTGTGAGGCTACAAATAGAATGAATAGAACAGAGCTGGAAGGGACCTTGGAGGTCTTCTAGTACAGCCCATTGCTTAAGCAGGAGAACCTATGACATTTCAGATAAATGACAGTCTAGGTTTTATAAAGTGGCACTAATACTTTGCGTGATCTTGATCCTATGCCTCTGTTTATACAGTCCAGGATTGTATTAGCTTTTTTGGCTGCTGCTGCACAGTGCTGGCTCATAGGCAAGTGACTACTAGGGCCTAGGCCTCCAAGGTCCCTCTCACAGTTACTGTTTTTAAGCCAGGTCTCGCCCAATCTGTACTTGTGCCTTTGATTTTTCCTGCCCAGATGTAAAACTTGGCTTTTCTCCACATTGAAACTCATTTTGTTGGATAGGGCCCATTGTTCAAGTTTGTCAAGATCTTTTCAGATCCTCAGTTTGTCTTCTGGGATGTTAGCTACTCCTGCCAGTTTGGTGTCATCTGCAAATTTCAATTCCCTCATCTAAGTCATTGATGAAGATGTTGAGAGAAGTGCAAAAAATCCACTATTCAGGCCTGAACTATAGATATATTCTCTTCTACTAGCTTCCATAAAGATTACAATAGAAATCTTTAATTTGAGGCAGTATGCTTATTTGCACAAAACTCCCACAGGCTTCCTATTTATAAGCTGCCCTTTGTTCTGAATATAGCCACTTACCTTCTCCAAATCTGATCATACTGAATCAAGCAAGGAATGTATTTGCAATGCATTTAATAGGAAAAATGTGACTTGTTGTTCAGTCACTAAATGGTGCCTGACTCTTCACAACTCCAGGCCCGTTCCATCGATGACCCTGTCTAACCACCTCCTCCTCTGCCATCCCGTTCTCCTTTTGCCTTCAGTCTTTCCCAACATCAGAGTCTTTTCCAATAAATCCTTTCTTCTCATTTGGTGGTCAAAGTATTTGAGCTTCAGCTTCAGTATATGTAAACGTGAGTACGATGCCTTTATTTATAAACACGAGATTTAAATCTTTCAAGTGATTTCCAAAGAATCCAGGACATTAAAGTTCTGAGAAAACTTTAGAGAATGTTTGGAAGGTGTGTGTGGGGTTTTTTTCCCCCCGAAATAGAAGAAATTCTGAGATGCAGTTCAACCGGTAGAGCTTCCAGACTATTTATTTATGAGACTTATATACTGCTTTAAGTGCAAGCACTCTCTAAGCGGTGTACACCAGTAAGCAATGTGTATGTGTGTGTGTATATATATGTGTGTGTGTGTGTATATCTATCTATCTATCTATCTATCTATCTATCTATCTATCTATTTACATTGCCCCCAACAATCTGGGTCCTCATTTTACCTACCCCGGAAGGATGGAAGGCTGAGTCAACCTTGAGCCGGTGAGATTTGAACCGCTGACCTGCTGAACACAGTCAGCTAAAGTGGCCTGCAGTACTGCACTCTAACTGCTGCGCCACCTTAGCTCTTGTTGCATTTCCATGCTGGTGGAAAAACTGTTGCAAGTTCTGAAAGCCCAGTCAAGGGGGAAAAAATTGCAACTTTCTTTGCTGGAAGCCAGCTGGGAAGGTCCGCAAATGGCGATCACATGACCCCAGGATGCTGCAACCACTGTAAATACTTGCTAGTTGCCAAGCACCCAAATTCTGATCACATGACCTTGGGGATGTTGTGTTGGTCGTAAGTGCGAGGACCATTTGTAAGTTGCTTTTTTCAGTGCTGTTGTAACTTTAAACAGCCCCTAAATGAATGTGGTCCTTCATTTAGGAATACCCGTATATAGAAGTTAGATTTCTATGACACAGTAAATGGAGTTAGGCTTGTCTTTCCCTGGACTTGCAATACTTTGTGTGTATGAATGACTGCTTAAAAGGATCAGCACAATAAAAAGAATCGTCGGCTAATCAGTATGAACCTCCAGATATATAGGTTAGTCCTCAACTTATGACTCTAATTGAGTTTGCAATTTTGGTCGTAAGTTGTGATGATCGTTAAATGCCTGATTTCATGACTTTTCTTGCGGCAATTGTTGAGTGAACCCATTATTCAATATGGAGTGTGGTTTTTTGCCAGAAACCAGAAGTAAACACCGGTTTCCAGCAAAAGTATCACAAATTGTGATCGCATGACCCAAACAGCTGTAAATGCAGGCCAGTTGTTGAGCACCCAAAAAGCAGTCATGTGACTGCGGGTGTGTGTCTAACAGAACTTTGAATGCCGGTCACAAGAAGCTTTTTTAAAACAGTCGTTAAGCAATCAGTCATAAGCCAAGGACCACCTGTACACTAGGAAGCCTATTGAGCAGCACTGCTGTCCTTCGTGCACAGATAAGAGCCATTCAGGACCATCATTAACATAGCACTTGCAAGGTCCTATAATTTAATCATTTAAATCAGGGGTCTTCAAACTTGGCCCTTTTATGACTTGTGGACTTCAACTCCCAGAATTCCTCAGCCAGCGTGCCTGGCTGAGGAATTCTGGGAGTTGAAGTCCACAAGTCATAAATGGGCCAAGTTTCAGACCCCTGATTTAAATAATAACCCTGTCCCTTGTTGACATTTTACATTTGGGTCAAAATCAGCCAACCATGACAAAGAAACACATTACTGTATGCAAAGTGATGCCTGACATCCTCAGGAAATGTTGGGGTTGGCATTTCCTGGAATGGCCACCCAACATGCTACATAGAGAACTTGCATTCCCACAACTGAAAAATATGAGAATCACGTGATAGACAAAAAATGAAAGCTACATCAAAGCAGCAAGAGCAGCAACATTCACACTTGTGTATTTGGGGTAGGGCATTCCATTAAAAATGCCCCCATTGTGGTGGCAATCATTTTCAGGAAAAAAAACATCTCCCAACCAGCAGTTAAACAAGTAAAAATATGATTGGTGGGTAGACTTAAAAGTACCATTTACTTGCTTGGCCTAAAGTTGTTATCCAGATCTGGTGGCTGGTGGCCCCTCAGTCTGTATTTGTTTTAGGAAATATTACAGTATCACTGTGGCACTTGGATTAAATGTGATTTCAGCCTGCAGCAGCATATGACTGATCCAATGTGGCTTTTCTTTGATTGATAGTGTGCCATCAAGTCATTTTTGACTCCTAGCAACCACATCAGTTTTCTCTGTGGTGATCTATCCCTAATCCATTCTTTCATGTCACCCAAGGATGCATTCCTTGCCTCTTTGCTTCTGGTTGTTCTCTTCTTTGCTTTCCCAACACTTTCTCAGCATTACAGCCCTTTCCGGAGAGGTAGTCTTCATATAATATGTCCAAAGTAGGATAATTTGTGCCTCAGGTGAGAACTCAGGTTGATTTCTTTAATGATCCATTGTTTGTTTTCTTGGGTGCTGGTGGTACTCTCAGCAGTATTCTTTGATACCAAAGTTCAAAGATGTTCCACACAGCTCCTGGTTTTTCTTCAATGCAACCCCAACATATTTAGAGATCAGCCATTGTATTAATTTTTTTCTAGCTCAACCATGTTCTCGTGTTCCAGCTCAATTGGAAGCCACATGTAAGGATGGTTAGAAAAAGGAGTGGTAGAAACCTGAGGGCAGAGTCAAGAGAGGGATCAGCCTTGAGTCAACACATAGCCACAAAAAGACCGAGTCCAATTCTGTTGAGCCTCATCCAGCAACAAAAGAGTGCTAGCCATTAGTTGACTGGATTCCTGTGCAGAGGCATGCGCAATAAATCAGTTTAACTGGAATTTCACATGTGGTCCTGGTCTTTCCTGCCTGACCAAATGACTAAAGGCCATTTAGATATTGTAATAGAATACCCTTTACGCTCAAGAAGCAAGGCATTGTTTAGATACTTAAATAACTCCTCCATTATAATAATTCTTTATTTGTTGAAGCTTAAGATTTCTCTGTAGTTTTATCTTTACATTTTTATCCCAATTTTATCATTTTTATTGTAACTTAAGTTGGTGAATATACCTAATACTTTTTCCTACTGTTTTCCCCACAACAACCAGTGATGGGATTCAGCCAGTTCACACTAGTTCTGCAGAAGCGGTAGCTAATTTTTTGTTGCCCAGGCCCAGAATGGACTTCCAGAAGCGGCATCCACACAGAGAACCAGTTGTTCACATATTTGAATCCCACCACTGACAACAAACCTGTAAGATGGGTTGAACAGAAGGAGAGTTACTGGGCCAAAGTCACCTAGCTGGCTTTTATGCCTAAGGCAGACTAGAATTCAACAGTCTTGTGGTTTCTAGGCTGGCACCTTAACCACTATACCCAACAGGCTGTAGTTTTCCAATGCTATATTCCACCCAGCAATTCTCATCGGAACTTGGAAGTCTGAAGGTTTACTGGCAAAATTTCATCCATCAAATTGCTTTCATCTGAATTCTTAAGCAGAAACCGCAAAACCACATCCCAGCAACTGTATTTAAAATGTATTCTGATATTAAATTAGCACGTTTCACAACAGACCCACCTTTTCCAATGTGGTTGTTATCAAGACACCTTGGGACTTCTACACTCAAAAATTCCCAGACAGCAAGATGAAAAAACTGCTCTACATGAGTGGTCTTCCCATATTCTATATACTCCCTCCATATGCAGCATACACATATACGGTAAATGAGAAGCATGAATTAAAGAACTCAAGGGAATGTTTAGGGAGTCGTATCAGATGGAGATATTTTGTGTATCTTTAACTTAACAATAATAGAGTTGGAAGAGACCTTTGAGGTCATCTAGTCCAACCCCCTGCTCAGGCAGGAAACCCTATATCAGTGGTGGCGAACCTATTGCACGGGTGCCAGAGGCAGCACTCAGAGCCCCTTCTGTGGGCACACACACCATCGCCCCAGTCCTAGGCCTTCAGATGGGTTTTTATAAAACCTTTTCGCTTTAGGCCTCCACCGCTGTGTGCAAAAAAAAAAAAAAAGGTTCAATCAATCAGTCAATTTCAACTTCTCTTGGGAAAAAAAAAAGATCTTGCAAAGTTGGAATTGATTGATTGAACTTTTTAGTCCCACCCAGTCTGCTGTTACCACTGCAGCCATGCCCAGCCAACGGGCCATGCCCAGCCAACGGGCCACACCCAGCCAATGGGCCAAACCCACCCAGTACCCAACGATGCATAAGTGGGTTTTAGGTTACAGTTTGAGCACTCGGTCTCTAAAAGGTTCGCCATCACTGCCCTATACCATTTCAAACAAATGGCTGTCCAGTCTCTTCTTAAAAACTTCCAGTGTTGGAGCCTTCACAGCTTCGGGAGGCAGGTTGTTCTACTGATTAATTGTTCTGTCAGAAAATTTTTTAGTTCTAGGTTGCTTCTCTCCTTGATTAGTTTCCATCTGTTGTTTCTTGTCCTGCTTTCAGGCACTTTGGAGAATAGCTTGACTCCCTCTTCTTTGTGGCAGCCCGAGATATTGGAACACTGCTATCATGTCACCACTTGTCCTTCTCTTCGTTAAACTAGACATACCCAATTCTAGCAACCGTTCCTCATATGCTTTAGCCTCCAGTCCCCTAATCATCTTTGTTGCTCTTCTCTGTACTCTTTCTAGAGTCTCAACATCTTTTTTACATCGTAGTGACCAAAACTGGATGCAGTATTCCAAGTGTGGCTTTACCAAGTGGTATTGGTATTAATACCAATGGTATTAATACTTCACGTGATCTTGATTCTATCCCTGTTAATGCAGCCCAGCACTGTGTTGGCTTTTTTGGCAGCTGCAGCACACTGCTGGCTCATATTTAAGTGATTGTCCACGAGGACTCTGAGATCCCTCTCACAGTTACTACTATTGAGCAAGGTACCCCCTATACTATACCTGTACATTTGTAAAGCCATTGTTGGTATCACAATTTACAGCTAAGATAGTTAAAGGAAATGCACTAATTTGTCCTCCAAATTTGACAATGTGTGTGAATTTGATTCAGCAGAAGATATATATAGGGTTAAAAAAGCAGGTTGCCACACTTTGGGAAACATTTTTAATTCCTTGAAAACAGCCCTAAGAGGAACATGCAAACCTACAAAATCTATTTCATAAGCCTTCACATTCACAATGCAGTGTATACAGATCTTATGTTGTCAATTAAGCCCTATGCTGCTTACAAATATTCTCTCTCCTTAAAGTTAATTCTTCTTAAATTAGTCCAGGTAATCAACAGGAGTATCACAGCATCTCTGATAAGACCGGGGAGCGGGGGTGTTTAGATCATTTTTTTTTTCAGATTCCTCCACCTTGAAAATTACTCATGTGGAATGGGAAAACACAGCCATCCATCCATCACTTTTTAGAAAATGTAATTTAGTACTTGTACAATATATTATTCTTGCCTGTCTACACCTTTCCTGTTGAAATTACAGTCCGATATGGGACCTGCAATTACTGTGATCAACACACTTTTTTTTAACGAAAATGATCACTTTGGGGGGGGGGGAAACCCTATTTATTACAATAAAAGTACATAGTATCTGCTTGATTAGTTTGATCTGGCAGGGTTGGTGCACTCCACATCCCTTCAGTTAAACAATGCCATCTCCCTGGACCCCAGAAGCCCACCTTCTCTATAGCAGTGCCTGCTGTCTAGACCAGGGGTAGGCAGCCTCGGCTCTTTTATGTCTCATGGACTTCAACTCCCAGAATTCCTGAGTCAGCACAGCTGACTCAGGAATTCTGGGAGTTGAAGTCCATGAGTCATAAAAGAGCCGAGGTTGCCTACCCCTGGTCTAGAATAAGGTTCCTCACTCCCCAGTTCGAATGGTTCCCACACTGTTAGTGTTTCCAAAGGGTTCAAATACCTGGTTCTTTATCCAGAGTCCAGACCTTTGGAGAGAACAACTGAAACCCCCCCCCCTCCTTTCTGTTCTTGCCACTATCCTTTTGTTTTGCTGTTCCTGTATTGTTCTTTGTTTTAAAATGTTTTAATAACTATAAACCACCCAAGTTGCTGGGAACTGATCAGCGTACACATTTTATAAAGTACAGGTAGTCCTTGACTTAACAATCATTTGTTTAATGACCGTTCAAAGTTACAATGGCACTGAAAAAAAGAAGACTTATGATTGCTTTTCATGCTTAATCATTGCAGCCTTCCCCATGGTCACATGATCAAAATTTGGATGCTTGGTGACTCATATTTATGACGGTTGCAACGTTCTGGGATGACGTGATCACCTTTTGACAAGCAAAGTCAGTGGGGAAGCCAGATTCACTTAACAACCGTGTTATTCACTTAACAACGGCAGTGATCCACTTAACGTGTCATGAAAGATCGTAAAATGGGGCAAAGCTCGCTTAATAACCATTTCACTTAACAATGGACATTTCGGGCTCAGTTGTGGTCATAAGTTGAGGACTACCTGTATTTATATTTACAGTTCACATTATGTATGACATAAGGTTGCGGAATGGGCAGAAAAGTCCACGCAAAAACATTTGTTAAGCACCCACAGTACAGCATTCAATTCCAACAGCTACAAAGCAGCTGACAAGCAATAAAAGAACTTTCTTTGCAGATCATGGTCCCACCCACCCTCATCTCAGGCCACTCCCACAGCTGGAATGCCAGGTGTAGATGGAGGCAATACAGACCCCAACAGGAAAGCTTGTCCGGACACATTTAGACTGAATTTTGAGGAAGCAGTCAAGCAGTCAACCGATTAGTGACTCACTTCCTACGTAACTGTTTCCACAGAGGTAGTTTATCTTAATCTTTAGTAGGAGAAACGGTGCAGGCTCCAGTAACGTCTTAAAACACTCACAGCAGGTTTTCCCCATCACATACACTTTTACAGATTGCCATTCAATTCATGCAGCGCAGTATTCCTGGGAAATTCCTACCCATTTTTACTCTCTGCCTCTAATGAAGTGAATCCATTAACCAGGATCCTTCGGTTAGCCTTTAAAGTGCTGAGAACCTTGGTTGTCTCCAGTTTGATCATAGCAAAAGGAGGCACGTGTCTATGGAGATACTCAGTCATTCAGGTCATAGTTATCCCAAAGACGTTTTTTTCACAAGGCAACTGGACTTCGTTTTTCTTTGAAGACGTTTCGCTTCTCATCCAAGAAGCTTGCTTCAGCCAAGAAGGAAAAACAAGAAAGTCCAGTTGCCCCGTGAAAATGGATCTTTGGGACAAGAGGAGGCACAGTTCTAGAAGAGACTGTATCACTTCAGATGGCAGGGAATCAGATCTGAACCAGGCTGTTTTTCTACTCCTGCAAATTAGTCCATCAAGGAGAAAACATTACCCTTCTCAGCAATCTGGGGGAGGGGTCAGTTTTGTTTCACTTTAAAACATTGAAATAGCATTTTGTCACCTCCAGCGATACATTGCAAAATTCCCCTCACTGCAATCAACCTCATTGTTCAAGTGCAATAAAAGCATGAAGCAAAGAACACGGGCCTAACATGCCATTTGATTTTGCGCTGTGATATGTCTTTAATGATTGACCTCTGCAACACCTCCTATATACCAATGATGGTGAAATTGACATGCATGTCACGGGGGATGAGCCATGTTATTTTCAGTGACATGCCAGCACGCCTCCTTTTTCCTGTTTTCTGAGGCTGCAGAAGCCACATGGGAACGTGGGGTGCCCTTGGGCCTTCGAATTTTTTGGAAGTCCTACCAGAGGGCTAGGCTCTCAAGCGGCCTCTGGAGCTTCCAAAAAGCACATATACTTTCCAGTATTTTTCGGAGGCTGCATGCCCTTGCAGGAGCATTTTTCAAAGTTTCCGGAGTGAAGGCCTCTTGGAACCTGGAGCTGCCTTGCACAGGCATTTTTTTGTTTCCCTGAGAGATACCTGGGGCTCGGAAAGAATGTTTATTTCACAAAGTATTATACCATTTCAAACAATAATGAATACAGGTAGTCCTTGACTTGCAACCATTCATTTAGTGACCTAAATTACAATGGCATTGAAAAGTGACTTATGATCATTTTTCAAACTTATTACTGTTGCAGCATCCCCACATTCATGTGATCAAGATTTGGACACTTGCAACTGCCCGATATTTGTGATGGTTGCGGTGTCCCAGGGTCAGGTAATCAGTTTTTGCAACCATCTGATAAGCACATTGTCTCACTTAGCAATGGAAATTTTGGGCCTAACTGTGGTCATAAGTTAAGGACTATCTGCACTTTTGAACTAATCCAGGGGTAGGCAACCTTGACTCTTTTATGACTCCTGGGACTTCAACTCCCAGAATTCCTGAGCCGGCATAGCTCAGTATGGAAACCTCTTCCTTTCCCCTCAGCTTGGCTGGCTCAGGAATTCTGGGAGTTGAAGTCCACGAGTCATCAAAGAGCCTACCCCTGAACTAATCATTTCAAACAATAATGAATACTTCAGAAATGTGGGCCAAGGCACTTGCTCTCTTTACAAGCTGTTTACAAAAACCACTTGCTTTTAAAAGTTTAATTGAAAGTGAAATGACCGTAACTAAATGACTAATATTCCCTAAACCAGGTAGAATGACGTGAAGAGACTTAAGGCAGGATCCTTTCAGCTGTGCTCTATCTCAGTTACTTTCAGAGAAACAGATAATCTGCAACAGCAACTCAATATGCACTGTATATATCACAGCAGTTTTAACATTCTTTCCTCAAGAGTTATACGGTTAACTGAAAAATACAATTTTTAAAATTCTTTTTTAAAATTCTTGAGATGTAAGTACCCCAACACAGGGAAAGAAGACCAGACTGACCTTACAAAGCATATGAGACTAAAAAAGGACAGCCAAGGGAAAAAAAGGAATGTTATCTTTTGACGTGTCAACTTCCTTTCTGAAAACAATAGATACCCCATCCCCACATCACAAATATTCTGTTTAGCTTTTTAGACATACAACATACAGATCCACCTAAAACAGTGTTTCTCAACCTTGACAATTTTAAGGCATGTGGACTTCAACTCCCAGAATTCCACAGCCAGCGTTGCTGGCTGTGGAATTCTGGGAGTTGAAGTCCACATGCCTTAAAATTGTCAAGGTTGAGAAACACTGACCTAAAATAACCAGTATGAAAGAGCACAAGATTAAAAAACACATTCTAAGTAGTTATAGCCTGAAACTAACTTTTTGGGAGGCTGATTTTGATGGAGCTCAATCACAGTCATTTGTAAGTTTTCTTGCTTTGCTTCTTTGGAGGACGAAAGGAAAATTTTCCATAAAACAAGTTTGCATCCTCAACAAAGCTAAAGGCCAAGTGCCAGAGTTTTGATCACGTTAATATTTCTCATTTCCTGTGAAATCCATAATTTGTAATATTAAACTTTTTATTTCTTTAATGTCCTAACCCCATTATGGGGAAAACCTCAAAATATAATCATTATGGAGTGAAAAAGGAAATGGTTGAAGCTTTCAAAAGGAATGGATTGAGAAGTGTGGCGCTACTGACAGAAATGGCAAGTCATTCAGCTTATGGTGTCATGGAATGCAAAAAGACATTTTGAAACAAATCATCATTGGCTTTTGGAAAGAAGTAAGAAAAAAAGGAAGAGATACATTTTCTCAGCAGCTGCACCTCAAAGAGTGTCAATTAAATTAAGTTCCTTAAGTTCTTAAGATGTCCTACGAGTTTAACACCAGCAAGTTTCAGCATTGCTCCTTCTGTAGCTCAGCATGGAAAGACCCTCAGTGAAGGAAAATTTATTAAAGAAACTCTTCTAAAATTGTTTTAAGATGTGCAAAATAAAGGTGATGTTATTAAATATATGTCTGATTTACCAGTTAGCAGAAATACTATTAAAGACAGAGAGAAGACAATGATCTCCAAAGGCATCAATTAAAAGGCTTTAGATAATTATAAATATTTTTCGATTTCTCTTACTGAAACTACTGATGTCAGTTCATTGGCTAAATCTTCCATTGGTCAGACAACGAGAGAAGAGTTGGTAAAGCTAGGAACAGTACTAATAAATGTATCAGGGAACAAAATATGCAATGTTGTAAAACTACTCCATGACCTAAGCTTTGTTATGTCTCAAAGTAATTTCTGTGATGACAGATGGGGCACCCAATACGGTGGGAAAAAAGGATGGATCTGTGAAACTGTTTACGGATTTTGGATAGCCAGATGGGTCATTTCATTGCATTATCCACCAGGTGTTGTGTGCCAAAGCAGGAGTCACAGAATTACATGATGTAATGACAACAAAAATAGCCAATTTTATAGCTGCTTAATTCTTTCACAAACGGAATTTTTTGCACTATTGCAGGAAGTTGAATCAACTTACAGCAGACTGCTGATGCACAGCTTGAGGTGGTTGAGTTGAGGAAAAGTCCTCGAACGATTTGTGTGGTGCTATGAAGAAATTAAGTTATATGTTGAGAATAAAAATCTGAACAGTTTCGTCAGTTCAGACTGTACATGGCTCAGCACATGGATGTTTTTACAGACCTCTCGGCTCATGTGAATGAAATGAACTTAGTTACAAGGTTTTGGCAAAAGTACTGACGTTATATTTGGATACATTAAAAAAAAACTAATTTTCAAATGTGATGTGGGGAACTAAAGCTTGTTAAGTATTTTCAATGAATGAAATAACATTTCACGGTTAGATTGGCTCTGCTAAATGAATTGAAATCTTTGCATATATGGTACCTGCACATTTTATATTCAATAATTCACCAGTTTTGGAGGAAGATTTAATCAGTTCAGAAGTTTAGAACAGACAATTAAAATAATTAAATTTCAGGGTGAAGTAATCTACAGTACGATAGAATTAAATGATTTTCAATGGCTACGAATTGAATGACTAGAGCTGCAGTTAGCAGAATTCCAGGTTAGCATTTGGACGTAGGTGTGTGTCAACCTGAAGTCTTAACTTAAGGATCTGGGGGGAAAAAACCATCTGCAGGAATAAAAATTGCCACTAAGAACAAGACATTTTGAATGCTTAGAATTGAATACTGGAAACTTTCAATGCTTTTAAAAATCTAGCAATGGCTTTACTGTACTCACAATTTCTCCTCTACATACTTTGGTAGGACATTAATCTTGGCATTAAACATTAAAACAGACAAGAGAAACTGAATGACATGGAGTTAGTGCTGCTTGCTTGGGTTTGCACTGCACAAAATATCTACCTTCAATTTTAGATTTATCTACTCAGCAACAAACGTCATTAACTGATGTTAAATCAAATTAAATGCGTGTTTGATATCTTTTCACTTCCAATCAAAATTACTAATAGAAATAATTTTTAGTGCTGGCTGAGGAATTCTGGGAGTTGAAGTCCACAAGTCATAAAAGGGCCAAGTTTGAAGACCCCTGCTATAAATGCATGCTAGTTGCCAAGCACCCAGATTTCGATCTTGTGTCCTTGGGGATGCTGCAATGGTTTTAAATGTGAGGACTGGTTTCTCCTTTTTCAGTGTCATAACTTTGAAAAGTTGCTAAATGAATGGTTGTAAGTCAAAGACTACCTGTACATAATATATGATTGGACTGTCCTTTTAAAAAAAAAAAAGGTTATGTAAAGAATTTTTCGTGTTTGTGTGTAAACCACCAGCAGAGTTAGGCATTTTCTTAATTTTTGATACATTGAGCTCAAAAGGTTCGCCATCACTTTCGTATGAAGCTTTCTGTGGAAATTGGGCAGCCGTTTTTGAAAGACAGAAAGCTGAATTCGGCACACCAATTTGATCCGGCCCAGCAACCTTAAAAAGCCAGAAAACTCTTTATCATTAAACACATGTTGAACAACTTGGAACAACAGTGCAGTTTTATTACTTTTTAAAGATTACCTTCTTACAGGTACCTGGTAATGTGTTTTAAGTGTGTAATTTTGTTTTAAAAAAATTATTACTTGTACATCAAACACTGCATTCCCTTGGAAACAGGATGGAAGGAAAACTAACATAGGTACGCTAAAAAAAACCCAGTAATAATAAATCTAGATGTACATTTGCTGGCGGCTGTTTCCACAATCTTAACGTTGTGGGGAGACACACGTAAGGGGATGAGAACATGTTCTAACTATGCAAGAAGAAAGGCAGTAAGGAAAGCAATATATGTGTCCTAACAGGAACAAAGAACTGGAGAATTGGTTTCCACCAGGACGCTAAATCAGCAGTGCTGTTCTGCCTGATGGCTTCATTTCATCCGCTTCCTGGGAGAGACATCTCCATTGCTGGTGGCAGATTGCTGGGAAGGAAATGGAAGGCTGGAAGGGGAGGGACATGGCATCTCTTGGCCATTTGAGGAAGTACCACTTGTGTGAATCATGCTAGGGCCCGGGAAATCGTAATACTGTGATTGATACGGAGGGCTGTATGACGTTCTACCCCGAATGTCTTTCATAACCTCCAAGATGCCCTGCAGTACACTGGTCTGGCTGCTTAGCTGCTCCTTCAGAGTTTGATCGCTTGATTCCAAAGCGCTTACAAGCCTTCCAATGTCCTCAGCGCTCTGCTCCATCTCGTCCTTCCGGGCTGCGAGATCCTCCTTGTAAGCACGTTCAAAAGAAGCCACTTCTTTATGGGTGAGGTCAGACAATGTCCGGACAAGTTCACTGGTAGCCTGGGAGGTGACTTCCATCAGCTCTTTCAAAGTATCCCCCCTTCTCTTTCTTTGCCGGCAACGAAGATTCCGCATCCTCTCTGCAGCGGTCAAGGGCCGAGGGCGCAGATTTGGCGCTGCAGGAACAAAGATCAAAAAGAGTATTTATTTTTTTTAAAAAAGATGGCGCACTGTGGAGGCAAACATCAGTGTCAGCGGGTATGCTTAGAAAAAGATATCCCTTGTCCTAAGAAATCCAGGTTTTATACCAAGGTTGCCCTGTTTATGTGAAAGGAAGAGCGAAAAACTGGAACTCAGAAGTATTATTGAAATTATGCCGCTGTATATCAACATTTGCTTAGTGCAATCATATTCTGTTATCTGTAGGAGGAAGAGTTAGGCAGAGAATGCACACCCTGCTGCCCTGAATGAGGCAGTTCTATTCAAGTCTCTCTTAGGAATTCTGACAGCTGACGATATTTCAAATATTTCAAATACGACATTAAGTCACCTGGCCTTTGTATCCAAACTAACTGAAAAGAAGGTGCTTAGAAATCCAGAGGGGTGAAACAACACATTATACAAAACCCGTTTAAAGACACACGGCAAATCCAAGCAAAACTCACCAGTAACTGAGTCATTGGATGGCAAAGGATCGGTGGGAGTGCCAGGACCAACACTACCATCCATGGAAATATCAGAATTTGCTGCTGGAGATGCCACTTGGTTTTCCATGTTGCCTTCGCTCTGCTGAGATGCTGCTGGCTCAGGCAACAACAGACAGTCCCCGTCTGGCTCTTCAAAAGTCCCTTTGTCGTTCTTGCCTACTGAGGATGGCTCATAGGAGGCATCTTGCGCTTCTCTGTGCTCGCGACGCCGACGGTCCACAGGAGGCCTCGGGTTGCTCCCTGAAAGCCGTGGAACGACCAGATTTTGCTTGATGCAAAGAAATCGATTAAGTTCTTCGAAATAAGGCCACACGCGGCGTCCGTGGCCAGCGTTGCTGTTCCCATCCACTATCTCTTTGAATCCCCGTCGAAGGACTTTTGCACGTTCGCGGCATTGCTCCCAATCCCTGTTGTAACCCCGGGCTCGCATTTCATCCGCTATCCACTGGAACTGTGCAACTGTGCGATAGTTTGATGCCAGGGCACTCTGCACCGCGTCATCACCCCACACCTGGATGAAGGCCCGGGTCTCCTCGTCAGTCCAAACAGGCTGGCGCCTTGATTTAGTGGCAGAGGAAGAGCCCTGCGAGGAAGCCGTCAGTGTGCCGTGATTCGGCATGGGCACGGTCTCTGGAAGGGTATCAGACAACATGGTGTGCTCCAGAGATGACACGGTGCTTATTGGCAGCAGGGAATTTTACAATGGTAGCAGGAAATGTTTTCAATTGATTTGGGCGCAGTAAAAGGAGTGCTAGTGGGGAGGGTGCACCAAAGAAGCTCCTAACAATAGAGTGCGGACAGAGACAGATGGGACACTCTGCCCAATGCACTCTATGGTTTTGCTGGCAAATCCCCCCCCCACTGACACACTGCATCTTACACAAATGTTACGAGAGACACGCATCTCACATCTTTGTTCTCACAAGTTGCCTGCAAAGAAAGCACGTGCGACTTCAAGAAAATGACTCAGGGGTCTGCATGTGAAAAAAAGCACACACGCAAGAGGCGACAATAGTGCAATGCACGTGTCTAGCGTAATGTTTGTGAAGCAGTTTTAAGGTTCCATCCCTCCTTAACCTTCACTAGCCTAGCCCCTGACCAAAAATATACTTTTAAGAAAATATTTGTCACTGTTGCATAACATATTCCAATCATAAGGTTTCAGAACAGATTGATAGACATGGCTGATTTAGTTTCATGGATTGGCATGCAAAACAACAATTACTCACCTGTGTAGCTGCCATCTGTTGAAATATAGGCCGCTCAAGGAGAAAAGAAAAACAGACAAAATTAGAGGCAGTCACTTCTAGATGCCTTTACTGCAAGAGGAGTGCATTCATGGAAAAATAAAGCTAAATTTCTGTATCCATTAACCATGAGAACTGGAAACTTGGCTTTAAAAAAAAGAAAAAGAAAAACAGATTCTGAACCTAGATTGAAACTACTTTGCATGCTAGCCCCCAAATTCAGATAGGGCAACTGTAGGTTTCATTTCCCTTGTCAATCATTTATGTGCCATAAACAATTGACATAAATATCCTAGTTTTCTTCTTTTTTTTAATTAAAAAACTTCTATGGGCCTATCTGCCTTCTCTACAGACAATCTTTCTACAAGTAGTCCTTGACTTGCTCATTTGTTTTCACAACAGTTTGACAGCCTTGGAAAAAAGTGACTTACGATCTGTATTCAAAGTTACAATTGTCACATCATCCCTTCAGTTATATGATTGCAATTTGGGCACTTGGCAATTGGCTCCCATTTACCATGGTGGACAGCATCCCACAGTCCTCCAGCAGGTTTCAGATGAGCGAGGTCAATTGAGGAAGGTGAATTTGCTTAATGGCTCCATGGTTCACTTACTGACTACTTGATCTGCTTAAGAGCTGCAATGATTTACTCAATGGCCAGGATAAAAATGGTGGTAAAATTGGGTCGAGTCCCATGATGACTCGCTTAATGACCACATTGCTTAGCGACCAAAATTCTAGTCCTAATTGTGATTGTAATTCAAAAACTACCTGTAAACCCATTTTCCTCTGTCCTCCTCCTTAGTTGCTACTATCACTGTGTTTAGCCCTTTGTCAAGACTGCACAAAAAAGGATCAGGGCTTAAATAAAGCTGAAAACATACTACAGGAAAATATTAGCTAATAAAAAAGACATGTCCCTCTCTACAGCCAATAGCTCCTCAAGAATATAAGATCTACAACTTCCCCACTTGGAGCAAAACTAAAAAGCTTCTAGCTGGAACTTTAGCCAAAACACTGTGATAAATCTCACTTGCCCAGAAAGGAAAAAAAAACAACGGGAGGTACATCTTTGTTCCCAATTGGCACTCAGGGGTAAGAAAGCCAAGGGGTTGAAAAGAATAAGAGGGATCAAAATGAAAAAGCCATGATCATCATCACCACAAGACCTGCCTTAAAAAAGCATCCTTCTCGGTGTGATTCTCTAATTGCTACTCTCTCTGAAATGGATGCCAGAGGAGCTGTTTTTCACTTACCTACTGATAAAGACTTATCCCTTCATGAGTTACTTTTAAAATAAGCAATAAGGACATAATCCTTTTTTCTTCCCTCAAATACCTCTGTTTTATTATTTTCTTTGCTGGGAAAATATTCAACTTCAGGCCCGGGAGGGAAGGAAAGAATGCAATATAATTTGAGCTTACTGAGGCAAATGAAATGAAACAAAATGCTGCATCAGAGCCAGGGTGGGGAAACTGAGGCCCTGGAGCCTCAAATGATCTTCGAGCCAGTTTTACCTGTCTCTCTCTCCCCCCTATCTACACCCCCACCACATCATAACTACCTGCAAGAGCCAAAAATTGTTTTGGACATTCCCATTACTTTGAGGCAAGAAATACAGAAACAATAGTGTACAATCTAAAATTCAATGAATAGTCCAAAACCTAGAAAAATGGAAATTCTTTGCCCTTCTCATCTGCATGCTACACTCTACCTGTTTTGCATCAGCAGCCCAACTCCTATAGCCGTGGGCTCCCCAAAAGGTGACTACTATGAATCCAAAAGGATACTCATTTCTGCATTGGAAGAATTAACTGCTTGCAGGCACTGCAAAAATCTGGCAGGGATGTGGAAGATGGGTACCATAGTAGCCAAGGAGCAGAGATCAAACCAAGAGGAATCTTCCTGGCCTTTTCATCTTGAAAACAGGCTGTTTTATTTCTTTCACACTGTTGAGACTCCCCTTTAGGACAGCCTAAAGCTTAAGCATTCCCATCAGATTTTATATTTAAGCAGGGTAATAGCTTTGTGCAAACACTTTCACTCTTGAAACTACTTCAACAAGTTGGCCAGGTTTTGACAAACTGAATCCAGGTAACAGCATTCTATGGTGCTTCTTTCAATTTTTCCCAATACAGTAAGTCTATAAAAAAAAAAATGATTCAGTTCAGTTTCCCATGCCACCCAGATTTCTAAATTCAGACTGTGTTTAGTTTACAAAAGATAACTCAGAGTCCTAGACACAACAGAAAAGACTCAGAATTCCACAGCAAAGACCATCTTTGCTGTCCTTGAAACAATATTCTCAGGCTCTACTCCAGCCAACTAATGGCCAAGGCAAACCAAGATGGAAAGCTCATACCTGCATAATCAAAGAATGGGATCAGAACCAGAAATCGACAGAAGTGATAAATTTGGGGCAAGAAACTGTGCACTCAAAACCCAGGCCCAAGCGAGGGTGCTGGAAATAGACTATTACCTCAGAACCATCAGAATATTACCTCAGAACCGTAAATGATGGGAAGTTCAGTGTAATCACTAATTATGCAACCTCCGGATGAACATAGTTCCTTGAAAACACATACACAAGCAACCTGCCTTGCTCTCAATGTCAAGCAAGCATCACCTCTACTACAACTAGAAGGGACGGCAATGTTATCTGAATGTTGGCACACCATGAACCACAGGGATCAATATATAACGGCAAGCAATTGCCCAACTATCTGAAAATTTTAAGGGTATGACATCTTGGGGGGGGGGTGTTGTTGCTCTTAATTATAGCTCTGTGCAAAATTCTCAACAAAACAATCATTTCCCAGATCAGGGTTACTTTTCCAGATGAAGGCAGCAATCTTAGTAGAACAAAAAACAGACCTTTGAAAAGTGCCTAGATTAGTGTAAATCTGGTCTAATACATCCCATGGGCCCTTACAGGTTATCCAAAAACTATAATTCTGGAACTGTATTAATTTTGTGCAGATGCAGAGGCCGATGGGATCTTTAAGAACGCTAAACAGATTGCACAACAATCTGTTCATGTGGCTTTTTCTTCTTTGAGGAATCTTTTCTCCCCCCCCCCCCCAGCCCTAAGACATTTTTCATGTGTTGAGATTATCCAAATGCTTCATTGTTCTTATACTGGATTGCCCAGAAGCGTACATAATATTTAACATGGATCCAACCGACCCAATACAAAAGTGGAATTTTTACTTCTGTCTAACCCAGGGGTAGGCAACCTTGGCTCTTTTATGACTCGTGGACTTCAACTCCCAGAATTCCTGAGCCAGCCATGCTGAGGGGAATGGGAGAGGTCTCAAAGCTGAGCCACGCTGGTTCAGGAATTCTGGGAGTTGAAGTCCACGAGTCATAAAAGAGCCAAGGTTGCCTACCCCTGGTCTAACCCTTTGAGCTGGCTTATTCAGGAAACAAGAACATCTTAGTTCTCTTGTAACATCTTCACTGCTAATAAAGTAGCAGAATCTTGAAAGCCTACTAAAATATTTCTCCAGATCGACTTATACCTAACACAATTAAGTCAGATGGAAAAGGAAGCAACACCAGACTTCATATTCTCAGCCCCTGCTGGATCTTCCGTCCCAAATTCCTGTATACTCCTATTGAAGCAGCCTATCTTTGCTAATTTTGCAGCCACATCTTACTGCTGGCTCACATTCAGTTTGCAATTAAATATTTCATAACTTATTCAAAATACAATTGTCACAGAATTTGTTTTTTCCTCCCAGACGTATTTTCCAGTTCCCAGTTTTTTGGCTACATTACAGAATGAAATGAGAATACGCTCCTTAATGTAAAGAGACCAAAGAACCCATAAAAAGAAAACCCAGTCACAGCACAGCAAATGCTACACTCAGCTACACTCACTGCATCAGTGTCTAGTTCTTACAACTTTTTTTCTAAAGGAAGGGGTAATCTGGTCACAGTGAGGGGTTTCACAACCAGGGTTGTAACAATTTTTAAACAGATCTTAGTATTCAATATGAAAATAATAATGCAATGATAGAGAAGAGATCCTTACCCAGGGAAGCCACATCTTCACCATTTTCCTCCATGATCTCACTTGCTAAGGCCTCACCCTGCAAAAAAGAAAGTCAGTTAACCCCCAATGCCCTAGCCACTAAGGCAGCCGTGAAGCCTAGCAGAAAAATTAATCAAGCTTCAACATGAAGAGGAACTCACACCCTTTGATTCAACTGCAAAAGCAGACAACACCGTACTATGGAATGATGCCTCAAAAACCACACAGCTCACTTGGGGATACGCCCCATGAGCATAGGACATGACTGGGTTGCAACCGACACTGTGTCATGATTGTCAGCAGAGTGGCTGTCTGTTAATGCTATACCCACAAACTAAACACCAACGACCGCTGAACTGGTGTCCCAACTGGCACTTACAAAACCCTGGGCTCTTTCTATGGCTAGCAACACATGTGAAAATGTTGATTACTAAACCCTTGTAAGCACCCAAAACTTACTTAACATGAATATGATCGGTAGAATGATAGAACAATTACAAAACAAAATGTAAGATATGTTCAATATACTTCAAGGGAAACATTGAAAGGACTGGAGGCTAAACAAATGAAGAATAGTTGTAGGAATTGGGTATGTCTACTTTAATGAGAAGAAGGACATGATAGCAGTGTTCCAATATCTAAGGGGCTGTCAAAAGAAGAGGGGCTCAACTTACTCTCCAAAGCATCTGAAGGCTGAACAAGAAGCAGCAGATGGAAACTAATCAAGGAGAGAACCAACCCAGAAATAAGAAATTTTCCAACAGTTAGATCTGTTAGAACAAGTGGAATGTCTTGCCTTTGGAAGTTGTGGGGTGCCACACTGGAGGTTTTTAAGAAAAGAGTGGACAACTATTTATCTGAAATGGTATAGGGTTTTCTGCTTGAGCAAGGGGTTGGACTAGAAGACCTCCAAAGTCCCTTCCAACTCTGTTATTCTGAGAGGCCCTACAACAAAGTAATAAAAATATGTCGACAACGACCAATTCCTGTAATTCTCCTAAGCAGATGGCAGCACCAAGCTCTTCTTTGGATTTCTCAAAAGATTAATGAGAGTCAGACCTTCCTAGACTTGGATGGGAGAAAATACAGGACAGGATACTATATTGAGAAATAGAAAAAAAAAATCCTGGAAAAAGGCAATGGTAACCTATTTCCCTTATGTTGCTAACAAAACTAAATAAACATATGGATGTAGTTACCAACACATGAGCAAAATGAAGGGAGTTTTTAATCTCTCAATTTAGCACAACAAAAAAAGAGCAAAAATAAAGCTGGCTTGCCTATTCTAGTTAGACAAAAGGTGTCTGGTAATTATAGCATCATTGCATGGATTTAGGCACAAAACCATCTTACGTTTGCAATATACAATAATTACCATTCATCAGTCAATAATGCAGAACGCCTCCTCTCATTTCCTATGTGAAATCCTGCTGTGAATATCTAGTTTTACTGCTTATTGTTCCTCAACTCTTTTATTGCTGTTTAGAATTATATGATATTCATTCAGACTGCACCTACTCCTCGTTTTTGCACATCTCTACTAGAATTTTATTCTCTGCATTTCCATTACAGCCACTTCTAAACTTCTATTGTAGGAAGGAGGCTGAGGATAATCTGAACTTGGATCCAATATACACTTTTGGACTCAAGTTACTATTCAAGACACTTTTTCTACCTATATTGTTGGGAAGATAAATGTTTTTTCCCTTTCTAAATGTCTAAACATTTCACCTTTCCTGTGATTATTGCTGCAACAAACTCCTCAGCAGGCAACTTTGGGTCAGCTTCAATCCCCTCAATCAATAATGTAAGCAAAATAAGGTATGTATCGATTAGCTCACTAGTGCAAGATGCTTCTATTATTGCTTCCTAAATGAGTGCCAATAGTATTGCCTTTCTTTGTACTTTCTGCATGACTTTGATCTCAGCAGCTTACCACTCCCTTCTCTAGTTCTGCCTTGATCAAGAGGTTTCTACGCCAGACCAGCTTATGGCGGCTTTGCCCAGCTTGGCTCCCTTCTGGGACTCACATATCGGTAGCTCAGCTAACCCAGGCCCCAAACAGTGCTTGCCTGCGCCATCTGGGAACTGTAGTCCAACCCATCAATAAGGCAGAGACGGCTGCGGAAAGCCGGCCTTTCCAGATGCCAAATGGCTCCTCTGCGTATCGTGGGGAGCAAGCCTAGCGTCGCTTTTGCAATGCTGACATTTACGTTCGTGGAACCAACCAGCGGGGGAAAACCCGATGCCAAGGCCGGCGATGACCGCCGCGGTCAGTATGACTCATCGCCCGCCCCCGGCGGCCCACCTTCCCCGCGCTGGGGAGGAAGAGACGGCGAGGAGCCTCCAAAAGCCGGAAGTGATGGTTGCGGCACAAAAGTGGCCAGTCCACCCAGGGGAGAGGCAGCCGGCCGCCCGAGCCTTCCCTCTTCTCCCGCCGGGGGGGACCCCCCCCCGCCCCAGCGGATCCCCGTGGGTAGAGCCACCCTTCTCTTCTCCCCACGTTGTGGATCGCCAGCCGGGCAGGGGTCTCTAGGGGCGGGGGGGCATCTCATCTCTTCTGGCTGCGCTGCCGCCTCCAGTCCCTCCGGGCCTCCGAGCCCAAGTCCCCTCTAACTCCACCGACCCGCCTCGACTCCCGCCCCGCGCCTTGACCTCCCCACCCAGCCACCCACCCCGTGCCCTGTGGCTTCTGCGGAGGGGGGAGCGCCTCTGGGACCCCATAGAAGACCAACCCTCGCTCGCGATCTCCTTCGCCTAATCAGGGATCGAAGCCTGGCCAATCGGAGCGGGATCCGGCCCCGGGCAGTCGCCTCCTCGGGCGGCCGCAAGGAGAAGTGGCGCCGAGGCCTGACGGGCGGCGAGCAACCCCAATATGGTGGCCAACCAGCTGCAGAGACCGGATGTAGTCGGGGATGGAAGCTTCGGAACAAAGGAAGCGAGAGGAGGCGAGAGAGCGGAGAGGGAGGGGGGGGATCGCTGCTTTTTCGGCGCAGAGCCCCCTAGTGGTCGCGGCTCGGAAGACACTCCGCTGGCCGAACACGGGTTCTGGGGCTGAAGAAGGCCGACTAGTTAAAGAAGGCGCGCATGTGTGTAAGCGTGTAGCTCCTGGCTGACCTTGTCTGGGCTTGGAAGCTAAGCAGGTTCCTACTGGATAAATATTAAAACTGAGAGATCATTACAAAATCCCAGGATTAAAGCATTAAAATGCTGACCAGTGTTCCTCAAGCTTGGCAAGATGTGTGAACTTCAACTCCCAGAATCGCCTAGTCAACGAGCTTACAGCCACAAAAGTATTTAAAAAACAAAAACAAAAATCATGTAAAAATACAGAAAAAAATTACAATGAATGTAGCTGCCTTTTAATGATGAAAGTGCACATAACATAACATAACCTCTGTTTTCCAAGGTCCAGCGAAATAATTATGTTTTGATTGACCCTTTGAATGAATCATTGCTGGTCTGACTGCTAAGGAGGTTGCTGTTAGGTACCCAAAGGGCTGTCCTGGGCTCCCTCAGATCTTACCTCATATGACCTGCCACATTCTCATCTGGGATGGATTGGTTTCACCTCCTTCCTGAGAAGATTCTGCAAAAAAGCTTTCTATATAGACATAGTCTGAGGTTGAAACATAGCACAGACATAGCACAGACATAGCACAGAAGCATTGCTTGAGCAGGGTCCGTAAGATTATCTGGGACACTACACATCCTCTTCACGACCTGTTTTCCTTGTTACCTTCTGGGAGGAGGCTTCGTGGTATCCGTAGCAGAACATCCAGATTCAGCCAAGAGTTTCATTCCATACAGCATTAACCTTGTGAACTCTCAAGCTTCCTCCTTCCGTTATATATTCAAGATGGACAGTATTTAATATTTATTTGCTATGTATATGTAGGGGTGTGGGTCTATACATATGTTGTACATACTATGTTTAGGTATGTGTCATGTATGTGTTTCACTTTGAGAGCGGGCAACTAAATTTCATTTTTGATGTGTGCCGTTGTGCCCGCAGTAAAAAAATGACAATAAAGGTTATCTTATCTTATCTTAAACCAGACACCCAAGACTGTAACAGCTGGACAGTAGAGAGATAACAGAATGAAATTACTCAAATCACTCAATTTTTCAATTACTGTTGAAAAACAGAAACCAAACACTTAAACACAGATTCTTGACACCATTATTTTTCATTTTCTACAATTCTGAGCGAGGCATCCTCTAGAGTCTATTGCAATGCCCATCAGCAACTATTGAGAAGATGGAGACCTTATTCTCTATCCAACTACTTTCCATAGATTTTAGTTTTAAAAAAAACAATGTTTTTCAATATAAAGGAGAGAGGGGGGGGAGAGAGAGAGAGAGAGAAAGAGACATTCTAGGAGTAAGATGGATGATTAAGAAGTTTGATATATATAAATAAAATAAAATAAAAAATTCAGAGCTACTGGTGTTCCTGACATTTGTATGTGAGAAAGAGCCACTCTTCCTTCTCAGGGACATAGTTCATAAGTCAAAGCTTGCAAGTTGCAGTGCAAGTTACATTTACAAATGTAAAACACTAAGAATCTGAATTTTATTCATTCAGAATTCCTTCACTCCCACTGACAAAACTGTTGACTGCATTTTTGGTCCTTTTTTTCCCCCCTCTTCCTATCTGCTGTTTCATGTGAAATTACCATCCCTGGTCTGTTTATTAAACTAATGTATTTCATCTTGAAGGCTGGACCGGCCATCAAGTGAGAGATGAAAACAAAACTACAACTCAAAAAACCTTAGAGAATGTTGTGAATGTAGCCAACTCCGAGTTGCTCAACAAACTGTAGCTTCAAGTCAGTCCATGAGTTTGTTGATCACAGATAACAAAGAATATTGTCTACTGCCTTGGGTGAAATCAAAGTGTCAGCATTCTTCAAACCAACTACTAAACCTCTAATCCAATTAGGAAATAAAATAAAAGAGGGAGGATTCTTTCTGAGAAATCCATCAAGATTTCTAGTAACCGTTGTGGTGGTGGTTGTTTTTAATTCTGTCAGACAAGCAGCTTTGTTATCAATCGTCTTAATACCAGTGTGGCCTGCCTCTAATACCTCCTCCTCCTCTTTCCTCCAGTATTAATCATAGATTCATCAAGCTGGAAGGGGCCTCAGAGGTCATCTGATCCAACCTTCCAATCAGTGCAACACTTGGTGATGCAGTTTGGACCTCCAGTGAAGGAGAACATACCACTTCAACGGAGTTGATCTGTTCCCCTGATTAATACCTCTACCCATCAGAAGATTTCCCCCTAATATCTAACTTGAATATACTGTACTTTCTTCAAGTTTCAACTCACTGGTTGTGGTCCTGCCCTCTGTCCAATAAAGAACAAGTCTTCCTCAATTTTCTCTATTTTCTAAAGAATTACCTACTCCTTCTAGTGTTATGACATCTGCAAATTTAATAGTCATCCTTTCAACCTCTTCCACCAGGTCATGGGTAAAAATGTTGAACATCATGAAGCCAGGACAAATCTCTTTTGTGTTCTACCACCAGCTTGATAGGGATCAGTTTGTGTGTACTTTCTGAATACAGTCGTTCAGTCAGTCTCAGTTGCTACCTGTACCCTGTATGGATATAATGAGAGATTTTGTTGAAGACTGTGCTAAGGTCAAGGTACACTATGTTCTGTACAATTAAAGTGGTAAGTCTCCAGGAGATAAAGTCTGCCTAGCCTAACTTGTTATGACAAACCCATGCTGGCTTTTGTTAACTCTTGCATTCCTATCTAAGTACACAAACACACAGTTTAATCATCCGTTCAAGGGCTTTGCCCAAGAGCAATATCAACTGAGAAATCTGTACTTTCCTAGATCATCCTCCTTCCGTTTTTGAAGACTAAGACATTTGCTGTCCTCCAGCTTTCTGGGAACTCACTAATTCTCACTCTAGTATTATTAGTTACAGTTTAAGATAACATAAATATAGCTGTTTGATTGCAGCAAATGTCTGAAATGGTATAGGGTTTCCTGCCTGAGCAGGGGTTGGACTAGATGACCTCCAAGATCCCTTCCAACATTATTGTTGTTGTTGCTGTTGTTGTTGTTGTTGATCATCGCACAGTCAGCCAGATGTTCAGACTGGATTTGGCATTTTGTCTACCTATCGAGTCCTTACCTAGGACCTGGGATAGGCAGATGTGGATGTTTGATGGTATTACAGGTATCGTCGCAGGATGGAAGCAGTTCCTAGTAAGGTCGCCTTTTGCAATTGACTAATAGCGAATTTGTCAATGCCAATGGTGTTCAAGTGATGCTCCAGTTGTTTGGGATTGCACCCAAGGAGCCTATTACTATTGGTACTACCCTTGCTTGCTTTTGCCACAGTCTTTCTATTTCTATTTGTAGGTCTTTGTATTTTGTTATCTTCTCCAGTTCTTTCTCTTCTATTCTGCTATCTCCAGGCACTGCCACGTCCACTATCCAGACTTTGTTGTCTTTCTTATCGACAATTGTTAAGTCTGGGGTGTTATGTTGCAGGTGCTTGTCTGTTTGAATTCTGAAGTCCCAGAGCAGTTTAATTTTATCATTTTCTATGACTTTCTCTATTTTACAATCCCACCAGTTTTTGCTTACAGGCAAATGATATTTTTGCAGATCTTCCAATGCACCGTTGTTGCTACTTTGTCATGCCGCTGCTTGTAGTCAGTCTGTGCAATCTTCTTGCAACAGCTTACCAGGTGGTCCACTGTTTCTTCAGCTTCTTTGTATAGGTGGCACTTACTGTCTGTTGCTGTCTTCTCAATTTTGACTTTATACGCATTTGTCTTTAAGAGTCAAAATTGAGAAATATTATTATTATTATTATTATTATTATTATTATTATGGATCATCGCACAGTCAGCCAAATGTGTTCAGACTGGATTTGGCATTTTGTCTACCTATCGAGTCCTTACCCAGGACCTGGGTTGTTGTTGTTGTTGTTGTTTTTATTGAAAATTTTTATTTTTTAAAACATACAATCATTTATAAAAATACAATAAAATTTTAAAATAGAGAACCCCCCCCCTTACCCTCCCTCCCACCCCCACCCCCCCTCCCTTCACTTCCCAGAGCAGAATACAGGGTTAAGAAAAAAAAAGAAAAAGAAAATTATAATAATTAAGAAAAAAGAAAAAAAAAGAAAGAAAAAAAATATCATAATTAACCTTTAACTCCATAACTTATAAAACAATTCTCTATAATATTTGATATTCATTCATAAAATAAATAAAACTTTTTAATTCCATATTTTTTCTGAATATACTCTATCCACCTTCCCCATACAGTAATATATCTTTCTTGTGTATGATCCTTTAAATAAGCAGAAATTTTTGCCATTTCTGCAAAACTAGATACTTTAAATATCCATTCTTCTAAAGTAGGCAAAGAATCTTTCTTCCAATATAGACCTACTCGTAACCTTGCTGCAGTTAATAAATTCAACATCAAAGTAGTTTCTTTTTCATTTAAGTCAACAAAAATACCAAGTAAAAATAGTTGAGGAGTAAACTTTATATTCTTTCTAAAAATCTTTTGAATGTTCCACCAAATCATAATCCAAAAAGCCTTTACTTTTTTACAATTCCACCAAATATGAAAGTATGTCGCATCATTATTGCCACATCTCCAACATTTGGGCTGTATGTTGGAATACATACAAGATAATTTTTTAGGATCTAAATGCCATCTATAAAACATTTTATAAAAATTTTCTCTCAAATTTTGTTGTTGTTATTATTATTATGTTTTGCGTGAACATGACTAGACTCCTATTATGTTGTAAAATGTGCTGAAACCTAAGTCTTTAAGGGAGACTGGAAGGTGAAGAAGGCTAAACTCTGTGTACATGTATTATCTTTTTTACAAGAATATGTCCAGGCACTACCAGCGATTTTAATAGCAAATGTTTTGGAGACAGTCTGTCTATTCAACTGTTAACATCCCAAGCTGTATCTACTTTTATCTCTGCTAGACTAGAGGAATGGAATGATGGGAGAAGCAAGTAAAATCCATTCAACTAAGTAACTTTAGAAGATAGAAATGAAGTTAAGATAATATAACCTTTATTGTCTTTTTTTACTGTGGGCACACGGGCACACATTAAAAATGAAATTCTGTTGCTTGCTCTCAAAAGTGCACACATAGGACTTTCAAAGATTGCATGAAGAAAGATGAAGATCCAAGAAAACACTGCAACTCAAAAAGAAAGAAGCATTTGAAGTTGTTTGGGTATTCAAACATCTTGCCACTTGGACAGCTCTATTGGATAAAAGGAATTTTTAAAATAGGTTGCTAAAATTAATGCAACACAGAAGTCCAGACTGCGACTTAAACATGGCTGGGGGCTGCCTGAGACAGCAGAGGTAGATTAAATATAAATATTACAAGATCCAATCTGGGTTAGTCACCGGGACCAGAAGTTTACTCTTGCACAATTATTATATTTAATATTTGCATTTATAAAGCCCTCCAGTCAAGAATTACTTCAGGCAAGGCTTTAAGCAAGCATTCCACTGTTGCTATAACTACAGTGATTATATCTTCTTGGAAAAAATAAAGGTCAAACCTGGAAAAGGGACAAATCTGAAAGAGCTTAGTAAGGATAAAAAATATTTGCTTTATAAAAGAAAATTCAAGGGCAAACCCTAGAAACGAAATAATGAAATCAAATAAATGTAAAGGCAGCTTTCTGAAATAAAGGACTGCAGCTATTAACCCGCCTAAGGGAAATGCTCAGGAAAATACACACTTTTGTCTGTAAGCTCGAATCTGCCACCCGCCCGATCCCCAGTTGCCTCGGACGCCTGCACAAAGGCAGAACCCCGGGTGAGTCAAGGGCACTGAGGCAGCCGGCCAGCAGAGGGCGCCGCGCTCTCATGGCCAACGAAAGGAGACGCCGCCTTTTCTCCGTTCGGTGGGCGTAGCGCTTGCGCTGGTCCAGCCGCCCCCACCGCTCCGTCTGTCAATTACCGACCATTTTAGGCGCAGCGCCGCCTGGTTGTCCCGAGCTGGAGGCGCTTCGGCGTCCCGGTCTGGATCGTTGATATCTGCTGGAAAAGAGGAGAGGTCGAGGTACCGGGATTAGCAAAGGCCGGCAGGCAAGGAGTTGGATGGGGAATTCCGGGGAATTAGATTTGCCGGCTGGTTTTAGGACTCTTTGTGGTCACGAGCCGGTTGGTTGTGATCGCAGGCCAGGCTGATTGCGGGTTGTGCAGCGTAGTGGAGGTCGGTCGAAGCAAAAGGGGTCCGAGCTACGGTTGCTTATTTTGTGCATTGGTTAGATTTAAATCTGGACTTTCCTCCAGGCGATGCACAAGGTGCTGCTTCTCTTTCGCCTTTTGCATACAACAGCCCAGTGAGGTAGATCGGATGGTAGAAAGAGGGTGTCACTGCACAAAGTGGACTTGAATCTGGGTCTTTCTGGATCTGATCCAGCACTTTAATTGCTCCGCGCTCCCTGGCTGCGCTGTCTTAAGTTACAGCTGGCTGTCTAGGGCTTTGTCCGACTTGTGTCATTGCTTGTTTTTAAAGGTATTTAACCATTTGTAAGCTGCCCAGAGTAGCTGGGAGTAGCAGCACATATTAAATGTATTCTAGATGATCCTTTTAAAAGTCCCT
Source organism: Crotalus tigris (assembly GCF_016545835.1). NCBI lineage: Eukaryota > Metazoa > Chordata > Lepidosauria > Squamata > Viperidae > Crotalus > Crotalus tigris. Next base: position 281,396 of record NW_024097425.1, read on the forward strand.
TTCAACTCTGTTATTCTGTTAATATGCACTATCACCAAATCAGGTTTCCCCCCATCTTATTCTCTTCTAGAGTGTTAGGAATTCTTCCTTGTTTTATGTCATCTACAGATGTCAGGTGAGATTCTCAATCATCCAAGTCCCAAAGGTACTTTTTCCAAAAGTCAGTTGGACTTTCCTGCTTTTTTTTTTCCTTTGAAAACATTTCACTTCTCATTCAAGAAGCTTCTTCAGTTTTGAAGAATTGAAGTGAAATGTTTTCAAAGAAAAAAAAAAACCCTAAGAAACTCCAGTTGCTTTTAGGGTCATCTGCAGATGTAATCCTTATCCCCTGAACCTATTCATCCAGGTTATTAATTAAAAAGGTTGAAGAGCTGATGGCCCAGGGCACAGTCCTCTGGCAGTCCACTTGATATCACTTTCCATTGGATGTACTCTCCAGATGCAGTCATTCAGCCAATGAATGAAGTCATCTATCGTGATATTACCTAGCTCATATTTGACTATTTTATTAATGAGGATGTAATGAAAGATGTTATTTATAAAAACAAGGCAGGATAATAAATAAAGCTAAGTTCTCTGTCAGAAGGAGAGAGAGGTTTGGCAAACCATGCTGGCTCTAGTTAATTATTGCATTCCTATCCAAGTACTCAAAGGCACTGTTTAATCATCTGCTTCAGAACCTTGCCCAATATAGAAATCAGGCTTACAGATCTGTAATTTCCCAGATTCTCTTCCCTTTTTTGAGGACGGAGGTATTTGCTATCTTCCCAGTTTCCTGGAATACCAGTTTTACAGGAGGTCACAAGAACCACAATTCTGGGAATTTCTGCATTCTTAGAGAATGATTTATTACCTGGTTCTGGAAAGCTTAATTTGTTAAATTAGCTCAGGGTTTTTCTACCCTCCTCTTGTGTACCTTGAACTGCAACTTCCTCTTTCCATTTGGGGCCATACAATGGTCAGTTAGGCCTTTGTTTTTCTTCTGGGAGAGATGTGAAAAGTAAAAGATGAGTTAACACAGAGGTCTTCAAACTTGGCCCTTTTATGACTTGTGGACTCAAGTCCCAGAATTCCTCAGCCAGGCAAGCTGGCTGAGGAATTCCGGGAGTTGAAGTCCACAAGTCATAAAAGGGCCATGCTTGAAGACCTCTGAGTTAACAGATTCTACCTTCTTACCATCACCTGTTGTCAGTTTATTCCTTTCTCCTGGCAACAGGCTTGACAGCCTCTTGGCCTTTCTCTCAAACTTCAGCACATTCTGAATTTAGCTGTACTGAAGTATTCCCTGCAATATTTGCTGACTGCCTGGTATCCTTTGGTTTTATGTCCTTCCTTCCATTTCCTACAAATAAGCCTTCTTGTTTTTAAAAAGATGTCCATACAGATCTCTTTAGATGTCTCTTATCTTTTTCCCCATTTTAGTAGTGTGTTAGAACAGAAATTCTAGTCCCATTTGTGGCCATTAAGGCAAGGATTACCTGTACTTTGTGCTCCCAGTTCTTTCACCTTCCTGACTGGGGCTGTGTAGTCCCTGGAGATCTGTTTAGGACCTCTTTTGTCAGAGATTTTTGTTGCTCATCTCCATATGAATTATTTGGAAGTTGATGGGATTGAAGAGGCTTGGCATCTTGTCTGTCACATCTTGGAAGACAATACCCCGGCTATAGGGTTATATCAAATCTGCACTACAGCTTTGCTCCTCTCATCACAGAATTAGCTATCACCAGAATACACTTTTTCTTCCACACAGGATTTTTCAGTTCACCAGGGCCCAAGCATCTTCTGCCCTATTCATAAACTTGGGATTGATAAGACTTGATTACAGACTGTAGATCAGTGATGGCGAACCTTTTAGAGACCGAGTGCCCAAAAACTGGCCCCGCCCCTTCTTCACTCCCCTGCCCTGCCCCACGTGCCCACAGGACTATTCACTGTCCCCAGGGCCTGCCGCAGATCGCCCAGGCAGCCCAGCAGCGCCATGGCAGCCATGCCCTCTGCCCGTGACCCACAGCATCAACTGTGTGCATTGGGGCATGAGGGCAGAGTCTTGTCTACACTGCCTGGCTGCCATGTGCTTAGCTGCGTGCTCCGTGTGAGCCACGCTCGGGGGCGACTCCTTCAGAGGGGCTGCTGGAGAGGAGAGGGTCACGGGGGGAGGCAAGGCTGGGGCAACGGTATGTGTGCCCACAGAGAGGGCTCCGAGTGCCGCCTCTGGCACCCAAGCCATAGGTTCGCCACCACTGTTATAGATTATCCTCTGGAGTAGTGTTTCTCAACCTTTGTGGCTTGAAGATGTGTGTACTTCAGCTCCCAGAATTCCCCAGTCAGCATAGCTGAACTGAAGTCACACATCTTCAAGCCGCCAAGGTTGAGAAATACTGTAATCTAGAGCAGGGGTCCCCAACCCCCAGTCCGTGGACCGATACTGGGCTGCGGCATGCCAGCAACCGGGCCACACAAACAAGCAAAGCCCCATCCATGGGATGCAGGCAGCACACAAAACCACGTCCCCTCTGGTCCACGGAAAAACCCTTCTCCACATAACCTGGTGCCCAAAAAGTTGGGGACTTCTGATCTAGAGCAAGCATCCGATACCAATTGCTGAACTTTATTGGACATGAATACCTTTTTAATTTTGCTTCTTTTGAAGAAAAGCAAACAAATCAGCTGTTCTTATTTGTAAATAAATCTTAAACCCATTGGCTTATATAGTACACACATGTGCAGTTTGCATTCCTTGGGGGGAATTTCTCTTTGTTTAAAAATCCTCCTTTGCATCTGAGTTTGACTGTTGGAATTGTAGTACTGTTATAGGACTAATAGGATTTAACAGTTGTGATAAACAATCTCTTTTCTAATTTCTGGGCAGATAAAAAGTTTCAGGCTTTGCTTCCCTGGAAAACTTCCTATTCTTCTGTCTAGCAAGATGGAACTTACCCAGGTAGGTAGTTTTCTATAGATCTGTATTTGGTTTTCTTTTGGAGAGCAAAAATGCCTAAGAGAGCTGCCCTCCTTTTGTCCTTTTTGCCTACGTGGGCAGAACTGAGGTCCATAAGCACTTTGGCTAAAAATTGATGTGTAAATTGATCCCAGGTATTAAATCTCATGACTCTTCCTCCAATGACAACTTGGGATTTTATCTCCATGTGAAGAAAATAATGTGTTGCCTTATTGCTTTAATAGAACAATAAATCCTGTGGTTAGAGTATGACAATATGGAGGCTATATAATTTTTTTTTATTCAGCTACATGTATCCTGCAGATGTATTCCAGTAAAGTTTAACCGTGGGAATTATACCAAAGGATAATAGACTTAACATTCATTAGAGGCGAGACCAGGGGTAGGCAACCTTGGCTCTTTTATGACTCGTGGACTTCAACTCCCAGAATTCCTGAGCCAGCCATGCTGAGGGGAAAGGGAGAGGTTTCCAAGCTGAGCCATGCTGGCTCAGGAATTCTGGGAGTTGAAGTCCATGAGTCATAAAAGAGCCAAGGTTGCCTGCCCCTGGGCTAGACAGCCATCCATCTGAGATGATTTTAATATGATTCCTATAAACATTCATAAATATAAATATGAATGTTTATGATTGCCATGTTCCCTTCATGTCAGTGACCCATTTTGCAACCATCACAACTTATGACCATGATAGGCAGGCTCCATTGTGGTCATAAGTCAAGGATTACCTGGGCAGTGGTTTGATTATATATATATATTTAAGTCCACTTGCTTCAACAGTTCTTCTTTGTAGCTTCTTCATTCAGTTGCAAAGTAGAAACCTATGTCCTGCCTATATCAGGACAGAGCAAGACAATCAACTGTTTGGCCTGAACTATATAAACCGTAATGCTTAGCCTTGCTTACAGTTTTCATAATTTTGCAAACTTCCTTGGTGAGCTATGATTGGGCTAAGGTAGGAATGGTAGTTCTTCTGTATGATAAGGTAAGAAAAGAAAAGAAAAGATGATAAGATAAGATAAGATAAGATAAGATAAGATGATAACCTTTATTGTCATTTTTTTACTGTGGGCACAAGGGCACACATTAAAAATGAAATTTAGTTGCCCGCTCTCAAAGTGAAACATATACATGATACACACCTAAACATACTATGTACAACATATGTATATAGACGCACACCCCTACATATACATAGCAAATAAATATTACATACTGTCCATCTTGAATATATAACGGAAGGAGGAAGCTTGAGAGTTCACAAGGTTAATGCTGTATGGAATGAAACTGTGGCTGAATCTGGATGTTCTGCTACGGATATCACGAAGCCTTCTCCCAGAAGGTAACAAGAAAAACAGGTTGTGAAGAGGATGTGTAGTGTCCCAATTAATAATAATAATAATAATGATAAAGTTGGAAGGGAACTTGGAGGTCATCTAGTCCAACCCCCTGCTCAGGCAGGAAACCCTATACCATTTCAGACAAATGGCTGTCCAGTTTCTTCTTAAAAACCTCCAGTGTTGGCGCATTCACCGCTTCTGGAGGCAGGTTGTTCCATTGGTTAATTGTTCTAACTGTCAGGAAGTTTCTCCTTAGTTCTAGGTTGCTTCTCTCTTTGGTTAGTTTCCATCCGTTGCTTCTTGTCCTGCCCTCAGGGGCTTTGGAAAATAGCTTGACTCCCTCTTCTTTGTGGCAGCCCCTGAGATATTGGATCACTGCTATCATGTACCCCCTCGTCCTTCTCTTCATTAAACTAGACCAGTGGTTCTCAACCTGTGGGTCGGGACCCCATTTGGGATCGAATGACCATTTCATGGGGGTCGCCAAACCAGGCTGGCCACCATTTTCTTCCCTTTTCCCTAGCTGTCCTACTCCCTCTTATTGGTGGCCACACCCACTTGGGGGTCACCACAACATGGGGAACTGTATTATGGGGTCACGGCATTAGAAAGGTTGAGAACCACTGAACTAGACATACCCAATTCCAGCAACCGTTCCTTGTATGTTTTAGCCTCCAGTCCCCTGATCATCTTTGTTGCTCTTACAGACCCTGCTCAAACAACTCTTTATTATGAAATAAAGATGTCATTTCTTTGTGGTGTAGGTGGCATTTGAAGAGGTTGCTGTGTATTTCACAGAGCAGGAATGGGCCTTGTTAGATATGGGTGAAAGAGCCCTCTACACGGATGTCATGCAGGAGAATTTTGAACATCTGATATCCCTGGGTGAGCATCAGAACTCTTGTTTTCTATATTATTAAACACCGGGGGTTTTAGATGCATGCAGACTCTCTTTTAGAGAGGCATAGACAAGCTAGTTACTGTCTCATGTTAATGTTTTCTGTAATTTCCAGGCATCCTTCTTGCTCTGAAAGAAAGCAAAATCACGCCTTGTCTACTTTTGGTGCCACCATGTTCTAGCACCATGGCTTTTCGCCAGGTAAGTTAATAATAATAATGATGATGATGATGATGATAATAATAATAATAATACAGTTGGAAGGGACCTTGGAGGTCATCTAGTCTAACCCCCTGCTCAGGCAGGAAACCCTATACCATTTCAGACAAATGGCTGTCCAGTCTCTTCTTAAAGATTTCCAGTATTGGAGCATATATACGTCAAGCTATACTTGGGAGAACAAGATGTAGAAGGAAACATGTGTCTCTGTAACGTGCTTTACTCGCGTGAAAAAAGTGGAAATGTGCTCGTTGTGTAACAATATACTGTATTGTTAACAAGGCTCAACAATCTGAAAGGGAAACATGTATATTTTCCTTCCTTTACATTAATTGCTGTTTTTTTTTAAAAAAAACTGGTGATTTTGGCTGAGGTCAGACCCTTTTTAGGTAAGCACCGTTTATGTTTTTACTCACTCTGCCTGCGTGAACTATGTCCCAGGAGTTGCTTGTTGAGCCACATTTCTGGAATGTCAGAAGAGACAAAGTTTAAAGGTGCTGTTTCTATGTAGCTGCACTAAGACTACATAATGGGCTCCCCCCTGACATTTAAACTATCTCCTCAGTAACTTAAGGCAGCATTGCTGGCTGTGGAATTCTGGGAGTTGAAGTCCTCATGCCTTAAAATTGTCAAGTTTGGGAAACACTGACTTAAGGTGATTAAAAACAGCTTTTTTGCGGAGCCTTTCAGTAAAATCACCCATACCTCTTGTTCTTCTTCTTATTTTTTCCCCAGTTTTGATTTTATGTTTGCAGTTTGGATGGTAGGTTGTTTAAATCCTGTGGTTATTTTTATTGTGGCATTGTGATTGCCAAGATTGTGGCAGAATAAAAATAAATCAAATAAATTATAGTTATCTACATATACTGTAATCAGGGCTATGTTTTCAACTAAAACCATAACCTCGATTCTGGGTGCTGTTGAGTTTGTGGGGCAGGAGAGGGGGAAAAAAATGAAGGAAAGAAAAGATATTACAGCCAAACTGTATTATTCAGTAGTGTTAAGAGCAGTTATAATTCATCTTCAGTTTTTTGTCTGCTCAGAGATTATTCATTTATTTTCCTTTATCTAGTAATAATCTAATATTAGAGGTGCATAGCCTGAGACTGGAAGACCACAACTATTCCGCTAGTCAAATTTTAATTTTTAATATGAAAGAATAAAATATTAAACACACGATTTGGAATTGATCTTATCTGTATTAAATTTAGATCATATGTAGATGAAATGCAGTCAAACAGAATGTTAGTCCTTGATGTGCCACACTGGTTTTTGTTTTTTGTGGCCCCAAAAATCACTGAAAGCATAGCCTCTAGCCTAGAAAAATTGGATCATAACCTGCAGTTAGTCACTATGAGCAGGAGAAAGGCACTGCTGCTCTTATCACCCTACCCAGATTGTTTGTTTGGTGGATTCTTCCTTCAATTATTATTATTATTAATAATAATAATAATAATAGTAGTAGTAGTAGTAGTAGTAGTAGTAGTAGTAGTAGTAAAGTTGGAAGGGACCTTGGAGGTCATCTAGTCCAACCCCCTGCTCAGGCAGGAAACCCTACACCATTTCGGACAAATGGCTGTCCAGTCTCTTCTTAAAAACTTCCAGTGTTGGAGCATTTACTGCTTCTGGAGGCAGGCTGTTCCACTGATTAATTGTTCTCACTGTCAGGAAGTTTCTCCTTAGTTCTAGGTTGCTTCTCTCCTTGATTAGTTTCCACCCGTTGCTTCTTGTCCTGCCTTCAGGTGCTTTGGAAAATAGCTTGATTCCCTCTTCTTTGTGGCAGCCCCTGAGATATTGGAACACTGCTATCATGTCCCCCTTGTCCTTCTCTTTGTTAAACTAGACCACAGGTCGGCAACCTGCGGCTCCGGAGCCGCATGCGGCTCTTTGAGCCTTCCCCTGTGGCTCCCAGCCTCCTCTGCCTTTGCAGAGAGAGACAGAGATAGAGAGAGGCAATTGCACTTCCCTGCTTCTCTCTCTCTCTGTGTGTGTGTGTGTGTGTGTGTTTGTGTGTATGTGTAAAAGAGAGTGTACTCACAGTGTTCTCCGAGGAGCTGAAAAGCTTTCTGGGCGGAGCTCCTCCCTTTGCTGCGTCTCTGAAGGAAGCAGGAAGCAGGAAGGGCAGGAGAGAGCTAGCTAGCCCAGCTAGGCTGACTCAGGAATTCTGGGAGTTGAAGTCCATGAGTCATAAAAGAGACGAGGTTGCCTACCCCGGAGGTTGTTGGACAACAGCTTGAAGCTTGCCAGGTGATCAGCAGATAGGAGGGGGGGGGAGAAAGAGAGAGAGAGAAAGAGAGAGGGGGGGAGAGAGAGAGAGTGGGGGAAGAGGAGTGGCAGACCAAGGGCAGATAGAGAGGGAGGGAGAGAGAGACCCTTTTGACGTCTAAAATGAAGATAACACTGCATATATCCTTTTTTTATCTTTGTGTGTATGTAATTTTATTCTCTTAAAGCATTCTCTTGGTGATCATTGTTTTAATACTATGGGTATTCCCAAGAGTCATATTTTTACTTTTATTTTTAATTTGTATATGTGTGTGTGTGTGTGTGTGTGTGTGTGTATGCACACACACATACATACACACACACACACACACACATACCTATAATAAAGGTAAAAAAGGATATATGCAGTGTTATCTTCATTTTAGATATCAAAAGGGTTTTGCGGCTCCCAGTGTTTTGTTTTTGGTGGGAAACGGGTCCAAGTGGCTCTTTGAGTGTTTTGGGTTGCCTACCCCTGAACTAGACATACCCAATTCTAGCAACCGTTCCTTATATGTTTTAGCCTCTTGGCCCCATTCCAAACTACCATGTATTTTTCAGGCTGGGCAATGGATGACTTGTGGGGTTGCTGGAGAGGGTCTATCAGGAATTAAAGATGTGCCTGTTCCCAATGTAGATCTCATTTGAGGAGGTGGCCATGCATTTCTCTGAGCAAGAGTGGGCATTGCTGAATATGAATGAAAGAGCCCTCTACAAGGATGTCATGCAGGAAAACTATAAGCATATATTGTCCCTGGGTAAGTATTATGCCTCCTGTTGTCTCCTCTATTATTAAAACATGGATTTTTTTAAGATTCCATGTGACATGGTTTACCTAAACAACCAATCAGGCAATGAGACACATGAACAAGATTATGAAGGGCCAGGGCATTTCCATTTTAACGAAGAACATGTAAGACATTGTTTTTTTCCAGCAGTAATTTATTTTTTATTTATTATATTTTGGAACCGTCCATCTTCCTGTTTGGGAGTGCCTGTGAAAGTAGGACTCAGGGAAGGAATGGGAGAAAGAAGATTAATGCCTTTGAATTATGGATTTTTGGAGGCGATTACTAAAAGCACATGGATTGATCCACAACTGTTGATCAACCCTTAACCAAACAGAGGCCAGTTGATCCCTTGAAGCAAAGATCAACAAGAAAATGCTCACCTATGTTGACAGATGATGTGAGGGATGAAACGATAGAGTTATTATGCTTGACAAGGATGAAGAGAGAAGCAGAAAAGGAATAAAATAAAATAGATGACCAGGACCAATAAGATTTCTGGGTAACTTTCAGATATTGCCAAAGGCAAGCTAAGATGCTGAGCACTTGGTCTTAGAATCACAAGGAGTCAAGCCTGCTTTGATGTCATCTAATCAATGTTACTGAAGAAAACATACCACGTATGTTCTCCCTGATCTTTTATACGACAACCGCGTAGTATATTCACATTCCTCCGCAGTTCCTAATGCAGCATGCTGTTTATAAAGCCAGCTAAAATTGGTGTGTCCTGTTTACAGGTAGTCCTCGACTTACAACCATTTGTTGAATGACTGTTCAGAGTTAAAATGACACTGAAAAAAGTGACTTAAGACCAATTCTCACATTTACGACCACTGCAGCACCCTCATAGCCATGGGGTCAAATTTCGTGTGCTGGGCAACCAGCACACATTTACGATGGTTTCAACATGTCAGTATCCTGCACTTGTCATTTGCCACTTTCCTAGAGAGCTTTGGGCAAGCAAAATCGATGGGGGAGGCCAGATTTGCTTAACGACAACATGATTCACTTAGCAACTGTTACGATTTGCTTAACAGCCATGACAAAAAATGTCATAAAATGGGGCATGACTCACTTAACAACTGCCTTGCTTAGCACTGGAAGTTCTGGGCCCAGTTGGGCTCAACCACCTCTAATGTTCCGACTTCCTTGATATATTTTATACTCTATGTCCAGGACATGTCCAGTGAGTTCCTGGTGGTTTCCCACTTAGGGGGTGATTGGTCTCAGTCCTGCTTCATTCAGCAATATGGCTGCCATGCATGCTTTCGGAGTTTGTTCATTAGGATGAGATTTGTTTTGCTGACAGGAAAAAGAGGGGGGAAATCCTTCCCCTAGGTCAGGGGTGGGCAACCGTGGCTCTTTTATGACTCGTGGACTTCAACTCCCAGACTTCCTGAGCCAGCCATGCTGAGGGGAAAGGGAGAGGTTTCCAAGCTGAGCCATGCTGGCTCAGGAATTCTGGGAGTTGAAGTCCACGAGACAGAAAAGAGCCAAAGTTGTCTACCCCTGCTTTAGGCAGCTAATGTCCACTGACCTGAAAAAGAGGAGAAGAGCTGGGTATTATATTACACTGCAAAAGTAGACTGGCTGTTTCTGCCTCTCTCTGAGCAGGCTTCCCAATGGCTCAGGCTGGCATGGCCACCCGCACGGAGCAAAGGGACGGGCTGTGGAGGTTGAAATTTCAGGAATTTTGGAAGAACCAGTCCTTGACAAAATTCATCCCAGGTGAAGTGCGGCTAAAATAATCTGAAGTAATAATTACATTTCTACTCTACGTGTTTGGTCCTTATACATATAATAATTTGTTTATAGGGGAAAAAAAGGAAACATGCATATAGGAACAATATGTCTAACTATCTCTTATAGTAGTATAAAAACTTTGACTTTTTGCTGGTGTTTGGTTTGCAAATCTGCTGAACGTTTGATATCTCACCCTGGGTTAGGAATGCTTTTGATTCATAAAGCTGACCTTGATTCTCTGCCTTCCTGTTGTACTTCGTACATGGTCTAAAGTCCAGACACTTCCTTTGCAGGAGATATTTCTCAACCGGGAAGCCTCACCACCACACCACCTTTCGGAAGATTGCTGGGTCATTCACAAGTGACGGACTCCCTGGATTCTGACCTTCATTACAACAGAGAACTCCAAGAGGAGAAGCAGATTGTCCAGGGCAGCTTTGCTGAAACTGTTCCCTTAAGAAAAAGCATCCAGGCTGCAGAATGTCCTCTGGCTGATGTAGGAGAAAGGAAGGATTCTTGTCCTAAATGTGGGAAAACTTTCTGTCACAAATCGGCACTCACTGCTCACTTGAGAATCCACACCGGAGAAAAGCCGTATCACTGCCAGGAGTGTGGGAAAAGCTTTAACCAGAGCTCGGCCCTCACTCAACATCAGAGGATTCACACTGGAGAGAAGCCCTACGGCTGTGTAAGTTGTGGCAAAAGATTCAGTCAAAGCTCCGCTCTGACCCAGCACCAGAGGATCCATACTGGGGAAAGGGCCTACGCCTGCCTCGACTGTGGGAAGAGCTTCATTTACCAGTCAGCTCTGATTCGGCATCGGCGAATCCACACGGGAGAGAAGTGCTACATGTGTCCTGATTGTGGAAAAGGTTTCAACCAAAGCTCTAACCTGATTACACATCGGAAAATCCACAAAGGTATGGAAGGTTGGTGGACGGCCTCCTTGAGAGCATCGTTCTTCTGAAAGCAAACCGTTCCACCAGTCGGTTGTTCCAACTGTGGAACAGCTTGCCTTCAGAAATTGTGGGTTCACTGGAGATTTTAAAGAAGAAATTGGACAGCCATTTGTCTAAAATGGTATAGGGTTAGGCCCGGAGGGAAAGAGAGCAGGTTCCAAATTGGTGCGTGCGCATGCACGCCCGCAAACGGTGCTGTGTGCGCTGGCATACTGGCGGCCCTGTTTGTGCATGCGCAAATGAGCTGCGCACACTCACCCGGCGCTAGCGGCCCCATTCATGCATGTACGCATGTGTGAATGGGGCTGCAGGCACTAGTGCAAGTGGCTGGGAGTGCGTGCATGCACCGGCCAGCCATTTCCGCAGCCTGCTGGCCAAGAAGCCGTAGCCCAGCGGTGGGCCGCAACCCATAGTTTGGGGACCCCTGTTATAGGGTCTCCTGCTTGAGCAGGGGGTTGGACTAAAAGATCTTCAAGGTCCCTTCCAACTCCATTCTGTAATTCCTGTACAAGTAGTCCTCAACATAAAAAAGTTCATTTAGTGAAGGTTCAAAATTACCACAGCACTGAAAAAAAGTGACTTAATGACCACTTTTCACACAGCCGTGGCAGCATCCCCTTGATCACATGATCAAAATTCGGATGGTTGGCAACTGGCTCATATTCATGATGGTTGCAATGTCCCGCGGTTATGTGATCAGCTTTTGTGATCTTCTGACAAGCAAAGTGAATGGAGAAATCCAGATTCACTTAACAATCACTGGCCTTCTACCTGGCCAGGTGCCCTTCAGATGAATGGGGAATCCAACTCTCTTCATCCAAATTGGGAATTCTGGGAGTTGCAGTCCAACACATCTGGTGGCTGCCATTTTAGGAAAGGCTGAGTGAGCTAATTCCCCCAAAACATTGAAGATTCTTACCTCATACGCTTGACCAGTATGTTGTATAACCATAATAATAGCATCCGCCTATCCCAGGTCCTTGGGAAAGACTTGATAGTTGGATAAAAATGCTAAATCCAGTCTAAATATCTGGCTGGCTATGTGACCAACCATAATTTTTTAAATCTATATGCTGCCCAACATGCAGTGACACATGTTATTGCTCTTTTTTCTTTGCTCTTGTTTGATTAAGTGATTCTCAGCCTTCCCTCTGATATTGAAGACTGGCTGATCTAATCAGATCAATGCTATGTATATGCCATTTTTCCACTGATTTGCTCCTTACTTTGCGCCATCTAATGATAATATACATTTAATATGTTTGACTTTTGCAGAAACAATTTTTTCAGTTAAAATTTTTATTTATTTAGAAGATTTACATGTGACCAAGTTGTGTAGTTATGATTCCAAGCGATGTACACCCAATACAAATCTGAACAGAAAAACAGAGATTGCAAATAAGAAACCTTACACTCAGAGTCAAAAGAAATGAAATCCTGTAACCAACACAACAGAAATAAACTAGACTTCTTGGTTGTATGAAAGATTTTCAGAAAAATTACATCAATAAAGGATAATGTAACAGTCTAAGGGCAGGGCAGCTATCCAAAACTTTAGATCTAGCTATTTATTTATTTAATTTTTTTATTCAGATCTCTCATTTGTTATTTTTACAAATAACTCAAGGCAGAAAACATATCTAATATGCCTTTCTCCTCTTATTTTTCCCACCACAACCCTGTAAGATGGATTGGACTTAGAGAGAGAAAGTGACTACCAGGAGTAGGCAACCTTGCCTCTTTTATGACTCGTGGACTTCAACTCCCAGAATTCCTGAGCCAGCCATGCTGAGGGGAAAGGAAAAGGTTTCCAAGCTAAGCCCTGCTGGCTCAGGAATTCTGGGAGTTGAAGTCCACGAGTCATAAAAGAGCCAAGGTTGCCTACCCCTGGACTAGCCCTAAGTCACCCAGCTGGTTTTCATGGCTAAAGTGGGACTTCACCCATTTCCCACTTTCCAGCCTGGTGCCTGCTAGGCCTGCAAACAAACTACATGGTGGCTGAAGTGTAATTTTTGCCAAACTGGATATTTACTGAATTCCCAGCCAGGACAGCCATTGTTGAGCATTTGATGGAGGGGGTTTGTTTAGCATTACGTATGAAGGGCTTCATTTTGTGGTAAAATAAAAAAATCTATGAAGAAAGGGATTTCCTGGCCCAAATCTCTACTTCCAAAAGGAGTAGTTCTGTGAGATTTCATACATGAATCATCTCTGCTTTGTGGCATTAGCAATATCTTCCAATACACTAGAAGGACATAAGAATTTGCCCCTTTTTTGGTCTGCTCTTCAGGGTCTAATAAACTGGCATTTCTTACCAGTTTCTTGAGCTTGAACCCAGACCAGCATGCAAAATGTGTCCTTTGTCACAGAGAAGTGATTCCCATAGCGAGCTGTTTTTTTGCTGTATTTGTAGTTTCTACCTGACATTCTGTTTTTCTGTTTTGTTTTTTTGTCTGTTTATCCTGAAGGTAATGGAACAACCTACAGGAATGACAAAAATAATTCTGAGCTTGAAAATGGTGTGCAGTTAGAACCGCATAGCAACACTTATAGGACACTCCAGCAAGCTTGTCCTCAGAGTTCTCCCCTGGAAAAATGCCTTTTGGACTGGAAACTTTCCAAGAGAAACCCTTCAGATCAGGCCCAGGCAGCACCTGTGCTTAGCATAGGAAGTTTGATATCTCAGAAGGACACCGTAAGAAAAGTAGGCATTCCTAGGGTGAAACGGCCACTTATCTGTCACGTCTGTGGGAAGAACTTCAGATACAGCTCCCATCTGGTCAACCACCAGCGGATCCACACGGGAGAGAAACCCTATCACTGCACAGACTGTGGGAAAAATTTCATTCAGAACTCAGCGCTTAAAAGGCACCAGAGGAGTCACCGAGGTGACAGGCCCTATCGATGTTCAGATTGTGGGAAAAGCTTTAGTCGGAATGCCCATTTGGCCAAACACCAAGGGATTCACACTGGGTTAAAACCTTACGAGTGTCTGGACTGTGGGAAGAAATTCAGTGTGAAGATGAACCTCGTGATTCACCAGCGAATTCACACAGGAGAGAAACCGTACACGTGCTTGGAATGTGGGAAAAGCTTTAGCCAAAGGGCTCACTTCATTATCCACCGGAGAATTCACACGGGAGAGAAGCCTTACGAATGTCCAGATTGTGGGAGAGCCTTCCGTGTGAGCTCACACTTGGTTACACATCAGAAAATCCACATGGCAAAGACTTCTTTCATATGTCCTGACTGTGGGAAAAGTTTTAACGGGAGCAAGCAGTTCGTTCAGCATAAGAGGTGTCACGCCACTGGTGAAAAAAGTCCCCTGCCAAATTCAGGGCTAACTATTAAGAGTGAGCTCTGAATTTCCTTATTAGGAGTGAATTTCTGGTTCAATCAGCCCTTGAAGTTGAAGAGGGCATTTCTGTGTGAAGGAATCAAAGGAGGCAAAACGTCTCCCAGCTGTCTCTTCTAATGGCCAATGATGAGTCTTTTTCTGCGCACTGAGCTGGAATCAAGGCAGTTTGGACAGGAGATTTTTCTCAACTTTTAAAACTGTTGGGACAGAGTTGAGAGCCAAAGACAGACAATACCATGGTGGGCTTGGGCATGGAAAGACCTGATTTCAGCCATTACACAAACTAATCTTATTCAGAAAACTGAGAATAGATGAAGCAGAGAAAAAAGCTTGGGTCTACTCTCTTTGAATTTTTTTTAGATCAAGAACGGAGTGCCACAAATAAGATGCTGTACTAGTCCAAGAAGAGAACCATCCAGTGGAATCGTCAGGCATCTCCACCGCTTCTGAACAGCATCCAGGGTAGCAAGGAAAGGACGGAGGAACTAGGAACAGCTTGGTTTCCTAGAGAGGACACTTCTTATGATTGCACTGACTGCCAGCTTTGGCGAACAGAACGGGCACTGCTCATGGCATCCACCAAGTGGGCCTTTGCACTGAATTGAAGGAGGGTGAATTTGTGAAATACCACTAAGGCTGGCCAAGGTATTTTATTATTTGAAGTGAAGAACAAGGTGTCTGGCCCTCATTCTGTTTACACCACCCCAGCTATTTTCATAGCTGGGATTTTATTTCAACTGTGGCAATTAGACATCTTTTTGTGCTAGGCCAATAGGTGGCAGTCCAGCTTAGGGGGTAGAGGAGATTGTGGGGAGGAGGGCTGCTTGCTGCCAGAATCTGTAGAATCTGTGCATTGATGATGTTTCCTAATTTGGGTAATGAAACATCTGCAAGAAAACAACCAAGCTCAGAGAGCACCAAGGACTCCACAGTCTGTAGAATGTGTCTCCTGAGAAAGTCCGCCTAGCCCAGGGGTAGGCAACCTTGGCTCTTTTATGACTCGTGGACTTCAACTCCCAGAATTCCTGAGCCAGCTGGCTCAGGAATTCTGGGAGTTGAAGTCCACGAGTCATAAAAGAGCCAAGGTTGCCTACCCCTGGCCTAGCCTCAACTTTGCAGGCGCACAGCCAGAGGTACCAGGGCTGTATGTGGCTCCCCAAAGCCTAGCATATGCCTTCCACCTCTAAAATTTGACAGCAGATTGCAACTGTTAGTGTAACAGAAAAGGGAAGTAATGATATGTAACTAATTTAATGTGATTTTAATTACATATAAACTGCATTCAATCGTATTTAACTACTGTCCTTGCCTAACCGTTGTGTTTTGGGTGTGGACTCTGAACTGCAATCAAGAAGTCAAGCACAAACATTAGCCTGAGAAAGGGTGTGTGTGTGTGTGTGTGTGTGTGTGTGTGTGTGTGTGTGTGTGTGTGTGTGTGTGTGTGTGTCTGCTGTGCCTGAGAATAGTGCAGATCCTATTTTAATGTAATTAATGACATTAAATGAAGTAATTTCTGTCCCATGAATTGGATTCAGAAGTGTGTCTCGGGGGAGGGGAGGAAAAAACCCTCCAAATTCTGCCTCTTTCATTAGCATGACTTTATATTTTGTCTTTACTATCACCAAGAAAAGAAAAGTAGCTTCTATACATGTGATAAAATGAAGCTAATTTGGCTAACATTTAACTTGACTGGAGTCTCTATTCCCAAATCCAAAATGTTATTTTTGAACTATTACTGTATTTTAGTGTTGTAGAGGGGATGGAGATTTTTTTGGCCATTCAGGAAATTGCTTAGAGTATAGAATTTTGTGAATGCAGTTTTGTGAAAATGATCCTTTTCAGATTTTTTTTTCAATTTTTGCATATCTTTCACTATGTCGTCAGAGCTTCATGTGGGTCTTGTTGATATATAAAGGGAATCTGAGTGGACAAATAACATCAGTGTTGGGTGCTTATTTCGGTGATTTTGTAGCCATATATAACGCAGTGTACAACTTTGGGCAGTCCAGCCAATGAAATTAAAAAGGGCCAGTGGTGTGAATAATTTATTAAACAATCAGGATTGACTTGGGCCATCTCTGCTGTATAGGATACTCTCAAACGTTTGATCTCCTCTTCCTTGTAAAGTTCTCACTTCAGAGATTCTACAAGCATACCATGCCCTACCGATAGCTCAAGCTTGAACTGTGGGGTCCTTGGTACTCTCTGAGCTTCATTGTTTTCTTGTTGACGTTTCATTACCAAATTCGGTAACATCATCAGTGCCCTGCAAGAAAATAACCAAGCTCAGAGAGCACCAAGGGCCCCACAAACCATGCCCTGCTAGAAAGAAAACATGAAGACTTCTATAAAAAAAGATCTTTGATGACGATCAGCCTGGAAAAATTTATAAAACTATTTCCAAATTCCCCTAGCCCTTCACCAATCCACAATCAGAGCTGACGAAATGACTTATCTGAGACAATAGTCACTCTTATCGAGAACGACTGTTCTGCCAACATCATTACAAGAGCAGGAACTCACAAAAGAAAAAAGAACAATATCCAGTGATCTGTAGGCCTCTTACCTTGTTCAAATGAGTCCATTATTAAAAAAATAATTGTATTCATGGGAAAATAGAAAGGCATTTTATTAGCATTATTTGCCAAGAACAATACTGGTACTTAACATTGCCAAAACGCACTTGGGTGACCTTCTAGATCTTAGGAGAATTGTTTCATGGATAGATTAATAAAAATGGGATTGCTTAAGGCTCATGGGTGCCTTCACCTCTGGCAGAAACCAAACCAATTATTTTGTTGAAAATCTCACATCCATTTTCAAGCATTGCGATTGTAGCCCCAAGGCCTGAAGGTGTTATGATGCCTCAAAACCAAAATAAGCTGTGAGGAACTTCCAGTTTGATGTCGTAGTGACACTGGCGCAGAAATGCGCCCTGCAGGGCGCCCTATAAGGACCTAAAATTGCCCCAGAGAGGCAATGAAGGAGGAGAGACAGTGGTTGATCCGTTTGATCTGAGGAAGCCCTCCAAACTGGCAGGGGAAAGATTGGCTGTACTCCTGTAGCCAGCCTCCAGCTACTGACAACCAAAAAAAGAAGCACTAATTAGCAGATCGTAAACAGTGTGTTTGGAACTAAGTGAGAGTATTGATCCTTTCTTTACTATTTTACAACTGGATTTCCTGGAAAAGGCTCCCAAGAAGCTAAAAACCTCCAAATGTGAGAAGGAAGGGGATTGCAGCCCCACCCTTCCAGAGGAACAGAAGTGGCGTTTTATTTTATTTTATAGGGGACAGAAACATTTAATGCTCAAGTGGAAGTAATATAAAGCTATAGTTTTAACAAATTTGAGAACTGAGAAAATTGTTAAGATTTTCTCTTTGAAAAAATACAGGGGTGAAATATAAGAAATCAACCTTCTATTTTAAGAGTCGGAAAATGGATATTGAATGACATCTAGGGGTGGACTAGAGTATAACACCACAGCTGCAATGACTGATACAGACCTGGCAAGAAGCCTAGAAATAGATAACAACCTACTTTCTTTATTGCTTGGTGACTTTTAACTTGACAGAGAAAGCTGGCAACAAGAGAAAAATATTTTAGCATACTTACTACACTGTGATAACCTAATTGTTTTGAAACCTGTTGACCTTCTTGGATTATAAACATATACTGAGCTCTGACTTTTAATCTTAAGAACTATTTGGAGAGAAAGAAAAAATTGACTTCTGGCTACGTTTGTCTGGGGGAGGTTTTTGGATTACTCTTAGGGTGGTTGAATGTTTTAAAAACTTTGAATATTTTGGATTGTAAATTTCGGCTGATTGACAGTTTTTGGATGCTTGAGCAGAAGGAATACTACAAAATATTGTTTTCAGTGGTGGACTTATATATTGGAACTTATATATTGGAACTTATTGGATTATAAAGGCTGTATATAAAGACCAGAAGAACCAGATGAGACTTTGTCTTATGGACATTAAGACTGGTGGTATAAGACAAGATTAGTATGCGGGAATCACAACAGTTCTGATAGAATATCTGGAGGGGGGGAAATAAAATGGATCCTTTATATCTAGACAAAAATGGTAGGAAAGCATACTCCCATCTAAAGCCCCCAACCAGGTTTACCAGGGATTTGTAGAAGTCACGCCTCAAGAAGAAGTAAACATTTTTCAGAATGAAATATATTCTGTTACAATTATTTCACATAAAGAAGATGCAAGAAGAAATCATGATGAGATTAAAAACAACTTTGATAATATAAATGAGCAAATCTCTAACTTAAACTCACAACTAGAAAGTTCCCAGAAAATGACTACAAAGAATAAACAAACAAGTCAGAAAACAGAAGATGAACCAGAGGAAATTGATCTAAAGACACAAGATATAAAAGAAGGGAAAC
The DNA here is from genome assembly GCF_016545835.1 of Crotalus tigris. Classification (NCBI taxonomy): domain Eukaryota; kingdom Metazoa; phylum Chordata; class Lepidosauria; order Squamata; family Viperidae; genus Crotalus; species Crotalus tigris. The sequence goes on from NW_024097425.1 coordinate 300,330, forward strand.
ATAATTTGGCACAGACAAATAAAAATTTGCAAGATTTAACCACTACAATGGAAATGGAAAAGGCATCTTATTCTTTAGGTTTTCAAAATATACCTGTGTATAAGGAAGACGAATTTAAAAAACAGATCATAAACCTGTTAGGGGAAATGTCAGAAATTGGAAGACAAAAAATAAAAAGAGAAATTGAGGGAAAAGGAAAGTGGGAGCTTAATTAATACAACTGGGCAGAATTCCTCTTCAAAAATACCCTACTTAAATTGTTTTTCCCATTCCAAGCAGTATTTACAAAAACGAAGGAAGAATTTGTTGGTGATTTAATTACTTTGGCCTGGAAAGTTAATTGGCAAAGAAAGAAAGCTAGAGTTAGACTCAAAAAACAGAAGATCTGACATATCAGATGGGGTATTATATAAACCAATATTTGCTTGAATATGGGCAAAAGAATAGATAATACATAGATATAGATTTTTAGAATAGTAAAGATATGATTTATAATTAGAATAGTACTTTTTTGATATGGGAATTATAAAAACACTAGGATGGCTTATATAAATGAAACCTTCGGCTACACAAATATAACTAACTGAGAAAATCATAACTGACAAAGTTATTTTGAATACTAATGAGAAATTAAACAAGAGCTCGAAAAACAGGACACTGATTTAATAAGGACACTTTGTTTGCAAATACAATTTAAATATAAAGTGATTAGAAAAGAGGTTATAAATTGATACTATTATTATTTGTATAACACTAGATAAATATGAAGAGGATGTGTGTATATCTAATTTTGTATCTATTAATAGTAGTAAGTACTGTATTTGTTTAAGGTTGAGAAAATGAAAATATCAGGGGGAGACAATGGGATCAAAAAAACCCCACTGGATTGTGTAACACTGAATACATTTATACCGAAGTTAAGATGCAACATTGAGTCACAAATGTACCCAGACATCACATTTGTTTACTAACCATTTATGATTTGTAATAATAGAAAATCAATAAAACACATATAAAAAAAGACCAAGATAAGCTACTATCATTGAAGGATATAATAATATAAAGAATTCTGCTTTATACTAGAAAATATAAAAAAGCTGGCAATTTGCATGCAGCTAGATGGTCACCCTAAACTTAAAATCATGTTTATAAGAGAATGGGAGAAGAAGGAGGAAGGGAGGGAGGGAAGAAGGAGGAGGAGGAGGAGGAGGAAGAAGAAGAAGAACAAGAAGAAGAGGAGGAGGAGGAGGAGAAGAAGAAGAATCTCAGTAATGTGAAACAAGAAGAAGAAGAAGAATCTCAGTAATGTGAAACATCTGCCCAGAGTCTCCAACAATGAGCTGGGCGGTCCATATAAATTTTTTAATACATAAATCTGAACCTGAACTTCTCAGTAAAGTTGTGTAAGGGCTACAAAAAGTAAGTTATACTAGAAAAACATTCAAATACAGGTAGTCCTCGACTTACAACAATGAGCCCAAAATTTCTGCTGCTGAGTGAGATAGTTAAACACTGTCTCCCCTCCAAAAACAGCACTTTTCCATATTCATTCACCCTAGGTTCACACAATTCATTTAACCATAATGTATAAAAGTTGTGGTGGCACGGTGGTTAGAATGCAATATTGCAGGCTCACTCTGCCCAGTCAGAAGTTCAATCCTGACTGGCTTAAGGTTGACTCAGCCTTCCATTCTTCCGAGGTCAGCAAAACAAGGATTCAAATTATTGGGGGCAATAGGCTGATTCTGTAAACCAATCAGAGAATACTGAAAAGCACTGTGGGGCAGTATGTAAGTCTAATTGCTATTGTTATTGCTAGTAAACAAGCCACCATTGTCTGGGTTCACACACCACCCTAGGCCAAAAGCAAACAAATGTGAAGACTTGGTATAATGTATGAACCACATTACAGATAATGGTTGACTTACAATCATTTGTTTAGTGATCAAAGTTATAACAGCACTGAAAAAAACTGACTTATGGCCAGTTTTCACACTTAAACCGTTGCCACATCCCCATGGTCACATGATCAAAATTCAGACACTTGGCAAGTGGCAAGTTCACCGTTCCAGGATCATGTGATCACCATTTGAACCAGCTTCCAACTTCAGCGGCCCATAAAGTCACTAAAATTAAAGAAAGCTAGGCCTTATTAGGGATTTAGTTGGAGGTCAATTCTTTTTATTTTGCACATCTTCATCTTCCTTGGGGATTAAATAAAAACTGTTAAGGTTCACACATTGGCCTACACTTTTGGCAGCCAAGTAAAGCACCAACTTTATTTATCATATTCTGCTTTCTGTTTATTCAATATTCAAGCGGCTTACAGCATAGGAACTATAGCAGAACTGAATCAGACATTTTAAGTTTCAACAATATTTTGAACTATGCCTCATGACTGGCATTTCTTGATGACTATCCTAAACAACTGGAATCCCCCAGATGTGTGACTTTGAAAAAGCCCCTTTCCCACTGTTACCGTATCTTTTCGTACGTTCGGCTGCCACAATACGTTAAAAATTAGGATTTTGCAATAGCAAGTAAGCAAGTAAAAGTATGCAAATATATTTTGTGTTACATTATTCTGGGGAGATGCAAGAAAAGATGCAAGTTTCCTTGTTGCAGAATTTGAACTTAATACATTTTCTTCACCCCACTCTTAAAAGAGAAAAATTTTAAAAATCAGGGTCCTTTTAATAATGAAATCCTTTCATACAAGACATGGAATACAGGTAGTCCTTGACTTAAAACCATTCATTTATTGCCCAAAGTTCAACAGCACTGAAAAAAGTGACTTATGACTACTTTTTATACTATCAACTGTTGCAACTTTTTCGCGGTCACATGATCAAAATTGGATGCTTGTATTTATGACGGTCGCAATATCCCAGGGATCACCTTTGGTGATCTTCTGACAAGCAAAGACAATGGGGAAGCCAGATTCACTTAACAACCAGGTTACCAACTTCACAACTGCAGTGATTTACTAAGAATTGTGGCATGAGAGGTCATAAAATGGGACAAAATTCACTTAACAACTGTCTTGCTTAGCAATGGAAAATTTGGGCTCAATGGTGGTCGTAAGCCGAGGACTACTTCTACATTCTTTGCTATGTCTGTTTTTACCTTGGCTTTCCTTACTGCAAACATTTGGACTTTCTAGCAAGATTTCCAGAATAAGCCCTATATTTATCTTTTTTTTTTTTTTTTAAGCATCTTGAGTAGCTACTCAGAATCCCACCCACTACATTTCCTACTGAGAATAGTTTAAGGCTGTCTCTCTTTCGTGGATTTTCCGATGCTTGGTAAGATTTGAACTTACACTAAAATTTCTACCACACTCTGGGCACGTGTAAGGTTTCTCTCCCGAGTGTACTCTGTGATGAGTGATCAGATGTGAATTGTTACGGAAAGTCTTCCCGCACTCAAGACACGTGTAAGGTTTCTCTCCTGTGTGAAGTCTCTGATGACCCACCAGGACTGAACTGTAAGAAAAGCTCTTCCCACATTCGGGGCATGTGTAGGGTTTTTCTCCTGTGTGGATCCTCTGATGCGTCACCAGGTGGGAGTTTGTATTGAATTTCTTGCCGCAGGTGTTGCACTGATAGGGTTTTTCCCCAGTGTGAATTCTCTGGTGTATGATGAGGTCTGCACTGCGGCAGAAGTTTTTGCCACACTCCAGACACAGGTAGGGCTTCTCGGTCATATGGATTCTCTGATGACTCAGAAGACCAGACTTCACGCTAAAAGTTTCAGGGCAGTCGGAGCACTTGTAGGGTTTTTCCCCGGTGTGAGTCCGGAGGTGCATGACCAGGGTGGAGCGTCTTCCAAAGCTCTTCCAGCAGTCCTGGCACTTGAAAGGTTTCTCGCCGGTGTGGGTCCTCTGGTGAGTCACCAGGGTTGAACTCCGACTGAAGCTGTTCCCACAGTCAAAGCATTTGTAGGGTCGTTCTCCTGTGTGAGTCCTCTGGTGCATGATCAGGTTGGAGCTGCGGCTGAAGGTTTTCCCACAGTCGGAACACTTGAAAGGGGGTTCCTGGGAGTGAGTCCTCTGGTGCCTGTTGAAGTTCAAGATCTGATTAAAGCTCCTCCCACAGTGAGGACAATAGTAGGGCTTTTCTCTGGTGTGGCTCTTCTGATGGGCAATGAGGTGGGTGCTCTGGACGAATCCTTTCCCACACTTGGTGCAGGTGAAGGGCCTGTCTCCCGAGTGGAGTTTCTGGTGTCGGACAAGATCTGAGCGGCGGCAAAAATTCTTTCCACAGATGGAACAGTTGTGCTTCTTCTGGACCACATGTTCCTCAGATGTGTTCTGCATTTCTCTAAAGTCATTCAAGTGGGGATTGTGCTGCGGTATCTTCTCCTCTTCTTCCTGTTTAAAGGTCTTCTTGATCTCCTGGGTCAACATTTTAACAGCTGAAGATAAAATAGATGAAAGATGTTATTCTGTGCTAGGAACCACCACAGTGTGATCTTTCCAATCCCACATTTTCTGATTTCAAAAGATCTCGAGCATATTTATGCTTTTACAACTCTGGAGACTCGTTCTTATCAGACACATACGTTGTTTAGGTGACATGGAATGTGGCCATAGTAGCAAATGACAATTATTCTCTAATTTAACATACATGAAAGTCAAGGTGGATTTCAGCTGTTGGAAATGCAAGAGAGCAGAAATCTGTAAGACTTAGAAGAAGGGGCCCATAGGAACTGGTTTATAGATTGGGAATATAGGTAGTCTTCGCATTATAACCATAATGGAGTCTATCCATTACAGTTGTAAATCATATCAGTTGTAAAATGGAACGGTCATGTTACTGACCAAATTTTATACTGTTTTTTGTGGCACTTTTTAAGCAAACTCATTGTTCACTAGGGCTCACTTTTGCCAAAATTGAAGTAAGCATCAATTTTCAGCAAAACCATCATAAAACATGGTCACAAGACCACAGGATGCTGCAAACATCCATAGATAGAGCCAGGTTGCCAAGCACCCAAGATGCAGTTGTGACTGTGCCAGGGAGGCAACCATTTGAACTTCGTACCCATGTCATTAAGTCCCCTTTTCCAGATAGGTAATCATTTTGAAGGGTTGCTATGTGACTGGTCATAACTTGAGAACTACCTGTACTAAGGTATCAGCTATGACAGGAATGCTTCTATTCAACCTATAGATAGTGCTGTAATTGCATATATCTTGGCTAGATTATTGTAATTATTGTTTTGTGCCACCCTGGAAAACACTTAGAAAGTTTTATTAAACTCTTGAATAGGATAAAGTACTGGTTTCATATAACTGTTTTACTGTAACAGTTTTAATGACTGCCAGTTTGTTTGTGAGTGTTGTCAAGCTACAGCAGGGGTGTCAAACTCACAACGTCACATGACGTGTCGTGATGTATCACAACTTTTGTTCCATTGCCAGCAATGGGGTGGGCTCGGTTTCGGCATGACACATCCGACCTAGAGGCCAGCAGTTTGACACCCCTGAATTACAGAAGTGGTATTAATACCCACATGAATCTGACTGTCTTTAAGACCGTCCATTGTGTCCTAATGTCAAAAGGGGCTTTCTCTGTGACAGCAATCAATCTGCAGAATTCTCTATCTCAAGACATCACATGATTTATTCTCTGCTTGCATGTTACCAGTAACCCAAAATGTTTTATTTAAATAACTTGTTGACACTTTTGTTGACACTTTACTGCCTGTTGGCCAATTTAATTTACTGCCCGTTGGTCTTGTCTATTTGTAGTGTTTTGATGCTCCTGTTGTTGTCATGAAAGGCTACAGTATTGCTCCCTTTATTCCAGTGGTTCTCAACCTGTGGGTCGGGACCCCATTTGGGGTCGAACGACCATTTCATGGGGGTCACCAAACAACGCAGTCTGCCATTTTTTTCCCTCTTTTCCTTAGCTGTGCTACTCCCTTTTATTCTACTGGCTTTTGAAAGCCAATAGAATAGACTCTCTTGAATAGAGTCTAATTCTATTGGCTTTCAAAAGCCAATAGGAATTGTCCAGGCTGTCTCTGCCCTGCTGAGCCCACCAAAAGTCCCATTCTGCAAATGGTGCTGCACCAGTTGAGTAGTCCTCGACTTACGACCAGTTGGGGGTCGCGGCATTAAAAAGGTTGAGAACCACTGCTTTATTCCAATCTGCAAGTTACTGTAACAATTGGTTTTTGAAAGGACAAATGTGCAACAGGCTTTCATCCACAGTTGATATCAACTCTGGCATAATGCTGTAGAACTTTTGTCACTATTGCATTCATGTGGCTTAATTGATGGCTGGACTGAGCCTATCTCCAGGTTTCCAACCTACACATGAAACAGCTGACATTATCTTGCTAATGATACCTGCTTAATTGAAACATATCTAGGCTGTGGACCAGGCCCAATGAAATAGTTTAGAAATTTTATATCACTTTCTTCCAAATAAGAAACTGGTGGGTCATTATAATAAATTAATTTAGCACTGGGGCTTTTTATGAAACTCTGGCCTCAACACTGGGCAGTATGTTACTTAAACATGTTAGTCAACTGGACCTATTTTCATCTAATCACACTAAACCAAAATGGGGTTGGAAGATATCTTGTACCCAAACCTTTCATAATCTCTGACACTCTTTTCTGCGCTCTTTCCAATTCCTCAATTTCTTTGTGATTGTAGTAACCAGAATTAGATACAGTATTCTAGTCTAACCAATGTAGAATAGATCAGAGCTAACCTTTCCCTTGATCTCAACACTGTATCTCGCTTGCTGCAGTCTAAGACTGCATCAGCTCTTTTGGCAGCTTCATCACCTTGCTGGCTATGTCTAATCTGTGATCAATGCCCAGATCCTTCTCTTAAGTACTACTGCCAAGCCAGGTGCCACTTATCTTGTACTTGGGGATCTGGTTTTCCTACCTAATGCAAAACTCTACATTTCTTCCCACTTAAACTGTTCATGTTTCTCAGATGCTATTGAGCACTCAGTCTGTCTTTTGCGGTATTAACTATCCTTTGCAGCTTTGTGTCATTGCAAATGGAATGAGCATCGCTTCTAAACCCTTGTCTAAATGATTTATGAAATGTGGATGAGCTCCAGGCATGCAGCCTGAGGTATTCTACCATTGACTTCTTTGTGACATAGTACACTGTGGCAATCCAACCACTGCACTTTTTCAATCATGATTTATATTTTATTTAATTTATATTCCACTTTTATTATTTTCAGCATACTTAATATTCCTTCCTCCTCCTTATATTTTCCCCACAACAACAATCCTGTGAGGTGAGTTGGGCTGGGAATGTGACCGATCCAAGGTCAGCCAGGCTTTCATGCCTAAAATCAAGCTCACAATTCCTAGCCTGGTGCCTTAACCTCTAGACCAAAGTGGTTCTGGTCTCAAACTCAAACACTGTCCAACAAATCACGGCTTAGGGAGATCAACCTCCTGAAGAGGGCAGAGGGTCAGACTCGCTTTAGACAGGGCTGTAAAGCACTATGAAGGGATATATATAAGTCTAAGTGCTATTGCTATCTTTAAAATCCCTCCCAATCCTTACATTCAATGATTCTCGGAAACGCGCAATCCCAGAATGTTGATTGCCTCTCTCTCTATCCAGCCCAGATCAGATTGGGAAAGGGGTATAAGTTTATTTATAATTCTCCCTCGGCTTTCTCCCCATTTCCTGATAAAACCCCATTTCCTGCCCAGCTGATTCCTTACCTTTTAATCGCTTTGGGTGTTCGACAGCCGCAGTCCGTCTACACAACGGCGCAGGAAGAATGTAATGGCTGCCGCGGCCCGCGGCCAGGTTTTCACTCCGGTCGGGGGAGGCGACGCCGCGGGACTCCGAACCGGCCTGCTCGGCTGGGGCGTAGGACTGCAGCAGTTGCCGCGTACCTCCCTCCGAGGTTTCCGTACAGCGTTCCAAAATTCTTGCCCGAAAAGCTCAGCCGCCGATCCTTTGGGAACACAGCGAAGGAAGGGGCGCCTGGCCTCCCTTCGCCTCTTTCTCGGTAGAACCCGAGCCCTCTGCTGGCCGCTGCCCGTCTGCACAATTTGACACTCATGGCTGAGCTTCCAGATCCAGGGGGCGAGTCCGTTCCGCTAATGCAGGGGGTAGGCAACCTCGGCTCTTTTATGACTCATGGACTTCAACTCCCAGAATTTTGGGAGTTGAAGTCCATGAGTCATAAAAGAGCCGAGGTGGCCTACCCCTGCGCTAATGGAAAGACAGGCCCGTTTAATTGTCGGACGGATGCAGAAAGACGCCTGCTCTAATGCGGCACGGAGCGTGTGAAGCGCAGCTCGACGCTTGTACGATCTGCAGCGACAAAGCTTCAAATGCCCAACCTCATTCCCACCATCTAAAATCGCAAGGTCTTTTGATGCCCGAAGTTTGATTTATTTTTATTTTTCGGGAATTGTTTTACACTTCTCAATCGTACCTGCAGACTTTTGATCATCCAAGTACTAATCAGATTTGACCATAATTAAACCTTATCAAGAGCAGCCAAAATTGACCAGAGGCTAACAAGCGTTTCAGCTTGTAGGGATAAAATCCTTAGCCTCCCAGAAAGTTTCCATGAGACCAGGTGTACTTTTGACCCTGTATACCATACTGCACCAGTTACCTATCTCCAAAAGAGTTTTAAACTAGAAATTTCTTCTTTTCCAACAGAATAAGCAATGCTTCTTTTTCATAGTTTTATTTTTAAATCCTAACTTTCTAGCAAAAAAATTTCAAGGCCTTTTATAATTTGGTTCAAAACTATAGAGCATTATTAAATCTGTATTAATTAAAAGACACCAATACAGAAAAATGCAAGAGCCCTGTCAGACCAGAGACTAACATCCAAAGGATATTCTTTCCCATCCTAGCCAAAAAAATGTTTCTGTGAAGCTCAGTGTGCTTTTGCACACTCATCTCCTCTACAACTGATATTCAAATAGCCCTTTCTTCCACAAACTTGTCTAATTCCCAGCTAAAGCTGTATGAATGAGGGACTGTATCACCACATGCCTTTGTTATGTTTTGTGAGAAATATTTCTCTTTGCCTGCATTATCATGCGAGGTTAAATGTCTGCAAGTTATACATTTGTACAGGGAAAAAGAAAAAATGATGTGTTTGCTTTCTCCAACCCATGAATCATTGGGCATGCATTCACATTTGTTTTGTTTTTTTCAAACTGAAAACTTTGCCTGCCTTCTTTTGCACTAAGGACCCCTTTCAAGATTTAGCAGTAGTGTGTTATGGGTCTGTATAACTGTGTTAAGGATATGATGGCATAGTTTCATTTTTCAAATCCTTTCCTAAGGATGTTTAGCAGAATTCATCTTTTGCACACCATCAATATTGCAGTTACATCTTAAATGGACTCCAGAAGATGGTAGGGGACAAGAAGACCTGGAGGAACGTTGTCCATGGGGTCACGATGGGTCAGACAAAACTTCACAACTAACAACAAAAGAATCTTTTTCCTGCCCAATCATGGACATCCTAGAGCTATCGCTGTTTAAGTGAAGTTTGGGATTTGGGGACAAGGATAGGTTGCTCTATATTAATATCCTTAATCACCATAAACTGCAATTGCCAGTTACTTTCCATCATAGATTAGTAAGACTCGTTTGAACCTTTTCCCGATTCCTATTAGTTACACTTAGTTAAGAAATGGGCCCTCAAACAAATTTTCAGCTACTCTTAAAGAGTTTCTGATTTTATCCGCAAACTTTTCCGCTGTCAATCCTAAAAATAGCGCTGTTTGGGGAACCGTGCTGGTGCCAAGATGCCCATTAGCACGGAATTTACCAAGCTTTTAGCCCATCATAGAGATTCGCAATAAGCCTCTCTCGTCCCTTGCTTTCCATCGGGATAGGATGCGTTGAAGCCAGCAGAGAGCAGTGTGAGGTCGCACAGAGGAGCAAAACGTATTCCGCTTCCGGAGAATTTGCACGGGCGGCGTTTCTTCGCGCGCCTTCCGCGGGGAAGGGAATTCTCGCGCGAGGCTCGCCGCCCTTCTTCTGACGTCTCACTGCTTGCAGCTGGTAAGAGTAGATCGAAATAGATCGAATAGGGCGAAAGGAGATTCGCTCGAGGGAGCCGCGTTCCCAAACACGAGGCTTTCTAAGAACAAGAAGGCGCTAAGGAATGTGTGGGTCAGTGCAATCGAGCCCGTTGGCGGACAAATGGGGAGGTTGAAAGAAACAGAGCGGCTTGAAATAACTTTCCACCCATCCTGCATCCCGAGGAACAGTTTCCTCCAAACTGATGCCGTCAAAATGCACTGGATTTATATTGTTTAATCACCCAGCTGGGAAAATCTGCCTTAGATGTTACAAAAAACCTTTAGCGATCTGGAGATAGGGCCCTCCAGTCAGTGCGCTTCGCCTGAAAGCTAAATTATACTGTTAAGTGTTTTAGGGACGAGGTGATACAGCATGTGTAACGCGGTGAAGTAAAAGATCTGGCCAATGCATTTGCCCAATTTATTAAACTTTATTGTATTAACCAAGGTTACTTCACAGTTAGGTGTTAGTGGCACCCAGCTGACTGGGGCTGATGTCTGAATGGGTGGGGAACTCTTAGGGAATTCCCAGATTAGTTGGCTAGTTGTGAAAGTTGAAAAAAAAAATGAAGAAAGTGAAGTTCACTGTCAACAGCATTGTCAAGACAGTTGTGTGGAAGAGATCACCAGGGGTCAAGTTTGATTGGAGGAGATTTATTGTACCAACCCAATCCATTTGTTTAATTCATTTTGTATTTTGTAAATCCAGAAAATGGGTTAATTCAATAACCGAGTTAGTAGGTTGTGTCAACATAGCCACTAAGTCCCATGCATGCTGTTGATGCCACATTCGTATGACTTGGCAGAATGGGGTTAAGCCCAACTGGGAAGCTTTATCCTAGGAATGGGATTAAATATGTACAACTCTGCTCATAAGGCAGCCCGCTTTTGAAGTTGGTAGAGCCTCAATGAGTCCTCGACTTATGACTATTCATTTAATGACAGTTTGAAATTACAATGGCACCGAAAAAAGTGACTTACAATCAGTCCTCACACTCACAATGTATGACAGGTTGTAGTGCCCTGGGGTCATGCGACCGCCATTTTTGACCCTCCCAGCCAGCTTCCAACAAGCAAAATCAATGTGGGAGGCTGGAGCCACTGAATGACGATATGATTCACTTAACAACTGCCGTAATTCACTGAACAGTGGCAAAAAGGTCATAAAATAAGGTGTGACTCGTTTAACAACTGCCTTGCCTAACAACAGAAATGCTGATTTCAATTACAGATAGTCCTTGACTTACAACAGTTCATTTAGTGAACGTTCAAAGTTACAATGGCACAGAAAAAAGCGACTTATGACTATTTTTCACACTTATGATCGTGGCAGCATCCCCATAGTTCAGGGGTCTTCAAACTTGGCCCTTTTATGACTTGTGGACTTCAATTCCCAGAATTCCTCACCCAGGCACGCTGGCTGAGGAATTCTGGGAGTTGAAGTCCACAAGTCATAAAAGGGCCAAGTTTGAAGACTGCTGGCTGAGGAATTCTGGGAATTGAAGTCCACAAGTCATAAAAGGGCCAAGTTTGAAGACCCCTGCCATAGTCCCATGATTTACATTTGGATGTTTGACAGCTGGTTCATATTTATGACGGTTGCAGTGTCCCTGGTCATGCGATCACCTTTTGCGATCTTCTGGCAAGCAAAGTCAATGAGGAAGCCAGATTCACTTAACAGCCGTGTTACTAATTTAACAACTTCAGTGATTCTCTTAACAAATGTGGCAAGAAAAGTCATAAAATGGGGCAAAACTCACTTAACAAATTTCTCACTTAACAACATAAATTTTGAGCTCAATTGTGATCGTAAGTTGAGGACTACTTTAATAATCAATAGAGGCCAACTGTAAGGGTACCCTTAGCAGAGGCTTTTCCCTCCACACAGAATTAGGGGTAGAGAAGATTGATCCACCAAAAAGCATACAGACAAAAGTTAATATATGCATATTTACATGTACGGGCTGCACTTATACAAACATAAAAGAGATGACAAGCCCCACAAAAGATATGGGGTTGATTAATTTGTTATAACATGGATGTTAGAATGATTCTAACTTCCTTTAAATTCTTTGTTGGAATGCTTGCCCGTGATTAAAAAAAACCCCTAAATTATCCTCACATTTCTCCACTGTGCTTGCCTTATACTAGGACAGAAATCTTACTCTGAAGAGTCTTCAGAAATTGTGATTCTCCCATTATTTATTCTGCATTCAGAATTGCAGGACAGAATTCTATAAACCAGTCCCACATACTTTTCACAACCAGCATGTAAGGTAAGTCTCTAATTAGGACTACCAATATAATTATGCATTAGTTAATACATGTGGTGGTCTCCCATGGAGAATGAGACACGCAGACAGGTATCTCGGGATGAGAGCCCAGAGCTGACTCCAGCACCCTCTTTTATTGTTACTAAGGTTTTTACATCACACAGCATAATCAAAAGACGTATATAGGGGTGGTTACAATGTATCAAATAACAGACACTCTCCAGATACAAGGCTACTGCAGGTGTTCTTATCAGAGTCTGTCCAAAAGGCTGATGAATGTATCCTGTGTCTGAAACAGTTATCTCAGGCCCTTGTGGGAGATGCCCATGGATAGATGCCCATGGACATTTGTGCAATTAGTCCCACATCTCCTGCTTTTCTGTTTTTTCAATGTTACTCACTTCCAGTTCCAGAAGGGATCTTGATTCACTGATTAAGGCGTCCTTCCTAGTGGAGGGCGTAACATTTTTGCACATTTGCAGGAGGGAGGGAATACATTGAATGCAACAACATAGCAATACAAATAATATCAAAATGGTTACTATAATAGAAATCAAAGATCGTAGCCAGGATCCATCCGGTAGCCAGGACCAAAGGGCACCCCAAATATCCACGGTGCCTGATCCATCACTGCGTAAGGGATTATTCTGGAGCATAGATTCCATTTTCTTTGCTGTAGCAGAAATATTAGGTTGAAAATCATGTATATACATACAACAATGAGAATGAATTAAAGCACATACACCGCCTTTTGCTGCTAAAATAATATCTAAAGCATACCGATTTTGCAAAACTACTTCCCTTATTTCCCCCATTTCTTGATTAATCATTTTAATGCTGTTAATTGTTTCATTAAACATATGAACAGTCCAATTGTTAAGCAAATGAAGGTCTCTATAGTTCATGGCAACTCCTAGATTGGGTAGAATCCCTCTGCTGATTTGAGTCTCTAAACTACCACTCAATGTTAGGGGTGGATCCGAGGAACCAGTATCACGTTTGTTCCGCAGGCGTCCATCAGGGAGATGAGGCAAAGCATATACAGCAGGAGTCAAAAGGCCCAATGTACAGGTGCCTTTCCAATCCTTAGGCACCTGGCGATAGGCTCTACGGCCACATAGTAGCCACATATCGGGTAACTCATAATAACCCTGGTGAGACTCATTAGCAAATGTTATTATGGATTCCATGTCAAGGCAAGCCATGTAGGTACTGATGTTTGTCCATTGATTGCTTTGATAAGTGTCATTTACCTTAGTAAGGTTGCTTTTGATGGATTTACATTTCTTTGCTGAATTCCATATAATAACTTGTTGACAATTACTATAAGTTCCCAAATAAATGGCAGTACGGAATAGTCCTGTGCTATAAAAACAAAATCTGGCAGGTTCCATTATACGAGCACCCACAGCATATGTCATATTCAATGTCTCTGTAGTTATGCTCCACAGCTGCTTCCATCCTGTTTCATTGAACGGGATGGCATGGAAAATAAGGCCACCACGACTGTCACCAGGAATTTGCATGCAGATCCAACAGTTCGTGACGTTAAGTGTAAGAGCAGTGCGCCTGGCATCCCGTACAAAAGCATTAAAAGCCCACAGTCCCTGATCCTCATATGCCTGGCTGAGGTGGTGTACGTTGAGCCATATAAGGACGAACACAACGAGCTGGAGTCCAAATGATCTCGCCATGGTCGTCTATTGGAGCATAGCCTCGACCCCAAGTAATGAGGGAGGCAGGCCCTTTCCAGGTGGGATCAGGCAAACGTCGATAGTATACCTGGGGGCGTGAAGAATCTGTGGGAGAAGCAGAAAAATGCCTGCTTGCGGCAGTTGAGCCAGGGGTGCCAGAAACATTCAAAAAGTTTAAGGTAAAAAGTACAAGATTAAGAGTGTTTTGTATCCCAGGCAAGCCGGGGGTATTTTCCCCTTTCTTTTTTGCATGCATATCTAGAGCCCTTTTTACGGTCTGATTGGCTCGTTCCACGATCGCTTGACTAGTGGAGTTATATGGAATGCCAAATTTATGAATAATAGACCAGCGAGAGCAAAACTGCGCAAAGGAGGTGCTGGTATAAGCAGGAGAGTTATCAGTCTTAAGTTCTTTTGGATTGCCCAGGGTAGAAAAAGTACGAATACAATGATTAATAACATGTTTAGCAGACTCACCCCTTTGAGGGGTGGCCATAATAAAACCTGAATAGGTGTCAATGGAAACATGCAAATATTTCCAAGGGGCAAATGGTAAATATTGCGTAACATCCATTTGCCAAAGTTGACAGCTCTGCGTCCCTCTTGGGTTGACCCCTTGAGGAACAGAGTGTGCTTGGAGGCTGCAGGTGGGACATTGTTGTATGATAGCCGCAGCCTCCGTAGCTGTTAAAGAAAATTGTTTCATTAAAGCCTTCTTATTTTGATGAAAATATGAATGGCTGTCCCATGGAGTTATGGGAGATAAAACAAGGACGGAAACGTCCTGGTGAGTGGAGGCGGCCGAAGCGGCAGCATCCGCCTTGGCATTGCCTTCGGAGATAATACCAGGGAAAGGTTGGTGACTTCTAATATGAGCAGGAAAAAAACAAGTAGAGCGGGAATGAAGAAGGGATTGAAGTGTGAGAAATAGACTGAGGAGAGAGTCATCCAATGAGGGTGACACATATGAATCAGATAAAGAGGTGAGAACTTTATATACATAAAGACTATCTAAAATAAGATTAAAAGGTTCAGAAGAAAAAGTTTGTAAGGCCAATATTGTAGCAGCAAGTTCAGCACGCTGAGCAGAAGTTTGAGGAGGAGTAATTTTTGTGTGCCATTGTTCACCCTCCTTCCATACACATGAACCATAAGTCTTGCTACCATCAACATACAGGGTGACAGCATTAGGAATGGGAAAGGAGGAAATGGGAGAATGCAGAGAAATTGAAACATTATTAAGGAGTTGGAAGCGAGGGTCAGAGGGAATATGACAGGAAACAGATCCTGCCCAGTCAGCAAGAGAAAGTTGCAATACTCTGAAGAGTATAATTGAAGCAAGTGCCTTGGGGTTGATTCCCCTTTTGGATTGCAGCTGCAAGAGTGTCCATTTGAAAAGCATTGGTTCCCACAATGCGACAGGCTTTAAGAAAGTCTGCCAGAGTGGCCGTGGGACTGGAAACAATTGGTTTAAGAATGGACTGGCAGTCTGCATTTGCATATTCATAAGCCAATTTTATGAGGATTTCATTTGCTGCATCTCTGTTTGAAATTTGATGCTCAATGGCAACTTGCAGGCAATTCACAAAGTCTGCATAGGATTCAGTTGCAGTTTGGTGAATGGCAGAAAAAGATTGAATCGGGGTTCCAGACTCATCAACACGAGCCATGGCAGAAAGAACACAAGCATTAATGATAGGAAATGCAAAGGGAGTAAAAGTTTGAGCTTGAGCATTAAGGGTAGTAAAATTGCCTTCTCCAAAGAGTTGTTCTGCTGTGTATTGTGAACCTGGGTGATTAGCTCTCTTTTGTGCCTCTCTTTTATATTCAGATTCAAAGACTATGTATTGTGTTCCGTTAAGAAGCATGCGGAACAGATCTTTCCAATCTTGAGGCAACATTCGATATGCACTAGCAATTGAATGTATTAGTCCTCTAGTATAGGGACTGGTTATGCCATAATCTTTTGTAGCCTTTTTCAATTCTCTGATCATAGCCAGGGGAAGTGCCTCCCAACCCACTATTAACCCTGTAGCAGTCTGTTGGTAATTAACAGGGAACAACTCTGTCTCGGATAGTTCAGAAACGCTTAAATCACCATTGTTTAAAGCCTTTTGAAATGCACCACGGATGATTCCAGGAGAGAGAGAGAGAGAGGAGAGAGGAGGCAACGTGGCAGGAACAGGAGAGGTTGTTTGCTGTTTATCAGAATCCATAAAATTTGCAGTGGCAGAAGGAGGGTTAAAACCTGCTCCAGGGGGCAAGGGAGTGGCCAACATAACAGACGGATTTTTATACGGTGGAGGATCTAATAAAGGCTGATGAGGCGAGTCAGCATAGGTTTGAATCAAAGTATAGGCAATTTTCCAAAGGCATAAAATCTCTACAGGGGCTTTTGGAGACTGGTGGAGAATAGTACCAACTTTCCTCCATGTATCTACTTTTAAAGATCCAGACTCCGGATAGGATGAGCAGTTAGCCCAAACGTAAGCAAGCAATTTGACAGCCTCAGATTTAGAAAGGTGACGGGTTAATTTCTGTTCCTGATCAGTAAGATATTTTTTCCTGCCAAGTAGCCTCAGCTCTTCCACATGCTGCTTTTGAGCGTGAGACATTCCACCCCCCATACTTACGAAGAGGAGTCAGTTGCCAGCAACTTCGTCGGGTGCACCAAGCCTATTCCAGGCGATAAGTAAAGGGTTGGCAGGGACGTATCCTTCAGTGGATCACGTCGGGGTCACCAGATGTGGTGGTCTCCCATGGAGAATGAGACACGCAGACAGGTATCTCGGGATGAGAGCCCAGAGCTGACTCCAGCACCCTCTTTTATTGTTACTAAGGTTTTTACATCACACAGCATAATCAAAAGACGTATATAGGGGTGGTTACAATGTATCAAATAACAGACACTCTCCAGATACAAGGCTACTGCAGGTGTTCTTATCAGAGTCTGTCCAAAAGGCTGATGAATGTATCCTGTGTCTGAAACAGTTATCTCAGGCCCTTGTGGGAGATGCCCATGGATAGATGCCCATGGACATTTGTGCAATTAGTCCCACAAATACAGTATTCTTTATTACAGCCATGATATGCCCCCAGATGCATTAAAAACATTTCTTCCAATTTCCCTAGAAAATTGTCATTCTAGATGATTCTACAGAGAGAAACACCTGCTAAATAGGATGATGAGCATATTTTATATTCAGGATGTATGATGATGATGATGATGATTTGCAAGATCCCAAGAATGAGGGAGACGAAAACTGACAGTGATTCCCCCTTTCTTTTTTCTCCACTTCAAATCTTTTTCAGGTGGCCAAAAGCCTTAGAGGTCCATTTGAAAAACAATTCTACTTTTGTATGGTCGCAAGTGGTGGGGCTGAGGAGACTCATATGTGTTACAGCTGGGGTTGAAGCAGATCATTTTGCACTGTAACTCTAGCATCAAGTCTCTGCTCTGGAGGATTCATGGTTCTAGAAACAAATGTTAGGAAATATATAGTGGCACATCTGGGAACTTTGTTTCTGTGGGATTGTCACCAATCAAATTTAGCTCTACGGAGGGTGGACAGTGTTGAGATGTAGGTCAGGAGTTCTCCCTCTGGTTGTTTGCTTTTCATTTAGTATAAGATTTTGTTTTTGATCACTTTAAATCTACTCTTAATTCTAGGCAGTTGAGTGAGAGAAAGGTGACAGAACTATGCTAGTAATAGGTTTATAGAAAAAAAATGGAGAGTAATGTTAAAATGTGACCTGGATGCTGAACAGGTAAAATCCAAGATTGGTATCTGGAGATTACATTTCCTGAAATATGTCCCTATAGTCATTAGAAGTTAAGTTTGCTTCAAAGAAAATATTAATCTATATCTCTATACCGGCTTATTCACAATTGGATAGAGCAGAGGTAATCATACCCTAATACAAACTATATATTTTGGATGTAATTCCCTCAGTCCCTTGCTCTTGACCTTGCTGGATGAAACTAACAGGACTAAACCTGATTGCCTGAATATGGGAACTAAGGGAATGTGGCAATGTATTTCAAACTAAATTGACTTTCTGAATCTTTGCCACTAAAGTTCCTTTATCTGAATTCTCTATCTTGGCAGGAGATCACAGAGGAAGGCATGTTTCCATCTTCTCCCTTTCTGGCAATGTCTAAAGGAGCGAGAGAAGATTTAATGACCTTGAATGAAAGCTAATCAAAGAAAGAAATACTTTGGTCATTACTAGCCAAAAACATCATCTTATTATTCTTTGGAAAACAAAGCCATATTTTACTGATTCTTTTTTTTTTTTAATTTCACGCAACTCTTCTGCAAACACTTAATTTTTGTTCCACTTTTTTTTAAAAAAAAAAAAATCCAATGTAGAGGGGAGTGGCTTGTTACCCATTTTTGGTACTTAGAATTCATTAAAGATTGGTGAAGAAATTCACAAGGGATTTCCCCAATGGGAGAAAAACACTTGAGGTGCCCCAGTCTTGGGGAAAACCTTTTGGGCAAGTCAGATCATTCTGAACCTCAGCAAGTCTGCACGAGAGATAATCTGTATAAATGCCTGGAATGTGGGAAATGTTTCACTCACAGTAAGAACTTCAGCACCCATCAAAGGATCCACACCGGCGAAAAACCTTACAAATGCCCTGAATGTGGCAAAAGGTACGGGGCCAGCTCAACTCTGAGTAGACATCGGAAAATCCACATGGAAGAAAAGCCTTACAAATGCCCAGACTGCAACAAAAGTTTCAGTTACAAAGCAGATCTCATCAAGCATCACCGTGTTCACACGGGGGAGAAACCTTATGTGTGTGCCGAGTGTGGGAAAAGTTTTAGTCAAAGCTCCAATTTTGTTACTCACCAGAGAAGCCACACGGGGGAGAAACCTTATGAATGTCCTGACTGTGGAAAAAGTTTTACTGTGAGCTCCAGCCTTATCGAGCACCAGCGGGTCCACACAGCTGAAAAGCCATTCTTGTGCCTGGATTGTGGGAAAAGTTTTAATCGCAGCTCCCATCTCAGTGTGCACCAGAGGATTCACACAGGAGAAAGGCCTTTTCAGTGCCCCGATTGTGGGAAAGGCTTTACCATTCTCTCCACTCTCAGTAAACACCAGAGAATCCACACAGGAGAGAAACCTTATAAGTGCCCCAAATGTGAGCGGAGTTTTCGGGTGAGCTCCATCCTGACTCAACATATTAGGACCCACACGGGAGAGAAGCCGTATGTTTGCTCCGAGTGTGGGAGGAGCTTCAGTCAAAAATCGCCTCTTATTGCTTACCAGAAGCTTCACAGTCGTCAGAAAACCCGGTAGGTGAGGGTGGGTCAAGGACTGGACCAAGTTTTGAGTGACCCTGCTACAGAAAAGGAAGGCTGGGAGAGTTGACCAGTTTTATGGAATGAAATTGGTATCTTAAGCCACCGTAGGCCGTAAGGTTTCCATTTTGCCTCTTCATCTCCCGAACCCCCAGAGCATTCAGAGCAGAGGAGGGTAGGATTGGCCCCATCTCATCACAAAAATAGTTCTCGTGGTCTGATGTAGCCCATGGCTGTACTTTTTGCCTGCAACCCAGTAACCTGCAGGCCAAACTAATCCTTGAAGCCAAGAGTGAGAAGGATTGAAGGCAACAAAATTGCTCATCCAACTCCTACTGGGCTGTAACTTTTGTGGGCGGGGGGGGGGAGAGGGAGAAGGAGAGAAAGGAAGTTGTGGTTCTTAAATTTCCTTAACTTTCCCTTTGGTGATGGCCTCTTTGCCGGACCCATGGGAGACAGGGGATGGATGTTAACTCTGCAGCCAGTGTGCATCTCCCTAGTGTTTCTGAGAATGGAAGATCCTCCACCATCTCCAGACATGTATAGAGTTATAGAGGCCCCAAAGGTTTCTCCAAAGGGTGGAAAGTATCTCCTGGCATTAGATTTCCTCCTCTGAAGGTCAACATACTTTTCTGCTCTTGGAGGTGGTCAGAATTACAACTGGGCCCCCTGGAATCCTCTCTCATTGAACTCCAGAACTTCAAGCTAAGGAATGGTTGATTGTGGTAATAATAGTTTGGGAAATGGAAAATTGTAATCTGCTTTTCTTTTCGTCCTACAGAGAAGTGTTGCTTGGCTAAAAATGGCATCCTTTCTTATTGTTTTTAAGCACATTTATGATCCAGCTGCTGTGTTCTTGACTGAGTCCTTGGGATGTTAGAAATCCAAATCCATTATGCCATGACAACCCATGATGAGTAGGATAGGAAGTAGGAAAAATACACTGTACATAGATTCTGATACTAATAAACATTTTTTTTAAAAAAAAGTTGTCTTCTAGACCAACTCAGAAATTAATTAGTGCCTTTACTGGATAGTTTGTCCAGCAAGATCTATCCCTTTCTCCTTCTCCTCATTCCTTTTGTCTCCTCCTTTCCTAATTCTCTTCCATCGAACAGCAAGAAGTTCTTGCCATACTGTGTTGGATCCTACTCTAAGATTTTCCAGCTTGGTACTCTCAAGTATTTTAGGATACAACTCCCATCATGCAAGGTTGGGAAGGCAGAATGGGAGTCATAATACAGTTTATTTGAAAGAGATCAAGCAAGGAAAAAATTAAATTTAAATGGGTTCACAGATCATTTCTACGTCAAACAGGTGTGGCCAATTAAGCATGTGTGAATATATATGTACATATATAAGTACTGGTCCTTTACAAAGTCTTTGGAAAAGCATTCACAGAGATAGAACACATTTTAAACAGATTTATTTATAACTGATAGTATCACAGTTTTCAAGAATGTAGAATGAAAATGTCCCAAGTATAAAAATTAGTAAAAAAATTTTCAGATTCCAAAGTGGCAATTGTGTTGTTATAAAGAGTGGATTACATGGCATACAATTGCCCTTAAAGAGCAACAGATCAAAACTAGCATAGGCTTCTGTGGAATACAATTCACTTTGTAGGATAATTACAGAAAGGTAAACAGTAGAATCCAAATACTTTGGTTTTCTTTCACTTCCAGTCTTTAATCTGTCTTTATGTGGATTTGATTTCCAGCTTGTCAATACGACGGTGCGCTTGCTATGCCCTGATATTCTCTGGAATAAGAGAAAATAGTTAAATACAATCATACAGTTAAGCATTTATCAGCCCTTACTGAGCTGTCTAGTCTTGGCAAAAGCATGTGAATTATTTCAGCCACATATAGGCCTCAGCTTATGACTGGTTGCTTATCAACTGAAGTTATGACCAGCCCAGAAAAGAGGACTTATAATCCAGTTTCAAAGTTATAACAGTTGTTCCTGTGAAAACTTGATGAGGGTAGAGGGGGCTGAATATGGGAAAAGTTAGGGAAGAGGGGAAGGGCAACATTCAGCCCCATTGATGTCTCTTTTGTTTTTGCTCATGAAGCACAATCAAGGACAGGTTGGCTGTTGTGAAATAAGGCCGCCCTTCATGGTCCTAACTTGGATATTGTTGGACATCAGAGAGCCTCTTTTCCATACTCAGTGTGTTTCCTGGAGATTACAATTCCTTATCAGAAAAATATAGGGTGATCATAGAGGTTCCGTATAACTATTCCACCCTCCAAATTTGGTCTCTTACATTTCTAATCCTGTTTCCTCACCAATACTTTAATTTTTTTTCCTCGTCATTTAAATTCACTCTTTTTGGGGAGGTGGGGAAATAATATAATTAGTATTAACATGATTACTGTAGTGATTATGAAACGCCATTAATTCATTTTAGTCTTTGTATGATGATAATGGATATTATCATACTAAAACTTCAGTGGAATATAAAAATCCAAAATTAAAAGTACAGTCATCTTATAAGGGGGATGGGTGGCATAACAATTTAAGTAAAAATGTAAAAAAAAAATAAAAAGAATGATCAGTTGGATCTGAAGACTGTATACAAAAATCACAACAAAATCAAGGCAGCTCTAACTATGATGCAGTAGTAGAACATCAAACGGATAAATGCTTCGCAGTCAAAAGAATATAAATAAACTAGACCTTTATTAAACCTGAAAGGATGCCCTGAGGAAAAGGTTAATGCCTCGAAGAGTCTTTTGATATTTTTTTTACATACACGAATAAATTAAAAAATATATCTTGGTATGCTTGGGGGTTGTTTTTTGTTTTTTATTTTAATAATACAATATTCTATTCTGGCAAAGTCCTGCAAACGGGCATGAATACATGCTTCCACTTCTTGCTCGTCCGCGACTCCCGGCTCTCCATCGGGCCCTAGCCGATCTCTTTAGTCGCAGATCTACCACGAGAGGGATTTCGATCTGCGGGACCTCAGCTTCAGCGGGACTTTCGGCAATCTCTCTCTGCCTTTAACGTGGCAAAGGTGCTTTCGGTTGTTCGCTTGTTTTCCTCGTCAACGTAATCTTGCTCTCCCCGTGTCCAAAGCGAACAAAAAATACGTAAATAAAATATTCTGATGTTGAAAATTGTGTTGGCCGCCAGAGGCTCTCGATTTCAGCTAGAAAAAGCAAGAGGAAGTCGCTCCCTCTTCCTCTCTGCTGAGGAACCTCCTGACTTGGCCAGAGAGCGAGCCGCGTCAGCGTCGCCTTGGAGGTCTGTTTCTCTTCGGCGGAGGCCGGGAGTACTTGAGCTTTTTCTTGGACCGACCGAAGTGAGGACCGAGGTCTTTCGCAAGCTGGGCTCGGTTAAACGCTTGAAGGTTCTCCGTGACTTAGGGACAACAGCCTTTGGGGAAATGAAAAAGGGTTGAAGGGAACGGTCTCACAGATCTGTGGTGGAGAAGGAAATGCTTTTGGAAGATAATTAAACTGGAGAATTAACGAGGATCGGTGTGTATAAAGGGCAAAGGAAAGAACATTGGGAACTCTTTTGACAAGTGGAGGGTCCCGTAGAGGAATAGATTCTATTCTATTCTATTCTGTTCTGTTCTGTTCTATTCTGTTCTAATTCTATTCTATTCTATTCTCAGACGAGTAGACAATCAAATCTGATTCTTTTGATTTGCTAAATTTGTAGATGTGTCAGAGGAAACACATTAAACCTGGAAAGACACTTGTTCAAAATCTCTAAGGAACTGGAAGCTTAGTCAGAGTGGGAGGGCAACAGCTATGATTCAATAAATCTATATTGGGAGGAGGAGTTATAAATCAATTGTCCTTTCTTGATAGAAACACACTTAGTTTATTCTTGCAATTTTTTGCATGAATGCTGAAGCATGTGAGGATTGTTACTCTCCTGTCAAAATAATAGCAAACCTTGTAACATCTTAAAGACTAATTTATTACAAATGATTTTGTGAACTGTAGTCCATGTAATTTATTTGCATTGTTAAGGTTGAAATCATAATCAGTCATGAACATTTTTGCATGTACAGTAGAAGGTTCTGAGTGTAATTTCTCATATTTCCACTTAAAAGGGGTCTGTGGGTACCAGCTAACCCAGAGGGCTTCCTGCCCAAGACAAGATTATAACTCTTGGTCTCCTGATCTCTGACCTGGTACTTTTAACTACTATACCAAACTTGCTACTCCTCATGTTAATGTACATAAGATTGCATCTCCTTTGAGTCAAGCTGAACTCTTGATGATTTTATGAACATGGCTATCTTATTTTCTTGGCAATACAGTAATACTGAAGTGATTTACAACCGCCTTCTTCCAGCATGTTTTTAGACTTCTCAGTCCAGTCTGCAGCCCTGAGATTTCCTGGCAGTCTCCCACCCAACTATCGTTCAAGTTTGATCATGCATAGGCTTTTTTAAGAGAGAGAGAGAGAGAGAGAAGTCAAGATAAGTCAAATGCATTCTATTAGTCTGCTGCTGATCCAACTGCAGGGGTTACATATAACTGTAGGATATCATATATCCTCTGACAGTGATGGCAAATCTTTTAGAGACCGAGTGCCCAAAAACTGGCCCCGCCCCCACTCCACCCCCCCGCCCCGCCCCCGCTCTGCCTCCCCATCTTCCACCCTGCCTGCCCATAGGACCACTCACCACCTACAGGGCCTGCCACAGATCGCCCAGGCAGTCCAGCAGCGCTATGGCGGCTACACCCTCTGCCCGTGCCCTGCAGCGTCAACTGCATGATGGGGTGTGAGGGCAGAGTCTTGTCTATGCTGCCTGGCTGCCATGTCCTTGGCTGCACTGCTCCGTGTGGGCCATGCTCAGGGTGACTTTTTCAGGGGGGCTGCTGAAAAGGAGGGGGTCACAGGGGGGAGGCAAGGCTGGGGCAACGGCATGTGTGCCCACAGAGAGGGCTCCAAGTGCCACCTCTGGCACCTGTGCCATAAGTTCGCCACCACTGTTCTATGATATTGTCCTTTGTCTTTCTAAGTGCCACATTTCAGCCCCTTGTAGCTCATTCTATGTATGCTGATTCTATGCATCTTACCGCAGTAAGATTTTGGAGGAATTGTATCACTCTTCATGGAAATCCCAGCTGGCCGCACATCATGATGGATGGAGTACAGTATTCCGGTTTGCCCAAATCTAGTAGCTTCCAGGTATATAAAATTAAAATTCCCAGCACACCCAGCCAATATGGCCATGTTGGTTATGCATTTAATGGATCAATAGAGGATAAAGTTAAGAAAGCATGGCCTTGTATGGTCAGGGGGTATGACACAAGCCAAAAGAGCATCTGTAGTCCAAAGACAATCCCACTACTGTACAGGAATCTAACAGCACAACAGTCACTGCAAAGAAAGCACTTCAACCCATTTAAACAGGGAAAAAATGATGGCACTAAATCCACCCTCACATTTTGCCTAGATTTGAAGCCAGTTTTATTTTACAGTTGTTAGCTGATGTTTGCAGTACAAGCCTTTTGAAAGACATCTGGTACAAAACCCTCATTGATTCTTTAGTATAGAAGGAGGGAGTTGGTAAACAAAATCTGACTTTTTGTCGTATAACAATAACAACAATAAGCAACTGTTTGGCTGCAAAACATTTAAGGTGAGTATTCAAATGATAAGATATGCTAATTTAATCCAGAGTGGAGAGTCTTGCTGAGTCACAAAGTATAAAGTCTACCTTTATTGGCTGAGCTGGTTGGGGTTGCACAAGGTTATAATTCAACAAAAGAGCCTTTTTACTTTTATCTTTAAATTGACCTTTTTTTTCAGAACTATGTCATTTCAGTTCCATTCCCCTACGTAATATCTGGTTTATTTAAATCAAAGGTGTCTTGCCTGTAGTACTTTATTTAATGAGTTGGATAGGGGAAACCTATCTGTTAAAATTATTATTTTTTATTGTCATTGATCACTTTGTCTTTACCCATTCCATTTCCTACAAGAATGGCTTGATTATGGTGGATTTAATGAAATGTACTGTATTTAAAGATAGAAAGCTACAAACCACTCAGTTCGTCTCTTAGTTAAACTATGAACTTGTCAGTTACCATATCTAACTCTGGGTAATTGAGTCTGACCTGTTAGTATTTGGCTGGGAGACTTCTGGGGAATCTTAAAGCTATAAGAAAGACTGGGGTATGTGTGTGTGTGGGGGGTGTTGTTTATTTGTTTGCTTTTTGCAGAAGGTGGCAAAGACAAATCATTTCCAATGTACAGGTTGTCCTCAAGAATTGAATTTAGTTCATGAGTTCATTTTGTACTGTGTTTTGGATTCAGCAGGAAGGTGTGGAGGAGGCAATAAAGTTGACCTATTTTACAGGTTTGCTTGAAAGAATCACCTCTGGAATGTTGCATATAGTCCTCCAAGTTCAAGAAGATGCTTTCTAGGTACCATTTATGATTTGCTTTTTTTCCCCAGGTTTGTGATACGATGTCAAAACTACTTATTTTTGCTTCCATTCCAGCCACTGAACAGAAAATGGAAAACATTTCCAAGGAGAAGAATCCAGAACAGATACAACTACACAGGAAAGTGGGAGGGATACCCCAAAGGAATAATTCCCAGGAAGAAGAAGCTTCTAAAAACCAGAAGAGAATGGGGAAACAAAATGCCCAAAACTCTGGATCCAGAAGAATAAAGTCCATTGTGCCGCAAGGAAACTCCAAGGAACAGCCAATTCAGCAAAGAAAGCGAGTGTCCAAGAAACAGCATCCCTGTCCTGATTGTGGGAAAATCTTCAACAGAACCTCTGCTCTCAGCGCCCACCAGAGAGTCCACACAGGCGAAAAGCCCTACAAGTGCACTGAATGTGAGAAGAACTTCAGCAAGAGTTCACACCTCATTGCTCACCAGAGAATCCACACAGGAGAAAGACCCTACACTTGTTTGACTTGTGGAAAAAGTTTCAATCACTCTTCCCATGTGATTATCCACCAGAGAACTCATACAGGGGAGAAACATTACAAGTGTTTAGAATGTGGGAAAAACTTCCGATACAGTTCGGATCTCATCAGGCACCAGATTGAACATGCAGGCGAAAAACCCTTCCGGTGTTCAGACTGTGGGAAATGTTTCAATCGGACCTCCAACCTCCTTATCCATCAGCGGATACACACAAAAGAGAAACCCTACAAGTGCCTTGAATGTGGGAGAAACTTCAGTTACAGCTCAGTCCTTATCAGGCACCAAAGAGTGCATACCTCTGAGAAGCCTTTTAAATGCCCTGACTGTGGGGAAGGTTTCCATGTGAACACAAGCCTTCTTACACACCAGAGAATACATACAGGAGAGAAACACTATTCATGCTCAGAGTGTGGGAAAAGCTTCAGGTGGATATCACATTTAAATAGGCATCAGAAGATCCACACTGTAGAAAAGTCTATATAAATGTGAACATTAGGAATTCACCTATGAGTTCCAATTTAAGATGCACTCTCTTTTTGGATGTTATATTCTTCTTTGTTCCTCTAACAAGATAAAATACATTATTTTAATGTATTATAAGCAACCTATGTACAAGAACATTCTTTTATAAGTTAATAAGTTAATAAGCATATCATTTCCCTGCTCAACCCGACTTTTTAAAGATTATTTTAATTAAAGAGAAACTAATAGGGATCAAAGAAACTAATGGGAAGCTGATATTTTTTATTTTAATTAAAAAGAAACTAATGGGAAGCTGATATTTTTCAAAGCACCAACTGCTAGTAATGTTCTTATTTGATGGAATGCCGTGGGTCTTATAAAAACTGTGAGAATTCTTAGAAAATAAATATAGTGAGAGGTTGTAACCTAATGTTTTGGCTGGACATGGGCTCAATCGCTTCTCTTCCACCCTGAGTCAAACATGCTAAATTGTGATGTCCCATAAAATATCTTGGGGGTTAAAATGTAATCTTTCTAGAAATGGGTATTCCATGAAGGTCCATATTTATCATGGGAATTTAGAATTGTAAGCGCCCAGAGTCATTTGATTGAGTTAGGTGGCTACAGAAATTGAATGAATGAATGAATCATCATTGTCATCCTTCAGTTTTGAGAGACTATGGTATCGTGCATGAATGAATATGTGTGTTATGGTTCTGGCTAATGAAACATTTCAAAGAACTTCCAGGCATTGATTTTCCTAAAAGTCTTTATTTATGTTACAAAATGTCGGCACAGGCATAAAGAAGGTATGCCAAGATCTAAATTCTCTTCCCCTGAGCAATTAAATTATCAGCATGTTCCCTCTCTAAATTAGCTGTCATATATCACATTATCCAATTAGCGTGAAGGTCAAAGGTTTCCTTCCTCTCTCTTTCCCGGGCTTTTCCCTCCACCTTCTTCTGCTCTGCGTTAACTCTAAAAATACCAGACAGTTCTGCATATTGTCAAAGCAAGAATATACAGTATTTGCAGTGTTGACAATGTGTTCATAATTTCAAATGGACATACTGGATTGAAATCTAATGAACTCTAGGCACTAGGCAATTTATCAATTTACCTAGAGTGTTTGATAATTTACTGAATATTTGGTTACATATTGATACATATTTATGCAATTTCCTTATCTGCACTTTTCTGTTTGAGGGCAAAATATAAAGTGTAAGAAATAGTAAGGAAAATAAATGAGAAGGACACAAAAGAAAAGCTAATTAAACTTCATTTATATCAGGTATATTATATTTCTTCATAGCTTCCTATCTTTGCAAGCTGATGGTTAATCCTGAAAGGCAGAAGCTATCAACCACTTCAGTATCTTAATTAATTCTAGAATGGTTGCTGTATCTTGTCATTCATTTAGTCTTTGAATTTGATTGCAGTCCCAGTTTTTAATAATAATAATAATAATAAAAAGTTGGAAGGGACCTTGGAGGTCATCTAGTCCAACCCCCTGCTCAGGCAGGAAACCCTATACCATTTCAGACAAATGCCTGTCCAGTCTCTTCTTAAAAATTTCCAGTGTTGGAGCATTCACCACTTCTGGAGGCAGTTTGTTCCACTGGTTAATTGTTCTAAATGTCAGGAAGTTTCTCCTTAGTTCTAGCTTGCTTCTCTCCTTGATTAGTTTCCATCCGTTGCTTCTTGTCCTTCCTTCAGGCGCCTTGGAAAATAGTTTGACTCCCTCTTCTTTGGGGCAGCCCCTGAGATATTGGAACACTGCTATCATGTCCCCCCTTGTCCTTCTCTTCATTAAACTAGACATACCCAATTCCAGCAGCCTTTCCTTATATGCTTTAGCCTCCAGTCCCCTAATCATCTTTATTGCTCTTCTCTGTACTCTTTCTAGAATCTCAACATCTTTTTTACATTGTGGTGACCAAAACTGGATGCAGTATTCCAAGTGTGGCCTTACTAAGGCATTGTAAAGTGGTATTAATATTTCATGTGATCTTGATCTATCCCTCTGTTAATGCAGCCCAGCACTGTGTTGGCCTTTTTAGCAGCTGCAGCACACTGCTGGCTCATATTTAAGTGATTGTCCACTAGGACTCCAAGGTCCCTCTCACAGTTACTACTATTGAGCAAGGTACCCCCTATACTATACTATACTATACTATACTATACTATACTATACTATACTATACTATACTATACTATACTATACTATACTATACTATACTATACATTTGGTTTTGCTTGCCTAAATGTAGAACCTTACTTTTTTCACCATTGAATTTCATTTTGTTAGATAGCACCCAGTGTTCAAGTCTGTCTAGATCCTCCTGTATCCTAAGCCTGTCTTCTGGAGTATTGGCTATTCCTGCCAGCTTGGTGTCGCCTGAAAATTTGATGAGTTCCCCATCTATCCCTCGTCCAAATCATTGATGAAGATGTTGAAGAGCACTGGGCCCAGAACAGAGCCCTGGGGCACCCCACTGCACACTTCCCTCCATGTAGATGCGGTTCCACTGAGGACCACACACTTGCAGATCATCTGCACTTTCAGCTGTCAGAGAAGTGTTATCAACATAGTCAGGTTATTAATGCACCTTCCTCCAATTTTGAATTTTAGTTTCAGAAAAATTCAAATATTTCAAGGCTGATGTAGACAGGCCAACTCTTTTAGCAGAATTAGTGGGACTAAGTTCTCAGAACAGAATATCAGTTTTCACTTTTAAGTTATTTTACTTACCAGACTCAGACTGCTACTGAACTAGCCTTTGCCTCCAAACATAAGGAAGTATTGGGATGGGAAACCCACCAAGGAACCTCCAAGAATTTACTGCATTGCTTCCAAGATAGAGAAGTCATTGTAAACACAGTCCTTTGTACCTGCCTTGCTCTGGAAAACACAGATTGCTGAGGGAATATAGAATCTCCGATTTCAGGAAAAAAAAAATCCTAAGAATCCCAGCTATACACCTCTCAGCAAATAGTGTAATATGCAAAGTCCAAGCCATCCAGGAGCCTTAGATTAATAAACATTACTCGGATACCAGTGCATTTTAATACAGGTAGAAATCTGTCTCCTAGCCACTATTGGGAGATAAAAGATAGGATCAGAGAGTGCCTAAACAAACAATCAATATAAAAAATAAACTGGAGAGTTATGTCTCTGTCTCTCCCCTCCTCTTTTTTTTTTTTCAAAAGTTCAAGATGTTCAACAAATCCTTAGCCAGGTATTTTCATACAGGAACAAATGAGTGAAAAAATATGATTCATTATGGAAACTTCCAATGTCCATCATAATTTTTTCCTTGGAATACTGTAAGGTCAAAAGGTGTTTGGAAATCAACAAAAGCAGCAAAAATGCTGATATGTAGCATATTACTCAGCCAAATGATATAAAATGAAACATTGGCCATCTATGAATTGGCTCACCCACCTGCATAAAATTTGCAAATTCCATTTATTTATCTGACTGGATGGTAATTTGACAATTGCTTTCCCTCCTTTTTAATATTTTTTATGTGGTTAAGGTGCTAACCTAGAAATCGGAGATTGGCTCAGTAACTTTGGGAAAGTCACTCTCAGTCCAGCCCGCCTCACAGGGTTTTTGCTGCAGGGAAATAGGAGGTAGGAGTATATATGCTTGCTGTTTTGAGTTATATATTAAAATGGCAGGATAAAAATATAATAATATAGGGATAATAAGTGCAAGGCATCAGACACCAACAATCTTTGATATGCTGAGATTTTTATTTTACCACAGGGATGCTTCCCAAAATAGCTCCTTCTAGTGTGGATGGAAACTTCCTTATCATTCTGTCACTTTTTAACATCCTAGATCAGGGGCAGGCAACCTTGGCTCTTTTATGACTCGTGGACTTCAACTCCCAGAATTCCTGAGCCAGCATGGCTCACCTTGGAAACCTCTCCCTTTCCCTCAGCATGGCTGGCTCAGGAATTCTGGGAGTTGAAATCCACGACTCATATAAGAGTGGAGGTTGCCTACCCCTGTCCTAGATAATACATATATAAAATATATTTTATGTTATATATACTATGTTTATAATATTAATATATCTATATAGTAATACAATATCATTATATAATATAATAAAATAATCCCTTCTCACCCTTATGGGTGGTCTGTGTCTTCCTCAAACTTGGATCGTCTACCAGAGGCATGGAAGTTTGAAGGTTCTGCTTAGAATTTTAACTGCGCTCTTTTGGACAGAGAGTTCTGAGGTTGTTCCTGGAATCTGTTGGATCCACTCCCCCAACTTAGGAGCCATTCCCACAGGTGCTCCTACCACCACTGGGACCACTTTGTTCTCCCCTCTCATTAGGTCTACTGTTGTAATAGCATCCATCAGTTCCAGGTTTTCTTGTCTTCTCCATATATGGTTTTATTCCAGTAGCCGAACTGTCAGATTGTCCTGGTTGCTCACACACACGTAATATTCAGCAGACTGGATAGTACTAAGTACATAGAACTTATAGTCCAATGAAAAAATAATATGGATTTCTGAATAATCAGCATAATTTTAGAGAAGCCATGGCAGAAATTATGTTTTGAATGTAGTAGTACCCTGCCAGTAAATAGCAATAAAGCTCCCTGCAAATTAAAAGCAATCATTGTAACGTGGAACTGGCAAAATAATTTCTCTTGTCGTGTTAGCTTTTTACAGTACTTGCCAGGATGTTTTTTTTTATTAATATTTCTAGCTTTGAAGAAAAAGGCGTTGGTAACTTTAAAACCTCCTGGGCGGCACCTAAAATAAGTGTTTTTCGGCGTAGAAACAGCCTCTTTTCCATCTTGCCAGGAGAGGGCTCTGCTTACTGTTTCCTAGGAAGTATCTGGGCTTTTCCATTTCGCTCCGTTAAGCCAGGAGGATGAACTTCCTGTAGTAAATAGATTTGCCGCCATCGCGAAGGCTGCGAGATAGACAGGACCAAGATAAGTGGCCCGGCGGACATCGAATCAGCATCACTCGACCAGAGTGAAGACTATCATCAATTCCGAGATAACTCCGAATAAACTGGCAGCGGGTCAGGTAAAAGAAAGACTGTTAAGGTGGAATGTAGTGAAGAAATATTCATCGCAGAAAACCTTTTATGCTAGGGTCCCCACCGGGGTCGACTTGTATCCGGGATTTTTCAACCTGCCGTTCTGCTTAGGCCAATCTGCAATTGGAACTTGCACTCTATAAAATTATTTTTTATTGACATTAATGAATTAAACTGAAGCACGGAGTTCTATTTAATGGCATGAATTGAAGGATGAGCCTTCTTTTAATTTGTCAGGTTGGGGGTTGCTTGGGAATACAGTATTGTTTCGAAAGAGCCCTGTGGGCAAAATCTGCTTCATCTGGCATTCCAGCCCAGACAATGGGCAGCCAGTTGATTGTAGGCTTGGAGAGAAGCCTGCAAGCAGAAGAATGAAATAGCAGGTGCTGACTGTTCCTGCTTCCCTATGGATGATGCTATCAAAGGATAGGCAGTCGTGGTTCACTTAACACTTCATCATGCAGATCTTGGCTGACCTTGTCTGGATTTGGAAGCTAAGCAGGGTTAGGTGTGAGAAATACTCCAGAAAATACTCTGGAAAATTGAAAAGCATCCCTGGAAAGGCACAGTCAAATTACCTCCATGTTGTTGCTACGAAAACTCAATCAAGAGCTTTATTTGACAGATTTTACTTTCTCTAGGTTAGTGTAAATAAGCAAATTGCAAGACTGAAGCAATTAAGGTCAAGAGGTTTTTGCTTTGGTTTTGCTGGTGTGCTTATCTCCTTGAATTTGTATAATGTGTTTTCAGCAACTGCATGAAGGGTCCTCGGTGCTCTCTGAGCTTGCTTGTTTTCTTGCAGATGTTTCATTACCCAAACTAACACCATCAGGGCACTGATGATGTTACCTACATCTATTGCACTTCTGTGTGGTTTGCCAACTGTACAGTAGCAGATAGGAAAGTGCTTCAGAGGGTCAATGCCATCGGCCAGAGGATTATTGGCTGCCCTCTCCTCCCCTCCCCTAGACCAGTGGTTCTCAATTATTTTCTGTCATGCCCCCCCTAGGAAGAAGAAAACATTTCGCGCCCCCCCCGCATGACTGTCTATCCAATCGGGTCCTTTGCGTGTGTCACGTGCGTCCAATATGACAGTATTTGCCGAGGTCAAACGAGCCCCCCTTTACGGAGCCTCGTGCCCCCCCTGGGGGGCCCGCCCCACTATTTGAGAACCACTGCCCTAGACAAACTGTACAGTTCCTGCTGTCTTAAGAAAGCTCAAAATATTCTTAAAGACTCATTTCATCCCGGGCATTCTTTTTTTGAACTATTACCATCTGGCAGACGGTACAAGATAATAAAAACAAAGACAAATAGGCTGAAAATTAGTTTTTATTCCAGAGCTATAACCATATTAAATACTACTGTATAGTGCAACACTGAAGTGCAATATTAGAGGCAGCGCAATGGTGAATACAATGTGAAGGATGTGTGTATATGTATGTTTTTTATTTCTTAACGTGTGTAATGTGCACTGTGGACAGCACTTAATTTCGTTGTGAGATACATAATGACAATAAAGATATTCTATGCTATCTGCAAGAAAACAGGCAAGCTCAGAGAGCACGAATAACCCCTCATGTCAACCCTGAGCTACAAATATTCTACTTTGTTAGTATCAGCAACTGCAGCTGATGGGCATGAGGGTGCTATTCTAGAGAGTAATACTTTAAGCATGCAAAATATTTCTTCCATCAATTAGTTTCATGGAATAATAATGAATTCTGATATTGTATGAAACCAAAGCATGGTTTTAGATATATCGCATTTCCTCGTACTTCCTTTTCCAAAGAAAAGAAACTGTAGATTATGTAAATTTACTCATAGAGCAAATAAACTTAGAATAAATAATCCAGAATTATTTTGATTAAGCTTTCAGCTCTTCAGAATGATAAATGGAATTGCTTGGATAGTGGCCTCTAGTTCCACATGGATCACCATTTTATTTATTTGTTTAATTAATTGATGGTGCTGAACTTTATTTATGATATACAATATTTAAACAATTTGAGACAAAACAATATGAAACAATACTGTAATTTATTCTCTATCATCAGTCTGCAACAGAGGTGAGATCTGAGTTGAGGAAAGAAATAGGATTATCTCAACATTATTGACAATGAGCTGATGGATATTCCAGGATCAGCCTTTTTTAATTTGATTTGAAATGGTGAAATATTTAAAAAGACTGCATAACAGAAGCTTTAGTGTTTATTCAGTGAAAAAAAGATAAATCTGTTATAGTGATTAAAATAAATTAAGTGTGACAAAAAGAAGAAAAAAGTAACAGAAAAATCCATATAATATAAACATAAAAATTAATCCAGCTATTAATCTATTAAATATAGACCATATCACAACATATGCTCATCTTACTTTTAGAACACAGAGGCTTTCAAAAACAGGTAATTCATATCCTGAATCCTTTCCTTAAAATTAGGAAAGTATGCTTCTACCCAATTTGATAAGATAGAAAAATGTGGGTTAGACAGCATCACCACCGGATGGATCCGTAGCTGGCTGACCAGCTGTACTCAGCGAGTGGTCCTCAATGGAACTGCATCTACATGGAGGGAAGTGTGTAGTGGGGTGCCCCGGGGCTCTGTTCTGGGCCCAGTGCTCTTCAACATATTCATCAACGATTTGAACGAGGGGATAGATGGGGAAATCAACAAATTTGCAGACGACACCAAGCTGGCAGGAATAGCCAACACTCCAGAAGACAGGCTTAGGATACAGGAGGATCTGGACAGACTTGAACACTGGGCGCTGTCTAACAAAATGAAATTCAGTGGTGAAAAAAGTAAGGTTCCACATTTAGGCAAGAAAAACCAAATGTACAGTATAGTATAGGGGGTACCTTGCTCAATAGTAGTAACTGTAAGAGGGACCTCGAGTCCTAGTGGACAATCACTTAAATATGAACCAGCAGTGTGCTGCAGCTGCCAAAAAGGGCAACACAGTGCTGGGCTGCATTAACAGAGGGATAGAATCAAGATCATGTGAAGTATTAATACCACTTTATAATGCCTTAGGAAGGCCACACTGCATCCAATATGTAAAAAAGAGATTGAGATTCTAGAAAGAGCACAGAGAAGAGCAACAAAGGTGATCAGGGGACTGGAGGCTAAAGCATATAAGGAATGGCTGCTGGAATTGGGTATGTCTAGTTTAATGAAGAGAAGGACGAGGGGGGACATGATAGCAGTGTTCCACTATCTCAAGGGCTGCCCCAAAGAAGAGGGAGTCAAGCTATTTTCCAAAGCGCCTGAAGGCAGAACAAGAGGCAACGGATGGAAACTAATCAAGGAGAGAAGCAACCTACAACTAAGGAGAAACTTCCTGACAGTTAGAACAATTAATCAGTGGAACAACCTGCCTCCAGAAGTGGTGAATGCTCCAACACTGGAAGTTTTTAAGAAGAGACTGGACAGCCATTTGTCTGAAATGGTATAGGGTTTCCTGCCTGAGCAGGAGGTTGGACTAGATGACCTCCAAGGTCCCTTCCAACGTTATTATTATTATTACTATTATTAATTACTTAAAGTTATCTTTTTTTCCCTTACCTCAAGCTCAAAAGTCTTAGTGAGATGACAAATCCCATTTTAAGGATATAATTCAATATCACTTTGAGATTCTTAATACTTCTTCTCACTATTTCATAAACATACTTTAGTAACTCTAAACACAAATAAGGCTGTGACAAAACAAGACCATATCATATGGGTTAAAGAGCCTTCAAATATCAAGGAACATAACATCTATCCTTTTTAAAACATTAATTGAGCAATCCAGTAAACCCCAAGTAACATTTTCGGATGATTATGTTTTATTTATGAATCATAAGATGTATATTTTACATTTTTAATACGTGAACCAATTGATTTTCTAAAACTGGGAATTCCAATTTTTCATTCCAGGCTTCAAATATTTAATTAATTTTGACTTTCATTTCACTTTTTGGGTTCAACCCTATAATGAAGCTAAAATTACAGGTACCTCAGAGATTGCTAAAGCATTTGAGCCAAGCTGATTGATTAATATATGTTTCAGCCGTATATGTCATATTGCACATAGGCAGACAAGTCAATCTCAAAATAGTAAAAACTACCATTAATAATCAACTGATTTAAAGTATTAATTTTTTATGTAATCCAAGCAATCCCTGATAAGATCTTCTCTTTTATTTTCAAATTTGAGGTATACAGTAATGTCAATTTCTTGGACAGATTGCCATTCAAGAAACAGGCGGTTCAGACAATTTTTTGGATTCCTTCACCTTAAAGAATTCATTAATTAATGAGTGTTAGAGTTTCTATAATGGCTTATTAACTTCTTAGTTCCTTGGCAATAAACTTAACTAATTATGATCTTTCTTTTGGAATACTACTCTGCTACTATATGCATGTGTATCAGTCTATCGCTAACAGCATTGCAGATATGTGCTACAGCAGTGGTGGCGAACCTATGGCACAGGTGCCAGAGGCGGCACTCAGAGTCCTCTCTGTGAGCATGCATGCTGTAGCCCCAGCCCCGCCACTCCCCATGGCCCCCTCCTCACCAGCAGCCTCCCCAGAGGAGAATCGCCCTGGGCGCAGCCTGTGCAGAGCAGTGCAGCCAAGGACATGGCAGCTGGGCAGCAGGGACAAGACTCCGCTCTCACGCCCCATTGTGTACAGATGATACTGTGGGGCGCGGATAGAGGGCGTGGCCACCATGACGCTGCTGAGCCGCCTGAGCAATCTGCTGTGGCAGGCCATGGAGGTGGTGGATGGCCCTACGGGCAGGAGATGTGAGGACGGGGCAGGGGAGAGGCGGTTTTTGGGCATTCGGTCTCTAAAAGGTTCGCTATCACTGTGCTAGAGACACTCATTTGCAAACTGCTGCTGACCTTTCACCAAATGGCTGGAGATTTATATGATTCCTTGTGTTATGTTTATCACAAATAAATGCGAAAAGCTCCAGTTTATATGTGATGTTGCTGGAAATATGAATGGTCCACATGTCTGATGGTTCTATGGGGGCACAAGCTTTTAGTGATGCCTGATTTTGCCAAGAAGGCTATGTGTTTTGTCCAGTGACAGTGTACCATTGAATATTAATTTATAGAGTACTGTGGCAAGAAACAGTTGCTGCTTTGAAGCATTTGCTTATGGGCTTTTCAGAGGCATTTTTCATACTGCCTCCTAGAATGAATTTTCAAAGGAAAATAGTGCAGATGGGGAGAGAATTTCAGCTCTCCTTCCACATGCTACATACATTGTCCTGATCAAGTTGTTTCCTTTGTGGTGCAGAATTGAAACTGGATCACCTTGTGTTCCTATTTTCCATGTGTAGTCTGTTCCTATTAAGTACTTAAAAGAATTAAAGCGGCAATAAGCAAAGGCCAGTCCCTTGGGGACTTATGCTAATTACCCTCAGCATAATTTCCAGTGACTGTGACCTTTTGATATATAGCTAAAACATACAGATACAGGTAGTCCTTGCTTAATGGCCATTCTTTTAGTGACTGAAGTTGACGAATGTACTGAAAAAAGTAGCTTACAACTGATCCTGGCACTGAAGACTGTCACAGTATTCCCATGGTCATGTGATTGTGATTCAGGCACTTGGCATCTGTCATGTAACTATGACACTTGCAACATCGAGGCAAAGTGAGGGAGGGAACCAGTAGGTAGTCGCAAGTCATGGTCATGTGATGTCTTGCTTAAAGACTGCTGATGATTCACTTAATGACTGTGGCAAAAAGTGTCAAAAAAACCGGATACAGTCACATGAAGATTTGCTTAATGACTACGCTCCTGAGTAACAAATTTTCCAATCCCTATTGTGGTCATAAATTGAGAAATATCTGTAATGTAAATTCTTGTTTGAGTCCCTCCCTGCATTTGCCTAATTTTGATCCAGGTTTTGCCAGTTAACTGTATATGATATTTGCTGATGCTTAATAATTCCAAGTTATATTTTTTTCTAGCTGAACTGAATGGCACATATTCTTGCTTTGATATGGATACAGGGGTTGATTGAGCATGTTCTGGGTATAAACTGGAAATTACCGATGTTTTCCAACACCACAGAATTGCAGTCCTAGCAAAATTTACTTCCATTCCCCATGGATTATTTTAAATCTGATATTTGGAGTATGAACTTATGTGTACAGTAATTTGTTTAGAAGATCCTGCTTAACCAGAAATGCCAGTTTCTGAATCTGAAATCTTAGATAAGCAAACATTCTCTAATAGAGTGCTTATTTTGGTTATTGTTTTAATAGATAAATACAACTCTTTGTCTAATCATCTTTCAGCATGTATCAATGGAGTAAAACGGAAAGATGGTGTTGGCTTTCCATACGTCAGCTTCCTCAACTTATAATTGTGCATTTGGACTTTCTACTAACTGACATTGTTTTTGTTGTAATATAATTTTGGAGGTTATTCTTGGGTTACATTCAAGGAGTAATGTCACTTGAAACTTTTAATGGATTCTCTTTTTCATTCCTATGCTATTATTGTTTAACATTATGGGTGGAAAAGATTGGAAACCATCTTTTTTGTTTAAAATCTGGTTTACTTCAACAGGTGATGGGATGGCAACCAAGACTGAGAAGCAGACATCCATAAAAGAAGAACCAGAGCATGTAGAAATGCAGGTGATGTTTAGAGGAGGATCTAAAGAGACTGGCTCTCAAAGATGTAAACAGGAAAGGGGGACTGAAATTCACTACAATCTACTGCCAGAGAGAAGAGAAAAAGCTACTTCTGATAAAACGCAAGGCAAAGCTGGTCAGTGCAAGGAGGGGAATTTAAAACGTCTTGACCAAATAGTAATCCAGCAACTGATCCACATTGGAGAAAGTAAAATCGCCCCTAACAAACAGGAAAACAGCTTCTGCCAGAATGTAGGCCTCAATAGGTCTCAAATTGTCCATTTAGGAGAGAAGCCGTATCTCTGCATCATTTGTGAGAAAACTTTCCGCAATCACTCAGGACTCATGGTTCATCAGAGAATCCACACAGGAGAGAAGCCGTATAAATGCCCTGATTGTGACAAGAGCTTCAACCAGCGATCCCATCTCACCTCTCACCATGGGACCCACACAGGTGAGAAGCCATTTAAATGCTTTGACTGTGGGAAAAGCTTCAGTTACAACTCTGGGCTCATAATACACCAGCGAATTCACACCGGGGAGAAACCGTATAAATGTTCCAACTGTGAGAAAAGCTTCAGCCAAAAATCTCATCTCCTTTCGCATCAGAGGACCCATATGGGAGAGAAATCCTTCAAATGCCCTGACTGTGGAAAGAGCTTCAGTTACAACTCTGGCCTCGTAATACATCAACGGATTCACACTGGGGAGAAACCATATAAATGTTCTGACTGTGGAAAGAGCTTCAATCAGAGATCACATCTTATTTCGCATCAAGGCATTCACACAGGGCAGAAACCATATACATGCCAGGATTGTGGAAAGAGTTTTAGCTTCAATTCTGGGCTTGTTATTCATCAACGGCTTCATACTGGAGAGAAACCGTATAAGTGTCCCAACTGTGGGAAGAATTTCAATCAGAAATCGCACCTTATTTCTCACCAGAGAATCCATATTGGGCAGAAAACTTAATTTCTAAAGACAATTCTGAATAGGCTATTAATATTAGCATCATCTTTGCTCTCTAAATAGTAGCTTTTGAAGAACAATGTGTGTCGTCATCTCTGTGTCCAGAAGCAGTGGACTTATTTTAGTATTTTGAAGTTCCAGTTGTACTTATATGTCCAATATTTCATGATGTGTAGCAAAAAGAGAAGTGACAGCTAAGAGCTGTGGATAGAACAAGAGGACT
Organism: Crotalus tigris; assembly: GCF_016545835.1. NCBI lineage: Eukaryota > Metazoa > Chordata > Lepidosauria > Squamata > Viperidae > Crotalus > Crotalus tigris. The sequence continues at coordinate 339,970 of NW_024097425.1, forward strand.
GAAATTAGGAGTTAATAAGGCTACAGTAACTATAAAAATGCCAGAGAGCTAAGACTTAATGTACTTTAATATTCATTTTTCAATTTTATGAGAAAATAATACTGTAGTTTGAAATGTAAAAGAGGTATAGTAACTATAGGAAAATGCTTAAAAATTCTTAATGTGTTGATAAAGATTCTTAGCCTGAATGAAATATATAGCCCTCTTTCCAAAGTCCCACCAAGGCATAGAGAGAAAGAGGGAAGTTGAACCTCCATCGCAGAATACGTCCTTGACGCTTTGTTCCCTTTTGGCTTGACAGTTTGCTATGCTTAGATTTGTAAGGGAAATCTTATATTTCTACAAACAAAAAAAGTTATATCACATGGAATGCTAGAATAAAGATGTGATATAGAGGTAGGGCCATAGGGCAATCCTTGTTCCTTTACAAATCCTAGACCAGGGGTAGGCAACCTTAGCTCTTTTATTATTCATGGACTTCAACTCTCAGAATTCCTGAGCCAGCATGGCTCACCTTGGAAACCTCTCCCTTTCCCCTTAGCATGGCTGGCTCAGGAATTCTGGGAGTTGGAAGTCCACGAGTCATAAAAGAGCCAAGGTTGCCTACTCGTCCTAGAGCAGCGGTTCTCAACCTGTGGGTCGCGGCCCCATTTGGGGTCGAACGACCATTTTACGGGGGTCGCCAAACAACGCGATCCGCCATTTTTTCCCTCAGGGGCTGCCGCCGCGCATGCGCGCCGCGCATGGGAGCACCGCCGCGCATGCGCGCCGCGTCCTTATGACCGGGGTCGCCGTATAAAAAGGTTGAGAACCACTGTCCTAGAGTATGTATGGAGGCAACTTTGGAATTTCAGAGTTCAGTAAATCAAGAATTCACCCTTGTTAATGTACAATCCCTAGATTTTCTCTAATGCTTTCTATATGAGGTTGCCTGTGCAAACTTCAGTAGATAGAGAATGCATCAAGATTACAAATGCAAGTTGAAGTATGCTTTGTTTAAATTAATATATAGCTGCAGTTTTGTTCAACTTAATTGGTTAGACTTGCTTCTAAGCACTATCCAAAATACTGCTTATTGGCTACATTATTCAAAAGACTATCCCCCGCTGTGCTCCTCAGGAACCTTGTTATTTGCCCTTGTGTGACACCAATTTGTGGAATTCCCTGCTCCAAGTGACCTGTTGACCCTTCCTTTAGTAGTGCGCAAAACCGGTATTTTAAAAGAAGCATTTGTTCTACCTCTCTTTCCATGCCTTTTGTGATTTTAATTTTTGAATATTTGATCTAGGTTCCAGGTTGTTTTTAAGATTGTTATTATTACTATAATGGATCCAGACTTAGTCATACTTTAAAAAAAAAAAACCCCACTGAAATCGAGAAACCTAAGGTAACTGTAACTAACCTGTACCATTGATTTGAATGTGCTTATGTGTAACCATGACAGTGTTTGGTTTTCTTTACTGTTGTTGAGCTCATGTTCAACAGCATTTGGCATTATGGCCACCAGTGAGAGATGGTGAAAATTGCAGCTTAACAACATCTGGAAGGTCATTGGTTATCCAGTCTTGGACTACTGTAGTATTGGATGCTGTCTGCTGCCCTAAGACCAAGGGACTGAAAATATTAAATGTAAATATTAAGCCAATTGTAAATATTAAGTCAGGGGTCTTCAAACTTGGCCCTTTCATGACTTGTGGACTTCAACTCCCAGAAGTCCTCAGCCAGCGTGCCGGACTGAGGAATTCTGGGAGTTGAAGTCCACAAGTCATAAAAGAACCGAAGTCATCAGTATTACATTTTTAAGCATTACTCATTGAAGCAACTCTTCTATACATAACGGTAACATTGCTGATTAGAATGGTGTATATAGTAGTTTTTAAAGTACTGAAAATGTTTCCTTGCAATAAGTTGGAGAGTGTACGATGCTAAAATGCATTTTTAAAAGATATTCTGATACTGGTCATTTGCTTGGATTTTTAATTTTTACCATTTTCTCTCCCACCTGTTAGGCTAAGCCCAAGATTGACATAGAACAATTCAGTCAGAGTTCAGTTCTTTATTTGCTTACGCCCAATAGACAGGAGTCCTCAAACTTGACGACTTTAAGACTTGTGGACTTCAATTCCCAGAATTCTGGGAGTTGAAGTCCACAAATCTTAAAGTGGCCAAGTTTGAGGACCCCTGCAACAGACAGAAGCTTGCCAGACTAAACCGTTACTACTCTCACCTTAACAGATGTACCCTCAGAGATCCTACGGAGTGGCTATCCTTACTCTCTCCTCAAAACCAAATGTAGCCATTTACAACGCTAATTTACAAAGAATTGACCTGTTTGAATTAACTTTTTAACTACACAAGAGAAACAATTATAATTAAAAAAAAAATCTGGAACCATGCAGGAGAAGATACTTTTCATGTACCAGATGGTTGAAACTTTGACAGCAGTGCATCTTCAGAACAGCTTTTCCTGCTAATCTGAATAGTCAAGTTTGTAGCAAGAGAGGTGATCCCATAGACAAGGGGTCTCCAACCCCCAGTCCGTGGACCAGTACTGGGCTTTGGCATGCCAGCAACCGGGCCGCACAAACAAGCAAAGCCCCATCCGCGGGATGCAGTCATCACACAAAACCACGCCCCCTCCAGTCTGCAGAAAAACCTCTCCCCATGTAACTGGTCCCTGGTGCCCAAAAGGTTGGGACCTCTGCCATAGACTATCAAGCCCTAAGCTGTGAGAAAGTACCCCCCTTGAATTATTCCTTTGTTATAAACATAATTTTTATTTTAAAAAAATTGTTGTTGTTGTTAATTGCGAAGTCGTGTCCGACCCATCGCGACCCCATGGACAACATTCCTCCAGGTCTTCCTGTCCTCTACCATCTTCTGGAGTCCATTTAAATTCACACCTACTGCTTCAGTGACTCCATCCAGCCATCTCATTCTCTGTCGTCCCCTTCTTCTATTGCCCTCAATCTTTCCCAGCATTAGGCTCTTCTCCAGTGAATCCTTCCTTCTCATTAGGTGGCCAAAGTACTTGAGTTTCAACTTCAGGATCTGGCCTTCTAAAGAGCAGTCGGGGTTGATCTCTTCTAGGACTGACCGGTTTGAACGCCTTGCAGTCCAAGGGACTTGCAGGAGTCTTCTCCAGCATAAAAAAAATTAGAATACCTTAAATTATTCCCAGAAAATACCAGCAATTGATGATCTTTATTACAAGAATCATATGATTTCTATGACACTATAGCGGCCAGCAGCCTAGCTGCCCTGCTTGGTAGAATTTGCAATTTCTAGACCCTTTTTAAGCATAGCCTCACACGCATCACAGTTAAGACAGATGGTCAACTTTGTCACAGTCCAGCTGGCTCAGGAAGAGTTATAATTGATACAGTGGCTTGTCACTGTGCAAATGTTCTTCTTGGCAAAGTCACCATCTGGCAAGTCCCATGACAGATGGGAGATCGAGCGGCACTTCCAAATCCCAACCTGCTCCTTCAGGGGGCTGCAACCCTCTGCAGAGCAAGCTTCTCTCCGATCCCAGAGTCCTTCTTTTTCCATACCAACAGCAGCTTTGATTTTGTCTGGATTTAACTTCAACTTGTTTTCTCTCATCCAGCCTGTGATCAGGGTTAAGCAACATTTGGGGTTACCAATTCTTTCCTTGAAAACTGGGTACAGTAGAGCAGGATTTCCTCAACATATGGGTGGCACCTAATTTGAAGACTCTGGATGAATTCCCCCAATAATTTTGTGTAAAGATCTTAGTGACAGGTCATTGTTTGGTGTTGAAATCTATTTTCAATCTATTTGTGTGTGCGCGCGCATGAAGCTGAGAACAAGAAGTGTATTGTTGCCCACTGAGTGCTAATAATCTATCTCAGTCTTTCTTTACTCCAGTGATGGCGAACCTTTTAAAGACCGAGTGCCCAAAAACTGGCCCCGCCCCTGCTCCACCCCCTGTTCCGCCCTCACCTCGCCTGCCCACAGGGCCACTCACCACCTCCAGGGCCCGCCGCAGGTCGCCCAGGCAGCCCAGCAGCGCCATGATGGCCACGCCCTCTGCCTGCGCCCCACAGCATCAACTGTGCGCGATGGGGTGTGAGGGCAGAGTCTTGTCTACGCTGCCTGGCTGCCATGTCCTTGGCTGCGCTGCTTTGTGTGGGCCACGCTCAGGGGCGACTCTCCTCCAGGGGGGCTACTGGTGAGGAGGGGGTCATGGGGGGAGGCAAGGCTGAGGCAATGGCACGTGTGCCCATAGAGAGGGTTCCGAGTGCCGCCTCTGGCACATGTGCCATAGGTTCACCACCACTGCTTTACTCTGTCATTTAAATGGCTGGTGGAATATGGGCGTTATAATTGAGCACATCTGGAGAATACCAGGTAGGAGACAGCAGCCTAGTAAATATTTCATGACCTAGCATTTTACGGGCCATACTAATTGTCTTATAAAAGAATTAAAGGAATGCCAATAGAAATAAACATCTGGGAAGAGAATGTGGTTTCTTTTTAGCGTTTGTTTTTAATTCTTCAGTGCATGCTTATCAATTTTAGGAGTCAACCATGTGTAGCAATGAGGCAAGAGTCCAAAATGCTTTGACATTTATAGATAGATATTCTCAATTTACCACCACTGTTGGAACTGGAATTTTTGTCATAAATTGGGTGGTGGTAAATCAAGTCATGACACGAGTGGACCTAATTTTATGACCTTTATCACGGTTGTTAAGCGAATCCAGCTTTCCCAGTTGATGTTTTTCTCAGGAATCAGCTGGGAAGGTCGCAAATTGGGATCCCATGACTGCAGATTCCTGCAACTTGTCATAATTGTGGGGGTAATGCAATGGTCATAAGTGCAAAATCACTTTTTTCTTCAAGGTTGTCTTAAATTGAAACCATCCCTAAATGAATGGATTGTAAGTACAACCATTCACCTTAGAAAGATACTAAAATATTAGCGACTATATTATTCTGACTATAAAAATGTAAATCCTTGGAAAATTAATACTAATTTAAATGGTCTTTTCACTGTGTCTTGTCAAATGCAATGTCTTGGATATCTTGCTCAATAAAAATATAATTTCTTTTTACAGTGTTGGATTTCTGTGGCTTTTGTCTCCATTAGCTCATACCCAATAGCGCTCTAAGAACTTGGTTTTGAAAAAAGAATGGTCTTCTTGGAAGAAGCTAATGAAGCTCAATGTACTGCACTGTACTGTATCAAAAGCAGAAAGGCTTTTCCCTGCAGATGTAATCTGAGTGATGCTGGTTGGGTGAGGCAGCTTAATACTAGGTGTACTCTAGTTTTCAGAACAGCTAGATGGGGCTTCAGAAATCATAACCTATTTTTTTTCTGCACACACATGCTCCCCAATAGATTAACTGACTCTAGCTGACACACCAGAGTAGGCTAAAATGAAGTTAAATATGTGTGATCCAATATGGTGTGGAAACTGAGCCATATTTGTTTATTTAAGAAAATTTATATGGCTGCCCAGCTCACTCTCAGTGACTCTGGAGAGCTCACAAGGATTAAAGCCCAATACAGAAACAATAAAAAGCAATAATCCTCACCCCCCCCCACCCCCAATCAGCAACAATCACGTGAGCCATTTGATGGGCTCCATTGCACTCAGGGGTGCATAAACACATTCGCAAACCAGGGCCTTGTGAAAGAGTGTTAAAAGTGGGGGCGAGGGGGCGATCTTATCATCTGTGGGATGATGTTCCACAGGGAAGGAGCCCCCACAGAGAAGGCCCTGCTTTTTGGTCTCACTAGAGATGGATCTCCTTAGGAGAGGAGACCTATAACATTCCCTTGGCCCCCGCTCTGATTGGTTGTGTAGATGTGACTGTCCTTCAAATAAGCTGATCCCAAGCCATGTAGGACTTTAAAGGTAACAACTTGACTTGGACCTTGAAGCACTGACAGCCAATGCAGTTCCTGCAGGAGAAATGACACATATGCACATCTAAGCCTGTACAGAACCATGTGGGCCAGCCCATTTTGAACGAATTGAAGCTTCCAAATACTTTTCAAGGGCAGCCTACAAAGAACACATCGCAATAGTCAAGACAGACGGCGACCAGGACATGGATGAATATGAGCAGGGATTGTTGGTTCAGGTAAGGGCATAACTGGCACACAACCCATAGTGGCACAGAGGGCTTCCTGGCCACAACTACCACCTGCTCCTTGAGCAGGGATCATGAGTTCAGGAGAACCTCCAAATTATGCACCAGGTCTGTCTGGGGCAGTGGTACCTCATCCAAGACCAAAAATGGCAATTCTCTATGAACCAAGAACCATTCCAGGTTAACTTGTTGCTCCCCATCCAGCCCTTAACAGTCTCCAAGCAATGCAAGAAGGTCACAGAATTGCTTAATTCACCATAGGCTGAGACATATAGCTGGGTGTCATCAACATATTGCTATCTCATCCCAGGGCGCAGATGATCTCACCCAGTGGTTTCATATAGATGTTACCAGGAGTCTTCAAACTTGGCCCTTTTATGACTTGTGGACTTCAACTCCCAAAATTCCTCAGCCAGCATACCTGGCTGAGGAATTCTGGGAGTTGAAGTCCGTAAGTCATAAAAGGGCCATATTTAAAGATCCCTGTGTTAAACAGAAGTAGAGAAAGTTCTGAGCCTTACAAGATCCCACAAAGCAGGGGACAAGGGCAAAACTTCTCACTTCCTATCAACACCAATTGAGAGCGACCACAGAGGAAGTGGACCATATTCTGTGAAATGGGCCATCACATTAAAAACAGCATATGGTTCACTGGAGCACAGCCAGTTGTGTGAATACAGCAATTGTGGCTTCTTCTTTTTTTAACCTAGCTTTGGATTCACTGTGAACTCATCCCATGAGGACTCTAAGAGAGCCACGTTCACTGCTTACATATATAAGGGAGACTTGGAAGGAGAAGCTAAATCAGATGAAGGCTTCTTCCAGTCCAGTACTTGGTTTGCGAAGCAGCCACTTAGTTGCTTCGGGGAAGGTTACCAGTGCATGTGAAGGCAGCAACTTTTCTTTGATTGTCTCCACTAACTGGTTGAAAAATGAAGCCTGCCCGTGAGGATTTGGAAAGGAAACACTGTGAGTGATGCATACCTAGCATATACAAACACCTCTAGGTATCCTCAACTTAAGACCACAACTGAGCTCAAAATTTCCACTGCTAAGCAAGACAATTGTTAAGTGAATTCTGCCCTATTTTACCACCTTTCTTGCAACAGTTAAGTGAATCACTGCACTTGTTATGTTAATAACACAGGTTGTTAAGTAAATCTTGCTTGCCCATTGACTTTGCTTGTCAGAAGGTCACAAAAGGTGATCACATGATCCTGGGACACTGCAAAGTATGAGTCGCCAGGTGTTTGAATTTTGATCACATGACCATGGAGATGCTGCGACAGTTGTGTGAAAAACAGTCATAAATCATTTTTTTTCCAGTGCTGTGGTAACTTCGAACAGTCACTAAATGAACTGCTGTAAGTCGAGGACTACCTGTACAAACAATACACTCTTGTGAAAAATATGCAAGCATTTTGCTGTCCAAAGCCTGCGTTCGGATAAAGTCTCTCTATAAGGAGCCCCCAATAAGCAGTCAGCTGGGTTGGGTTGTAAGAAAAAGGAAGGCTCCTATCAATAAGCTACTGTAATATTTTTTCTAAAGTTTTTTTTTCTTTTCTTTTCCCAAACCAAACCATCTAGATGTACATTATCTCTCTGTTCCACAGGATGGGCAAACTGAGAGAGCGGATAAACTTGGCTCAACCTCTTACTGGGCAAGATAAAAATACCATTTAAAAAAATCCCCTGATTTTTGCACTTTAGAAAGCACTATGGTATTTTTTTTTCCCTCCCTTCATGTCCTGGCTATCCTTCTTTCCCGTTCAAGATAACAGTTTTATAGCTGAAACAGAGACAGAAATTACTTGATTTCCTTTGATTCCAAAAAGACTCCACCCCTTGCTTGCTGTGCGGGCTGTGACGGCGGCAATATCCTGCTAGCCATACGCAAGGCCTCTGCCACAGATGCCACAGCATCAACCATCGGATGGAGGATGTCCCTGGTGCGCTGAAGCTCGGCTTCAATCATACTGAGCTCCTTAATCCTAATCTCTCTTTCCAGCTGGTTGTCCCTAGCCCTGGCCTCTCTATCCAACTGGGCCTCCCTTGTCCGGGATTCACGGTCTAGATGGGCCTCCCGTGTCCGAGCCTCTCTGTCCAGAAGCATTTCCCTCAGCACTGCTTCACGGAAGTCCCCAGCGTTGTTTTCACTCCTCTCGTGAAGAGCCTCCATGGTCTCCCAGGTTCTCCTGTAGTCTGTCATGATCTCATGCATCATCTCCTCATGAGATCGCCTCTTCCTCTCCCGCATAGATGCCATCCTTTCTGCTGTTGTCAGGGGATGACCAAAGGACTTTTCTCGCCTGCCTCTACCTGTAAGGGGGAAATAAGTTAGGCATCTGGACAATACTATCTACTGCCCCATGACTCCATCCGGTTAGCTGCTCCAGCAACAGGGCAGCAAAGGTGAGGTAGCCTGAGATTGCTTGATTCTTTTATTTTCCAGGAGCAGGGATCGAGGACAGTCTATAATCTGATTCGGTTTGAGTAAGTTGGAAAACTTCTTCCTCCTTTTCTTTTCCCCACTTTCTCCTTTTTTTGTTTCCCACTACAACAATCCTGGGAGGTGGGTTGGGCTGAAAGGGAAAGACAAGCCAAAAGTCACCCAGTTGGCTTTCATGTCTAAAATGGGACTAGAATTCACAGTCTTCTGGTTTCTAAGCCAGCATTTTATCCACTACATCAAACTGGCTCCCAATGATCTACTGTTATCACACAGACAATCATTTTGACAAAGTGGAACTGAGACTACAGGGAAAACAGCTGATTGGTTGCTAGAATGAAAATCTAACTTACCTCCTTACCAAATACCTCTTACCTTTTTTGGTCAAATGGCTCTCATCCGTCTTTCTTCCACTTTTTAAAATAAAACATAGCACATCACAGAAACCACAAGTACATTTGACTCTCTTGGAAAACTGAGGTGGGAATGCACAACACTTACTTTTAGCCTGGCTCCTTCTTTGAACTTAAATCTCAGACTGTGCTTGTCTCCCCACCTGTAACTAACTTAAACCCAAGTGTATAAGATGGCTGAAGAGCATCAACTGAAAAACAAAATGCCATTGAAGAAGAATGGCTTTTGCTCACCAATAGCAGTGCGGTGCCCATCTTCACTGCAGCCTGGAATGGGTTGCTCACACAAGGGCACCGCCTTCTCTTCAGGATCTTCCTCAACTATTGTGGTTTCAATCACATTGGGATCTATCACTGTCACTAACTCTCGTGTGATCCCCACGTTCGGTTCGGTTTCCGTGTCTGTGTCTGCATCCATACTTGAGAGAGTGTTTGGGGGTGTCATTTGATTGCTCTCTTCCTCAGAGGCCTGGGCCTCCATGTCTTTTGCATCTTCTCTTTTTATCACCACCCGCATGGATCCATCCATGCTGACCAAGCTCCGGTTGGTGACATTATCCATTTCACCTCCAAACATCTGATCCAACTCTCGGAAATAACGGCAAGACACGGGTTCTGCTCCAGCACAGATCTGGGCATCTTTGGCTCTCCGATAACTTCGCTTCAGATCCCGGGCTCGGTTCCTACACTGCGAAGCGTTGCGCTCGTGACCCCTGGCTATCATCTGGGCTGAGAGATCCTCATAGATGTCACTGTTTGGTGGCCGGTTTTCAATCCACCTCAAAATCAGCAGTTCACCCCAGAGGGCAAGGAAGTCTCGAGTTTCCGTCTCTGACCAAACCGGAGCTCGAGGCTGCAACCGTTGGCGAGGGGTATGTGGCATTTCTGCTTGAGCCTAATTAATGCAAACTCCACAGTGCCCAGATGCTCTATAATTGCCCCCAAAGTGCCAGATTTTCCCCAGAAGACTTAGAACCTGTCTTTGGAGAGATAATAAACAAAGGTGGCATAGAAGGGCAGGACCCAGAAAGAAAGCCAAGATGGAACCTTCTGCACAAGCGAGTGTTCACATGAACAGTTGATAGTCAGGAGTAACTTCGTGGGCGGAGCTTCGATCCGGACTTGGAAGGATCTCTTTCAGACACTCGGAAGAGCCAACCCCCGCTTGCTACGTCAGAGCCACCGATCATTGAATGGGTTCTTTTAGGGAAGGGTGGAAGCAGCCACGCCGTGAACCAATAGGCAAAGCAGGGAAGTGAAGATCGCTGCTTCTGCAAACAGGAAGGGGAAAGCGTCGCGACCAGCGCTTCCCAAGCAGCTGTGTCCGCGCGTGGGGTAAATGATCAGACCTGCGAGATGAATAGGATCTTTCATGCGATGGGGCTGCCTGGAGAGTTTATCTCCCGCCATTCCCATTTTTCTACACTTCCTGGTCTCTACTGGGCTTTCTCCAGCGTGGAAAAGAAGATGATTGTGATTTCGAATTATTACCGAATTTCGATTTTCGAAAACTCTATAAGAAAGTTCGTGCGTGGAATCCGTCTTTGCTTCTGCAAATGATATTAACAGCAGGATTGCTGAGAGCTTTAAAATCGCGATGCATGGTGAAAGGCATGCGTATTTTTGTTTCACCACCATTTGTTGGAGGGATTTAAGAAAAACATTATCTGGGGAGTGTGAGAAAAAATGAAGGCGAATGGAGAAAGGAGATGCTGCTTTAGAACTACATGGAAATATATTAATGCCTGCGAATGTGCTGTTCCTGCTCAACTCTTTTCAGACTTTTCTTGACTAATTTTGGCTGTTGATACCGCGACTGTAGCCAGATTATTTCTGAAATCGCACTTTGGGGTTCTCTTAAAGGGCCATTGGGGGGGTGGGAAGGGGAATTAGATGCCAACTAAAAAAAAAAAAACTACAATTATTTCTGATGGAGTTTCCAAAACAAATCTTTTTTTTTAGAATAACTTTTTCTTCTTCCAAATTTTATCAAACTTCAGAAAAATATGCCTAACAAAGAAGAGCATGTCACCATCTGTGTGAGTCTTTAAATATAAGATTTTTTGCAAGAACAGATGATTCTGAAATGCTAAGTGGGGAGCAAGGTCCAGACCTGGTCAGTATTTGGTTGGGAGAGTACTAAGTAATCCCATAGCTTTAGGCTAGACCTGAAAGTTGAAAAAGCCAAACAAAACATCATCCTATATTACTATATATTTTTATTCTGCCTTTTTAATGTATAATTTAGGGTGGCAAACATTTATCTACTTTATATAGCAGCCCATCTCACCAAGTTTGAGTCTGGACAGTGTACATGTGTCTAATACTACACATAATGCTCCTTCCTCTTTTCCCTACAACAGCCTTGTGAAGTAGGTTGTGCTTGAGAGAGTGACTGGGCCAAAGTCGCCCAGTTTTCATGCCTAAAGCAAGCCTAAGTGAGCACCACACTAACTTGTTTTCTAGAAGACAATGGCCTGCCTATTCCAGCAAGTTCCCTTCAAAGACAGTCCTGCTATCAATGCTGATAGCAAAAGCACTTTACAGCTCTCTAAGCAGTTTACGGGTTTACGGAGTCAGCATATTGCCCCTAACAATCTTAAGTCCTCATTTTACTGACCTTGGAAGGATGAAAGGCAGAGTCTAATGCAGGTAGTCCTCCCAATAAAGGAGAATAGTTCTCCACTTCTGACTGTAATGGAATATGAAATTTCCATTGTAAGTGATGACAATTGTACACTGAAATACCCATGTAATAGGACTGGATTTTTATGACTTTTTTTTTTTTTTGCAGTGCTCATTAAGCAAACACCACAGGTGTTAAATGAACATGGCAACCATTAAGTGAATCAATGTATTCCCATCAGTGTTTTTTGCCAATTTCTGACAAAAAAGTCATAAATTGTGGTCACATGACAAATGCTGCATTTAATGCTGTTTTCATAAACTTTATTGTCTTTGTTAATTTTGTGCTTTTAAAGAAAATATAACTGTGGTAGATCAACTTATCATACCATTCTATCCAGCAATCTGATGGTGTGACCTGTTAGATCAGCGGTTCTCAACCTTTGGGTCGCGACCCCATTTGGGGTCGAACGACCATTTTACGGGGGTCGCCAAACAACGCGATCCGCCACTTTTTTCCCTCAGGGGGCGCCACTGCGCACGTGCGCTGCGCATGTGCGCCGCGCATGGGGGCGCTGCGCACGTGCGCCGTGCATGGGCGCCGCGCATGGGGCACCGCGTCCTTATGACCAGGGTCGCCATATAAAAAGGTTGAGAACCACTGTGTTAGATGTATTTTCAAGCTTACAAACCTATAGGGGAATAATTTCTTTCCCAGCAGTATTATTGAAGGCAGCTGTGATTCACAAGAGAGTAAATAGTGATCAATACTGAAAGTTATCAATATATCAAAATATAACTATCAATAACCATCAATACTGGGAGTCATTGATAGCCTGATCATTCATAAAACTGACAAGTTTAATCCTAACTGACCACCATTATCATAACTGCCAGCAGCTAATTCCACAATTTAACTATATGTTGTGGAAAGATGTTCCCTTTTTCTGGAGGTGGGGAATGGGGGTTGCTTTACATCTGATGGATGACTTTGTTGAGTTCTAATATTGGGCAAGACGGAGAAGAAACCTTAAATATTCTCTATGTTTTACATTATTTCAAATATTTTTTTAATCGTGTTTCCTCTTATGTTCTCATGTTCCAACCTAGAAATTCAGTTGCTTTTTACAGTATATAAATCTTCGTTTATATGAATGCTACTCCAACCCATTAATACTTTGGTTGGTTTGTTTTTTTTGCATTTTTTGTACCTTTCTAATAGTTTTCAAAACAGCAGTGATTAGAAATGAGTTAAGTATAGGCTCACCATTGGTCAGTATGATAAGTGCAATTCCATTTTTGCTCCCACCTGTGTACTAATTGCACCCTGATGAACCTGAACAATAACACTAGAGTTGGAAGAGACCTTAATGGTCTTCTAGTAGTTCAACCCCTTGCTCAAGCAGGAGACCTGGCCTGTACCATTTCGGATATGGATGCCGATTTAAACAGAAACTAGCAAAAATTGAATCCTGTTATAATTCAGAGAGTCCAGGTTGTACTAAAATGAGAGGAAAGGGCAGAACAGTCTGTGGGTAACGGGAACTTGCCCTCGAGGATGCTTGAAAATTTTTGATTTATTTAAAGCTAGAGAGTGTAATCCGGAAAAATTCTGTGCGGTCGCTAGAAGTCAAAAAAGACTTGATAGCACATAATTAGAGTGTTCCTACGTAAATAAGCCAATTTTCACAGTGCGAGTTATCCAACATAAGTCGAATTTGGCTGACTCAGTGAACAATAACTCTGGGTTCACACAACCTGCCAACTACGCCACGACGGAACGTCACATCCCGCCTGTGTTTAAGAACGCCGAGGGCAGGGCAAGCAAGATTCAGATAAGGGCAAGTGGCCTCGTTGGAAGAGTCTGAGCGTGCTCAAGGACAACCGGGCATGCTCAGTAGCACCCGGGCAGGACTTTGACACTTCGGGGGCTCGGACGGAGCTTCGCTTAGGGCAGCATGTGAGTTGCAAGAGGGGTGGTGGTGACGCAGGACTTCCCCGGCGAAGGGTTGTTTCTCCCGGGGGAAACGGTGGCTGCGGCAGAGCTGCGCCGCCCGGGGGGACCAAACCGGGGAAGGGGGGCAATGCCAAAGCAGGAGCGCCTTTAAAGCTGCGATGTTGTGGGAGGTGGGAGGAAAGAGAACTGCCCTGAGCGGCGGAGTCCTGTGTCCTTCCCGCGTCGTTCCTCGGAGCGGTTGCTGGGACGGATTTGTGTGCTCTCACAATGGCTGGGTGCGGACGACATGTTGCCCCTGAGGTCGGGTTGCAACTGGAGTCCTGGGCTTGATCGAAACCCATTTACCTACCACCCGGGCGGCAGTTTATACAATATGCTAGTCTTGAGAATCCAGACGCCTTGGAGGTAGTTGTTGGGATGTCTTGGCTCAAGAATGTTTATAAAAATGGCGAGACAGTCTTACCGTCTCACAACTTTCATGGGTTAGGCGTGCACCTGTGTGCGTACCTACGTGTGCACACACGGAAACCCGCGGTAGAGAGGAAAAATGGGAAAGTGAACTGTTCCGACGAGCATAATATTGCAGAATATAGAATAAGAGAGTTAGAAGGGCCCTTGGATGTCTTCTATTCCCCTGCTCAAGCAGGTGACCCTATAATATTTCTGACAAATGGTTGTCCGGTCTCTTCTTTAAAATCTCCAGTGATGGATCCACGACTTCTAAAGACAAGCCATTTCACTAGTTAATTTTTCTCACTGTCAGGAATTTTCTCCTTAATTTTAGATTGGATCTTTCCTTGACCTGATCCCATTCATTGCTTCTTGTCCTGCCCCCAAGTGCTTTGGAGAATAGGTTGACCCCCCTCAGCCCTAATCCATCTCTTTGTTAAACTAGACATCCCCAGTTCCTGCAACTGTTCATTGTGTGTGAAATGTTTACCCCATAGCAATTGAAATAAAAGATACTATTTGATGCAAACAATTTTCTTATATTAATATAGAAGAAATTATATATCCTTGACTTACAACCACAATTGAGCCCAAAAATTCCATTGCTAAGCAAGACAGTTGTTAAATGAACCATGCCTGATTTTATGGCTTTTTTGCCACAGTTGCTAGTGAATCATGCAGTTGTTAAATGAGTTCCCCAATTGACTTTGCTTTTTGGAAGCCACCTGTGAAGGTTGTAAATGGCAAACACATGACACCAGGATACTGCAACCATTGTAAATATATCCCAAGGGCAATTTTGATCACATGACCGTGGCTATGTTGTGACAGTTGCAAGTGCACGGATCCGTTATAAGTCATTTAGTGCTGTTGTAACTTCAAATGGTCATTAAACAAATGGCTATAAATCGAGAACTACCTGTATTTATGTTTGCCATTTTAGAGCAGTCACTTAATTGAAGTGGTATATAAGTCTAAATGCTATTGCTATCCTAACTTTTATACACTAGTGAATTAAAATTCAGTAATTTATTGTTTGGATTTTAATAATTGGTAATTTAATAATTGTAGAAATGCTGTAAAACAATTCTGTATATTTTGGATTTTTAAAATCAGATTTTCTTAAAATATTATCCTTTTGGTTCCTGACCGTAATAAAATTAATTTAATGCATTTAATTATTTTGGCTCATTATTTCTTTCCTGCAATTTGAATAACACCGCTGACTTCTAAAGGAAATTAATGTGATGAATATAAATGACATTCTTAATAAATTTATCAAAACGGTTATGTAATTCAGAAGTATATGTGTAAAATGTGGTTTATTCTCATCTATCAGTATTTTGAATGTCTAATGTTATACTTATTTCTTCAAGGCCTCATAGTACAGAACTATATCAAGATACTCCATCTACATGCTGGCCTATTGTATATTCACCAGACTACAACATTTCCTTTCTTGGCCTGGAGAAACTACATCCATTTGATGCTGGAAAATGGGGGAAAGTAATACATTTCTTGAAAGGTAATAAAAACAAAATAGTGATATAAATGTTGTTGAAAATTAAACTAGTCCTCTGTTAGAGAAGTCAGCTTGCAAAAAAGCAAACAGAAAAATAATTTTTATATCGGATATTTTCAAATAAGAAAATAGGCTATCTTCTTATCTAGATTGTATGATATACAGATCGTCCTTGATTTACAACCATGCATTTAGTCAGTGCTTTTTCTGTAAGAAAAAAGGTGCCGGAACTCACATCTTGTTAACTTTTTATTTAAAAATTTATATATTCAGTTCTTAACATGAATTTAATTTATTAAAGGTTCTACATTTAGGCAAGAAAAACCAAAGGTATAGTATAGGCAGGGATAGGCAACCTTGCCTCTTTTATGACTCGTGGACTTCAACTTCCAGAATTCCTGAGCCAGCCATGCTGGCTCAGGAATTCTGGGAGTTGAAGTCCATGAGTCATAAAAAAGCCAAGGTTGCCTACCCCTGGTATAGGGGGTACCTTGTTCAATAGTAGTAACTGTGACAGGGATCTCAGAGTCCTGGTGGACGATCACTTAGATATGAGCCAGCAGTGTGCTGCAGCTGCCAAAAAAGCCAACACAGTGCTAGACTGCATTAACAGAGGGATAGAATCAAGATCACGTGAAGTATTAATACCACTTTACAATGCCTTGGTAAGGCCACACTTGGAATACTGCATCCAGTTTTGGTCACCACGATGTAAAAAAGATGTTGAGACTCTAGAAAGAGTACAGAGAAGAGCAACAAAGATGATTAGGGGACTGGAGGCTAAAGCATGTAAGGAACGGTTGCTGGAATTGGGTATGTCTAGTTTAATGAAAAGAAGGACGAGGGGGAACATGATAGCAGTGTTCCAATATCTCAGGGGCTGCCAGAAAGAAGAGGGAGTCAAGCTATTTTCCAAAGTGCCTGAAGGAAGGACAAGAAGCAACAGATGGAAACTAACCAAAGAGAGAAGCAACCTAGAACTAAGGAGAAACTTCCTGACAGTTAGAACAATTAACCAGTGGAACAACCTGCCTCCAGAAGCG
The DNA here is from genome assembly GCF_016545835.1 of Crotalus tigris. Lineage (NCBI taxonomy): Eukaryota > Metazoa > Chordata > Lepidosauria > Squamata > Viperidae > Crotalus > Crotalus tigris. Next base: position 356,555 of record NW_024097425.1, read on the forward strand.
GTGAATGCTCCAACACTGGAAGTTTTTTAGAAGAAACTGGGCAGCCATTTGTCCGAAATGGTATAGGGTTTCCTGCCTGAGCAGGGGGTTGGATTAGATGACCTTCAAGGTCCCTTCCAACTTTATCATTATTATTATTATTGTTGTTGTTGTTGTATTTAAGGCAAATCCGTCAAAAAAAGGTGCCGGAACACCGTTCTGGTGCGTTCTATGCCAAATAAAGCACTGCATTTAGTGACCAAAGTTATTTGAGAAAGGTAATTTATGTCTGTTTTTCACACTTAAGACAATTGCAGCATCCTCGTGGTCACAGGATCAAAAATTGGATAACTGGTACCGGTTCGTGTTTTTGACAGTTGAAGTTGACCCAGGGGTCATGTGATCCCTTTTTGGCACCTTGTGACAAGCAAAGTCAATGGGGAAGCCAGATTCACCTTACAACTGTGTTACTAACTTAACAACTGCAGTGATTCACTTAACAGCGGTGGAAAGAAAGGTTGTAAAAATGGGGCAAAACTCACTCAATTGTCTTGCTTAGCAACAGAAATTTTGGGCTCAGCTCTGACCATAAGTCAAGGACTACCTGTAAGCACATGAAAGTTTCATCCTCTCCCTGGTATAGAAATCAACTCCTCTAACATTTCCAACAGATGGCCATTGTGTTTAAATACTCCAAAAATAGTTAGGTTTGCCTCTGTTTATTATTTAGAATGTCAGGCTACTTCAATTGTACAATAGTTATATAATTATGAGCTCAGAAAGTGGTGCAAAAAAAAAGGTAGGGAATATATATTTGCAGGCTGTGCACATATTTTTGTTTGCTTCTGTGGCATTCATAAGGGAAAGTAGAGCAGGAAGAACAATAAGAACTTTCTGAGGCTGCGTTTGAGTGGCATTCCTCTGATTTACTGTGAAGGAATGATATATTCATTATAACCATGATGTGCAGCAAGTTACTTTTCAGCCAGTCCAGTTTATAAACGCTGGGCTGATCAAAAGACTGGATTCTGGAACCTTGATACTCACCACCAAGAATCTGGCTAGGTATTCACAACACACTAGGCTAGATTGACTAAATGGAATTGGGAGATTGTGACATAGAGTGTTACGGGAATCCAGATGTTGCTTTAAGTAACCCAATCACATTAAATCATAACGTGGTTTATTTATTTGGGATTAGAGTATCATGTGAACACAGCAACTATATTTTGTATGAACACAGTCTTTAAATAAGACAGTGGTTCTCAACCTTTTTATATGGCGACCCCGGTCATAAGGACGTGACGCGTATGCGCGGTGGCGCCCCATGTGCGGCGGCGCCCCCATGTGCGGCGCGCATGTGCGGTGCCGCCTCATGTGCAGTGTGCATGTGTGCCAGCGGGCCACCCCGGTGTGCAGCACGCATGCGCGGCGGCGCCCCATGTGCAGCGCGCATGCGCGGCAGCGCCCCTGAGGGGAAAAATGGCGGATCGCGTTGTTTGGCGACCCCTGTAAAATGGTCGTTCGACCCCAAATGGGGTCGCGACCCACAGGTTGAGAACCGCTGAAATAAGAGAAGGAAACCTGGTCCATAAATTAGCTTGCTAGTCAACTTAGTTGCCAATATAGCAGTGAACAGAAATTGTATGAAGGGCTGAGACTGAAATTATTCCAGTAAATCCTAAAAGTGAACTTCATACTCCCCTAAATTTCTTTCTATTGTTCCATGACCTCCCAGGTAAGTTAGACTACTGCTTCTTTCTTCCCTAGTCAGCTGTAGGCATCATCTGGGATAAAAATATTTCGATGTTTGTTGAGATATTTGTCTGGGGAAATCTGTGGTATGCATTTGAATTATGATATTTAGGAACCACCATAGGAGTCATTAGAGATCTTCTTCTCTTGGCAGAATCTCAGAGCTGCCCTTGGAGAAGGATCTCCAACCTCATAAGCATTTTCTGGGAAGCTGCAGAAAAATGTCCTGCCAGGAGAATTTCAATATTAGAATAGCCAAAAAGGAGCTGGCAGGACACTGGAGTCATTGAATTTGTAGGATCTTCAGTTTTTCTGGCATGAAGGTCAACCCGTGCTAGTAGATGACCTCATTTTCTCCCATAGACTCAGTGGGAAAGGGCTGTAGGGAAAAACACACCCCACAAGGACTTAAATTGTAGATTGATCTATTGATTTGTACTGCCAAGTTCAAAATGACTCTTGGTGATTCACAGCCATGAAGGTATAAAAGCATAGCATCATAAAATCATCATGAATTAAAAAGACATTAGCTAATTAAATAATCCAAATAGCCCAATCCTCCAAGGATAGCTTGCAAGCCACGTAAGACCCTAAGAATCATCCTTCCTGAATAATTATAGGTGGGAGCTATAGGGATCTTTGGAAGGGGAGTGTTCAAGAGGACAGAGGCAACCAATGTGAACGTCTACCTTTGGTCCCTCTCTCCCCAAAACTAATGGGGAGGATCTGAGGTATTCCCTCCACGAGAAGAATGCATATCACACACATTCCATGTGGGAGAAATGGTCCTTAAAAGTCTCTGGGAATAGAATAATAATGAGCTTTAAAGGATAAAATCAGCTTTTTGAATAGCACATGGAAATCTAAAATACCGGTAGCATCCAAGGTTAGACAGGCTTTTCATCTGATCCCGCACAAGTTTTCTTACCTAAAATGAAAAAAAAAATATATAACAGCTTGGCTTTTAAAGTGCTGAAAAGTGAATCTTACTTGTGTATCATTTATTATCCCTCCCCCATTTTTTTTTTAAATTCAGAAGCAAAGCTAATTACAGATGACTTGATTGTACAGGCTCGAGAGGCCACCGAGGAGGACCTTTTAGTTGTTCACACAAGACATTACTTGAATCGATTAAAGGTACGGTAGCTTCTTCTTCAATGAAACCTTTTGAAAATCTCTCCTCCCTGACATATATTGCATCTCTCTCTCTCTCTCTCTCTCTCTCTCTCTCTCTCTCTCTCTCTCTCTCTCTCTCTCTCCCTCCCTCCCTCTCCCTCTCCCTCTCCTAACTCTAAGATTCTGATCTTCTTAGGCCGGGGGTAGGCAACTTTGGCTCTTTTATGACTCATGGACTTCAACTCCCAGAATTCCTGAGCCAGCATGGCTCAGCTTGGAAACCTCTCCCTTTCCCCTCAGCATGGCTGGCTCAGGAATTCTGGGAATTGAAGTCCACGAGTCATAAAAGAGCCAAGGTTGCCTACCCCTGTCTTAGGGGCTAGAAACAGAAATATAGCAAGTAACATGCATGTACTACCCCTCTTAAATCTCTTGATAAATTGTAGATTAGCATGCAATTTCAAAACATTTTTACAGAGCAGAATTGGCAAGAAACCTATGAAGTGCTCCAAATCACACTGCAGGCAGCAATATATGGCACAATTTGCAGATTAATTTTGGCTACAAGTTATGCAAGATGTTTGAGTGTTGGTTAACTTTTTTTGCATTGCTTATAGAAGCATATATATCAGAAAGTTTTAAAAAGGTATTCTAGATCACATTGTGCTTTTGCCCTACACTGGAAGGTGTCATATCTTTTAAATGCAGCTTAGTTATTTGTTGCCTTGTCCTTTCAGTTGTGCGATTTGCTAAATTAGCTCCATCCAATAGTTGAAATCATTGTCATTATTCATTGCTGCTCAGTACTTTTGCCTTTGCAGAACGCTCTTGCTGTTAAAGTTTTACTTCATCTTTTTTGAAAAAAATATTATTAAACTCAGTGCTTAAATTATCTGATCGTAGCTAGGCATAAGGACACTGTGGATATTAAAGCAAACAGTGTTCTAAGCTCAATAGTCTACATGGAAAAATATTACATAATATAGTCGTGGGCAGATGATTGAATAAGCAGAAGGCAGCTGGTCCTATGGTTCCCCCCCTTATTCTCTTCTTGTGTGGTTTTTTGGATGCTTACCTGCTCGTTGTGTCTCTATATTAGAGGTCCCCAATCTTTTGGGCACCAGGGGCCGGTTCCATGGAGAGAGGCTTTTCTGTGGACCAGAGGGTGTGTGGTTTTGTGTGCTGTCTGCATCTCACAGATGGGGCTTTGCTTATTTGTTTGGACCGGTTGCTGGGATGCCACAGCCTGTTACCGGTCCACAGATCAGGGGTTGGGGACCCTTGCTCTAGATGATAAGGCGGCTCTTTGGAACAAGAGGGGATGCAGGAAAAAAGGGCAAATTATCTCAAATCTGAGAAGGATTTTAAAGCAGAAACTACTACAGGTAACCCTCCAGTTACAACCGTAATGGAGCCCTCCATTATGGTTGTTTGTTGTTACAGTCATAAAAGAGGTTGATCATATGATCATGGGATATTACTTTTCTGTTAAGTGAACACAGCATTCATTAAGCAAATGTGATGGTCATAAGTGTAAGTGTAAAATCACACTGTGGGTGTGATTTTGCTGAAAAGGTGGGGGGGTTTTTCAGGTAGGATGTAACTTAGTGACCGGTCGTAAGTCAAGGACTTCCCTTATAAAAGGAAGGATGGCTGAGAAAAATCAGGAACATAAGTCATCTTCTCAGGTAGCTCTAGAATCCAACCTTAATCTGCTCTTCTTGTTTGCTCATCAGTGTTTAACATGTCTGTAAGAGTTCATGGATGCTTTTTGTGGTGATCTCCTTCGTTGAAATAAAATAAATGCTTTTTCTTTGCATATAGCTATAGTAATAATGTTACATTTGAATTACTACCCATTCTTATTGTGTTAGCCCAGTTTGACTTGATTGGACTTACTTCAGAGTCAGTACGTTTAAATTATGTTGTAAAGGGATCATGTATGCAGGCTACCATTCTAGGAATGCTGATTGGGGATAAATCCCATTGAATTGAATAAGTGGGACTTAGACGTGCATAAATGTATTGACAAAAATTTATCTTCAGTCAAGATTTGAATGTATATTTTTCCTCCTTCTCTTCTTCTAGTGGTCCTTTGTAGTGGCTACAATTACAGAAATCCCTCCAGTCCTTTTTATGCCAAATTTCCTTGTTCAGAGGAAAGTGCTCAGGCCTCTGAGAACCCAAACAGGAGGAACAATAATGGTAAGCATGTCTTGCTTGGTTTCTAAAGCTGAATAAATTTGCACATTGATCTAAGCCAGGGATAGGCAACATTGGCTCTTTTATTACTCGTGGATTTCAGCTCCCAGAATTCCTGAGCCAGCATGGCTCAGCTTGGAAACCTCTCCCTTTCCCCTCAGCATGGCTGGCTCAGGAATTCTGGGAGTTGAAGTCCATGAGTCATAAAAGAGCCAAGGTTGCCTACCCCTGGTCTAAGCACTAAGAAGGAATTGATCGACTTGATGAAATAAGCTCTTTTATAAAACTCAGATCTTGTCCCATCTTAGCTGATACTGCATTCACATGGCAGAGTGACCCATCAGTAACTTCATCATTGCTTTCTCAACTTAATCCAACTTTCCTAAGCTTGCAAGACCCATCGAACCAGAAGTCAACAATAGCTGAATTTGATATGAATTGTTTTTGATTAATTGCATCATGTAAATGCAGCCATTTTAAATATCTGATTGCTAGTGGTTCTCCAAATTTGATCTACTGCCTTATCTTTTTTTTTATAGCAAATGCTAGATTTGGTAGTGTTTCTCTCATAGTTTCTGCAGGTTTGATATTGCGAGAGTCCAAGTTGTTATGTAGTTCTAAATAAAATAGAAATATCATTTGGTAATCATTCCAAGATAAGAGCATGGAGATAGCCATAATTCACAAGGAAACTAAATGAGCATAGGATTACACTTGGATTAGAGAACCAATTTATATCAGATCAGCCACCTCACCTCCATCCAGCCACCTCATTCTCTGTCGTCCCCTTCTTCTATTGCCCTCTATCTTTCCCAACATTAGGCTCTTCTCCAGTGAGTCCTTCCTTCACATTAGGTGGACAAAATACTTGAGTTTCAGCTTCAGGATCTGGCCTTCTAAAGAGCAGTCAGGGTTGATCTCCTCTAGGACTGACCGGTTTGATCGCCTTGCAGTCCAGGGGACTCGCAGGAGTCTTTTCCAGCACCATAGTTCAAAGGCCTCAATTCTTTTGCGCTCAGCCTTTCTTATGGTCCAACTTTCACAGCCATACATTGCAACTGGAAAAACCATCAGATTAAGTAGTTCAGGTTAAAAAGGCAAGCTGTGGGTACCAGCAGCTAAGGACCTGCCTTTGGTGCGTCCCCGTAGACATGCCTTCTGTGCTGTGACACTTGCCTTATGGAACAGTCTTCCTCTCCAAAATTAGATTAGCTCCATCCCTTTTGACATTTGGGAAGGCCCTCAAGACCTGTTTATGTTATCAAGCCTGGAACTCTCAGGGAACTGGACTCATACTTAGATGGTTCCATTGCTGAGCTGGCTATTCTTATCCTCTCTTCACCTAGGGCAGTGGTTCTCAACCTGTGGGTCGGGACCCCATTTGGGGTCGAACGACGATTTCACGGGGTCGCCAAACAATGCAGTCCGCCATTTCCCCCCCCTTTTCCTTAGCTGTGCTACTCCCTTTTATTCTATTGGCTTTTGAAAGCCAATAGAATAGACTCTCTTGAATAGAGTCTAATTCTATTGGCTTTCAAAAGCCAATAGGAATTGTCCAGGCTGTCTCTGCCCTGCTGAGCCCGCCAAAAGTCCCATTCTGCAAATGGTGCTGCACCAGTTGAGTAGTCCTCGACTTACGACCGGTTGAGTAGTCCTCGACTTACGACCGGTTGGGGGTCGCAGCATTAAAAAGGTTGAGAACCACTGACCTAGGGTTTGTATCTGTTTTTTTATAATATTTACTTTTTAAAGTGATATTTATGTATGTTTGTTGTTTTGTATATGTGTTTTTATCTGTTTGCTATGTACCATCCAGAGTCGCCTTTGGTGAAATGGGAGACTATATAAATTTAATAAAATAATTTTGGTATAGTGATAAGGTATCATCTTAAAAACTGGGAGACTGTCAGACCTGTCAGCACTTAAACTTCTAAATAGAAGTGATCCTTGGCTCCATTTTCTGAAAAAGATATAGTTTTATTAGAAGTCAAGTGTACTGCAGTAGTGCATAACCAGAACTGAGAATCACGTGCCAAAATCCCAAAGTTCAACTCTTCCCTCCTTTAACTGCCTCGTTGACTCCCCCCCCCCATGACCAATCAGGTTCAAGCAAGATGTTTTGTGAGTTCAGTTGTAGGTTGGTATGCAGCTGCTTTCTTTTCCCAACTGGGTGACCTTGAGGGAGCATCTAGAGGAGATATAGCAGCTACTTTCGTTTTCCCCCAAGCATTCCCCCTCCCAACTACCCTCCCCAGTGTTCATGGCAGACTGTAACCGCATGGTAGCGAGGCACAAGCAAGTGTAAGATAGCAACTGATAGAGACCATGAGTTCTAGTCCTCCTTTAAGCTTGAAGCCAACTGGTTGAGGTTGGCCCAGTCTTTCTCTCTCAATCCCAGGAAGCAGGAGAAGGCAAGAGCAAACCACTTCCAGAAATCTTGCCAAGAAAACTGCAGAGCCTTTCTAGGCAGTTGCCAATAGTCAAAATTGAGTCAAAGGTGTGAGCATATAGGATTAGAGTTAATATTAAGGCATCAAAGAAGCATGAAAAGAATACCTGTTACGGCCCTCAGAGCTTCGTCTCGTGGGGATGTCCAAAAAATATTGTCTTCTTTTTAATATTTGGAGGTGTTTGGGATGGTTTTATTAAATGAAATAGCACCTTAAATCTTGTAAAAACTTAAGGCACCCATTGAATCCCTTAAAAAGCTCTCGGTTTCTTCCAAAGAAAGCAGATTAATAGAAATTTCACTTTGAAGTTCAAAGCCCCTTGTGTTCTGATTGAGTAAATAGCAAGGGTTTAATTTCACAATGGTGCTTAAATGTTTGCAGAATTCTTTGGGGGTCTACTTTTCACAAGCCAATTCCTATTTTTTCCTCTTTATCTTAAGGCAGGGAAACTGGCCATTGAGCGAGGATGGGCAGTTAATGTTGGTAAGTAGGAGTAGATTTACTTCCTTTATTTACAAACTAATTCTAGACTACAATCTCATTGCCACTTAACTTGCTTACAGCCATCTGGAGTGTGTTTGTGTGTATTTATATGCAGTACTTTTTTTGGAAGAAAAAAGATGCTGGAATTCACATCTTGCTAATCTTTTATTTAAAAAAATTATATATTCAGTTCTTAACATTAATTTAACATTAATTTATTGCATTAAAGGCAAATTTTACACTAAAAATTAAAAAAAGATTTTCCATTCACCAATGATTTTTTAAAATAAAGAAATTATTTATCATTCGCACATAGTCAGTCACTGTACACACACCCACATATCAGTTGTGTAACGAAACATAACGGTCGCCGCCCGCGGCACACGACCGCAGCGCACGACCACACGACCAATCATAAGCTGAGCAGTGCCACAAGCCAAGCAGCGCCATCACAACCAGCGCGGAGGAAGTACGCATGCATCAGACTCAACACACCAGCAGCCCGCATGCACCGTTTTAATGATTTTGCCACCAACCTGCTATGCTCGGCAAGGAGATTCAAGTCCATGTAGACCAAATATCAAATTTTGAAAAGTTACTTTTAAAACTTGGAAAATCCATCGAAAAAAGGTGCCAGAACTCCATTCCGGTGCGTTCTATGACAAAAAACTCACTGTTTATATGCATGTATACACATACATACATACATACATACATACATACATACATACATACATTTCAAATTTGCTACTCTTTTTCCAGGTGGTGGCTTCCATCACTGTTCAAGTGATAGGGGTGGAGGCTTCTGTGCATATGCTGATATCACATTGACTATAAAGGTAAGCAAAAAATTTGATTCTTGATAGAAACTGCAAAATTATGTCTGTCTTAATTTTGTTCTTAGTAATTCAAATAATGAAAATAATTACAGAATTTTTCCTCCTTTCATGGAGATCAGGAAATAATCCTCCTTTAAGGATGTACGTTTCCTGAAGGATTAAATTAACTTTTATATACTTCATTTCTTCCTGCAATATTATCTGATACAACTATCACGTATTTATTTGAGTGTGTTCACAGATCCTGGCTCGTTTTGGTTTAGCATAACCGTGAACTCAGTAATTGTAGTATAAAACCTGTTTTTGATTTAGAATTATGTATGAACTAAGCCAGCATAACTTGATCAACAAATGTGGTGGAAACCAAATTTTGCAACATGGGTTAAGTTTTTGAGTGTACTTATGATTAAGACTGAATGGTTTTATTGGTAAGTGAAGGAGCCAGAGCTAGTAACACAAAAGTTCCCCTCCCAAATCCTGTACAGAATCCAACAAAAAAGCCCACACAGCTCAGCAAGGACGATTGAGGCAGTACCTATGACCAAACCTGCTCGGTTAAGGTCATGCCTGTTTCTCTTTTGTTGTTCAGTTGTTAAGTCATGTCCAACTCTTCGCGACCCCATAGACCACAGCACACCAGGCCTCCTTTGGCCTCCACTGTTTCCCAGAGTTTGCCCGAAATCATGTTCATTCTGTCAGTGACTCTGTCTAACCATCTCCTCCTCCTCCACCGTCCCCTTCTCCTTTTGCCTTCAATCTTTCCCAGCATCAGAGTCTTTTTCAGTGAGTTCTCTCTTCTCATTTGGTGGCCAAAGTAGTTCAGCTTCAGCTTCAGCTTCAGCATCTGTCCTTCCAAAGAACAGACAGGGTTTCCTTTAGGATGTTTCTCTTTAGCTTTTTACAAAGAATTAGGAATTGGGTAAAGAGATGAGAAGAAACACTTATATTTATAGAGTTTACACAAAACATTGTTCATGTATTTAGAGTATTTGGAACTTAACACAGTATATCAAAAGAAAGGAGCTGCAGCTTACAAACCATCATTGAAAGATTAATGCAACAAACTAAGCTTATCAATGTTAGCTTAGCAGGATGTGTGAACTAGATTCTTGACTAGATGATTCGGATGTTGCTTTTTCCCTGTGTGGGTGTTTTATGGATGAAAAGAAGTAAATTTCAGTGTAAACTCTTTGAAATGTTGGGAGTGTTTTCAAATGGATATTCTGCATTATGGTGCTAAAATAAATAACTCATGATATATGCCTTATATGACATAATTCTTTAAAAGGTTCTTAGCTTGTGCAAAATGTATGTTTTCATTTTGAAATTTCTTTCCTATTTTAATTTATTTTGCTCTATTTCTCAGTTTTTATTTGAAAGAGTAGAAGGAGTTTCAAGGGCAACAATTATAGACTTGGATGCACATCAGGTGAGTGGGTGTGGCCTACTGGGTGGCAGTGGATGTAGTGGGTGTGGCCTACTGGGTAGGCATGGCCAGCTCTACATCATTCGCGTCAAAGGTGCCTGTGGGGGCCTGGGCAGGAGTGGGACAGATCTGAGGGTCTCTGGCAGAAGGTGGTAGGACCAGGGCAAGCACCAAGGCATGGTCCATTCCTCACAAAGGATGACACCTCCCCAGCATGCACCCAGGGGGCGGGGCCAATGTGGCAGGGGCTGGTTCCTCGCTGTTTCTAGACGGCCTTGTGGAGCTAAACTGAATGCGTTTCAGCATAGATGGCCACCACAAAATTGTACATTGGCTCCCGGCCGGCCTGGGCCAGGGCCAAGGCAGCGGGGGCCATTCCCTCAGTTTCCAGGATGGCTTCGTGGGCCACATGAAACCACTTCACGGGCCGCATCCAGCCCCCGGGCCTTGTGTTTGACATGTCTGGACTAGAGAGTGCGTGGTTTTGTGTGCTACCTGCACCTCACGGATGGGGCTTTGCTTGTTTGTGTAGCCCGGTTGCTGGCATGCCACGGCCTGGTACCGGTTCATGGACCGGGGGTTGAAGAACCCTGAACTAGGCAATTGGGACCAGAATTGGAGTTGCTAAGCAATGCTATGATAAAATACAATGTCATGTGATAGGTCTTTTAGTGATGGCTATTCTGGCACTCCCAGCTGCCATCATTAAGCAAATTGTTGTGAAGCAAGGACTTCTGCAAGCTTCCCCATTGATTTTGCTTGTCAGAAACCGGTAAAGGTTGCAGATGGTGGTTGTGTGCCCCCAGGATGCTTGAATTGCTGGAACTCCAAGGTCACAAATTTGAAAAGTGGCTGAGTGAGTTATCACTAAGTGAAGATCACCTATAATTGTCATCTTCATGGAACTTAAAAACTGTAGACATTGAGTAAAAATGATCTTACAAAAGGATGAGAAGAAGAAATCCAAGATGGAAGAGCAGTAGTTCCCTATGCTTTGCCAGATTCATATTTGGAAAAAGTGCTATATGTGACTACAGGCCTGCACATAGAAGCTGAACTAATATTGCCTTACAAATTCAAAATTATTAGAGTTAAGAATTCAGAGTTCAGAGGAATCTTATAATTGCTGCTTACTGTAATTGATCTTGATATCAGTAACATTCCTACACAATCACATTCTGTTTTATCACGATAAACTGCTGTGAAGTTGTTTTAACCCATATATTAAAAAAAAGAATCAAAGAGGAAATGATTTGGCCTAATTAATGGGTTTTTATTATTTTTACTTTTAGGGAAATGGACATGAAAGAGACTTCTTGGAAGACAGAAGAGTATATATTATGGATGTTTACAACAGGTATATTTATCCAGGAGATGGACTTGCTAAACGTAAGTAGACAGTGTTTTTGAAATTAATATGATCTAATTAGTACAATCTAATTTGTAATCATGAAATTATTACACTCAGAATTTAATATTGCTCCCTGAAGAATGAAAACCAGCATTATAATTTAAGACTGCAAGCCTAGTAAAGTTTACTGCAATTGGTGAGGATTACTTCTAAGTAAATTCTGTAGGATTACACGGTAAATGTTTAGAAACCTATACCACAATATATCTGAATAAAACCCCAAATCCCATTCAAAGAATAAACTATTAATGTTTACTTGTAAGAAAAAAAGAAATAGGGGAAACATGATAGTAGTGTTCCAGTATCTGACGGGCTGCCACAAGGCAGACGGGCTCAGGTGTTCACCAGAACACCAGAGGGAAGGACGAGAAACAATGGTTGGAAACTGATCAAAGAGAGAAGCAACCTGGAATTAAGGAGAAACTTCCTGACAGTGAGGACAATCAACCAGTGGAACAGCTTACCCCCAGAAATTGTGGGCACTCCATCACTGGAATTTTTATGAAGAGACTAGACCAGTGATGGCGAATCTTTTAGAGACCGAGTGCCCAAACTGCAACCCAAAACCCACTTATGCATTGTCGGGTGCCGGGTGGGTGGGCCCATTGGATGGGTGTGGCCCATTGGGTGGATGTGGCTGCGATGGTAACAGCAGACTGGGTGTGACTAAAAAGTTCAATCAATCAATTCCAACTTTATGAGATCTTTTTTTTTCCTGTGAGAAATGAAATTGATTGATTGAATCTTTTTTTTTTTTTGCACACGGCGGCAGAAGCCTAAAGCGAAAAGGTTTTATAAAACCCAGCTGAAGGCCTAGGACTGGGGCGACAGCACGCGTGCCCACAGAGAGGACTCTGAGTGCCACCTCTGGCACCCGTGCCATAGGTTCGCCACCACTGGACTAGACAATCACCTGTCTGAGATGGTGTAGATTCTCCTGCTTGAGCTGGGGGCTGGACTAGAAGACCTCCAAGGTCCCTTCCAGCTCTATTCTATTCTATTCTATTCTATTCTATTCTATTCTATTCTATTCTATTCTATTCTATTCTATTCTATTCTTCAAAGAGAGATTATTTGTATTATTTTAAAACAGTTTCCTCCTAGATGTATCTAAATAGATGTGTATCCTAAATATCAAAAGCTGATTTTTCTATCCTTGTTTCTCATTTTTCCCACCCCTTTTAATTGTATATAATCCTTGTAATTATTAGGAGCCATAAAACGGAGAGTTGAATTGGACTGGGGTACAGAAGACACTGAATACCTTCAAAAAGTAAAAACTCACGTGGAAGGCGCACTGAATGAAATGAGACCAGACATCATTATCTATAATGCTGGAACTGATATTTTGGATGGTGATCCTCTGGGGGGCTTAGCTATTTCGCCTGAGGTTTGTAGATCACAACATATTTGTTTCCAAAAATACAGTAGGATACGGTACCTTGTCAATATCTGAGCTATGGTGATCAGCTCATTATTTATTCTGATATCCCGGCACAGCCCTACTTCATCTCCTGATTTAATCTCATTTTTATAGTTCCTTTTCTTTGCTTCTGCTCTCAACTCCTGAATGTTTTTATGTTGCGTTATTTACTACATGCCCCATCAGTTATTGACTGCGACTGCTCAAATTTTATTCCAGAAATATTATGAGAGTATGGGAACATAAGCAGGTATATTGTCTGCAACTCTTTAAAGCAGCTATATCTTTTCCCCAGGATCCACACTTATCCTTTGTGGTTAATACACAGTCTTGTGGGAAAATGCAATTGGTTTAAGAAGTTACAGAAAGGCACAAGATTTGTGTTGCTGCATGCTTTAATTTGGATGTTATTCTCAGAATTCTGGTGATTTTCTTACTGCTTTGCCTGGAACGGTTCTGGGGGGGAAAATTCTCACTGCTAGCATTTGTTATCTGTCAAATATATTTTTTTACAAAGAAGTGAGATCCTATCTGCTTGATACAGAGAGAATTAAAAAAAAATGCTGAACATTTCATGTCAGATCTGATGTGATGCATCCTTATTGTCTCAATCATGCACCTCATGTAGCTGCTGAAAGGACATATTTTGATGCACTGAATGCAGCAATTCAAGAATTCATTCTCAACTATGTCCTTGGTTGATCAGCCCTTAGGTTTTTTTAACGGTAAATGGCTCAAAAATGGTCACAGCTGGTCACTGTAATGTTTAATTCACAAAAGAGTTTGGTGTAAAACACATGCAATATTGTAAAACTATGACCTGTACAGTTTATTGATTTTAGGAAATCCAGCATTTGCTATTTCAACTTTTGCTATTGCAACTTTCCAGGGCATTATCAAAAGAGACGAAATTGTGTTCAGAGCTGCTCGAAAGCACAGAATCCCTATCCTGATGGTGACATCTGGGGGCTACCAGAAGCGGACTGCACGGATTATTGCCGATTCTCTCCTCAATTTGCACCACCTTGGGTTGATTGACCATGAGCTTGCAGCTTGGGAGTCTGGAACCACTGAGGTAGAGCTAATGAGCAAGGACCGTAAGGAAGATCATCTGGCCTCTCAGTAAAGGAGGAGAATTTGGGATCTCTACATAATACACAATTATAATTGTTTAATATTTAAACCATGAGATGAACAATATCCCAAGTTCTCATAGAATTAATATACACTAATAAAGACAGATACTTACTAGTATCCTACTTGCTTTCCAGGGACAACCTCATGAGGGTTGTCACCACAACTTCTTCTAGTTCTTTTAAATGCTGTTTTATGAACTTAACACTGCCCTAACATCTGGAATGGGTTAGACTTGCTCTGGTCTGAGTAAAGAAATGAGCAGTACATTTTTTTACCTCACATAATCTGGCTCTTCAAATAGGATTTGCATTGTTTAAGAGAGGCAAGGATTTCTGCGAGTGGTTGAAGGAACATTTTTGAACGCTAGAACAGAATAATGGAAATGTGAACATAATGCAAAGAAAACTGAATGTTTATATATATGCCCGTGTGTGCGTGTAGCATTGTAACATCTTCCAATTATTTTTAAATAGAATTCTAGCGGGAAAATGGAAAAAATTAAATTCTTTATCAGAAAGGGAAGCCACTATGAGTATATTTTTGATCATCTGTAATGTGATTATAATTCAAAACTACAGGCAAGAATAGTGTGGCATTGCTAAATTCAAATCTATTTGTTTTTCCCACTCTTTCCAGAAGTATATAACAGAATAATGATCTGTTTATTTTTCACTGAAAGTTTAGGATTATATGCACTAAAAATAACACAAGTAAATGGAAGAATTTATCATTGATCTAAAGTGCAATGCTAAGTAGTGCATCAATTGTAACAAAATGTATAAACTGACCTGAATGAAGTAATTTGCTCCAGATTTAACAGCAAAAAGATAAAACAATTCCTAACACTTTTTCTAAACTGGTGCCTATCAAAATTGCATGACTGAGTCATACTTGTTTGATAAAATCAAATTTCAGTGTCGTAATATTCAGCTATTATCTTTGATTATAGATCTCATTGATAATAACATTATTTCTTTATAATGGTACCACTTTATGAATTCTGAAGCCTAGGAAAACTATACATATAAAGTAAGAATTTAAATATTTTTGTGTTCACTCACATTTCTAGAAAGTGTATAGATTTTTTGAGAGGGATAGGACATACAATAGTTTCTTTTTAATTGGCAGAAAGCTATACTATGTAAACATTTAATGTAAGTGCTTTCTTTAAAATGGTGCAACCCTTATCATTCAGAAGTATTTTTTTTTTTTTTGAAGTAGTAGTTCCTAAGAAGGAAAAACTAGTCTCTAGTCTCAGGAACTTTTATTACTGGAGACAATGGTCAGAAAATGAGAAGCAATGGGGATTGATTTGTATTTATGTCTACATGTTCTACAGAACTTAAAGGCTCCTCCTGTGGTACACAAAATAATGCTGTAAATTAATAAAAAAAATTATAGGAAAGGCAGTGGAGTGCCAAAGGATGTCAATTCTCAGTGTTTGCCAGATTCTATATATCATCACTGAAATTGAAATACAGTAAAAGCAGACATGGTGCAGATTCTAATGTATTCCACACTCCAAATAAGCTATATAGGAATTCTTTGTAAATGAAAATTATAGTAATTAGGTGCTTAGTTAAACATGTGCCAGTGTGTCCCGAAGAAAAGGTAAACCTATTACATAAAAATCAACCTGCCATAAATTTACTAAGAGCCATAGTGGCGCAGAATGCAGTATTGCCAACTAACTTCGTTGACTGCCAGAAGTTCGATCCCGACCAGCTCAAGGTTGACTCAGCTTTCCATCTTTCCTAGGTGGGTAAAAAGAGGACGCAGGTTGTTGGGGGCCATATGCTGACTCTGTAAACCCACTTAGAGAGGGTTGTAAAGCACTATGAAGTGGTATATAAGTCCAAGTGCTATTGTTATTGCTATCTTAAAGTTGGAGTGTATAGTGGGAAACAGGTGTCTTGTGATTGAACATATCACCATAACAGCCACTCATGCATTCTATGAAATTACCTGCAATGCTTTTGAAATTGCCAATAAATCCACTAGCCTCCAAAACAGTGGTGGCGAACCTATGGCACGGGTGCCAGAGGCGGCACTCAGAGCCCTCTCTGTGGGCACGCGCGCCATCACCCCAGTCCTAGGCCTTCAGCTGGGTTTTATAAAACCTTTTTGCTTTAGGCCTCTGCAGCATGTGCAAAAAAAAAGGTTCAATCAATCAGTCAATTTCAACTCCCGGGAAAAAAAAAGATCTTGCAAAGTTGGAATTGATTGATTGAACTTTTTAGTACCACCCAGTCTGCCGTTACCACTGCAGCCACGCCCACCTAATGGGCCACACCTTTCCAACTGTCCACACCCAGCCAATGGGCCACACCCACCCGGCACCCGACGATGCATAAGTGGGTTTTGGGTTGCAGTTTGGGCACTTGGTTTCTAAAAGGTTCGCCATCACCGCTCTAAAGATGGCCTGTTCCTGAAATACAAAATCAAATACATTCCGGTGCATTCATTTACTGTAAGCGTCATTGTGCTAAATTAGCTGTTTTGTTGAATAAGCAACACTGCAACTGAAATGCATCCTTTGGTAACGAAATACCCAGGTTGAAGTTCATAGATAACAGTGCTTACTTATAGGATGGTAATGCAATGTCAGTATATTTCAAGAGTTAGAATAAATGGCTTGCTGGGTTTGAGAAATAATGTAATAGAACAACTCAAACTGAGTTAATATTAATTCTCAATCAAAGGTACGTTGTTATAGAAAGAACTCAAATGTGCTAGGAATTATTTTCATTTAAGTAAATTTGATGCTCTGGGTTAATATTAAATGGCAATATTATCTTTTTAAAAAGCACTTTCATCTAGTGTTTAAAACACTTAAATACTGAGATGTATTTTTGACATTGCCTAATGTATTTTAGAATTGTTATATGAAATAATTTTTACCGTGTTTACATTTGTATTAATTTCAATCACTGTAATATGTACTAAATGTGATCAGTTTAATTTTATTTATGGATAAAATTAAAATATTGTCATTTTTTTCTCATCTTCCTTACTTTTTCAAACATGCACAATAATTGCAGTCACAGTTTTTATAATGGGGTTTCTATTTAGAAATGTTTTCAAGAGTTTAATACTAATTTTTTGGGCTTTAAGTCTGTGTATGCTTATTAGGATATAAATTCCCATTAAATCTCCAAGGCGTTACTTCTACTGTAAATACATTGTCATTCATGGACAGAGAACTTACTGTCTTCAAATGATTTCGTGTTTTGTGTGTTTGTGTGTGCTGACAATCCAGCAAATGGCCCTCAAAAAAAAAATCTCCTAGACTGATTCAGTCACAGGATGATCATGACAGCTGGGCATTGATGAACATATTTCAATCATATTTCAAACATCAGGCAATACACCTAGCAGAGGAGTTTTTTCTATTTTTCAGATCGCATAGTAATTTATAGGTAAAAGTATGTTGAATTGGGACTAAAAATGGATTGAAACAAATGAAGATGAGTAATAATGTTTGTCCAACTATAGTTAAATCCTTACATTCCGTGCTAGCTTAAGTTTCTGAACAGTTTCAATGGCAGGCCCAGGTATTGACATAGTTAAATTTCACAAATGTGTGTTCCTCAACAAGTTTCCAGCTGTCCCTTAAGCTGTCCAGAAAGCTTTTGTGTATGTTTTGTCCTTCTATCTGTCTTTAAAACTGTCTTTTTCATGAAATCTTTGGATCATCCCCTTAATTACTACGCATCTAACCATGCAATGGGGAATTTCCAGTCCTCACACCTAATTTGGTCTGCTTGTCTTTTCCATCTGGTTAACCAGGGTTTAATTTTGCCTTACAATAACTCCTGGGATTAATCAAATACATATTATCAATGTTTGTAGAAATATATGTTCCCTTGAACAATAGAACCCAGTGTTTACCGTACATGTAATCCTTAATCTACAACCACAATTGGGTCCATAATTTCTGTTGCTAAGTAAGGCGGGTTTTGAGTCACATTAGATTATACAATCTTTTTTACCATGGTGGTTAAGTGAATTACTGCAGTTCTTCAGTGAAGTATATGGTCGTTAAGTGGCTTCTTCCACTGACTTTGCTTGTCAGAAACTAACTGGGAAGGTTGTAAATGGCGATCACAGATCACATGATCTGGTGATGCTGCAACCATCAGGCCATTTGAATTTCGAACACATGACCATGGGGATGCTGTGATGATCATAAATGCAAGCACTAGTCATAAATTTCATTTTTCAGTGCTGCTGCAACTTTGAGCAGTCACTAAACGAACCGTTGTAAGTTGAGGACTACCTGTATAGAAATACTCCAGCTGGAAGCTAATTTATTCTGCACTTCTTTCATGGAGCTTAGACAATTAAATCATTTTTTATTTCTATGGTATAGGTCCATTATAAGGACACCTCCCACTTCCCACTTGGGGCCACCAGCTACTTAAGGGAAGGCTGCAGGCAGATATGAATACAATAGCATCTTCCCAAAGCTGGGCCATCACTCCTTCAGGAGGCAGTGAGTCTCATAGTTTAAGTGCTTTGCATTGAGAAATGTCTTTTCTTTTTCTTCTGAACCTACCTTCTTTACATTTCCCTGGGTCCCACAATTTCTGTTGTGGGAAAGGTAGAAGAATCTTTGCCAGTTTGTCTCATTTAACACCTTATCCTCTACATCTCTATCGCTTTACATAGCACAGGTATACACGCATACTGAAGCATGCAATAGTCAAGCATTGCACGAATAAAAAGTTTTGTCTTGCAAACAAGTGGACACAATAATACTTTTAAAACATGAAATGTCTGAGATACAAAGAAGGTCAAAACATCTCAACTGGGCCGGCATTCCGTCTGGAAATCCAAAAGAAAGACAATGCTTCTGTGTTCTGTATCTATTTGTACATAAATCTACATAATTGTTTTATGACACATTTGTTGTTTTAGACATAAAAGACCCTTCGACTGAATCTTGCAGCATCTCCACCTAAGAAAACTTGCACCAAGATGGAACAGGAACAGCTGAGAGGACCCCCAAATACTGCCTTTATCTGACATGTTCCATCAATAAAGTTACTTCTCTTACTCATTTGGCTATGCTCTGGGCCTGGTTCTTAGCACTGACACATTATTTCCCATGCAAGGAAATAAGCAAGTCAACCTGTCTTGCACTTGTCCTAAGGAGTTATTATATATATATATGCGAAGTATCTGGGGGTGCCCTTGAAAAATATCTGGAAACTTCTATTTGGTTCAAAATATACAGCCCATGTGGTTTTGTGCAAATCTAGATTTGCATGTGTTACATCTCTTCCAAGAGCTGCATTGGTTGCTGACTTGCTTCCAGGTCCACTTCAAGGTGCTGGTTGTCATTTTTAAAATCCTAAGTGGCCTGGAGGCAGGTGATTTCAAAGACCATATTTTCCCATTTACATCTACCAAACACACCCACCAGAGTGGGAAGGCAGGGGATGTTACAGGTTCTCTTTCGAGGTCCATCTAGTGCAGGGGTCTTCAAATTTGGCCCTTTTATGACTTAATAATAATAATAATAAAGTTGGAAGGGACCTTGGAGGTCATCTGGTCCAACACCCTGCTCAGGCAGGAAACCCTATATCATTTCAAACAAATGGCTGTCCAGTCTCTTCTTAAAAACTTCCAGTGTTGGAGCATTCACCACTTCTGGAGGCAGGTTGTTCCACTGGTTAATTGTTCTAACTGTCAGGAAGTTTCTCCTTAGTTCTAGGTTGCTTCTCTCCTTGGTTAGTTTCCATCCGTTGCTTCTTGTCCTGCCTTCAGGTGCTTTGGAGAATAGCTTGACTCCTTCTTCTTTGTGGCAGCCCCTGAGATATTGGAACACTGTTATGTCCCCCCTCGTCCTTCTCTTCATTAAACTAGACACACCCAATTCTAGCAGCCTTTCCTTATATGTTTTAGCCTCAGTCCCCTAATCATCTTTGCTGCTCTTCTCTGTACTTTTTTACATCGTGGTGACCAAAACTGAATGCATATTCCAAGTATGGCCTTGTAAAGTGATATTAATACTTCACATGATCTTGATTCTATCCCTGTTAATACAGAGGAATTAATTAATTAGTTAATGGTTGAGGAATTCTGGGAGTTGAAATCCACAAGTCATAAAAGGGCCAAGTTTGAAAACCCCTGATCTAGTGGGACAAAGAAGGGTCTTCTCTGTAGTGGCTGCCTCATCCCCAGAAAGGTAAGACTAGCTCCCACTTTGATATTTTTTGGGAAGGCCATGGATATGGTTTTGTCAGTAGGCCTGGGAACCCCAGGGTGATAGGAAGCTCATCAAGTGGCTTGACTTATAAATGGGGGGAGGGGGGGTTTATTGGGTTTTGTATTTGGGATTTTACTTCGATAAGCTGCCCAGTCACCATGAGTTGGGTAGCCATAAAAATTTTCTTCATAACAAACAAAATTATCATGTCAACTCTTACTCTCATCTCTATCCTACCTCTATCTTCTATCTATTTACATCTATTTTTTAATTGAATGCAACATCAAAATTGAATTGTCCATTTTTAAAAATAATTTGAAGTATTTCCCTATTACACACGAAATGAAGATAGCCAGGCAGGAACTTTAAAACTGTTTGCTAAAAATGTCACCATGTTTTTCATTATGTTAATACTGTGATTATGGTAATAGTATTTTTCCATTGCATTTCTTTTCTTGCTGCTCATGTCTATGATCCACCAATTAATTCTTTTTGAGTACTGTTGACCAGTATGTCATCCTGCCCACCCACCTCCTATATACATGGCTTTGATTTTTCCTATCCAAATGTTGGACTTTGCATTTGTCCCTGTTGAAATTCATCTTGTTGGTTCCTGCCTAACCACAAGAAGCTGCTATCTGAATGTTGCCCATGTTTGCAAAGGAATGTTTAGGCTCTGTGTGTCTCTTTACCTTTTAGCACAATGCAATTTCAAGTAAAAGAATTTTCCAACCCTATATGGAGAAGTCAGGAATTAAGGATGATCCTTCAAAGGGGGCATACTTAAAGTCTACTGATGTTACAGATGCGGGTGACCAAGTTCTCTTAAGGAAATGTACACACTACACCTTAGCTTCATGTGTTCCCACAGCAATGTTTCTATCCAGTACAAAGTCAGAAGCAGAAGAGATTCTCCCAAAAGACAATTAAGTTAGCTTTCTACCCAGTGAAGCAAACTATTTTATACTTAAAAATGATTTTGACTCTATGAGAAAATCGTGTCTTCTAGGGAGAGGTCAGTGTAAGAATGTTGAGTAAGTAAAAATGCAGATAAAAGTTGATGTTTAATTTGGAAGAATTTTTGTAAGGTGGTACTTTTGGCATCTAATACCTGATAAATTGTCAAAGATGTATATGGGTGTGTCAAATGTTGGAAAGGTACACAATCTGAAGGTGAGTGAGTGCTCCAACACTGGAAGTTTTTAAGAAAAGACTGGACAGCCATTTGTTTGAAATGGTATAGGGTTTCCTGCCTGAGCAGGGGGTTGGACTAGATGACCTCCAAGGTCCCTTCCTCCTCCTCCTCCTCCTCCTCATTATCTTTTATTCATTAGACGTGAACTTCAATCAACTGAACATTCAAATTGGCTGGTGCTGATGGTTGATACAGGTCACTACCAGCATCCTAGGTGTCAACCAGGTACTCCTTAAAATATAAGATGTTCTAAGTAGCACAGTTTTTGTAACATTGCTGGAGTTATTGCAGGAAGCTGCAATTTCTTGATGTATTTTGCAAAGTTTTTGGACATAGTTCCCAGTGCCCCGATGACAATGGGTATCACTGTTACACATTTCATCCATTATTGTGCAATTTCGATGGCCAGGTCGCAATATTTCATAATTTTTTCCAGTTCTTTTTCTTTGACTGGCATCTCCTGGTATTATTATTATTACTATTATTATTAATTTTAACTCAGAGAATTCTTAAACTGAATGTATAACTGAAGTCAGAGGCTTTTCTTTTAGGTTTGATGGATAAACAGATGAGCAGAGATGGAAGGACTCATACACCACAATAAAAGAAAGGTGAAATTAATGTAGTTGGTGGAGATGACGAAGACTGCTTTGATTAAAGACTTTTATCTAGTTTCATTTCTACTCGGCTTTTGGGGTTGAAACTGAAATGAATGACCCCCTTAATCTTGGGTACTGATGTTTAGACTTCTTTATGATGACAGTACTACTTTTGTCTGTAGGAAAGAAGTCAGGAGTTACTTTTTAAATATCTTTTTCCTGTTTTCCCATCCCAATTTTGCTTTTTCCCTTAGCCTCCCCACTTTTTAATTTTCTCTTTGCTTTTTTGTATGTTTTTTCCTGAAATTTAATGAACATTGATCTTCAATTCAATGATTGCCTCTACCAGGGGTTCCCAACCGGGGGTGTGAGACGATATTCCGGGGGGTGCGAAAACTTGGTTTAGAAGTTTCAAACTTATAGTAGTGTATATGCATAATTTGTTGCCGTTATTTTGAACTTTTATAAGGGGTACAAGAATATATCAAAGGGGTGCAGGGTATAGAAAAGTTTGGGAACCACTGACCTATACTTACTAGTTATTAGATTCCGGTCTATTGTTATTGGAATTTATATTTGAATGAATCAAATATATTTTTTAGAATTCTGTGGTAATGGAATGCTAAATTTCAGGGTGAGCCCCGAAGCCCATTCCTAGTGTTACTTTTAAGGATAAAAGCAGGTTAATGACTATGACTATTTATTACTGACCCAATTTCCCGCTTGCAGGAACATAAATATGTCCTGTTGGCCATGATATGTTTCTACACATTAAAAAAAAATATCGCAGAAATGAAAACCTTGTTACCAAACCTAACTCTTTGTTATGGAACTAGATAAGGCAGTAGTGGCAAACCTATGGCATGCATGCCAGAGGCGGCACTCAGAGCCCTCTCTGTGGGCACACACGTCATGCCCCAGAGATGGCAACCGTCCCTCTTCAACCAGCTGCCCGCTAACTTGCCGAGGTCCCACATAGCCGGATGCATCCCAGCACCCATGCGCTCGCTGGCCTGTGTGCAGAGGCCGATGGTGTCAGGCAGCAACCGCCCCGGCCCCTGCCTCACCTTGCCCTGTGACAATGGCACCCCCACCCTGCCTCTCCTTGCCTCGCCTCACCCCACAGGACAAGCTTCCTGCCCACTGCCCCCCCTGCCAGAGACCCCCTGGATCTCCCCCAACCCTGCCCGGCCCCCACAGATGTGCCTCCCCATGAGCAACATCGAGGTGATCATGCCCACCTTGGCCACACCCACCCAATCTGCCATGACCACCACAGCCACGCCCACCCAGTGGGCCACGCCCACCTGGCACCTGGCAATAAATAAGTGGGTTTTGGGTTGCAGTTTGGGCACTCGGTCTCTAAAAGGTTCGCCATCACTGAGATAGCGTGAAGAGCTGGCTGGGTACGCAGGGACTTGAAACTTCAAGCAACTAAAAGTCATATTCCAAAATCTGAAGGAGCAAAAAACAAACCAATGTTGCAATACTTCTATCAGATTTCATTACCTGCTTGTGTAAACTCTTTCCAAGAGTCACTGATAAAATATGACCAAAATAAGAAAAAATGCGACAAAGATTAGACCAAACAATCGTTTGTTAGTGATAGCTTAATTATTCTTTCTCTCAGCAGGGATACAGCACTTCTTTGTTGCTGACTTTATCCACCAAAGTCAAGTTTATTTTCTTCTTAAGCATAAGCTAGATTTCTCACCCCTTTATTAATACCTTCAAAAAATTAAATCAAATATGGTAGAGGGAACCATCCATTCGACTTTTATTTAGAAAAAAAATAAAATTCTGTCTACAGAACACTAAAGCTAGGAAAACACACACACAAAAAAGCCCATTATTGAACAACAAAATTAGATTTCACATTTACTCATGCAAGCTGTCAGGAATTTTTATACAATTCTGACGGGAATGAATGCAGCATAGGTTTCCATTATTTGGTTGCACGAAAACAGTACAGAAAAGCTTTGACATTCAAAATAAATTAAAACAATTTACAAAATATATGTTAAATAATTTAGTAACTATGATTTAAATTTGCAAAACGTACATTTTCACACCATTGTCAAAATCCTAAAAAGCCTAGACAGTGAGTTTACTGCAACAGAATAAGGCAATATATGACAAATGGTTCTCACAGTATATTATATACACATTTTGGAAATAAGAGCTTGTCATGGGAGTTTCTAGATACAATTTTAGTCACTTAAGATTTTTTTTCTTTTTTTTTAAAAAAAAGTTAAAATGCCAACTTTGCTGGGAAATATGAAGGGTATCTTCTCTATTTCTAAATAACATGGATATTAAAGTGTTCTCAATATTGAAACCAGGCCATCTATGAAACCTTTTTTTTTTAAAAAAAAAAACCTCAGTAATTATCACTAACTGCAGCATGTTAACTATTGCTTAAAATGCGTTTCTTTTCACTGCTAAAATGAATAGTTAAATTCCTTCTGATTCCAGAAAAACTCTGTCTGCAATTTTTAGTTAGTTTTATGGAATGAAAGGTTTAACCAAAATACAATAGAAATTTTAAAAAATTCTTTTCACAATAAAAATGGTAGGGAACATTAGCAATGGATTCAATTACTGTATATGCCGGCGTATTAGGCGACCCGGCATATAAGACGACCCCCGTCTTTATCGCCAAGCCGCATTCCTAGAACGTTGTCTTCTACGCCGGAAACTACCAGTATTTCCGGCGTATAAGACGACCCCCGTCTTTGGCGCCGAGTTTACGCTTCCAGAAGTCGTCTTATACGCCGGCATATACGGTAATATGGGATAAGTTGGTTAAATCATGGTCTTTGCACAAATACACCTGAACTACAATGACTGATAAACTTAGGAAACTTTGAAACTCTGGAAATAAAATTCTGTTATTTTATCACACATATGCTAATTACAGTGTTTTATGACAAACTCTTGACTACAAAATGCAGAGCCTGAAGTAAGATCAAGAGAAATAGTTTTATCTTAGACTAATTTGTGATTGTTTCTCTCCATGCCCCTCATATAGGGCCACTAAGGGTCTTACCTACATTTGACTTTAAACAAGCATTTCATAAAGCCTGCTTATGTCATTTGTAGTCTACTTCTACCTCCCTTCAGGACACCTTAACAAAAAGAGGGCACAAAATATGGTACGCAAAAAATATTTCACCATCAGAGAAGCAGCCACATCATCCCCTCTTTTGCTCAGTGGCCTGGTGGTGATGGTGACTAGGCCCAAGTAGATCATTTGTGGGAATGATATTGTTCTCCCTTCCTTCCTTCCCTCCCTCCTTCTAACAGGCCAAAGACTAGGATGAATCAGCAGGTGAATTATTAAGAAAGAGCAGCAGCAGCAGTGGCATTATCGGCCAGAGTATAGCTGCCTCCTGGCATTTACCTTAGAGACATTTGGGCAGAAACACAAGGGAGAATTCAGGGTAGCCAGGTAGGGAACTGCCCTTCTGCCAGGAAACTTCTCCTGTCCAAAAGGAGAGGCCAAAGCCATAAGGAGGTATGGATATGTTTTTGCACCCCCTTCAGGAAGCTCCTGGGCCTAATCCTTCCTACCGTGCTGCCTATATCCTGCTACACATCTCCCTCATTTTTCTAGTCTGAGAAAGTAGAAAGGAAGCAGAAAAAAGTGAGAAGGAGGGAGGGAATAGAAGAGATTGCCATTTACAGTACTTTTTCTCCCATTTATTGGCTAATACATTTAAAGTAATCGTTATTTCATTATTAAGAACCCTTAACTGTTCAGTACATAAAGGTAGCTACAATTCCAGGACTGTTGCAAGTTTTTCATTTTAACAGTTGAATGTGATTTAGCACAAAGCAAACAAGGAACAGGACTCATGTGCTTATACACACACACACACACAGCGCCCTTTCCTCTGGCCAAATTGTTTGAACTGGGGCTTGCTAGAGTATTTTTAAATACTCTTTGTTGGGAACCCAGCGTTCAAACCTTTGAAATAAGGGAAGCTGCAGTCCAACCCATCTGGAAGGTAACCAGAATTCCTTTCCACAGCTTTGCCTCTCTCCCAAACTCTTATTAGAACAAGTTCCAGGTGTTACTTTAGAAGCAGGTCCTTGGGCACATGTTGTGCAACCCAAAGCTGTGAATTCTGCTTTTTCATGAAGCAGTCCAGTACAATTCAAAGGGTGTGACTGAGGATGGAGTTCTATGCTGTTGCTTTCCTATTTAGATAAGGCAGCACTAGTTCTTGTCCTATATCAAACTGGCCTACATCATACCAAGGATAAAAATACTGTAAAGCCAAACTGATCTTAACCTTCCCGTAGCGTGGGCGCACAAAGTTATGGTGTTCTCAGCCTTATGTTTCATGAGAAGTTCTAGTTGTGGTTAAGTAATTGAGGCACTCCTTTCATAGTTTAGTTTCAAGTAACCCAGAGGTTGCAGGTGAAGAATAGAGGGGCTGTAAAACTGATAAGGACCCCTAACTGACCCAATGAGGAAGAACGCTGCCAGTCCATGTTGGTAATACTGAATAAGATGGAGAACATTCTGAATTAATAAAAGGCAGCTTTCTGGATTCCTCTCCATTTGTCCCCTATGTACAAAATACACAGTAAAGCTAGTAAGAGATGTGAATCATCATCATTTGTAGAAGTAAGGCTTGTGTTCAAATATTTGGCAAAACCTTTAGAAATAGATTGATTAATGCACGTCTGAGTCACGTGACCAACAACTGACCAAGGATACTTCTTGCATCTCTAACATGTCCCAAAATGTTAATTTTTAAGGAAAAAAATTGCTAAGGTGTTTACCTTAGTATGCTTGCTTGCAGGCTTCCTACTAATTTCCCCTTTGATAATAAAGAATATTATTTGGAGTAAGAACACTTATATTGTGTTGCAATGCAATAAAACATACTTAAAAGGAGGTCGCTTCTGAATCAAGGAAGGGTCTTTGTTTCCCAAAACAGAAGGTTTGCAAAGCTTAAGTTACTTTTAATTTACAACAGGTATAAATACGTTGATGCTACTGTTTAACATGCGGACAACAAGGATAGGGATGGGAGAGGCAGAGGGGGAAGTATCGCTCAAAGAAGTAAGAATGTTCATTGTGTTTTATCAAAATTCTATACTTAAAGTAAAGCTAGATTTATTATAGCTCATTAGAATGGTAGTGAAAGGTATCACTTTTAATGACACATTACTTTATAGTCATAATCCCTATCTACTTTTTAAAATTCTACCATCCATACAGCATTATTTAATTTCCATTTAAGAACAAAAATCCTGGATCCTAAAAGGAGGCTGACTTTTTAGAAAGCTAAAAATTCTAAATTATGCAATTACCTAGTAAAACATACTGAATTCAGCACTTAAATTATAACTATACTATTTACAAAACAATTCATTAATAGTTAGGAGACTGATTATTCAACTGGCTCTAAGTAAAATCATTTTTTTTAATCCAAAGACCTAACTTTAAAAATCAACGGTGTCATAGAAGTACATATACATTAAAATTCAGCATGTTGCTGGTTCACATCTATTCCATGAAAGCATATTGCAAAACAAAACAAAACAAAACAAAAAAAGCAAAAACCACCCCACAGCTAACAATGTTTTGATGCGTATTTTGGAGATGATCATCTTAAACTACATCGTGCTAAACCTGAAACATTTCCATTGCAGCCAACAAACCAAATCCAAAATACGTAAGGAACACTGATCAAATGCAGTTTGGTTTTATATGCATTCTATCAAATTGTAAGATTTTATAATGCTTGGGGTTGGCAAAACAGTAAACAGAATTTGCAATCGGTCACAATACAATCTGACTATTGAAGATATAAGGAGCAGTAGAGTGAAAAGAGCCAACACGCTACTCTCAATCCATTTTATCAGTGAGATTCAAAAAGACTGTGCAATCAATCCACACTGCAGCCTTATAACAAATCAACAGGACCACTCTTGTTATATTCTGAAATGGATAAAAGGAGTGATCTGGTTTTTATACCATCTTGTGTTTTTCATGGAATGCTTAAAAAAGCAATATAAAAATGAGAACTAAATCAAGGAATGTAGGGGAGGAAAAGACTGGTCCATTAATGCTCAAATTCAGTAGTTAATAAGGGACGGTCATATGAGACACCTTATCCAACTATACCTTAATGCAGTGGTTCTCAACCTGTGGGTCGGGACCCCATTTGGGGTCGAACGACCATTTCACGGGGGTCGCCAGACAAGGCTGTCCGCCATTTTTTCCCCCTTTTCTTTGGCCACGCCCCTGGCACCCGGTGATGTATAAGTGGTTGGGGGTCACCACAACATGGGGAACTGTATTATGGGGTCGCGGCATTAGAAAGGTTGAGAACCACTGCCTTAATGGAATCACTCCTGAAAATTTTATTAGCTCCAACAGCACATGATCTGTCTTAAGAAATAAAAACTGTCTCCTTAGCAGCCAGCGTGCTCTTATTTTGAGAGATTGTGTTTATCAATCTATCCATACATCCCCTAAGCCCAGAGGTAGAACATTGTAATTACCAGAAAGGACTTTAGGACTAAAACTGAAAATAAAATTGGGGGGGGGG
This sequence comes from Crotalus tigris, assembly GCF_016545835.1. Classification (NCBI taxonomy): domain Eukaryota; kingdom Metazoa; phylum Chordata; class Lepidosauria; order Squamata; family Viperidae; genus Crotalus; species Crotalus tigris. The sequence goes on from NW_024097425.1 coordinate 385,356, forward strand.
GGGAGAAAAAATGCAATATCATGGGCGAATTTTGTTTGAAAGCTGCCAATATTCAGAATCAGAAAAAGCTCAGTATGTCACTGAAACCGCCAAAAGGAACCTTAAGGCACTCGTGTTAACTGTTGGGACTAAAGAGGCGCCACACTCGGAACCTCTGAAGGAAAGGAAAAAAGAAGTCCCCCTCCTGGCTTACCAAACATTTTCTCCTCTCCCCAAAAAGCTGAGTGCTCCTTTACCTTTTCGGGAAAAATCTCTGCTACTCCCAAACCAAAAAAGCTTCTTACAACAGTGCTAGATGAGCTTGCTAACAGCATGAATTCACATAAACAATGACAGAATTTTGTAGCATTGCAATGGCGTTTTTGTAAAAGTGCTGTTCTTATAAATGCAATTATATAATGCAAAAATAAAAATAGAAATTGTCTAACATAAAAATTGCCAATGCATTCATTTATGGGGCTTATTCCAAACTACGATGTTACCATGATCTAAATCTGTTGAACTATGATATATAGTAGTTTTAGTAGTGCCAAAAATATCTCTTCACAACAGGAAAGGCAGACAATAACTGTTCACTTCTGTTGTTTCAAAACTCAAAATGAAAAAAACAATATTTTTTTAATTTCCTGGTATGAATTTGGAATTAATCGTTATACTTTGTGAAATGGGCTGGGGTTAAAATAATCAAGTATAATGTTTCTATGATGAGATTTTTTTTGTTTTGTTTTACTGAAGTTGTATTTTCTGATTTCCTCAAACCAGTGAGATACATACAATCTCTGGATGTTGCCCTGTGCTATAAAGAGATAATTCATTTCAAAATTCTAAAAGCAGAAAATATTTTTAAGTGATTGCTACATACTACAAGCCAATTACTAATCCTAAGCATTGAAATATAATTATAGACAAATGATTTTTTTAAAAAAACACCTAAACCAACCAAAATTCCAAGAATGCTGGAGTTATTTTCATATAGATATTGCTGTATGAAATATTCATGTGTCAAAATAGTATATCATCTTAACAAGTAAAATAAGCAGTACCTAAAACTCAGGTGAATTCCAGACAGGGGTAGATTCCCTTCTAGAAAATTTAATTCATGGATTGGGTAACTGCATATTCCTCCAGGATACAATAATTACATCCTTGTGCATAGAAAGTTTCTTTTCTGAGATTATTCTTTTTTGCTGAGGTCTTACAGTAAGCTTTGTTGCAGCAGTCTATTAAATACGCCACTATTGTAAACTTCACAACTGGATCTCAAATGGCATAAAGTAAGTATAGGAGTTTATCTCAAGGCCACACTGTTGCACCACTGGAACAGTTTACTTGGGTACAATGAAAAGACTGGAACTGTTGACTCTGCAGTTCAACCTCTATAGCTGCCATAATGGTTTAAGGACACAACCTAGTCCCAACTTAATATTCTTAGTCAATAAAGGTTCAATGAGATCAACTCACTTTCTTGGAGTTGGGAAGTCACACCAAAGACGTCTTATTAGATCTGTCTTTCCAGCCTTTGCCACACCACTGCTGCTTTGATTTCAGTCGTATCTGCTGGCACTGTTTACAGAAGTAATTCTGAGATATATGGATATTTTTTTACTGTCACTTTTTGAAACTGCTGAAAGTAACGTCTGGTTTATACCCTTGGTAGTTACACACACGTGCTTGATTGTTTAATTCATTAAATCAATTGTACAAAACCGTTGCTGATGTTTTTACGTTTAATGTTTGGAAACTTAACACTGATGCCTGAATAAGTATTTCAACATGCTGTAACTTACTTGCATTGAAACACAATACCTTGCATCAAAGATCCTTTCTTCATTCATGGCTACAATCATGAAGTTTTGGAGTTGACTGGAAATCTAAATGAACTCTGAGCACAAGGCTATGTCAAACCTTGTCCAATTACATGCAATCCAATTGCTTAAGAATAGTTTTGAAGCAAAACAGGATTAGTATTGAAGGGTCTAGACAGTTAAGATTATGTCTTTGAGTTTAAGACATATGCTGAGTATTAAATGTCTATTACGGCATTCCCCAGCTTGATATCCTTTATTTATGTATCGCAACCAACATACTTAACCGCTATACTAGCTGAGAAATTAGAAGGGGTATCAAGTTGGAGAATGTTGATGAAATGGATTAGAGATTCAACTCCACTACCAAGTGCTTCTTATAGGAGCACCCAGATGTCAACAATGAGATAGTTTTATCCTTCTGTTAAAGACATTTATAGAAAGACTGCAGCCCTTCCGCTCTTCCAGTTGATATAAAAACAATTATGTAATAATGCCAGAAAGGTAGAGAACAATTCAGTATTGTGGTACTTTGAGCTTCAGCTGAAATTTGGCAATCCAAGGAGGGCACCAACTGCTCCAAAGTACCCCTGCATTTAAAAGAAGATTTTGCACAATTCAGTTTTTGGTGACATATTACATTTGGTAATTCTGAAATAATATGCAGAAGTATGGGTCAAAATCTTTTTTCCTTTCCCTTGTATAAGTAATTTGGGACAGTTGTGACTTCTCTATTCTCTGAACACTATTTTTTCTGTCAAGATTACAAATATTAAGTCTTAAAAATATCTTAATTAACCTGCCTGATTTAAAGAACTGTATGAGAGCACCAAGAGATAATTTCTTAAGGGAAGAAAAATAAAAAATTGCCCATGACTACCTTGATGGGCTACGCAAGGAATTCTGTCTGGAAACCTCCTTCCTGTCAACTCTGAATTCTTTCCAGCCTGTTTGGATATAGTTTAGAGATTATCATATGGTGACTGAGCTCAGTTTACTGCTAGCTTCTCCATCAATTTAAGAAATTGCACATAAGACTATGTGCCAATCTAATCTGTGCGCACTATTTCACTATGTGATATTGTGTTTTACAGGGCTTATAAGGTTGCATCCACTCTGTTTTCGTTTTGAAAGAAGGCACTAGAAGACAGTCCCGGAGCCTTTTCTTTTCAACCTATATTTTTTTTTCAAGCAACTGAAACATCTGAATATAAGCCAATCACTTTGAATACTATTAAGGTTATCATTCTGGACGTCCTTCAAAACCTGGTAGTGTCACCAGGGCCTCCAGGGAATTAGAGACATTCTTAGATGATTCTGTGGTGGTGGTGGTGAATATTTTTAATCTGGGTCTGCATATTTTAAAATGCTAATAATATTTTCATTTTTAATAATGATGTTTTATGTTTTTTGGCATCTGTTTTTATGTATTTGTTGCGTTATTTGATTGTTGCACATTGCCCAGAGTTGCTTTTTGAGAGAAGGGCGAGCATAAAAGAGTGATAAATAAATAAATGGTTTAACTATGACAAGATTTTGAAGGGCACGGCCCCCAAAAGCTAATATAGTACAGTGGTGAGGGTTTTGGATTGGCACTTGGGAGATCCAGATCCTAGGCTCACTGGTTAACTTTGAATCGTCACTTGGCTCAATTTCTCTTAAATGGTTGTTGTTGTATGTGTGTGTGTGTGTGGGGGGGGGGAATTGGAGGGTGTAAGACGTGAGCTCCTGAAGAAAAGATGGGAAATAAATCTATCAAATAAACAAAAACAGGTTCCCAAACATATTGCTAATAGAGAAGCTTATTAAAGCTTTAGAATGAACCCTACTGTTCAATTCAGAAGAGTCTTTCCCCCAATAATAGTAATGCATAAAATCCAGCATTTAAATTTGTCTCTGATAATTGAAGTACAAACACATCATTTACACTTATATTTATATCAAATCAAGAATAAAAATAACTATAGAACGCTGAACATTGATAGGTAGGGAAAGATATGTAAAGGATATGACTGACACATACATACCTCATGTTCAAGGAACAAAGCTTTCAGCTGGCCTTTGGACCAGTAATCCAGTGCATATGCCAAAAGCTTCATTGATAAAGTATTCACACGTAGAAAGTTACCAACAAAGACAACACGGTTTATTTTCTAAAGGGGAAAAAAGCAATAGATATTTCTATTCTTGATTATAATCAAAAGCGATTCAAGTTTTCTCTGTGAAGTGGGGAAAAAAAATTAAAACTACATTTTTCAACAGCCGTTCTCTCTGTAATTATCCCTAGATAAATGTGCATAGAAGCACAGTCCCAGTATTTATGTAAGTTACGTTCAGTAGAATTATTTTACTTTACATACTAGAATTATGTATTGCCCTTTGTCAGGTGTTGTTCCAGGACAGCCTATATTTTATTTAATTGTACTAATTTATCAATTTATACACATAAACACCTATTTAAAGCACTATGCAGACCTGTCAATGAGTTGGACACAGACATTTTCTTATTTGAATAAAAGCAGTATTTTCCTTCTCAGAAGTCTTCTGATTCAGTCGAGAGAAATTGAGATTTCTGCCTATTCTCCATCTCTCTATAGTCCCAGACCAGATCCTACATTCTTCTAGAAGTGCTCCCAAATCTCCACAATAGATCTGCAGTTATATAATGGGTTGCAGGGAAGCTGAACTATGTAAATCTTTTGGCATTTTAATATACTCTCTGACTAGAACTCAGCTTAGGGAATGCTGCTCTTGGTAAAAATACAGTTTGGATCCAATTTGAATCAGTATCAATATGACAGAAATTCTGCTTCCTACTTAAATTGTTCTGGAATTTGTCCAGAAAAAGAGATCTGATCGTATTTCCAGGCAAGTTTATTTGATATCCAGATTTCTTGCTTTCTTCATGCAGCAAACATTTTAATTTGCTCAGGCCCCTGAGTAATGCATTGAGTCATTTTTAATTTGAAATTGTTTTATAAATGTTAGTTGCATTTTATTAAATGTTAACTATACCAAAAATGGAAAATCAAAGTAAACTTTGGGCAATGGCATCAGATGCTTTTTACATATCCCTATAATCTTAATTCTGCATATATAAAAACACTATGCATCATTTTTCAAATTCTTATGTATTAAGTGTAATACAATTCAACCACTGTTTACAGTGAAGCAGTACTTAATGTCTTCATAGCCCTGTACAATGCTGCTTGATCCATATGCAACAAGGCAGCACTGTAAAGAAGCCAAAGACAGCAAGAAATATTCCCAACTAGCAACTAATTCTTTCTCCTATTGGGACACAATTGGTTATGTTAAAGTTTTCTATGCATAAAGAACAGATGCAGAAATTCAGAAAGCAGCACTTCAGAAAGCAACAAACAAAGAAGTGTGTTCACTACACTTCCTGAAGAAATGTACACTGGATAAAAATTATTGATTTACATTACGGGACTTATATGGCTATCTATCACATACAATGACTCTAGGTGGCTCACAAGAATACATAAAACATAGTTTAAAACAAAGGTACCTTTCTCCCCAAGCACTAGACCAAACATCATAATTAATATATAGTTGAATGGACTATTGCAATAAGCTGTACAAGGGGCTGCCCTTGAAAACCATTTGAAAGCTACAACAGTCCAGAGTGAGGTGGAACAGGCAATGATGGCATGCTCTACAAGATGCACAGGCTATCAATCAGCTTCTGAAGGTATTATCACCTATAAAATCCTTAATGGCATAGGGACTGGCTGACTTAATGCCTATCTTAATTATTTCTTTCCACTGGTGAGATCAGGCAGAATGGAGACATTCCTGGTTCTTGAATAAAAGTGTCATCTATCAGGACCCAAGAAGCATCCCTTCCCTTGATGCTGGACCTGCTCAAGGGAAGAGCATCCACCCAGAGGTTTGTGCGGCTCCCATCTGGGTAACATTCAGGAAGTCATTGAAAATTTGGCTTTCTTCAAAGCTATGGAAAGAGTTGTGGTTGCTCTTTGTAGGACATTTTTCTGTTACAGAATGTTTGCCTTCTGGACATTAAGAATTAAAAAAAAATTGATTAAGCCACCAGAGTCATTTGAAGTTGGACAGTCTCTAAATTGTATGACAGACAGGCAGGCAGGCAGGCATGTAGGTTACGATAAATTTAAGTCCTAATCAACTTTAGGATGGCTCTGGAGTATTTAAATTCAATGAAAAAAAAAAAAGGAAATTCTAATGAGAAAGAACTTGCTTGTCCTTAGCAAAAGAATTGTTCCAATTTACATTTAGGACATCACAAAGTTTCCGCATCCTTCCCTTAACACAGTTTACCTCATTTACAGCACACATTCGTGCTATAGATCCGATGTTGTTGGTGATAGTAACCAAGGTTGCTCTAGCCAGGTCTTCTTTGCTGACAGACTCCCGTTTCTCTTTGTAGATCATATTCCCAAAGCTAGAAAAAATTTGCAATGTTGATGTTCATCAAAAGATATACAATAATATCTCTCCCTGCCTGTGATAAGATATACTTCTTTATAAAAGCTGCTTACAAAGCTTGAAAGGGCTCATGTCATGCTATAAGTAATAAACAATAACTGCTCAACAATCTTGGAACTTGAGGCTCAATACAGTTAAGCTAGATGGTGCACTGACAGAGATCATTATCTCTTTTGATGGATGGAAGCTTTTGTGAAAACCTGAAAAAACTGGTTAGGGCCAGATTTTCAAGGAAAAAAATATCTATGAAGTCACTAAGAGTTGGCACATATTCAATTAATTAGGCAACAGAAAACACCTTTGTACTTATAAAAATAAACTTGCAAAATTCCCCAATTAGAACTAATACTGATCTATATTCTTCCAGTTACAACAGTGGTTCGGGACCCCATTTGGGGTCGAACGACCATTTCACGGGGGTCGCCAAACAACGCAGTCCATCATTTCCCCCCCCCCTTTTCCTTAGCTGTACTCCTCCCTTTTATTCTATTGGCTTTTGAAAGCCAATAGAATAGACTCTCTTGAATAGAGTCTAATTCTATTGGCTTTCAAAAGCCAATAGGAATTGTCCAGGCTGTCTCTGTCCTGCTGAGCCCGCCAAAAGTCCCATTCTGCAAACGGGTGCTGCAACAGTTGAGTAGTCCTTGACTTACGACCGGTTGAGTAGTCCTCGACTTATGACCGGTTGGGGGTCGCGGCATTAAAAAGGTTGAGAACCACTGAGTTACAACTATGTACCTGTAGAAATGATTTGTCGTTTGGGAGATCAAGAATATTGTCAGAATGACAATATCTAAGTCTAGCCTATCAAAAGATGGTAGGATGGGAAAGGCTGGACACATCCCAGAGTCATTAAATGCTTCATAGTATTTAGATAAAAATAGCAGACTTTATTTTGTGCCAAGATTTTCAAATCACCTTTATTGATGAATCAATTTAATGTTCTACCTAGTTTTGTTTTTCCCCTCTGGAAATAGCAGGAAAATGAATGACAGTGAATGTAAGCAGGCATTCTTGATTTTTAGAGAAAGAACAACTGAGTGCAGTCAAATATATATTTTAAACTTAACTACTCTGTTAAATACTCTGTGAAGAAGAAAAATGTTACCATATATCAAATAAAGGAAGAGCTATTGAATCTTCTGAAACCAAAAATTTGTGTGTTTCGGAAATTGTGAAAGGCATGTTCATCAGGCAGTACTGAAGCTTAAGTAGTAGAAACATGAAGAGGAAATAGTTCTTTGAGTTTAATTCTTCAGGACCAGATTAATTGCATCCGTGGACACTGAAGCAATTAATTGATGATCTGGCAACATGTCTTTCAACTGTATGATTCTTCTATTTACTGCCAAGCAGTCATCTACCTATCACTGTTATCTAAAGAAAAACCTAATACAGCATAAATATGCTAATTTTGTACTTTTTTTGTCAAGGAAAAAATAGATTTATAAAGTAGACATTAGGAATGGAAACCAATCTTAACTGTCAATGGAAAAGAACAAGAATTATTCTGAGTAACAAAGTCTTAAGTTTGTTAAGCACCAAAACTATAAATCAATCTTCTGTTGTTTTCTAAGCAAACACAGCTGAAAACCTCTTCAATCATATTATTATGGCTATGATTACAAAGGTATTACAAGATACCAAGACATATATATTTTATTGTTTACCAGACATTATTCTATGGAATCTTCAGCTGAAGTGCATATTTGAATTAATTTCAGTGGGCAAGGACTATTTGCGGGTTTGATGATAGAAGACAGTTTACAAGACTTTAATAGAACAATTGGTTCTAGGCAGTTAATTAGAATTTTAATCAGATAACTATGGGGTATGATTTGATATGTGCCATCAAGTTCTTTTTCACCTTACCAATAGACAAATTTTCTCCCTGATGATCAGCTCCTAACCTGTTACAAGTCTTCCAATGGTGCATTTTTCATCACTGTAATCACTATCCACCTTAACAGAATAACAGAGTTGGAAGGGACATGGGAGGCTTCTAGTCCAATCCCTTGCTCAAGCAGATCCTATACCTGTGGTGGTGAACCTACGGCACGCGTGCCACAGATGGCATGCAGAGCCCTCTCTGTGGGCATGCGTGCCATTGCCCAGTCCTAGGCCTTCAGCTGGGTTTTATAAAACCTTTTCGCTTTAGGCCTTCACCGTCATGTGAAAAAAAAAAGGTTCAATCAATCAATCAATTTTAACTTCTCGCGGGAAAAAAAAAAGATCTTGCAAAGTTGGAATTGATTGATTGAACTTTTTAGTCCCACTGCAGCCATGCCCATCCAATGGGCCACGCCTACTCAATGGGCCACACCCACCCAATGGGCCACGCCCAATCAGCATCCGATGATACATAAGTGGGTTTTGGGTTGCAGTTTGGGCACTTGGTCTCTAAAAGGTTTGCCATCACTGTCCTGTACAATTCTATACAATTCTGGAAAAATAGCAGTCCCACCTCTTTTTAAAAGCCTCTAGTGATGGAGAACCCACAACTTCTGGAGGCCAGCTTTTCCACTGATTGATTATGCTAACTGTCAGAAAACTTCTCCATAGTTCTAGGTTGGATCACTCCTTAATAATTTTCCATACGTTGTTTCTTGGGTTGCCTTTAGGTGCTTTGGAGAATACGCTGACCACTTCTGCTTGCTACTAAAGAACCTTGCTACTGATTGTCCTTTTCTTCTCTTTCCTTCCCCCTTTCCCAGCATTAATATTTTTCTCAAAAATTATGGGGAAGTAAATTTCACCTAAATGTCTTATCCAAATTTGCTCTATAAATTTTTATTAAGGGAAAATATTAAAAGATAATATATAATCTAATGGGTGGAGAGTATTATTAAAGCTAAGTCTTTCCATGCCACCAACATACTTTCCATTTCAAAAATGTATTAGTGTTCTATATTTCTCAGCTATTTATAAATTAATAATATAATGTAATATAATGGCTATATTATTAATACATCACGTCAGGAATTCATGATCTGTGTTACTTTGCCATGCCTACCTAGATGCCACTGCCCATCCTGGTAAGCCAAACCGTTCATAGTCTCCCCCATAAATATCCCGGACCAGCTTGTCAGCTTGCGTGCTGTTGCCTTTGGATGCCATTTCTAGAGCTTCTTCAAAACTTTCACATCCGGTCAGTAAACTGCACAAACCAAGAAAGGTCCCGCCACCTAGACTGAACATGAAATATTTGTAAAATTATACCTCTTAACTAATGCAATGATGATGATGTCTTACCTATTTAAAATTAGGAAAGAGATATAATATGATCAACTGAGAATCGAGGAAAGTATTTGTAAAGATATAAAACAGAAAGTGTATTTAATGAATCACCATATAATAAATACTTCAATTTCTATTACAGTCTGCCCCTTCACAAGGTACTTTATGAACATTATTCTGAATGTAACTGTTCCAGTTAAGATGTCTATCTGGAAACCAATTCACTGCAAGTCTTTTAAGATGCTTGTCTATGTTTGACTAAAGGCAGTCAACTCACACCACAAATAAATTACTATGACCAAAGGACTAATCATCAGCAATTGGGACTTTCTTAATCTTGATGGCTTTCTTTCCTTTGTTTTTTTTAACCAATTATGATTTCAAAATCATTGATCTAATAATTATCAGGCCATAACGTTCTCAAAAATAAACCTGAGATGGCCATTCAACATATTTCATAAATACATAAACATAAAAACCCATGCTGTAAAATCAAAAGATATTTTGAAAAAGACATAGTTCTGAACTGACATATTATCTGAAAGATGGCTGAGCAAGCACAATATTATAAACTTGGCATGCATTTATATGTGTACCTTGTTCCGGTCACTCTCTTGTAGTTGTCTTTGGAATGAACTGCTAAAATACTGACTCCTGAGCCAATGTTTACAACCAGCAAAGGGTATGGATCATCTAAGTTAAAAGGCATCTTTTGGCATCTTTCAGGTTCTGATGCATTTTCAAAATAGTAGCATTCTGCCTGGCCATTAAAACTGACAGAATCTATATACAACAAGCCTTTGACGAGACAATCAAGTTCATCCAATTTGTGCAGCTGAAGATCTCCAATCTCCAAAAAGAAGAGAAATATTGATTAGCATAACATGTTCCTGAACAAAACGTTAAGAGGCTACAGGCATCTGATCTTTCATTCTAGACCATCTTTCTAGCATTGTTGTAAAATTTGATGGAGCTATAGCTATACTGGAAGTTATAATTCAGGAGCCAGTTTGGGCTAGTGTTTAAGGTGCTGGCCTAAAAACTAGGCGACTATAAATTCTAGTCCCACCTTAGGCATGAAGGACAACTGAGGAGCTTTGGGCCAACTTTGTTGTGGAGAAAATAGGTAGGAGGAAGGAGTATTGTTTATTTTCATTGCCTTGAGGTATTTATAAAAATAAAGATAGGATGAAAACATTTTAAAAAAAAATTTGGACAGCCTGATTGATAGATTTGATATATTGATATATTAGAGAGCCCCATAGTTTCATTTCCACTGTGTCAGTAATACTATCCTGACCACACCTAACCCTTTTATAAAAATGTTAGAATATTTTTTCTTTTGTTAAAATAAAAAGACTTTAGATAGCTGAAACTGATGAAAGTGTTATATTACAACATACTGGAGCAGAGGTTATTGTAGACATAATATGTAGCTCATGACAATTGGTAAGATATATGTGCCACTCAGTTCACATGTCCAGCAAATATCTAAATTTATCTGATTGCCTTCCTTCTTTGCACGCAATAATTGGAATTGCTGGCTGCTAAACAAAGAAAATGTCAAAAGGGTTGTGAACAAGGCAAGGCCCAATATACCCGCATACTACAAATCCCATCTATGTCACCATATCTTAATATATATATATATTTGCTGTAAGACTTAAAAGAACAATCAGGAGAAATCTTGCCAGCTCTTTTGTGCAGGATTGCAAAGAAAACAAGTAGTTATTTAGGAAGTTATTCCTTCCTACATACAATTAGTACAATGCAGTGATTCTTCAGCAGTCAAATTCCAAAGTACAAAACCAGAGATCTCTTTGCCCTTATCAGATTCTTGTCTTATGAAAAAGAGACAATTGCCCTGGTGGCACAGTGGTTAAAGGGCAATATTGCAGGGAAACTCTGCCCATAGTCTGGAATTCGACCCTGACAGGGCTCAAGGTTCACTCAACTTTCTATCCTTCAGAGGTAAAATGAGGACCCAGATTGTTGGGAATGATATGCAAATAATGATGACATTGAAACCGCCCAGAGTGCACTGTAAAGCTATATGGGACGGTATATAAGCCTAAATGCTAATTGCCACACAGGTTGAATTTATCGCCACAATCAGTATATATATATTCTGTCAATCAGAATGAAAACATGCAACTAAACTACCTACTGTGCGAAAATCTTCTTCAAATTTATAAGCACCACCACCAGTGGCACAAAGCACCGTATGTAGTGTGGAAAAGTTTTTATTTCTTCCCATTTGAATAAAAGTAGGCAAGTCATGCGTTGGGAATCTGATAAAGTGCAAATTTCCCTTTCGTCCAAACAGTGTCAAGTCTTTAAGTTCAAGGTGGACATCTCGAATACCAGTGGACCCATAGGCCACATTTGATGTTAAATATTTGCGAATACTCTTCAGACTTTCAACCTCTTCCTGCTCTTCTTCTGCAGTAATATCTATAGGTTCAAAATATGCAAGTTTCACTAGCGTTCCACCAATATCCATTCCAAACCATGGAAAAGCTGTGGAGAGAGAAAGAGGGAGAGAAAGAAAGCTTTATTGTTAGAAATACCAAATATTATTTTATTTGCGAGGCCTCTTTATTTTGTTAAACAATTAATGAAAATTGTTTGGTGTTATTAAAAGCTCTCATAAGAGCAGAGGGCAAGTTCACTTCTATGTGTTTCCACTGATTCCATATATAATAAGGATTTTGTTACATAATATATAATATGCGACAGCTTTGTTTAAATTCTATTATCTCCAATAGCATGTTCAAGTATGCATACTTGAACATACTAAGAACAAAAGCACTTATGAATGCTTCATTTGTGTTTTCAAAAGCAGCTATTTAAATTACTCAAGCATCAGTGAGCTGTCAGCCACAATACTTTCAGAACAGTTTAAAGCACTTGAATACATTAGATGAAAATGTTTGGGTACAGATTTGATATTGTTTTAAAATAGTACTTTACAATAGGATGATTCATTTGAAGAGGCAGTAAAACAGGGATTCTCAAATTGTAAGATGTACCTCTCTTGGGGAAGTGGAAATAGAGACAAAGAGAGATGTAAAGCATCTTTTAGTTGCATATTGTTACAACAAATTCACCCTTCTCTAATTCATTTATGTTTAGTTTAGTGTATTAATTTTCAGGGGAGGAGTGGTATTCCTGCTTTAAACCTTTTTACATGCTCCATAAATTATAATCAAGATGTTACAATTCGTGTTTGAAGCAAATACTGGAACATAAGTCACCCGTTTATAACTTTTTATTATTCTGCAATAAAGTTAAATGAGCTATGAAAACTTAGAACATTTTTTCTGCCAACAGAGCAGTAATAATTTTCAGCATTAAAATAACGAACAACCACATATTTGAAGTTAGATTTTATGAATTTGTTGGGAAACATGAGTTTGAATGATTCTAAATGTGATTATAGAAGCAAGTTAGCTCTTTTAGTTTCAGAAAACTTTCTTTAGGTACATTTTCATTTGAAGGTCTTAAATCTTCCACAGTATCTTTTTGTTTTTATGGAAGCAGAATTTTCATTAACACAATTTCAGATACACATTATTTCTTTCACAGTCCTGCATTTTAATCATTAGGAAGGGAAAGCAGTAACCTTGAAGGTGGCCATCAACATTTTGTTCCCAGACCTCAGATAGAGATGGCACTGTGTAACCAAAGAGTACTATTTCACAATATGCTGAGGTATATTTTAATACAAAAGCTGTCTTGTTAAAACAGATTATGCATGTACAGCAGGTTTTTCAATCATCTTGTACACATAGTTCCAACAAATCAGAAAGTATTTTATCCATGCAAATATGACAAGAATATACTGCACTGCATCCCAAACTGAGGAATACAATTACACATATATAATCTACAAATGTTAAAGTATTAAATTATTTACTTCTCTTTTTTTGATAGTTTCCATCTATAGAAATAAAAAAATACTAGTATATTTTCAAATTTTAAAAAAATGTTTAGAGATAGGGCATATTCTTATTAAGTTACCAAATGCAATACTTTGTTTTAGTTCAGCTTAAGTAGTCTTGTATAAATATTTCCATGCCAAGACAAACAGCAAGAGATATGTCATTTTTATAGATGTTCTGAAAAAGCAAAGTTTTATTTAGGAAATTGTATTTCCCCTTGATCATAGCTGCAATTCTGGCACTGAGTGCTGTATACTGTGGGGCAGTATATAAGCCTAAATGCCCTTGCTATTGTAAACATTTGTAACATATATAATCAATTCCTCTCCCTCAGGAATTTAGTTTCCTACATCCATGCAACTAGTCAAAAGAAAATACTGATTTTTCTCCAAATTGGAGGATCGGAGGGCACAGCTTACTTATGCTTTGACTATAAAAACATTTTTTCTCAGTACTAAATTAAACAGAATCAGTGGGGCTTACTTTCAAGAATGCCGATATGCACTTGGTGCACTTTTGCTTAACTACTAGTAAATGCCTATGCCTATGCTACACACACACACAAACACACACTCCAGACATTTCTAATACAAATAGAAGCAAAAAAACCCTATATAGAAGCTACCTGAAAACATCCAACATTTACTACAGTACAGAGATACCCATTGCTTTTTAAAAGCAAAAGGCAAAAAGGCAAGGCGTCTCCAAAAGAGAGAAAGGATCTTACATGGTTTTTTGGCATCTTTGATCTTCATATCTCCGCAGTTGCCTTTGCGTGGGTAACTTCGCTCGGGCGCAGGCTTTCGCGTCTCGATGTTACTCGAGGAGGAGGAGAGAGGAGGCTCCGGGCTAAAGTTGCGGGCGCGCCGGCTTCGCTGCTTGTGGTTTCGGCGCGTGCCGGCAGGCGGCTGAGATGGCGCGCGTGCGCGCCGGCCTGACAGCAACGGCTCAAGGAGAGGCGCTGGGAGCGGAGGGAGGAGGAGGAGGCGGCGGCAGCCCAGGTCGGGCCAGGCTGGGTAGAGGCCGGCGGTACCGTTGACGCAACACCTTACTCTCCGAGAAGCAGCGCTTTCAGTCGCGCCGTTCCTCTGGAGCCGAGCGGGAAGAAGGCAGGATCCCCACCGAGCCGGCCCCACCCACACACGGCCCCGCCCGCCCTCCCTGTCCTTCCCTGAGGGCCGCCTTGCTCACATCGACAGCGGCGGGAAGGGCCTCAGGCTGAGTAAATCCGCGGCTCCGAGTAACCCCGGCCGACGTCTGCCGCTGGATGCCGCAACGCCACCTCTCTGCGCCTCCGCCTCCTCCCCCTCCTCCCTCCTCCGCCTCCGCCCCAGGCAGCAGGGCGCAAGGGCCGATGGGAAGTGAGCAGGGCTCTGTTTGCCGCTCCTACAACTCCCAGAGTGCACCGAGCGATTCCATCCCCTTCCCCCAGCGTTCGGCGGGCCAGAAGCATGCAGGGAAGCGTAGTAGCGCGACGGTCCAAAGAAGACCGTCTAGCCTGCCATTTCCCGTCTGGCGAAGCAACGATGCTCCCCGCTTAGCCTGGCGGGGAGATCCACCCCACTCACCCCACAGGAAACAAGCCAATGGAAGGGCGACGGCTCTCCTCGCTCCACCCTCCCAGGTGTGATCGGGGCGGAGGAAGAGGAGAAGCCCTAGATGGGCGGCCCGTGGGGGTGGGCGTAAGGGAGATGGGGTTCAGAGCGTATAATGTCCTTCTGGGCAGGAAGGAAGAGGCTGCCGTGCCCAATTCCTCCTAGCTTGGACTGGGAAAGCTCTTAAATGCATGAAAAGGGGCTAAAAGAATCTAGAAGTTAGACTCTTGCGCAAAGCATGGCTGGGAAATTCGACCGCGACTTGGAAGTGTTTTTGTCAAGCGGAATTTCTATTCAGCCCAGTGGAAATTGTGTAAAACTAAGAACCAGCTCGAGGACAGAATGACACATAACGTCAAAGAGGTAGCTAAGTTGCGTAAGACTACTGAGGGAAAGCTACTATAAAAGGCAATTATTGCATCATCTCACATAGACAGGAAAAGCACACCAAATAGATGGATGCTTCATAAGCGGGCTTTGGATTGTCCAGTAGAAGGAAATGTAGTAGTGAGTGATGAAGTTAGTAGAATAAGTAATAACTGTAAATTGCAGAAGTTGAACTTTTGAACTACTTTGTCAGTTGGCTTGCAATTAGTCAATTGAAGCATGTATTTTTGTTCAAGCTACCAAGATAATAGAATAACAGTTGGAAGGGTGGAATGTCTTATCTAATCCCCTGCTTAAGCAGGAGATCCTATACTGTTTCAGATAAATGGTTGTCCAATCTCTTAAAAATCTCCAGTGATGGATCCACAACTTCTGAAGGCAAAATGAACAAACAGCAAAATGTATGCAATTTACATTTTGTTACAATGTCCTTCCTAGATTTCTTCAATGTTTTGACCTTCCCCTGTTCTGCTATTTTAATACTGACTTTCCATCAGCCTCCATGTTCTGCATCAGCTTGCATCACGGGAGATTGAGCATCACAGTTCTTTGATCAGTTTGTTCCACAAAGATTTTTATTGCTGCACTTGAACATACAGGTCTTTGACCTTTGCAGATTGTGAAACATTTCTGAATATACAGCATATATATATATATATATATATATATATATATATATATATATATATATATATATATATTTAATCTGCTTCTAACATCACATTTCGTGATCAGTTAAGCAATGAATCTCTTAGTTAACAACCTTTGCTTTCCTATTAGCTCACCAACTGTAGTTCTTTGATGCAATTTGGGGAGTGTCTAATCATTATTTTATGGATTCCATATTCTGTTACTTATTTTGAAAGACAACCACTGCATTTCATTTTCCATCTGCCTGAAAATATCCCGAAAATCTATTTCAGAATATTGGAATTAGAATGAAGAGACTTAAGCATTTTCAAACTTCTCAGCAACTTTTGATACAATTGACCGTGGCATTTTATTAAGTGGCCATGTGGTGTTGTATTGCTTCCATTCCTTTTCTGTGCAGCTATTCCCCAAAAGTAGTTCTGGACAATACTGTCCCTGCAGTATTAAACTGCAGATCCAAAGGATCTAATCCCATCTTATTTAATATCTATAGATGTAGAAAAGCAGGTCAGCAGATTAAATCGCGAATAGATTCAAACCAAATCTTTAAGATGGGCAGATTGTCCTTACAATAACAGTCCTAAATACTGATTACCTGCTTATAAAAACCCTAACTGGTTCTGGATACCAATATCTGAGAGATTACAAAATAGCCAGTATTGGGTGAAGCAACCGGAACTATGGCTGTACCTTGCAAGAGGCTGTACAGGCATTAATGGGTCTTTTCCACAGCAGCACCAGACCTTTGGAAAGATGACCCCTCGGATTTTTTTTTTTAAAAAGGCTAAATACTTGCTTGTTTACTTTGGTATTCTCTCAAACTTGAATTTAATTTGGCCAGAAGAGTAAAAATGACTAATGTTTAAAATTCTACTGATGCGTGATTTTATAGTAGAATCCAGCTCAAAAATCATCAGATATTAGGTCGGGGTATACATCTAATAAAAGCAAGCAAGGCTGCTATTGAGTACAACTTGCTACTATCTGCACTATCAGTACTTGTTCTCTTTGGCAATAATATTCTTACTCTGTGATTTTCATAGCCTGTGCTAGGAAGGTAATTATATTAATCATATGTGCTATAAGGTTTATATTAGGTTATATATTAACATGATATTTATTTAGATTATTATCATACACAATTATATTATGCTTTAACTTCTCATAAAAGTTAAAATGGTATTCGAACAGCTTCTCGATCTAGTGCTAGTTGACAGTATTCCTAGAAGCAGAAAGCCAAGTGGAATGAGAATTAGGTTATAAATATGGAAAGTTCAAGAAATTCTTGAGATGACTAAATACAGGCTGAATTGAAAAACAGGTGGAATATCTGATGTCTCAAATAATATACGCAGCTGTGTGCAGAATGTACTAATGTTTACTCTTGTGTACAAATATTGAGATCTGAAAACCTGTAATTTTCAGTCAGTGGGGAGATGTCCTAGAAAACTACAAGTACTTGTGTGTTGGGTTCTTAGTGG
This sequence comes from Crotalus tigris, assembly GCF_016545835.1. Lineage (NCBI taxonomy): Eukaryota > Metazoa > Chordata > Lepidosauria > Squamata > Viperidae > Crotalus > Crotalus tigris. Next base: position 402,944 of record NW_024097425.1, read on the forward strand.
GTTTACGTGCTATGAATTGCTGTGCTAAGGGCTCACGAAATAGCTGAGTTATTATTGTACTGCACTACTGGCCAGTTAACAGCTCATTTGGAGATCAAACTGAATTCAGCATTCAGTGATGGCAAAACAACAGGGAAAGATCAAGAAAATACTAGGAAGAAAGAATGGAGCATTGAAGCTGGAGAGTAAGAGAAGTTGCTATAACAGGATCAGTGAGCTATTAAGAAGCAGTATGGTTTGGGATTGCTTAATTTCCTACCATGCCATGCTGGACTGGAGTCTTGAGTAACTTTTATGTGGGACACGGGGAACGGGGGTGGAGTTGGTGAAGACATCTGCTTGGCTAAGAAATCCAACCTTCAATCTGAATATAAAGGAGTAATATTAGGTAGAAAATGAACTTTGGTTGTGTTACATTACCTAATTATTGTTATGCTTTTTTTTATCCAATCTCTATTTTTGATCAGCTCAAAGCAGCATGCCTACCCAATGTGCCTAGCTTCTAATTTTCACACAACAATCGGTGTTGTGGGTAAAGGTGGTTGGGCTGAAAGATATAATTGGCCCAAATTCTCCGGCTGCCTTCCATGGCTAAGAGTGGACTATAATTCACACTCTCCTGCTTTCTAGTCCAGCACCTTAACCATTATATACCAACCGCAATTTATTATTTATTTTTATTATATATTTGGGAGGTAGGAGCTGTGTAAGTTGTGCAAACCCCACTGGTTCTGTATGATGTGCGAGTCAATAAAATACATTAACTCAGCATGGACAAATACGGTCATCTTTCTAAATCCTTTGAATTATCCTTGTTATTATGTCATCTATAGTATACTATACTTTTCACCACTATACTACAACTGGGAGAAAAGCTGTCAATTTTTAGTTTCTTCCTGTTGTCAGACAATATTAGGGGTTTTTTTTCCTACCAGTGCAGGTTCCACTTTTTTTTTTTTTTTTTTTGATCAACCAAGTATGAACTGAGAGTGATTGTCCCAAAGTCACCTAGCTGGCTTTCATGCCTAAATTGGGACTGGAACTCATAGTCTCCTGGTTTCTAACCCAGTACTTTAAACACTAAACTGGAAAAAAAGTGAAGAATAGAATATTTTACAACAACAGGGTAGGAATTAGGATACAGCAGTATCTTACCTTGCTCATATCCACCAGTTAGCAGAAACACCTACCGTAGTAGTGCTGTCTTCTTAAGAATGGTCAGAAGGTGCTAGTGTGCGTATAGAAAACCCATAGCCAAAATCCAGAGGCAGTTCATTGCTCTGAGATTCTACTGCCAGATTCTGCTGTTCACTCCTCTGTCACCCCTAAATTAGCCTGCAAATACAGGAATTGGGTCTGCTTGTCAGCGGTTTCAATGGGAAATGGTGTACTTTTCTGCTCCAACATCTTCTACAAATGTCCTCTCCCAAGATGCTACTATCCCTGTTGGGCAATATCTCTGGATGGTCTGCTGCAGCCTGTGCAAGCTCAGGAGAGCATGTCCCACTCCATATCTCTCAAACATTTATACACCCTGTGTTACATGTCAGTGTTTTCATCTCAGAGCAGCATTGGAGCCAAATCTTTTCCAAGAGATAAAATCCAGAACGTGATAAACAGAGAGACAATATAATACATTAATTACAGTAATTAGGCTTCAGTTAAGGAGGTGGAATGGTTATTCACATGAAATGCAAAGCTACTTAGCTTGATTAATGGGAATGAATGTGCTACCTCTTTATCTCCATCTTGGAATAGCTCCTTAATTGTGGTTGATAGTTTTCCATACTGTACCTGTAACACAATTTCGGGCAGCTGCCAATTTTGCTTCACAGGATCTGAAAGATCGATTGTCACTTCCAAATTCAGGCGAGTATTAATAGGAAATCTCTATAGGTTCATGTATGTACAGTTATGTGGAAATCACTGAGCATAATTAAAGACTTGCATGAAATAAGACAAAGATGTAGTTGTATGAATTTTCCTGGTTACCAGCCTGAGTGATTTAGTATGTTTTGTGAACCAGAAATTTAAATTACTCTTCATTACAAAGCTTATAGTTACTATTTCTCAATCTAATCTAATTTACAGGATAATTGTGAAGATAAAGTAGGAGGTGAGCTATGCATCCTTCCGTAAGATACTTTTGAAGATAATAAAGATAAATAAGAACTGACCAAGGTTTATTCTAAGGCAAGCTTGTTAGAGCTTTAAATGTTTTCCAACTGAGGCTTAACTTCTGAGCAAGAATGTTCTGAAGTTTATGTTTTCACTCATATGGCTAGTTCACTTCGGCCTCTGGACATATTGTCTGAATTTGCTTCAAGGGAAATGAAGTAATAACTCATTTCACTTAGCTGATGCTCCCGCCTCTGGCACAGCTTTCGTATAATCTGCTTTTCTGAACAGAAATAGTGCTTGAAAATATAAAAACAGCATTACAGAAAATTTATTGAAAGAAGGGCCTTTCAGGGACAGTTGATTTGGCATTCTGCTAGTTTGTAATTTTTTTTATTTTTTTAAACATTTCATAACACTTTAAGCAGTTTTGGGTAGATGAATTAGCTTGATCAGTGAACTATCAGAATGAAGTCTGGTATATACAATGGCTCAATGCAGTACTTTAAAACTGAATTAAAAATACATTTGCTGTGTTCACATAACAATCAATGCCCAACAAGTTTTTTAAAAAATCACATATTGTTTAAAGTGGTAGTGTAGTTCATAGGAAGTTAAGACTGTGTCTGGATTTCTACAAGAGGCTGAATCATAAATTCCCCTCAACTATTATATCCTAATTCCGTGGTGGCGAACCTATGGCACGCGTGCCACAGGTGGCACGCGGAGCCCTCTGTGGGCACGCTCACTGTTGCCCCAGTCCTAGGCCTTCAGCTGGGTTTTATAAAACCTTTTCGCTTTGGGCCTCCATCACCGTGTGCCAAAAAAAAAAAGGTTCAATCAATCAATTTCAACTTCTAGCGGGAAAAAAAAAGATCTCGCAATGTTGGAATTGATTGATTGAACTTTTTAGTCCCACCCAGTCTGCCATTACCACTGCAGCCACACCCACCCAATGGGCCATGCCCACCCAATGGGCCACACCCACCCAATGGGCCACACCCACCCAGCACCCGACAATACATAAGTGGGTTTTGGGCTGCAGTTTGGGCACTTGGTCTCTAAAAGGTTCACCATCACTGCCCTAGTCTAACAAAGTTGTGCGGACCCAGCCATTCAGTATACTATACTGTACGTCCAATTTTAATGCTGAGTATTCCATCCTCCGTATATTTTCAAAGGAGGAAGGGGAAAAAATGCAATATCCTGCCTTTGATATTTGTAGGCAAAACTGGTATCAGAATTAAATCATACCAGTTCCAAGAAGGTTCCACACCCATTTGCCCTATTCAGGTGACCCTGAATAGATAAATTTCCCAAGTGGCCTCAACAACTCTCCAAAAGAGTGCTAACCACCAGATGATTGTAAAGAATATAAATCCTTCCATTCTCCACCATTCAGTCAGAACTGAAGATGCTTCTTGGATGAGAAGTGAAACGTCTTCAGGGAAGAACAAAGGAAGTCCAGTTGCCTTTTGAAAAAGCACCTTTGGGACAGCCATGACCTGAATCTCCATAGATATTTATCAGAATTAAAGCAGTGTGCATATGTGAATTTTAAACAGTAGCTTGATTTCTGTGTTCAGCTTTAAACCAGGATAAAGTATAGCACAGTGTGATAACCTTCTTTATGTAGTACAAAAATGATAATATTTGCTATGTACATTTACCATATGGGCCTCCATTTAAATTTCCATTCCCTTTGAACTCCTTCGTTATTCTGTAGAAGTGGCAAACAATGCAAAAATAGATTATAATACAGTACATTAAGTGAACTTTTCTAACACTGTGCTTGACTAGTTATTTCAAGTACTTTGAATGATTATTAAGTACAAAATCCACCTTATGAGGCTTTTACAGAATTCTCCTAACTAGTGCTTGAATTAATCATTAAAAGCATACTTTGTTTTGGAAAAAGTTAGGAACTGGTGTATCCAAAGAGTGAGATTCAAAATTGTGTTGCAGGAAATATAAGACCAATGGAAGATGGTTTGAATTCTGACCCATACATCATATATTTGATACAATTCACCATATCCTGGTACAATTTACTCAAGGGATTAAATACATATTTTATGTCGCTATTATATGATGCACCCTCCAATTTTCCTTTCCTCATCAACATCAATCTAATTAACGTATTGCAAACAAGACTAAGATGATTTGCCCCTTTCAATTTAAAACAAAATCAACTATACTATGGAACATTTGCTGCAATACATCAGAAGTAGAAATACAGGATTGGGGAGCCTCAACTATTTTTTTAATTCTACAACCATTCTATTTCTTGTGTTTGAAATGCTGTACACTTGCCTTCCTTTATATACATATCTTGGACAAAGTCTCTGCAAATATACTGAACTTACTTCTGAAAAAGCACGGATGGGCATGCACTGCATGGTACAAATCACTGGTAAGCATATGGCACGTACATATTTTAGGAGTGTTAACACGTCATCTTTTTTGATGTTCAAGAACCAAGAAAAACAAAAACCACAACACACTTCTCAATACCAGAAACGATATTGGGTACTCTTTTGCAAAGTACAAGCAGAAGAATATATCTGAACCATAATGGGACGGAGCTCATTCTGATATAAAATGGAGCAAGGCTTTAAAGGGCAAAGGAGAGAAACATTCAAATACTACTTTAGGTATTCTGCAGCCATCCAAATTGAGGCATCGCTCTTTTTTCTCTTTGTTTCTCGGAAAATGAATCTTCCATCTGCTCCTCCACTGAAATTAGGGTCAGCTTTCAGTTGCCTCAAGGGAAGGCAAGAGCTTCTCTTGCTCCTGTTCATAACAGACTTGTATACTGTTCTGAAGGTTTTACTCCTTCCCTGTGATTTTCCTCAGGTAAAGAGGAGATAGGTGACAAGCCTATTACGGCCATCCCCTTTCCTGGCTTCTCACTCCCCAATTACCATAGTTCTGTCAGTGCCAAGGAAGATTTCCATAGTCAGAAGCCCTCTCTTATTCTAATAAGTTTCTTTCAGGAAAATAACTGAAAATTTTCTGCTGCTAAAGTTATCCCTCCAGTATGTGGATAGCTGCCTTCCTTATGCAGGTTCTAATCATCTAGGGGCATCTTTATTTTGTAAAGACCTTTCTAAATAGGGCAATACTCACAAAGAAATATAGGTAGTCCTTGAGTTACAACTGTAATGGAGGTTGCCCATCACTGTCAGAAGTCAATATGATCTCTAAATGAACGGCCTCATTAACGACCCCCTATCTCTGCTTTTCCCAATACATTCATTAAATGAATGCACAGGTCATTAAGTGGGGTGTCTCAGAAGTGGGGGAGACTTTGGGAGGCCTAATGCAGGCAAAACCCCACCTGCATTGGACCTCCCAAGGGCTCTCTCTACCCCGATACCCCATGCTCCACTTTCCACCTTTAGGGTCCCCCACAGCCCTATGGGCCTCCTCCTCATCTCAGCCCATCACAATTGCACACTTGCCTTTCAAAAACCCTCAGAGCTAAGGAGGTCAAGGTAGGGAAGGAGGACAGGCTGAATCCGTTCCTGATCCACGTGGCAGAATCAAGAAGAAATTCTGCCAGCTTTCCTTTTATTGTTCGCTTCCCCCAACATTAGCTGCACTAGCATCAAACTAGTGTAGCTAACACTGGGGGAGGTAAGACCAGTGATAAAATGAAAACTTGTCAGGATTTCTTTTCCTCAATTGTGCTCATGGCCTAGCAAAGGCCCAGCAACAGAGCGCCTGTCCTCCTTCCCCACCCTGACTTCTGAATCTCTTGGAAAGATGGCAAAGCAGGCCCAGCACCTGAGGGGACTTGGCAGGGCAGGATGGGGGGTGGGGGGAGAGAAATAGGTGGGTGGACACACTGCAACATCTCTGGTTGGTCAGTCCGTGGGGGCACTGCAGGCACCGTAACTTTGGAACGAGGCTGTATGTAACTTTTTTTTTGGGGGGGGGGGTCTGCTGTAACTTCAAATGGTCGACCTGTCATACCTCAAGGACTACCTGTATTAGAAGAAGTCCCTTGCATTTTCCCATTAAGGGGTGTGAAAATTATCCCAAACCCAAGGAGAAACACAGTAATAGTTTGCTTATGGAGCACATTTCAACTGTTCAAGTTGTATTACCCTTGTCACAACTTTATAAACCCCATATTGCAAATTTCACAGGGCTGACTTATACCAAGAGAATACTTGCCGAAGGCCACCAAGCAGTGGCGGGACTGAAACCGAAGCCTTTCCGATGCATAGTTCAGTCTTTTAGCCACTGTCCTATTGTCACTTGAGAAACAGAGAAATCTACTCCAAAATGTTCCATAAACTCCACTAAAAAGTAAAAAAAAAAAAAAAAGGAATAGAAAAATAATTGCACTGATAATTTAAACCTCTGATATTGTCCTACAAGCCTACAAACGCGTGGCAGTGACCAGGCTACGTAAGATGCCAGATTGCTCTTCACTAATACCAAGAAAGACCATCTGCTTTTTGTGCTTCTGAGGGCGTAACATGACATCCGTGGAGACAGGTGCCAAGAACTGGAGCTTATATCAGTTCAGCTGTTTCACCCAGCACTTTTATTCCGATTAGCAGTACTGCTCTATAGCAACAGTCTTTCTCACTCATGTTACCCAAGATGTTTTAAGCTGAAAAAGCAAAGGATTAAATCCAGGACCTGCTGCATACAAGAATGTGCTCCCAGCAAGTATTCTATGACTTCCCACCCCCCCACACACCCATCCACCCACCCGCCAGCTTTGGGAACAGCCACAATGAAGAGTCACCAAGCACAGGGTGATCAAGTTTATAACTCAGATCCCAAGCCGTGAAGTTTCCATAGTCTGCTGTTAAAAAAAATAAAGGTGGGTCAAGGAAGTAGACTAAATCCAGATGGCTTCTCTGCCATATGACACCCCCAAATGGACAAAGTAAAGCAGGTTTTTCTCACATGCAAATTTCCATTGGCTTTAAATAGTGGCAAGCATGAAACCACGAAGCAGTCTACTGGAGGATGTATGCCAATTTCATGTGGCAATATATTTTTATATGCATTACAAGTAAGAGAGGTTGCTGTCTTCACAGAGTTTGATACGAGTGTTAATTGTTTTCCCTTCACTGCTATCAACACAACTTCACAGCTTCCAATTCTTTCACTGTGGAAACCTGAGGGATACTAGAAGGTTAAGATATTCTCAGAATCCAGGAAGAAGGAAGGGCTGATATGCCTAAAGGTGTTTGAAATAGGATGTCATTTTCAAAATCATAACAAGGAAAGATATGAATTATCCAGGGAAGATTCTAAGATCCTACCGGTATTAGAGTCTTGGATGGAAAGGAGGGAATCTAGAAAGAGGATCTTAACCAGTGCCAGAGAAGTAAAAATTGCAAAGGCATCCTGGCAACATATCCAAATCTTTTTATACTCTTGCAGGTTAAGTTCAAGGGATTTGGACAAATGATCCTTCAGGAGATGAGGAACAGATCACTGTTTGAGACATCTATCACTAAATTCTTTAGGGGCTGTAATAAGAGAGGAACTTGCAGGCAATTCTTCTTTAGAAATTACCCGATGTGGGTTTTTTGATGCCTAGTCAGATGTGAATTCCGGTTAAATCTCTTCCCACACCTGAGGCACATGTAAGGTTTCTCGCCCGTGTGGATTCGCTGGTGCTTCTTGAGACATGAGCTTTGGCTGAAGCATTTGCCGCACTCTGAGCATTTGTAGGGCTTCTCTCCTGTATGAATCCTTTGATGCTGGATCAGATCAGAGATCCCACGGTAATTTTTCCCACACTCAGAACACAGATAAGGTTTTTCTCCTGTGTGGATTCTCTTATGAACAACAAGATGAGAGCTTTGGGTAAAGCATTCGCCACATTCTCTGCAAATATAAGGTTTCTCTGCAGTGTGTATTCTCAAGTGTCTGATAAGGTGGGAGCTGACCAGAAAACCTTTTAAACAGACAGGACAGCCAAAAGGCTTTTCTCCTGTGTGGATTCTTTGATGAGCAACAAGATTAGAGCTCACACTAAAACTCTTCCCACAGTCAGGGCATTTATACGGTTTCTCTCCAGTGTGTATTCTCTGATGTGCAATCAGGGTTGAGCTCTGGGAAAAGCTCTTTCCACACTCGGGACACGTGTAAGGTTTCTCTCCTGCATGAATCCTTTGGTGCTTCACAAGGGCTGAGCTGTCACTGAAACGTTTCAAGCATTCACGGCAAACGTAAGGTTTTTCTCCAGTGTGGGTTCTTCGGTGTCTGATAAGAGGCGAACACCGCTTAAAGATTTTTCCACAGTCGGGGCACTTATAGATTCTTCCACCCTTCCGGGCTGTGGCTTGGTTGGGTTCCCCGACAGCTCCTGCCCGTGGCATGGTTTTACAATGTCTCTTTCTTGGAATATAACTTGGGATCTCGGGACCAAGTTCATTGTCACAGGGTATTTCATCCCCTTGGATTTGAAAAACATTGATTTCATATTCTTCCAACAGGGAAGTTTCTTCTGGAAGAAGTATCTCCTCTTTTATTAGATTTTCTTCTTCCTCTGGGAGAATCACCTCTATTTTCACCAGATTTTCCTCATCCTCTTCTTCCTCCTCCTCTTCCTCCTCCTCCTCAAATATTTTCTCTTCTTTCACCAGGTATTCTTCATCCTCTCCAACTGGGAACATTTCCTCCTCTTTTACCAAGTTATCCTCCTCCTCTGATAGAATTTCCTCCTCTTTCACCAAGTTATCTTCTTCGCTCATCATCTTGAACCTGTTTGAACAAAAGGATTCCTGAAATATACAAGCCAGAGCATCAGCAAGCTGAAGTTAGGAAATCAGGAGCATAAGGGGGTGGGGGATGGGAGTAGGCCAGGGTAGGCAATCTTGGCTTTTTTATGACTCGTGGACTTCAATTCCCAGAATTCCTGAGCCAGCCAATTGAAGTCCATGAGTCATAAAAGAGCCAAGGTTGCCTACCCCTGGAGTAGCCAAACAAAAGATAAAAAAATTAAGCGAGAGGAAACAGATTAAAGAAATCACTCCTATAAGCTTTTATTCAATCAACCCTTACTATCTAAAGCAGGATTTGGCACCTTTCAAGTCTATTTCCTTCTTAAAAATGGGTAAAATTCTATGACTCGGTCCCATGATTCAATAGCATTATATTGTACTTTAAAAAACCCTATTATCTCAGTAATTTGTACAACAGCCCTGTAAGATGGATCTTTTGTTGCAAATTATGCAACCAACAAGTAATATTTTGCCTAAGATCAAAAACTGACTAGAAAAGCTGGCTGAACTTTCTTGAGCTCAAGAGTGTGTTTTTGTACTATTACAGGGTGACCAATGGCTGATCAAAGAAAATTTAACTAAGGCAATATTGTGAAGCACAACATTTCAGAATGTGCTAGGAAGTTCCTGAGTCAAATATAAACAAGCCATAAACTCATAGCCTTGTAATCACTTAAATGTGGTTGTAAATTGCGTAAAAAATAGTAGGACTTATTTCTAAGGAAGCATATTCAGGATTGTATTGTACTTGGCCTTAAGTATGCTCAAGACCTTCTCTTTCCAAATAAGTAAATATGGAAATATCTAATGAAATATCTGATGAATTTATAGGATTATTCTAAGGATCAGAGTGATCACACAGATCATAAGTGTATATTTATTATAATATTATTATTATTACATTATTATCATTACTATATTATTATTTACAGCTAGGGTCATCCCAGAGCAAACTGAAATTATGCTGCTGAAATTTGGCCACAAAATTACCTGATTTCCAAGACATGATATTTGACTTAAAAATGGAAATACATTTTTTAGGAAATAAGAAGGTGAAAGATTCCCATTCTCATTCTTAAAAACTTTCAAAAGATCAAATATAAAGAAAATTATGATCTAAAAATGTTCAGTTCTCTACTTCCAAATGATGTCAAAAACCTCCTTGACCCCTTAGCTGGCTGGGTTGATGGACTTGGGTCCCCAATCTCTAAAGCTGTCTGTTCTGAATTTTAAGATACATGCTATAGGAATACAGCCCTCAGACATCTAGTTCTTCATTGTCTTGACAAGGTCATTTGCAGGAAACTCATGTGTTTCAGTCCCTTGACCTTGAAAGAAATCTAAAAGAAATCTCACTGAGTGCTTCTGTCAAAATTGACTTGAAGCATGCCACATCAAAGGGAAATTGTATAGCCCAACCTATTTGAACTCACTAATTGCCATTTAGGGGCAATTTAAACAATCCCATAAAATGGAACCATTGTTAGAGAATCCTTTTTCCCGCCTTAAAGTATAAATATGGGTTAACCTTTTTCAATCTGCTGCCCTTCAGAAATGTTATTGTAGCTCACAGCTAACATGATCCTACCTAGACTATTCTGGCTGGGAAATCTGGAAGCTTCTGTTATACAACTCCTAGAAGAAAAGAAGTGGCTGGCTTAGGATGGTAGAACTTTCATTCATCCATTTTTTTTTATTTTTTTTATTGAAAATTTATAAGATTTTACAATACAAAAACAAAACAGTTTTCCCCATCCCTCCCCAACCCTCCCCTTCCCTCCCCCCCCCCACTATCCCAGAGCTGGATATAGGCTTAATTAGAATTTCTTCAAAAAATCTTAAGAAAAGTATAAAATATAAATAAATCTAGATACATTACTTAAACAAATTGCTAAATAATTAACAACAATATATATGTAAAAAAAAGAAAAACATAAATACCAGGAAAAAAAAAAGAAATACATAAAAAATATGAAAAGAAAATTAACTTTTCAATATAAGTTATAAAACTATAAACAAATCTAAATACATTACTTAAACAAGTTATAAAATAATTAAAGGTAATATATATATATATATATATAAAAAGAAAAATAGAAAAGAGGAAAGAAGAAAATAATAATAATAAAAAGAAAAAAAAGGGAAAAAAAAGTTTGGCTTTTCAAGAAAATTGGCTTTTCAATATTTTCATTCATCCATTTGTATAATGACTCATCCTGCATTCTTGGGTCCTATTTATGTTCGTTCTATTTATTTTTAAAAGATTTTGATTCCAAACAAATATCTATGAAGATTGGAAGTATTTCATGCAACCTATCTATTGACGACATAACGGTGGAGGAAAGATGTACTCTATTTCCCCTCCCCCCCTTCTTTCATATTCAGGGGTTGAGCCCTGACATTCAAGGTAACCTATCTGCCACTTCGTTCGGCTTATTCCCTTAAATTCAATGAAAATTGCCCTCAGAAAACGTGTGAGGACAGCAAACGAAGAGGGCTCGGTGCAGCCTTCGTCACGAACAATGCACTCCCATCCCTTTCTCTCCGCGCCTAAAATAAAATATAGTTATATTTATTGGATTTCCCCCACCACCACATCATTACCAAATGGTTACCTGTGGGTGCTCAAGAGTTAATAGCTGCAGCGCCCCGGGAAAGCGAACCGATCCCAAAACCTGCGATCAGCGTCTACTCCCGGCCCAGATCATTCGGGGCTGGGTGGGCCTAAATCTCAATGGGCGCGATTCTGCAAGTGCTTCGCGATGCACTTTCGACGTTAAAGTAACTCAGGGGACTAAATGAGAACACACACAAATGAATACACGAGTGGGACCGCGGGCCGCCTCTCTCCTTTTGTTCTTTCTTTTTCCCCACCCCGGATCTATTCCTCCGGATTCGTCCGCCGTTGCTGGCCACGCACAGCCCCGCGATCTTGAGCCAACCCCTTCCTGTGCCGTTACAGTTTCTAAGCCGGACTGCAACCATCTACGCTTCCGCAGCTGAACCGCTCCTCGAGTCTCCCGTGAAAAAAACAAACGAACTGATTTTTAAGGAGCTGGACAGAAGTCCTGGAGCGGGTTGCCGCTTCACGTGTCAGCAGGTTTCTTTATCAGACACGTGTGTGTGAATAGAGGACAAGGTTCGCGTGCCTTTTAAAATTGTGGTTGGTTAAGCAAAAGACGGGCTTCGCATATCGCACGAAACCGAAGACAAGCCGTGTTTAGGTTTAGCGCAGTGTATGAATCCAGTCATTAAAACGCTGTGGTAGAATCAGGTTAAAGAAGGGAGGCAAATGATTTTCCGTTGTAAGGGTTCTCAAGTTACCTCTCCTTGTTTTTGGCGACTCTTCTTGTCAACTTTCAGATCGCCCGTCTTCACTTGAGGAGAGAAAAACTTAATTCATCGTGTGAAACAACTGACTATCAGAATTTCCACCATTCCAAAATAAATTAGGGAATCCACAACGCCAATTAAATTTTTATCTATATATCACAGGATCCTTCTGGGAAGTTCATAAACAGAGTAGAGATGTGATGGTTACTTCCAGCGTTTAGTTCTACAGATACATAGAGATTATAAAGGCTTTTTAAAGTTTTGCATGATGTAGGGAAAATCAGTAGAGAGACTTCATAATTTTAAGACTTGAAATGAGAAATTATTAATAAAGAGTCTTGGACAAATTAACTCTCCTCCCAATTCCCCTGCATAATAAATATTTCGAAGGATTTCTGTGTGGTAAACAGCTTCCAGTAATTTCTAATATTTCATTTTGTGCTTTTCATATTCTTTGCAAATGATTTCCAGATTACTTAATGGACAGCCTGTGCAAGTCTATCAAATCTGGGCATTATCCTAATTATAATGACCTATTATCAGTGTTATTCTTGATATATAGAAAATAAGTTTATTATCTGTTTCTCTCCACTTCTAATTTTTAGCAGATTTTTTTTTCTTTGCTACTTTATAAAAGTTAACTTCAACAAAAAATAAAGTGGATTAATGGATGACATAAAACAATAGGTCCTTCAATTTATCAGTCTTGAAAACAAGAAAAGAATCTTCATTCTTTTCTGTCTCCCATTCTTTCAGGCAATGGTCTCATACTTGAGTATTGTTCTTGCAAGGAAAAATCTGGCATTATCAAGAGAGTCTAATTACTTGGTGCCATTTCTTGAGCCATTACCTTTTCAGATATTCAGGTTAGGGCTACCATATCTGGGCAGCAGTAAATAAACGTTTCCCATTGAAGAGATGAAAAGAAAGTACAATAAATGCCAGCTGAAGATTATAATTACTGCATCTCCCCAGGCAGTCTGGCTGGATAGGGCAGACCTGATGGGAAAAGCTTAAACTGTACTAAATGTGTCTTTTATTATGAAAATGAAGTCTGCTCCTGTTCTTAGGACTCACTGCCGTTGCAGTTCTTGGGTTAGGGAAGAGGCAGGGGAGCAAAAGGCAACATACTTCCTGCTTACGATTTGCATGTATGTATGGAAGAATCCAGTTTCATTTTAGAGAATAAATTTTATTTAAACCGAGTATTGCAAGCTTAAGATTTCTAGGAACTGCTTTGCAGAGGCTTTTGTTATTTCTGCCATGTTCTGTTCTCTAAGCATTTGTGAAGTGGTTGCACATATGTGCACCAAAAATCTACATGCTGCTCAAGAGGCAACTTCCACATCAACTTAGCCTGCTATTTTTAAAATATCAGAAGCTGACTTTTAAGTTTGGATGTCACGAGTTCTTGGAGTAGCTTGTTACAGCACAATCCTGTGCATATCTACTCAGAAGGGATTGCAGAATTGGTGCTAAAGGAGCTGCTGTCCATTGCCACTTTTCTTCCCTTTTCCTGGCTACTCATGACGAGGGGGCACTTTATTCATAGGGAGGGAAGCTTTTGTGTGAGAGGTGCTGGCTAAAGTAGTGTTTCTACTCTTTCCCAGTGTGAAGGGAAGCAATGGAAGCCTTTCAAAACTTCACTGCTTTATGAAAACTTGGCTGCTGTAATTGTTCATGAATTCTTTGCCTAATCCCTTTTGGACAGTGACACCAGGGCTCTGTGGCCACTTCTAGTCTCTGCGTAGCCTCTTGAGTTATCTCAGTTGGAACAACAGGGTGGTCCTTTTCAACCTATTCCAATATCTAATTTGTGATGAGCTCTGTTGACTCTCGTATTTTTATTCCCATCTGTTTTCCTACAGCTGCCAGCAAAACCCTGTTTTAATTAGCATAAAAAGCACACGCCATACAAAAATATCCATTTTTTTGGGTAGAAATGTGAACTCTGTGTTCAAAATATCTGTATAGCTATTACCACCATGGCACAGGGAAAGATGTACAAATAACCAGTCATTCCTAAATCAGCAGCATTCTTACCTAAACCCTATTGTCAATTTCACCATTCCAAAAAGAGTACAGATGAATGGTTCTAAATCCCTGTTCAGACATGAAGCTCGCTGGGCAACCAAATCCTTCAAATAAGAATATCGGATATAATCCCAAACATTTTTTCAATATTTTGATATCTACCCCCACATTCCTATTTACTGGGCCATTGATTTCAATACACAAAAACCAAAAGAAATGTTTATGTTGACAAGAGGGTACAAATCAGAACAAAGGGGAGGTCACTTAAATGAAAATTGGTTCTGGGGCTGTAAGATCTTTAAAAAATTCTGCCATGGCTATGCTGGCAATTCTGGGTGTTCTGGTACCAACTCACATGGAAGCCACCAAGTTGAAGAAAGCTGGTGATGCACTCCTGAGCACAGCTTCTGAATAAGGGTTTGCATTCCATCATAATGGACAGGTTAAACAAGGGGTTGGTTCAGCACACCACTCCTCTTGATAGCCCAAAACAGCTCAACATGTTTACAGCCATCTTTTAACATGGGCATAATAATAGTAGTAGTACCGGTAATAGAGTTGGAAGCAACCTTGGAGGTCTTCTAGTCCAACCCCCTACTCAGGCAGGAAACCCTATACCATTTCAGACAAATGGCTGTCCAGTCTCTTCTTAAAAACTTCCAGTGTTGGAGCATTCACAACTTCTGGAAGCAGGTTGTTCCACTGATTAATTGTTCTATCTGTCAGGAATTTCTTCTTACTTCTAGGTTGTTTTTCTCTTTGATTAGTTTCCATCCATTGCTTCTTGTCCTGCCTTCAATTGCTTTGGAGAGTAGCTTGACTCCCTCTTCTTTATGGCAACCCCTGAGATATTGGAACAGTGCTATCATGTCTCCCCTCGTCCTTCTCTTCATTAAACTAGACATACCCAATTCCAGCAATCGGTCTTTATGTTTTAGACTCCAGTCCCCTAATCATCTTTGTTGCTTTTCTCTGTATTCTTTCTAGAGTCTCAACATCTTTCTTACATTGTGGTGACCAAAACTGGATGCAGTATTCCAAGTGTGGTCTTACCAAGGCATTGTAAAGTGATATTGACACTTCACGTGACCTTGATTCTATCTCTTTGTTAATGCAGCCTAGCACTGTGTTGGCTTTTTTGGCAGCTGCAGCACACTGTTGGCTCATAGTTAAGTAATTGTTCAGTAGGACTCCAAGATCCCTCTCACAGTTACTACTAATGAACAAAGTACCACCTACTGTATACTGTACCTGTGCATTTGGTTTTTCTTGCCTAAATATAGAACTTTCCTTTTTTCACCATTGAATTTCGTTTAGTTAGAGCCCAATGTTCAAATCATTGATGAAGATGTTGAAGAGCACTGGACCTAGAACAGAGCCCTGGGGCACCCCACTACACATTTCCCTCCATGTAGATGCAGCTCCATTGAGGACCAAATGCTGAGTATGGCCAATCAGCTAGCTACAAATACATCTGGTGATGATGCTGTCTAACCTACATTTTTCTATCTTATCAAGTAGTAGGTTGTGGTCTACTGTATCAAATGCTTTACTGAAGTCCAAGTAAATTATATCCATAGCATTCCTCTGGTCCACTAATTTGGTCACCTGCTCAAAGAATGCAATAAGATTTGTCTGGCATGATCTGTTTTTGACAAACCCATGTTGGCTTTTGGTTGTGACTTTGTTTGCCTCTAGATGTTCGCTGATTCATTGTTTATCTCTTCCAGAATCTTCCCAGGTATTGAGGTCAGGCTGATAGGTCTGTAGTTTCCTGTACTTTATATTTATTAATTTTTTATGTCAGTCATGACTCTTATTTTTCTGCATACAGTAAATCTGGAGCTTGTTTTCTGCTGGCTTCTGTTCAGACAGAAGACAGTGAAGTGCTCTGCTGCTTATTTGAATTGACCAGACAGAGCTACTGTATACATTTGTATAGTAGTCTACTGCAAGATTGCTATGCATCGGTGAGGAGCGTCTTTACAGTATAAAGCACCTTGAGATGGTTTGTAGGGAGGGAGTGTAGTTTCTTAACAGAATAAAAGAATTGAAAGGGACCTTGGAGTCTCCTAGTCCAAATCCTTGCTCAGGCAGGAAACCCTATGCCATTTTAGACAAATGGTATATTCTTTTCTTTCTATGTCCCTTTCTGAACTGCAGCCAGGACTGGAACTTGCATGAACGACCTGAGCCCAATCCTGGCTCCGAAGCAGAGCAAAGCTGTGGAGAGCTGCAGAAGTCTTTGCCTGCCTCCAGCTCAGCCGGATGTGAACAGACAAGCCTATGAAATCAAGTCCCCTCGCCACCCTCCACTCCCCCTTTGTAAGGCAGCAGAGTCTTTTAGGGAAATCGAGAGCCGGGGAAAGAAAAAAGAAAAGGACAGGAAGACAGCCTATTTCCTTCTCAATTTCCGGGCTTTTCTAGGAATCCGAGCTCCGTTGATTTCGCTCTCGGCAATTTTTCGAGGCATCCGCAGGGAGAGTTGTAATCTCCGTTCTACAGGTGAAAAGTTCTCCAGACATAAAATTACAATAATTTGCCCTGTCGCAAGAGAAGAGGGCGCTGCCCTTAAGGATTTGGTTCTGATGTTAAATTGCCGCCCTTTCCAGCACAGGCCCTCCAGATGTGCGGGATTAGAACCGTGTTTGCGCAGTGGTTAGAATGCAGTATTGCAGGCTACTTCTGCTGGCAGCCGATTCTCACCGGCTCAAGGTTGACTCAGCCTTCCATCCTTCCGAGGTCGGTAAAATGAGCAGATTGTTCGGGGCAAAATGCTGACTCTGTAAAACCACTTAGAGAAGGCTGTAAAGCACTATGAAGCAGTATATAAGTTTAAATGCTGTTGCTATTACAATGATTTCTAATAAAGGCACACAATACGGGACTGGCGTAGAGGATAAGAACTGTCTTCCCAACATGTTTGGAGAGAATAAATTGGGGCGAGACTGAAACTATAATTGCTTGTACTGCTCTTGACCGTCCCAAAGTTTTGCAAGAAACTGTTTACAAATTGGATATTATTTCTTTCCTGTGCTTTAAAAACATTGCTTCTTCCCAGAGGCACATTACGTATGTGTGTAGGTCTTACTAAATGTTTAAATATATGTAGAAATAAGAGGCTTATTTCTATTGTACATCACAAGTGATTAATTTATCTTAATCTCAGTAGAGATTGTATTTCAAGACTACCACCTACTTGACATAATTTGGCTATATATAACCTTTCTCTTTCAGCAGGCTTTAGGGCAAAATCTGGTGGCAGATTCTTGATAATCTGTTACCATGAAAGAAACAAAATGCAAAATTATTACAATAGAGATGCAGCTCATTCATGTCATTTTCTTTTCTAATAAGCAATACATTCAATGTTCATCCCGTTCTTCATGGGCCATCTCATGAAGTGTATATCATTGTTTCTAAAAGTGTGGTACAAGGACCCTGGAGGTCCCCCATGCTCAGGTAGGTGAAATCAAAGTTATTTGCCAAATATTGAAGATATTTGCATTTTTTTAAAAAAACTGTACCCTACTTAATATTTTTGTTATAGATTTTTTATGAAAAATATTTATAAAAATATCTAATGGGTTTAATGTGATTTTTTCATAATAAATTTTCAATACTGAAAATATTGATAAATATAAGGCATTCAAGAAACGTTTTGGGGGTTCTCCATAATGTTTTAAAAATGGGAAAGTGTCTTGAGAGCAAAAAATTAAGAAACACTGATAACACATTACATGATTTGCAAGTAGAAGATCCCACATTCATCCCCAATTCAAAGGATCAGTGTGATGCTTTGGATGGATATACGAATATCTTACTAAGGCACAGCCATTCCCGTGAAAACCTTAAGATGGGGTCCTCAAACTTGGCTCTTTTATGACGCTGGCTGAGGAATTCTGGGAGTTGAAGTCCACCAGTCATAAAACCCCATGGACAGTACTAAAAGGCAAAAAAATATGACGCTGGAAGATGAGACCCTCAGGTTGGAAGGTGTCCAATATGCTACTGGGGAAGAGCAGAGGGCTAGTACTAGTAGCGCCAGAAAGAATGAAGCGACTGGGCCAAAGCCGAAAGGACGCTCAGCTGTGGATATATCTGGTGGTGAAAGGAAAGTCCAATGCTGTAAAGATTTTTTCTCCATAGGAACCTGGAATGTAAGATCCATGAATCAAGGCAAGCTAGACGTAGTCAAAAAAGAGATGACAAGACTGAACATCGACATCTTAGGAATCAGCGAACTAAAATGGACAGGAATGGGTGAATTTAACTCAGATGACCATCAGGTATACTACTGTGGGCAAGAATCCCTCAGAAGAAATGGAGTAGCCTTCATAGTCAATAAAAGAATAGGAAAAGCAATACTGGGATACAATCCCCAAAATGACAGAATGATCTCAATTCGAATCCAAGGCAAACCATTCAATATCACAATAGTCCAAATCTATGCCCCAACCACTGGTGCTGAAGAGGATGAAATTGACCGGTTCTATGAAGCCCTACAGTACCTTATAGAATTAACACCAAAAAATGATGTCCTTATCATCATGGGGGATTGGAATGCTAAGGTAGGAAGCCAAAAGATAACTGGAATAACAGGCAAGTTTGGCCTTGGAGTACAAAATGAAGCAGGGCACAGGCTGATAGAATTTTGTCAAGAGAATACAATGGTCATAACAAACACTCTTTTCCAACAACCCAAGAGACGGCTCTACACATGGACATCACCAGACGGTCAACATAGAAATCAGATTGACTATGTGCTCTGCATCCAAAGATGGAGAAGTTCTATACAGTCAGTAAAAACAAGACCAGGAGCTGACTGTGGCTCAGATCATGAGCTTCTCGTTGCAAAATTTAGGCTTAAATTGAAAAAAGTAGGGAAAAGCACTAGGCCACTCAGGTATGAACTAAATCATATTCCTGATGAATATACAGTAGAGGTGACAAATAGATTTAAGAAATTAGATCTGATAGACAGAGTGCCTGAAGAACTATGGATGGAAGTTCGCAACATTGTACAAGAGGTAGCAACTAAAACCATCCCAAAGAAAAAGAAATGCAAGAAAGCAAAATGGCTGTCTGAGGAAGCTTTGCAAATAGCTGAGGAAAGAAGGGAAGCAAAAGGCAAAGGAGAAAGAGAAAGATACACCCAATTGAATGCAGAATTCCAGAGAGTAGCTAGAAGAGATAAGAATGCCTTCTTAAATGAACAGTGCAAAGAAATAGAAGAAAACAACAGAATAGGGAGGACCAGAGATCTCTTCAAGAAAATTGGAGATATGAAGGGAACGTTTCATGCAAAGATGGGCATGATAAAGGACCAAAATGGCAGGGACCTAACAGAGGCAGAAGAGATTAAGAAGAGATGGCAAAACTACACAGAAGAACTATACAAGAATGAGCTTAACATCCCAGATAACCACAATGAGATGGTCACTGACCTCGAACCAGACATCCTAGAATGTGAAGTGAAATGGGCCTTAGAAAATCTGAGCAACAACAAAGCTAGTGGAGGTGACAGTATTCCAGCTGAACTATTCAAAATCTTAAAAGACGATGCAGTAAAAGTGCTACACTCAATTTGCCAGCAAATTTGGAAAACTCAGCAGTGGCCACAGGATTGGAAAAGGTCAGTTTACATTCCAATTCCAAAGAAAGGCAATGCCAAAGAATGTTCAAACTATCGCACCATTGCACTCATTTCACATGCTAGTAAAGTTATGCTTAAAATCCTACAAGCTAGACTCCAGCAGTATGTGGATCGAGAACTACCAGAAGTACAGGCAGGATTTCGAAGAGGCAGAGGAACTAGAGATCAAATTGCCAACATACGCTGGATCATGGAGAAAGCTAGGGAGTTCCAGAAAAACATCTACTTCTGCTTCATTGACTATGCAAAAGCCTTTGATTGTGTGGATCACAACAAATTGTGGCAAGTTCTTAAAGAGATGGGAGTACCAGACCATCTCATTTGTCTCTTGAGAAACCTATATGCGGGTCAAGAAGCAACAGTGAGAACTGGACACGGAACCACTGATTGGTTCAAAATTGGAAAAGGAGTCCGGCAAGGCTGTATACTGTCGCCCTGCCTATTTAACTTATATGCAGAGCACATCATGAGAAAGGCAGGGCTAGATGAATCAAAAGTTGGAATTAAGATTGCCGGGAGAAATATCAGCAACCTAAGATATGCAGATGATACCACTGTAATGGCAGAAAGTGAAGAGGAACTAAAGAGCCTCTTGATGCGGGTGAAGAAGGAGAGTGCAAAAGTTGGCTTGAAACTCAACATTAAGAAAACCAAAATCATGGCATCCGGCCCTCTCAATTCCTGGCAAATAGATGGGGAAGAAATGGAGGTAGTGACAGATTTTATTTTTCTGGGCTCCAAGATCACCTCAGATGGGGACTGCAGCCAAGAAATTAAAAGACGCTTGCTCCTGGGGAGGAAAGCTATGGCAAATCTAGACAGCATACTAAAAAGCAGAGACATCACCCTGCCAACAAAAGTGCGTATAGTCCAGGCCATGGTTTTCCCAGTTGCAATGTATGGCTGTGAAAGTTGGACCATAAGAAAGGCTGAGCGCCAAAGAATTGAGGCCTTTGAACTATGGTGCTGGAGAAGACTCCTGCGAGTCCCTTGGACTGCAAGGCGTTCAAACCGGTCAGTCCTAGAAGAGATCAACCCCGACTGCTCTTTAGAAGGCCAGATCCTGAAGTTGAAACTCAAATACTTTGGCCACCTAATGAGAAGGAAGGACTCACTGGAGAAGGGCCTAATGCTGGGAAAGATTGAGGGCAATAGAAGAAGGGGACGACAGAGAATGAGATGGCTGGATGGAGTCACTGAAGCAGTAGGTGTGAACTTAAATGGACTCCAGAAGATGGTAGAGGACAGGAAGACCTGGAGGAACGTTGTCCATGGGGTCGCGATGGGTCGGACATGACTTCGCAATTAACAACAACAAGTCATAAAAGGGCCAAGTTTGAAGACCCCTGCCTTAAGACACTGATAGAAATCTTAGAATCAAGAAGCTTTTCCAAGAATATCCCAAGCAGGTGATTTTTCTTCTCACTGTTCATTGCTACCACCATGTTTTTAAACTAAAGATACTTTTACAGTCCTTTTAAATTTCATGGACCACTTCATCATTATTATTCTACTGTTTTATATTTTCTATCTCTTGGAGTCAGCATGGAAGCCACCATATGCTGAAGAAAGAAAACTATTCAAGTAAAAAATAAAGTAATCTGTAAAAAAAACTAATATTATATAGGGAAATCTGGGGAATTGATTTTTTTCCCTTGCTATTTATTCCCATTCTAATGTTTTTCCTCCAACAGATTTCTTTCATCTTCCTGAAGGGACTCCATCAAACATATATAGTTACCCTTAGTTGTGATTGAAGTTTTACAAGTCTGCACATTTGGGCCTTAATTATTATTCAATATTGCACAGGAATTAACATTCAATTAGCATTCAGATTAAAATGAGCTGAGCTGTTCCTGGTTTGGTGTGCTGTGGGAATCCTGACATTGTTTCTGAATATTATACAAACTGGACCAATCACATTAAACCACAATATGGTTTTATTGAAGACAGCGTATCAGATGAAAGCAGCAGTTCAGTTTTATCAACTGGGGTTGTAGTGGTGGGGAATACATTATTAATATTATTTTTTAACTACTGATTGTGCTAGAGAGGCAGAAATACCATCAATTCAGGTCTCTGGTTTTAGGGTCTTTGCAAATGTTCTTTTCCTGACTGCAGTCAGTTACATGGAGCTCCATTTCTATTCTGACATCTCTTTCACCTTTTCACCAGTGTTTCAAGTCTTTTATCACTCTCTTGGCTATTACTACTCCAGTTCCATCATTTACTGGCAGAAAAGTGTATCTTGCTACATCAAGAGACAATTGGACTTTCTTGTTTTTTCTTTGAAGATGTTTTGCTTCTCATCCAAGAAGCTTCTTCAGCTCTGGCTGGATGGTGGGGAATGAAAGGATTTATGGTCATCTGCATTCTTTTAGAGAGTTTTTGAGGCCTGGAGGTTTATCTGTGTCCTTAAGGTCACCTGAGTGGTGCAAATGGGTGTGGAGCCTTCTTGGAGCTGTTGAAAGGACTATGTTGTAGACTGGAGAGAGATGATGTTGTATCCCTCCCCCTCTGTTGAAAGAGGCCTATTCAATTTTGACATAGATGGCCTCTTTGACCCCTCTTTCAAACAAGCAGTCCTCTCTGTCCAAAATATGGACTTTGCTGTCTTCGAAAGAGTGGCTTTTTTCTTGTAGATGCAGATGGACTGCTGAATCTGGTCCTGATGGGTTTGTTCTCCTATGTTGTGCCATGTGTTCATGAAGTGGTTGTTTGGTTTCCCAATCTACAAATTGGCACATGTATCACTATATTGTACTGCATATACCACATTGCTTAGTTTGTGTCTGGGTGTTTTATCCTTGGGGTGGACAGGCTTCTGCCTTAGTGCATTCTTGGATTTAAAGTGTGCATGTATGTCAGTGTTTCTCAACCTTGACAATTTTAAGGCATGTGGACTTCAACTCCCAGAATTCCACAGCCAGCAATGCTGGCTGTGGAATTCTGGGAGTTGAAATCCACATGCCTTAAAATTGTCAAGGTTGAGAAACACTGATGTATGTTCTTTTGGCTGAAGAACCTCCTGAGCTTTTCAGACATTCCTGCAATGTATGGAAAAACAACATTGCTTCATTTATTGTTCTCTGTTATGGAGGAGCTCCTGCTGGGTCTTTTGAGAGATTTGATGAAAGCCCAGTTGGGATAGCCACATGTTCTGAGGGCTTCTCTGTTGTGTTTTAGTTCTTTTTCTTTCCCACCTTGCTGGTGGACAGACCTTCAGCTGTCTGCAAGGAATATAAATCCATCCATTCCCCACCATCCAGTCAGAGCTGAAGAAGCTTCTTGGATGAGAAATGAAACATCTTCAAAGAAAAACAAGAAAGTCCAGTTGTCTCTTGAAAAGACACCTTTGAAACAACCATGACCTGGATGATTGAGAATCTCTACAGACATGCGCCTTGCTACAAATTGTGAAAAATCACAGTGGGGTCTGGGGTGAATAGCAAGGTGCAGCAGTACTTCCACTGTGTTTGAACTGCTAATAATTACAAACAGGGTGCAGGAAGCTATTAACTCTTGCACATTCAAGCAAGCCTGTAGAGCAGGGGTCTTCAAACTTGGCCCTTTTATGACTTGTGGACTTCAACTCCCAGAATTCCTCAGCCAGGCATGCTGGTTGAGGAATTCTGGGAGTTGAAGTCTACAAGTCATAAAAGGGCCAAGTTTGAAGACCCCTGCTGTAGAGTATGCATGAAGAAATGTTCCTATGTTGCTAGCCAGTATAAAAAGTATCACATTTTTCCAATACAGGTTTGCACACTTTATAGATTTTGTACTAAAATTCAGTTGATTATAAAAAAAAGTTGGGGATTTGTGAAAATTAGAGCAGGTGCCAAACAAAAATGAAAAGTGAGGGAATAATGCTGGTTTCCCCCCCTTCTATCTTTTGCTAAATTTCATGTGGATACTGGGCACTGAATTCCAGCATGAGTTAAGGCATCATGCTGACAGTGCCATTTGTGAGCTGACACTGCCATTTGTGAATTATTTATTTATATCCCACATTTATTTATTTAGTTAGCTAATTGGTTAGTTCATTAATGGAACTTTCCTCCCACCTGTCTTTATTCTGAAACATTTTCATCTGGAAATTGACTTGAATATGATCCTGTTTTAAGATGACTTCCATCTCAAAGTGTGCAATTTCTGTTTAAAAAAGCATGCTGGACTAAATTGTCTCCACTTTTCCTTTTACTCAGTCAGGTTTTTGATGGAATACTGTGATTTTCAGGAAAATAAAAGTCACTTTTTTGCAATAAAATCCTTCAGATTGAGTAGAAATATTTTTACTGGACGCCAAAATTTGCCTTTCTAATCTGAAGAGTTAGAAGAGGATTCTTTTTTCAGAAAGGAAAGCATAATGATAATTCTCCGCATATGTTCCATGGTACTTAATGTTTTCCTACTACTTCATTAAAGATAATTAGGTCTCCTAAAGAGTCAGCCAGAGGCATGCTGCAGACTGAAAAATGATAGAATGCACTCACCCAGCTTGATAAAAAGAGCTAAGAGAAGGTGAAGACTACATAAAAAGAACCATGAAGACTGACAGAACTAAAATTGGGTTTTAATTTTTTAAACCCTGCATTCATTAAAAGTAATAAAGACACTATTATTGCAAGATTTGTGTGAATTTGATATATATAGTGTTACAAGTAGGAGGGGGATTCTTCCATTTTGTCCCCACAACAACTGTGTGAGGCAGGTTGACTGAGAGAGTTCCATTGATTTCCATGGTGAAGTGAGCACTTGAATTTGGGTTTAATATACCTAACCTAAATAACTTTTATTACACTGGCTAATTCCAGATAAATGAAAAAGGGGGTTTGTCCAGGGCTTTTTTTCTCATAGAATGCCCAGAATGGAGTTCCGGCACCTTTTTTGGATGGAACCTTGCAGGGTAGGTAAGGCGTGTTGTATGACGTGTGAGTTCCGGCACTTTTTTTTTTTTTTAGAAAAAAAGCACTGGGTTTGTCATTAAGCAGTAAAAGAAGGCTGTAAATTGACAACTTATATTTTTTAGATCTGAATTTCTCTCCCTTCTATTGCGGAATTTGCAGAAGCATTCAAGCAGGTAATTTTTTTTTATTATTGAAAATTTTTATTTTTTAACATACAAACATTATAAAAATACAATAAAATTTTAAAGTAAAATAAATTCATAAGCAATCATTGTCTATACTACCTTTACCCCCCCTTACCCTCCCTCCCACCCCCAACCCCCCTCCCTTCACTTCCCAGAGCAGAATACAGGGTTAATAATAACAAAATTTATAATAATAAAAAAAGAAAAGAAAAAAAGAAAAAAATATCATAATTAACCTTTAACTCCATAACCTATAAAGCAATTCTCTATAATATTTAATATTCATTCATAAAATAAATGAAACTTTTTAATTCCATACTTTTTCTGAATATAATCTATCCATCTTCTCCATACAATAATATATCTTTCTTGTGTATGATCCTTTAAATAAGCAGAAATTTTTTCCATTTCTGCAAAACTAGATACTTTAAATATCCATTCTTCTAGAGTAGGCAAAGAATCTTTCTTCCAGTATAAACCTACTAATAACCTTGCTGCAGTTAATAAATTCAACATCAAAGTAGTTTCTTTTTCATTTAAGTCAACGAAAATACCACGTAAAAATAGTTGAGGAGTGAACTTTATCTTTCTTCTAAAAATCTTTTGAATGTTCCACCAAATCATAATCCAAAAAGCCTTTACTTTTTTGCAATTCCACCAAATATGAAAGTATGTCGCATCATTATTGCCACATCTCCAACATTTGGGCTGTATATTGGAATACATACAAGATAACTTTTTAGGATCTAAATGCCATCTATAAAACATTTTATAAAAATTTTCTTTCAAATTTTGAGCTTGTGTAAATTTAACATTTCTTGTCCAGGTAATTAACGATGTATGTTTTTTAATAGTTTGCAATTGCCAAAACATTTTCTGGTAAAATAGGTAATAGTGTCTTGCAACACACTTAAAACAGACAACATCCACAGCCCTCTAAATCTCTACTTTCAGTGTTTCTTAAACTGTTGTCCAGATTATATTTCTCCAGTCTTTAAGTAATGTTGTTATCACCACAAAAATGTCCAGATGCAGTTGTTATACACCAGCACCTTGGCAGTGGCAGTTGCAACTGGATTCTCAACTCATAAACCAGTAATTATATTGCTCCATTACCCTCAGGATAAATCATCATCATCCTGTTTTTCCTGCAGGTAAATACCCCAGTTTAAGAACTACCACTCTACACAATCAGGAATTCTGCTTTATAGGTAGTGTCAACAAATGATCTTAATGGATCCTTTTTTGTGGCAATCACGAAGCAAACCGGGCATTCGTAAAGCAGCTGTAGCACTCATCAAACAAACCAAAGGCTTGCCATGAGTGTGCTTTTGCCAAAACTGAAAATGAAAAACTATTATTAAACACGGTCATAAATGCAGCCATGCACCCAAAGCTTGGGCGTGTGATTACAGAGGGGGGCTGACTGTCAGAACTTCAAATCCTGGTTGTAAATCCCCTTTTCCAGGTGGTCATAACTTGAAACAGTCGCTAAGCGACTAGTCGTAAGTTGAAGTCTACCTGTATAAGGATCCTCCTATCAAAAGGTGTCTCTGTCAAAAAATATTAAGATAACAACACATTTTAAAAAGGACGGCCTTGAATGCATCATTGTGGTCACCATCTTGGGGTTTTACGTCCTCCCTGTGGAGACTCTGGTTCTTGCAATCAAATATATCCAAAGGAACACCTCTGTATACCTTATCCTTTGGGTAGGCATGGCGCACATGGGGTATGAGGCTGACACCACTGTGCGCCCCCGAGTTTTTATGTCTTTTGGAAACAGCATATGTGGGATAAAATTTACATATAGTTGCGCTTGCTGATCTTTTATGTATACTTGGCTGGCCTTTGCCTTCAAAGAACACACACTGTTGTGCAGTTCATCTGTGGACACGGAGGTTGCTCCGCAGTCCCAGTCCAGCAGCGCAGTCTAGCACAATAGGGACACCGAACGTCCTTTGTTGTAATAACTGTGACCGTCCTTTTAGTATGCCTAAACAGCAATTCTGCTGACATCAGTTTCATTTACTGCCAAGAAAGGATGCAGATTCACAAAGGCTGAACTGGCTGAGCCCGCCGGATCCCAAAGCAGCCACATTTTAGGCTGGAAAGCGTTACACGCCGAACAAGGAGGATCAGAGGAGGATGCAGCGAGTTGCGCTCATCCAGTATTTGATGAAGTTGAGGGTTCAAGGTATCTGGCCGTATACCTAACCCCACCCAATTAATCCGAGTCCGGGCTCCCGCCCCTTCCAGACCCCCGACCGGGACTCGTCTTTCGGGGGTCCCCGATGTGGGCTGTGCCCGCCAGAGGGCTCCTCTTCCTGTCTAGAAGGGGAAGCTGCTCCTTTCTCGGCCGTGGCCGCCGCTCGGCAACCTCACTACAGAGGCGGAGTTTCCCGACTCAGTCACCGCTGCACATCCGGATTAATCTTAAGTGGTTGCTGCTGTGTCCGACGCCGATCCTCCCCCCCCGCAATAGAGGGACTCCCCCCCCTCGCCCCACCTGCAAACTTGCTGGAGCCGCACCGCAGGCTGATTGCAGGTGATTAAAGGCAAATCCTGGAGGAGGGGGTGGGGCCGTCGGCATCCGGGCCTGGAGGATTTTTTTTGCAGGATTGGCCCCGATGCCCCTCGCCTCGCGTGTTTTTTTTTTTTTTTTTGTGGAATGGGAGGGAAGTCATCGATCAAAATAAAATCAATGCCGTTGGGGGGGTGGGTTGGAGAGAGCCCCAATTGAGTCTCGGTGGTGGGACGTTCTCGGGCTGCAGGGGACGGTGGGATGGGAGTGAGGGAGGGGGTGTATATGACATGAGCCCTTGAGGCGGGGAGCTGCACTTAGACGGGAGATATCTTTTTCTGTCCTTACTGCATTGCACTGCCGTCTCCCCCTCCAATTTAAAGTACCGGATTCAAGAGCTTTTAGGCGTAGGCCGATCAGATTTGGGGTCCAATTTGCTGCTCCCGGATGGGGTCATATGTTGCAGTGCCATACACCCCTAATTAATTTTCGGGGCGTCGGTATTCTAGTCGCGTATTGATTAAGGAGCAGGTGGCATATTTAAATGTGTATTCAGGAGCTTAGGTTATTTTATCCGTTATTTAGTGTGATTTATTTAAAAAAAAAAAACAGCATTGGCCAGTTTTTGAACTACAGTAATAGCAATCAGAAGAGGAAAGATAATTGCATTTATTTTCTCTCTTGTTATCTTCCTGCCACTTCTGGGGGTGTCCAACTCCTGTATCAAGATATTGCATCTTGCCACCTAAATCTCCTGGTGGCTCATCAAATCAATAAACTGACCTGAAAATGATTATTGATACTGTTGTGTACATTTGATTTGTTGATGAAATGGTAACAGTTACACTTGCACAGTAAGATGTGGTCATTGAAAAAAAACTTTCGTGTTTAAATAATAAAAGAAATCTTGCAAGGAGGTTGTATTTCTGCGTGCATTTTATCTGGAGGTTAAGTACAGCTGGATTCAATAGGATTAATCTCTGAAGAGATCTGTGTAAGATCATACAGAATGGCTTAAAATTTCCTTCCAGGGCTGAATGAATTTCTTTCTTTTTAAATGTATTTTTAGCTTCTTTGCAAAAGTACGTGTTTTCTCACTGTAGCTTATGATATAAAGGCAGATCTGTTCAGTACCAAGAGGATTATAAAAGCCCAGACATAAAATTTCAAAGTCAGAATGCCTGTGTAGATTTTGTCTCTTTCCCACCTGATTCAGGGCACATCAAACTGGGCAAGCTGAGTTACCCATTATTTAGCACTGGATCAGGACTTGCTGCGGTGCTGGGAATGAACTTTGATATGAGAGAATTTAAGTTCAGAGCACGGCATTTTCTTAGGAACCTGCTGACTGCAGCTAGACAGGCTATTTGCTAAAAAGACTCACAAAGCCAGCCTCTTTGCTGCAGGGGGCTGCAGGAATCTGCAAGGACGGAAGGGTAGTTCAAAATAGCCATCAGGTTCACATATATTGTTAGTGGAGCACCTTTTCTTCCTGGAGGGAGATAAAGATTCTGCTGCTACTGGACAGTTAGGCAGGTTTTTTTTAAAAAAAAAATATTTTTTTTAAGCTGTCTCTGAGGGCAAGAGATGAAATAAGCCAAGCTGGAAAAGGAAAGCTATGATGAATGTTAAAAAAAAATCTGCAGATTGGCATTATTTTTTCAGAAATAGTTTGCCCCCCCCCCCCTTCCTTCTAGGTCTGGGAGGGACTGGCCCAAGGTCACCCAGCTGACGTATCTAAGATAGGACTAGAACTCATGGTCTCTTGGTTTGTAGCTTAATGCCTTAACCACTACACTAAACTGCTTGGGGAAATTGAGAGGATTGAGGACACTTCCCCCCTTTTGGAAAAGTCTGGCAGATCCTGCTTTTGCAAAAATGCTGGATATTCTTGGAAGTCTTTTTTTTTTTTACACAAACATACACACAAACACACACGTGTCCTTGGAAGGATAACATCCAGAGTCTCTTTCTGAGAGAGGAAACACCATTATGGAATCAATGTAAGCCTACGATGCAAAAGTGCTTAAAGGCCTGTGAAACCTTTTCTGTATTGAAACTGGAAGCCATGGAAACCAAAAGTAGCGGCCTGGTCCCCAGATGCCTACAAGAGTCTGATGCATGAAAAGCACTTCAGATGGGCTTTTGCCCTGGGGCCTTGTGTGGGAAATTCTCCTTTTGGTGTAAGAGGAAGCGCTCTGTATATTTATGGTAGTGAGTTTTATTGGCGTGGAGAGGCAATTGCTCCTTCTGTCCTGCCTGAAATCCCTCTGTGGCAAGGGCAGCTGTCACTGTTTTAAGTGGCTACTGCAGTACATTGTTGTTCCCCTTTGTTGTTGTTGTTTTTCAATCAAACAAGCTGGAAGCTTTTGCACCGTCAGATAAAATATGCTTTATGCTTGTGGAATACAGTATTTTGTTAACGCTGATCTGATCAGATGCAATGATTGCTACAAGAATGAGAGACTGGATCAAAGATGCGAAAAAATACAGCTGGGCTGCAAAGTACAACTGGAGGGCTGGAAGTAAGGGAAGTCTACTTCAGTGAAATTCACTGCATTTAATTTGTTTTTGACAGGTGCTGGTAAGCCTCTGAGAAGACTATTTGTATCATGGAGCCATGGGTGTATCTAGACCAGCGTCAGAAGGCTCTGTATCGAGATGTTATGCAAGAAAGCTATGAGACCCTAATGTCTCTTGGTAAGAATACACCTTTTTCTTCTATTTTGGAGTCATTGTTTGTTCATTTTTTTGATTTCATAGGTCTAATAAAGACAGTCTCGCCATCTGCCACCAGTAGCATTTAACTGATGAGACATGTGAGGAAAGGGCTGAGTCTTTTCACTGTACTTAAAATGAAAAAAGGGGTATGGGTCTCCCTAAAGAAATATTTAAATAAACAATCTCTCTCACCTCTCCCCCACCATCTCCAGATCTCTACTCAATATAAAGTGAACTGGGCAATATTGCATCTTTCTCAGTTTAGTCTCATAAGGATGTTACAAGAATAAAAGGGATGAGTAGAAATTGTTTGGGATTTGGTAGAGGCCCTAATACTTGTGTTGAAGGATGACATAGCTTTTAACATACAAATTATTCCTGGCTCCAAGCCCCTTCTGTGTATCAGAATGCTTCAGGCTGAACGTTGCTTCCTTTGCTTCAGGAGTGTGCAGAAGGGAGTGTGACTTCTTATATTGAGAGTGTGATGTAAGATGGGTCCCCAACATCTGGGCCACAGCCCATTTGGGACCAGAATGTGGAAGTGGTGGATGGGGTGTGCGCACATGAAGCTACACTTGCGAAAGTGGTACGTGTGCGCACATGAAACCATCCCCTCTCCCATCTCCATCAGTCTGCCGAGCTGGAAAAGTTGGAGATTACTAATGTAAGAGATCATCTCTACCTCTTTTGCAGTTGGAAAAGTAGTAGTTGATCCCATAGCTATCATAGTAATACATTATTGAAGTTCTTCTTAAGCTTTCTTAGATATGAAGGCAAATATATGTGTCCCAGGGTAATGTTGCAGGATCTAGTCTGTGTCAGTCACTGGGACCAGAGGTTTAGTCTTCCGAGCTCTTGGACTTGTGCTGGAGCCCATCCTTGGGGAACTTCTCTCTACCACAATGGGTCTTTCTTAAGAACACACTGATTTTATTCAATTCAGTGTCTCAGTGTTCTAAATAGGAATGCTTTGAGTGATGGGAGAGCTACATTTTGGAGTGATTTTTTGACAGATTTTTTTTCCAGTCTTGTTTGAGGGCTTTGGCCAATATTTGGGCACGTTTTTTGGATGCATAAAGCATTGTGTACATCATTGCATCTTAGGAGAGACATGCTGAACAGGCTTTACTCCAAGCAGTTCTCAGACTTGTTCAGCCAGAAACCCAAGTCCAAAATGTGTACATTGCCTCTGCATTATTTATTTGGTTTGCTTGGGGATAGTGTGTAGGAAGAATAAATAATTTGTACCTTTCCTGATTCAGATTGGAGCTTGTTAGCTCTTTACATCCAGTAGTCCTTTCATTCCCCCACTTAGATCATCTTCCTCACTGTGTTGGTCTTCAGATGTGATCGTGCCGGCTAAGGAATGATGAAATGTTTGCTGTGATACATGCCATGGACTTCTGTCGTTATGTCAGGATGCAAGTAGGAAAGGTTAGAATGTGCATCTTGAGGTCACAAGGTCTGTTTTGTCCCTGTGATTTGTATCAGATGTCTATGAATGCCAGCATTCTTAGATGCCCTGTTGGAAGACATATCTGATGCCTCCTTGTGCCAAATGAATTCGGCAATAGCAAACAAGTTGTATGGAGGCTGTGGCGTTGGTGACAGTAGTGTGTGTCTATATACTGTATGGAACTCCATATTGACTGCTCTTTGCTCATTTCAATGAGAAGGTGGCAAGAACAGAATAGAAAAGTTGATTGTGAATTAGGGAAAAAGTAGACCACTTCATTGATTCAGAACATGCTACTTTAACTTTTCTAATGAAGCTGCACAGTTCAGTAAGTTCCTTGAATCTTACTAGCAGGTTCTGGTCCTGCCTCATAATCCTGCCTCGTCTGCATAATTTGCAGTTAGTAAATAAATCAGAAGCAAAATAACAGAGTTGGAAGGGACCTTGTAGGTCATTTAGTCCAACCCCGCACCCAAATAGGAGACCCTGCCTACACCATTTCTGACCGGTGGCAGTCCAGTCTCTTCTTGAAAGCTTCCAGTGATGAAACTCCCACAACTCCCACATCTGAAGGCAAACTGTTCCACTGGTTGATTGTTCTCACTGTCAGAAAATTTCTCCTTATCTCTAGGCCAGACATATCAAACTTGTGACGTCGCGTGATGTATCGGAGCTGTTTCCTCATTGCTGGCAATGGGGTGGGTGCAGTTTCCTTGTGACGTGTCCGGCCTGCGGGCCAGCAATTTGACACCCATGCTCTAGGCTGAATCTCTCCTTGATCAGTTTCCATCCATTATTCCTTGTCCTGCCTTCAGGTGCTTTGGAAAATAGGTTGATCCCCTCCTCTCTGTGACAGCCCCTCAAATATTGGAACACTGCTATCATGTCTCCCCTGGCCCTTCTCTTCACTAGACTAGCCATGCTCAGTTCCTGTAGCCGTTCTTCATATGCTTTAGTCTCCAGTCATCTAATCATCTTTGTTACTCTTCTCTGCACTTTTTCTAGAGTCTCAACATCTTTTTAATAGTGTGGAGACCAAAATTGGTTGCAGTATTCTAGGTGTTGTCTTACTATGGCTTTATGGAGTGGTATTAGTATCTCACATGATCTTGATTGAATCCCTCTCTTAATGCAACTTAGGATTGCATCGGCTTTTTTGGTTGCCGCAGCACACTGTTGGCTGATATTCAATTGATTGTCCACTAAGACTCCAAGATCCCTCTCACTGCTATTAAGCTTGGTTTTACCCAGTTTCATTTTGTTAGATAGGGCCCAGTGTTCAAATTTGTCAAGATCCATCTGGATCTTGAGCCTGTCATCTAGGGTTTTGGCTATTCTGCCAGTTTAGTATCATCTGCAAATTTGATACGTTCCCCTTCTGTTCCTTCATCTAAGTCATTTGTGGAGATGTTGAAGAGTCGTGGGCCTAGGACAGAACCTTGTGGTACCCCACTGCTTACTTCCCTCTATGTAGACGTAGTACCATTAAGGGCTACTTGTTGAGTACGGTTTGTCAGCCAGTTAAAAATCCATCTGACAGTGATGCTGTCTATCCCACTTTTTTTTAGCTTTCCAAGAAGTAGATTGTGGTCTACTTTGTTGAATGCCTTGCTGAAGTCTAAAAGTGGTCTTCTTGAATAGCTATGTGTAGTTGGCCATATGTGGTTGTGTTCCTTCATTCCAAATGCAAGATTTTAGCTTCTATAGCTGCAATCGTCAGTTTTTTTAGTAGGAAGGAAGGAGGTTGAGGAGCTTAATTGTTTGGAGTGCAGCCCATTCCCTGCCTGGTTATTTCCAGAGTTGAATTGTTCCAAAAGCCAAATGGATCTTGGTTCCCTTCATTCAATTCCATCTAACATCTCATTTTAGAGAGATCAAGACATCTTTCTGGATTGCAATCACACAATCTCACTCATAGCCCTGGAAACTTCTAATCCTGTTTTGTGCAAAATTCACATCTGCAAATACTAGAACCTTTGATTGAAATTTCAGACTGCACAAAAATTTCTTGCAAGATCTACATGAATGCAAATTGGATGCGATAGATCATACAGATTTGAACAACTCACCCAAGTAATCGTAATAAAGATCCTGGAGCACTGGGGAACTACCAGAGGACTGGAAAAAAGCTGATGTAGTTCCCATCTTCAAAAAAGGGGGGAAAATGGATCCAGGAAATTACAGACCTATCAGCCTGACCTCAATACCTCAGAAGATTCTGGAAAAGATAATCAAACAACGAATCAGCGAACACCTAGAGACAAACAAAATCATTACTAAAAGCCAACATGGGTTTGTCAAAAAAGATTATGCCAGACAAATCTTACTGCATTCTTTGACCAGGTGATGAAATTAGTGGACCAGAGGAATGCTGTGGATATAATTTATTTGGACTTCAATAAGGCATTTTATAAAGTAGGCCACAACCTACTACTTGATAAGATAGAAAAATGCAGGTTAGACAGCATCACCAGCAGATGGATTCATAGCTGGCTAACTGGCCGTACTCAGCATGTGGTCATCAATGGAGCTGCATCTACATGGAGGGAAGTGTGTAGCGGGGTGCCCAGGGCTCGGTTCTGGGCCCAGTACTCTTCAACATCTTAATCAATGATTTGGATGAGGGGATAGATGGGGAACTCATCAAATTTGCAGATGACACCCAGCTGGCAGGAATAGCCAACACTCCCGAAGATAGGCTTAAGATATAGGAGGATCTGGATAGTCTTGAACATTGGGCACTATCTAACACAGTGGTTCTCAACCTTTTTAATGCCGCAACCCCAACCGGTCGTAAGTCAAGGACTACTCAACCGGTCGTAAGTCGAGGACTACTCAACTGGTGCAGCACCGTTTTCAGAATGGGACTTTTGGTGGGCTCAGCAGGGCAGAGACAGCCTGGACAATTCCTATTGGCTTTTGAAAGCCAATAGAATTAGACTCTATTCAAGAGAGTCTATTCTATTGGCTTTCAAAAGCCAATAGAATAAAAGGGAGTAGCCCAGCTAAGGAAAAGGGGAAAAGAAAATGGCGGACTGCGTTGTTTGGCGACCCCCGTGAAATGGTCGTTTGACCCCAAATGGGGTCCCGACCCACAGGTTGAGAACCACTGATCTAACAAGACGAAATTCAATGGTGAAAAAAGGTTCTACATTTAGGCAAGAAAAACCAAATGCACAGGTACAGTATAGGTGGTGCCTTGCTCAATAGTAGTAACTGTACGAGGGATCCTTGAGTCTTAGTGGATAATCGCTTAAATATGAGCCAGCAGTGTGTTGCAGCTGCCAAAAAAGCCAACACAGTGCTAGGCTGCATTAACAGAGGAATAGAATCAAGATCACATGAAGTGTTAATACCACTTTACAATGGTAAGGTCACACTTGGAATGCTGTATCCAGTTTTGGTCACCACGATGTAAAAAAGATGTTGAGAGTACAGAGAAGAGTAACAAAGATGATTAGGGACTGGAGGCTAAAACATATGAGGAACGGTTGGTGGAATTGGGTATGTCTAGTTTAATGAAGAGAAGGACTAGGGGTGATATGATAGCAGTGTTCCAATATCTCAGGGGTTGCCACAAAGAAGAGGGAGTCAAGCTATTCTCCAAAGCACCTGAAGGCTAAAGAAGCAATGGATAGAAACTAACCAAAGAGAGAAGCAACCTAGAACTAAGGAGAATTTCCTGACAGTTAGAACAATTAATCAGTGGAACAATCTGCCTCCAGAAGCGGTGAATGCTCCAACACTGGAAGTTTTAAAGAAGAGACTGGACAGCCATTTGTCTGAAATGGTATAGGGTTTCCTGCCTGAGCATGGAGTTGGACTAGATGACCTCCAAGGTCCCTTCCAACATTGATACGAGGGAATCAAAAGCTAGGCCAAAGTATCCTACATGGCTGAGAGGCTAGTCTTTTCTCAACATGGTATCCTCCAGATAGCCTATGAAATGAGGATGAAAGCTGGCTTACAGGTTTAGGAACTTGCTTTCAGATCAAGTAACAAAAAAAAAAAAAAAAAAAAAACACTACCTAAAACTGTTGCTGTGAACTTGTTCTATTTTTTTTTTTTTTTAAAAAAGAGCCTACATAGTAAGATCTATGTGGCAGATTCATTCATGGTGAAAAGAAACCATGATTTACTCAATTAACATTGAACCACAAGCTGGGTTCTGACCACACACTAGGCAGAAATCTGATTGGCTAGCTGTGAATTAGACAGACTTTCCACTTAAGCACTGGCTGAAAGTGGAGTGGATTTTAACTTTTGTAGTGTGCTGGCTTTCATGCAGACTTTAATAGTGATTTTTGTCCTAATTAGATATGGAAGTCACTGAAAAAAGTTTTATCACTCAGTGAATTTATTTTGAGTACTTATCCACTAACCTAAGCATTCTTTACTTACCTTTATACAGAAAAGTAGAGCTATTCCTTGGGGTTGAAAGCTAGAGAAAAAAAATATGTCATTTAACCCTTTATGGGAACTTCTTGGCTGGAGCTGGTTGGACCTGGAGTCAATGAGTTTTTCTTATGATGGCATTTGTGACAGGCAGTCACAGGTTAGCCTTATGGCCCCTCACTCACTCATGTATTAACAGCCCAAGATCATTTGTCTGATTCAGGTGGATTTCCCCCCCTTTGTTTCCTTAAGGACTGGTTTCCTTCTTATCCACCTCCCTGAAGGGATCTTTTAGACAAGATTCCTGGCTTTTTGTCCTCTCTGCTTATATGCCTGCTTCATTTTTTTGTTGTTGTGTCACTTTTCAACCTTGTCTCATAGTATGAAAGCAAGTTTCTCATTGTAGTTGAATGCTGGGCTCATTTCTGAAAACTAGCACTGATGATGTTACCCAGTTAGGATAATGAAACCTCTGCAAGAAAACAAGCAAGTTCAGAGAGCACCTGAGGAAACCTCATTTCTGAAAAGTCAGGCTTGTTTTCCTTTAGACCAGGATTGGGCAACTATGGCTTATTTTAAGACCTGTGGATCTTAACTCCCAGAATTCCGGAGCCAGGATAGTATTCTGCTTTAGATGTGCAGTGCAAAGATCTTGATTCCCCCCCCCATCAAAAAACAGAGTTTAAATTCTTGGAATCCTCTCAGATGTCCTTTGAAAAAAGCCATAGATGTTTTGGAAAACTTGTCCAGATGGGACAGGCTACTCAAAAGCTCTTCCATTCCACCCCTGTATCCTCCCTCCCTCTTTGAGTTTTGACTCCTCCCATTTCCTCTGTGTGAGGTGCTTTTTTTAAAAAAAAAAAAACCAGGTGGGCTCCACCTACTAGACAAATAGCCATTCCCAGGCCTAAAGGCCCTTCAGTCTTTCCCTGGCTGCCTTCCTGCAGGAGAGAGGAGACTAAAGCCTCATCTGATGGCAGAGAGCAGGCGAGCAAGAATAGCTGCCCAGGAAGCTCTCTTCCGGCTGCTTACTGATCCTGGTTAGTATCCCTGGTCAGAGAAAGAAAGAAGATGAGAAGTAGGACAGGTGGGAGAGCTGAGGTGTTCCTTTTTCTTGGAAAGGCTACTTCTTGGTTTTCTGTCTGGACTTTAACTTTCTGCATCCTATTAGCTGCTTGCTACTCCAGTTCTGTGTTCTTAGCTACACTTCTGTCCCAAGATGGATGCCCTCATTAGGACAGACTGAAGTTATTTTCCCTGTGCCCTGCACTTCCATCTTCCTTCCTTGTATCTTTTACCTTTCTTTCTCCAGGAGCCTCTTTTCTTTTTCTGCTTTTATGGTAAATCACCTTTTATGGTGAATCACCTTCCCCTCTTTTGCCCTCCACATTAAGCAGGGGTGGACAACTATGACCTCTTTAAAACTGTGGACTTCAAGCAACCTAGAACTAAGAAGAAACTTCCTGACAGTTAGAACAAGTAACCAGTAGAACAACCTGCCTCCAGAAGGGTGAATGCTCCAACACTGGAAGTTTTTAAGAAGAGACTGGACAGCCATTTATCTGAAATGGTATAGGGTTTCCTGCCTGAGCAGGGGGTTGGACTAGATGACCTCCAAGGTCCCTCCCAACTTTATTATTACTAATAGTATTTCCCAGAATTCCTTTGCCAGCCAACATAAAATCTACAGGTTGTAACAGGGACATATTTGCCCACCCCTTATGTTTATGCATTCATTCTTGGAGTTTGCCCAACTCTATTTCCTTCTCAGTTTATTTCTCCCCATTCTTTTTTTCCTTGCAAACCCCATGTTGGTCACCTGGTTTCAAGCCTTTTTAATTCCTTTAGCCTTTAGAGTATCCCAAGAACGTGGACCTTGATTCTCTTACTCTGTTTGGTGTATCTCCTGCTTGATGGGAATGGATTGGAGAAGGTGGAAATTTTACTTTTACTCAGAGGGTCCAGGAAAAACACACCAGATGCTGCAAAAAAGGATAAAAGGGTGGGTGAGAGTATAAGGGTGAGAGGCAGAATATAATTGTAATTGTAATCTCTAATTGGTGGCTATTGTAATTAGGGATTAAGCTAGTTGGCCCAGCATAACATTGGAATGGTGGTCTATTCTTATGGTAACCGCCTCCACTTTAGTGCCCTCTAGTGCACTAGGCTATAACAGCAGTAATACTTTTGCCAGTTTGGGAGAATTGCTAAAGTATATGATAGAAATTGTGGTTTAACACATCTGAAGACCATCAGGTTGGGGAAGACTGCAAATACATTTGCCAAATTTATTTAGTCTATTTAAAATATTTATATAGCCCCTTTTCCTTTTTTGTTGCTGCTCCTAAAGCACTAGTAAATCAGTACATGATAAGCAAAAATGAAAATAAAATTATTTTGCTTTTGTAATTTACAAATGATTGCTGGGTGGGTGGGGAAGTAAAAGTCTTCTATAGGCTTATTTTAAATATTGCGAGTTGCTCATTTTTAGATGTATGCATTCCTTTCAGAAGTAGTGAAGTTGCCTATAAGGAAACAGAGCAAATAAGATAGTGTAAACAACTTTAAAAAATGAAGTGACCCTTATGACATTTGCCAGGAAGTTGGTTATTTCAGTGATGAAACGCCAAATTAAAGGAGTTGGAATAACATGGGCTGAGTGTGATGTTGGCCAGGAGTTTAATTGCCTGCCTTTGTCTTAGCAGCTAATCAATTGCTAAACAACAGTAACCATGACGATGAGGAGGAAGAGGAGGACGAAGAAGAACCTGAAGGCGTGGAGGAACTGCGGCCAGGTACCTCTCAAAGTGCGCCCAGAAAGGTCAAGCCCTTGGCGAGACGGGAAACTCCGAAGCAGCCAAAGATCATTCCAGTGGTGAAGAAGGACAAAGCAACCCAGCGTGGACACGCCTTGAAAAAAAGCCTCGAGAGACGCTGCTCAGATTGCACGAGGACCCTTCATTCTGCCGGCAGAGGCCGCCAGCGGAGCGAAGTCAACGCCGCTCGGGAGAAGCCCTTCCAGTGTACCGACTGTGGGAAGTGCTTTATATGGAGCTCCCACCTAGAGCGCCATCGGAGGATGCACACGGGAGAGAAGCCCTTCAAATGCCTCAACTGTGGGGAAGCCTACAGCCAGAACTTCCACCTCTTGCAGCACAGCTGCGCCCAGCTGATCGAAAAGCCCTTCAAGTGTCCCGAGTGCGGGAAACGCTTTGCCCAGAGCTCAGCCCTGGAGAACCATCAGAAGGGCCACACCGCAGAGAAGCCCCATAAGTGCTTGGACTGTGGGAAATGCTTCATCTGGGCTTCCCATCTGGAGAGGCACCGGCGGGTCCATACCGGGGAGAGGCCTTTCAAGTGCCCTGAATGTGGGGAGTCGTACAGCCAGAGTGCCCATTTGGCCAAGCACCGGCGTAACCACATGGGCGAGCGCCCTTACAACTGCCCTGCCTGCTGGAGAAGCTTTGCTCAGATCTCTGAGCTGGAGGAACACAAGAAGACCCATCTGGGCTGTGAGGACTGTGGCAAGGTCTACCGCAGTCGTCAGACGCTGATGAGGCACCAGCGGGGACACCACCGTGAGCGCACCCATCTCTGCGAAGAATGCGGGAAAGGGTTTGTGTGGGCCTCCCATCTTGAGCGCCACCGTCGGGTGCACACTGGGGAGCGCCCGTTCCCCTGCCCTATCTGTGGGGAGAAATTTGCCCAGAAGGTCCACCTCCTTCATCACAACAAGACTCACTCTCATGCCCGGCCCTATAAATGTGCGGACTGCGACAAATGCTTTGGGGACAGTTCTGCTTTCCTAGCTCATCAGCGCGGTCATGCCATGGAGAAGAACCACAAGTGCCAGTATTGCTCCAAAAGCTTTGCCTGGAGCTCCCACTTGGAAAGGCATCAGCGTATCCACACGGGGGAGAAGCCCTACAAATGCCCCAATTGCCCTGAGCACTTTAGCCAGACTTCCCAACTCTTCAAGCATCAGCGCAGCCACCTGGGCAAGAGGCCCTACAAGTGCAGTGAGTGTGGGCGCAGCTTCAGCACCACCTTGGAAGTCATCATCCATCAGCGGACCCACTTTGGGACCAAGCCCTTCCGGTGTTCCAGCTGTGGGAAGGGGTTCACCCGCCGAGCCAACCTGCTCAAGCACCAAAGGTGCCACCTTAAGGAGTCCCCTAAGGATCATTTAATTGAAATGAAATGTGAAGGCAGGGGTTCTCCAGTACTGAACAGTCGAGAATCCCTGCAAGAGAAGGGCATGGCGATGTTCTGAGGTTGTGGAGACTCTGGTACTTGTTCAGCTCTTTCAACAGGATCCGATGCTACGAACATGGTGTGAGAGAGGAGGAGATGTCTAGGACAATGGGAAGCTCACAGAAAAGTCTGGGTGGAGAGGTAGGGCTGTTACCAGCACATGAAAGAAGATTTGTCAAGAAGACAATAATAACCACGTCCATTGGTGATGAGGATCCTAATTTAGAGTCCACGTGGATGACTTTATTTCACATTTAGTTGACACTGTACATATGAACGTGCCCCAGGGTTGGGGGAAAAGCTTTATTTACTGTTCATCTTTATGTTGTAGATTGGTAGCCTTGCCTTGGATAGACCAATTCTCTCCCCTCACAATCCTTTTTTTTATTATTTTGAAACTCTGGATAATGAAGCTTTAACAAATGCTGAAGACTGACCTCCAGACCTTAATATGCCTGACTGAGACTTTAGTAAATGCTGTGGAAATCTGCACGGGGGCCTGAAAAACTGAGCATTTTTAAGCCTCTTGAATGTGGAGCAAAAGCTTTATTGACTTACCTTAAAGAACTTAAACATCCAAGGCCTTGTGCTGGCCAATATTAGTGAATATCATAATTAGATGGTACTGTAGTACCTGAGTATCTAGATATCTTAATATCAAACTATTGCATCCTTGATACACTGGGGGAGGGGGGGGGCTACATGGAGAAAAATCCTCCCTATTTTTTCTTGGTTCTTGAAACCCTAGCTGTTTAGTTTCTGCTTAATTAGTTTGGAGAGATGTTACCTGCACTGAGAAATATCTGGATTTCTTTTCCAGCATTAACTAGAGAATGGAAACACTTGACTCTCCTGTGGCTATTGGGAGTGTTGGTTTAATGAGTCCCAGTCCACCAGGTACACTCGGTTTTGGTGCTTTAACCTTGGGAGGTCTTGATAAATTGGTCACAGTGGTTCTTGATGCAGGGAAGTGGGGTCTGCTGTACCAAGAGAATGAAGAGGAAAATGGGTGCAGTTGGGTTGGGAAGGCCAAAAGGAGTAATGTATGGAGGATAGATAATAGATAGGTTCCAGAAGAATCCAGATATGGGAATGGGGAACACATTTGTGGACAGTCTACGGATGACGGAGGAAGTCAGAGGGGCCAGCCTTTTGTTTTACCAAGAAAATTAGAAGCCGTTTCAGGCGTTGATCCTGGGTCGGCTGCGTAACTTTTTTTGTTTCAGAATTATGAGTGACATTTATGAAGAGCCTATTGAGGAGAGGTTGACAAAAGCAACTTGTGCTGTAAAAAGGAAAGGGACAAGGATACTCAACGAGATTTTTGGATTGGTGCGAGTGTAAGGGGGAAAAGAAGCAGAACATGAACTTAATCTCGAGAAGAGCAGGTTAGGAATGTGATGAAAAAGCACAAAAACTCAATGGGAGGGAGGGAGGAGCCTCCTGGCTCTGCAACGTTAAGCTCTGGGATTTATCACTGGAACACGATGTTCCTAGACTTGCGGAGGAGAGATGGAAAAAAGCGTTGGAGAAACCTGAAGAAGCTTGGGGTTTGAGAGAGCTTGCTTGAGAGGATAGGTGAGTCATAACGTTTGCTGACTGAGGCCATGGAAAGTGAAACTCTTCATCAGGGAGAATTGTAGGCCTGGGGTATAGATGGGATGGTCCTTAAGCAAAGCCACTCTTTTGAGCCCTGATGGCCAGTGAAGTCTGTAAG
This sequence comes from Crotalus tigris, assembly GCF_016545835.1. Classification (NCBI taxonomy): domain Eukaryota; kingdom Metazoa; phylum Chordata; class Lepidosauria; order Squamata; family Viperidae; genus Crotalus; species Crotalus tigris. Next base: position 445,005 of record NW_024097425.1, read on the forward strand.
GCTATGATGAAAATGGAGGTTTGTCTTCCCAGTTGCTGAGGTTGTGAATTGTTGCTTTATCCAGCTGCTGTACTTTCCCCAAATCCTACCTCAGATTCAGGTTCCAGATGACCAGCTGGAAGAATCCATCTTGCCCTTCACTCTCCGTGGCATGCTTACCGAAGAGATGCCCACAGAGGACTGGAAGCTTGGTGTTGGGAAGAGTTTGGAATTACTGTAAATGTGCTGTGATTCTGCACGTCCACAACACTCTTTGAAACACCAAATCAGAGGATTAATATAGATGGACAATGTATTAGTAAACGGTCTCTGTAACCCTGCTCTTTTCTCATCCTATCTGCCTATGCTTCCCGACCAATATCATTTGCTTTACTGTCATGTTTCCTTCAGAAGTTCATTTGCTTTATTGCTTTTGGGGTAACTGTTTGACACCATATGCCTCTCTTGATTTTGCTCTTATTCTCTTCGCCCCCCCCCCCATTTGTTTTTGTCTAAAGCAAGTCTTTTTTTTTCTGTTTTAGGACCCCTTTCCTGAACTGACTAATAGAGATGAAAATGTTTCTAATCTCTGATTTTTTTTTGTTGATGATTAGGAGTAATCAAGTAAAACAACTGTAGCATATGTAAGTCTGGTTTTTCATACTGTGCGCTATGCTCCGGGGTTTACTTCTATCATTTCAGCAAACTCTGCTGAATGTTTTCAGAGGAAATTTGGGACAGGAATAGTATCGCTTGTCTATCACATTTATATAACACCCATGCAGATTGTTTAGGACAGGGTTCCCCAACCTCTGGGCCATGGCCTGTTTGGAACCAGGGTGCATGAGTGGCGGAGCCCTCTCCCACCCCCATCCCCACCCCCAGTCAGGCCGCAAAGGTTGGGGACCACTGGTTTAGAAGGCAGCTCCAAAATGCTCACTTGAGTTAAATTGGACTGACTTTCTGGAATTCTGACTTCCAGAAATCCCAGCCAAAATGTTGCTTGGGCCTATTCATGGATCTGTAGTCCCGATATTTATGGAAGGCACCAGGTCCAAACAGCTGGGCTAAAGCATTTATGGCTTTTTAATTGAAAAGGAAAACAATTAATTGGGAGTATGGAAAGAGATTTGTAAGATTAGGATGGGAAGAAAGTTGCCCTTCCTCAGATGTTTGCCCCCCTCCCCCCAACAGCCAATGTGGCCATTACCCAGTGAAACCAATGGATTGTAGATTTAAGACTGGCAAAATCAAGACCAACTGCCATTCAGTGTGATGGTTTCTAGCGTTTGGTGGCTTTAAAATAATCTAGAATACTTCAGTGAAGATTGGAAATCGCAAACTATCTCATTTATCTTGCTGAATCTCAAAGTTACTGAGGGAATTGGGTGTGGGCTGGTGTTGTCTTGCCTTTCATATCAGGGCTTTCCAGAAGCTTCTGTGTGTCCATTGTGGGAATGAAGGAATTAGTGTAGCTAGAACTATGGTCTGATCCAGCAGGGACCTAGTGCTCAATCATAGGGCAGGTTGGGAGTCTTAAGTACATTCCCAACCAAGTTGACTAAAAAAAGCACTTGAAGGTGGGGGGAAAAGTAGGGTTGGGGCGGTCTTAGCAGTGGTGGGGAAGTGAACTGGGTTGGGTCAGTCATTTGAGGCTAGATGGTAGAGGAACCTTAGAAAAAAATCTTTTAGACTCAAACAATACGTTTGGTTAGAGACAATGCCTCACCTAGACAGTGGTTTCTTCTGAAGTTTGCAGGATCACATTGCAAGCACTAAAAATAACTCAAAACCCTGAAAAGGACAACAGAATGGAAAATATATCTACTTTACAGGGTCCAGACCTTGCTGAACTGATCTGCTAACCCATTCATTTCCAGGCAGTTTTTAGTAGTTAAAGTAGAGACTAGAAGTTCTAAAAGCTAACCTTCAACCTTAGAACTTCTGTTAAGATTAAGCTTGGGGGCTGACTGGAGCATTGTAACCAACTGAGTTTTAATCTACCCTTCTGTCTATTTCCTCAGCCTGGCACTCTCCAGGTGGGTTGGGGCTATTATCCTAGATCAGGAGTAGGCAACCTCGGCTCTTTTATGACTCATGGACTTCAACTCCCAGAAGTCCTGAGTCAGCACAGCTGACTCAGGAATTCTGGGAGTTGAAGTCCATGAGTCATAAAAGAGCCGGGGTTGCCTACCCCTGTCCTAGATATTTCCACCAAGTTGAGGATTCAGTGGTGGGATTCAGCCAGTTCACACCACTTCGCAGAACCGGTAGCTAATTTTTTGTTGCCCAGGCCCAGAATGGACTTCCGGAAGCGGCATCCACACGGAGAACCAGTTGTTTGCATATTTGAATCCCACCACTGACCTTACCTTATTGATTGGTAGGCTATGAACTGCTGCAGTTTGGACTCTAAAACTCTGGATTGCAGCATTTACAGACTATTTACTTTTGGGTTGGTTGATTTTCTTTTCAAAGAGAAAAATTATGATTCTGAGGCAAAGGGTGGCCAATTTCTTGAATTGTTGTTGTTAATTGCGAAGTCGTGTCCGACCCATCGCGACCCCATTTCTTGAATAGTTTTTCTTAAATACACACACACACATGATAAAGGATGGCTTGCAATCTTCCAAGCAAAAGTATATAAACATCTTAAAAGAATGAAGTCTATAAGAACAATATCAAAAAACAACATGTCCTAATAGAGAGGGTCTATTGAAAGCAACTTGAGCTGGGTCCCAAAATCAAGCTGTCTCAGCATATGGAAAGAAAGCGATACGTGTTTGGGGCTGTAGGAGCTGATGGCTGTTCTTGCTGAAATACTGGTTCCTTTGGAAATGCGATGTGCATCCACATAAAAAGTGACACTCTTGAAGATTTCATTCTGACATTTATTTGGGCTGCTATTCTATGGGTCTTCTACGTGTGTATTAAGCGATGCTGCATCTGAGTGACTAAGTCTGAGTGAAAATGAACAATCCTAGAAAAAGTTAAAATAAGGTTAATTTTCAGATCACAAGAATTTAAAATATGACTGCAAGGAAGTACTTTATCCACTCTTGCTGGCTGAGGAATTCTGGGAGTTGAAGTCCACAAGTCTTAAAAGTTGCCAAGTTTGAAGACCCTTGCCTTAGAACCAGACATGTCAAACTCACATGTCGCATGACGTATCGGGAGTGATGTCGCGTGATGTATCAGGAGTGTTTTGTCATTGCCGGTAATGGGGTGGGCGCAGCTTCCGCGTGAGGCATCCGGCCTGCGGGCCGGCAGTTTGACACCCCTACCTTATACCATTTCAGACAAATTGTTATCCAATCTCTTCTTAAAAACCTCTAGTGTTGGAGCACCCACAACTTCTAGAGGCAAAATTAAACCTGTGATGGGACATTATTATGGTAGGTGGGATAGGATTTCTGGCTTGAGAACTATGTCGCTCTTGTCTGTAGACTCTCATCCTCCATGACTAGTTTATGTGAAAAGGGGGTTCTCTTTTTTCTGAAAACAGCACTCTGATTTAGGAGCCTTTTCACGATATGCAAGCTACTCTGTGGGGAATAACGCCCATTAGAAGCAGCAGCCACTGTTCTGCAGGTCACAGTTTCTGGATCAAGAAGCACCAGGTGTTTAGGCTCAATTCCAAGGCAAGGAAGAGCTGAGCAGTGTCCAGCAATACCAGAGCTGCATCTTCAGTCTACAGTGCACGATTATCTTTAAAGGTGAAGGTCACTTGTGCATTTTCCCATTCTATTTTCCAAAATAACACACACACAAATACATATAGATATCCTCTCTTTTTTTCAGTTAAAAATCACCAAAACTATACCTGCCGAAAATTTCATCTTCCTGGCCCTTCCTTGACAGAACTCTTAATGTATTTAAGAACCACATGACATCCAAAAAGTTATTAGAATTTCTTCCCACAGCCCTTCATTCCCTGGAAGCAGATCTTAAAGAGGAAGATCCACTGAATGTTTGCCTGCTACAAAGACAGCGGTCCTATCATGTAGCTTTTAAAACAGAAGTCTTCAAACTCGGCCCTTTTATGACTTGTGGACTTCAACTCCCAGAATTCCTCAGCCAGGCATGCTGGCTGAGGAATTCTGGAAGTTGAAATCCACAAGTCATAAAAGGGCCAAGTTTAAAGACCCCTGTTTTAAAAGCTCAGTCGGGGGAAAGGGTGCAATGTTCTCATCTGAAATGCAACTGTCAGATCTAAATGTAAATTAAACTGTCCCCATCCAAGTTTATCTGCAGTCCTTTCCAGACCTTTTTTAAATGTGGTGGGTGGCATATATTGTATGACTAGCCCCCTCACCTCCTCCTGCACCTCTGTGGTTGGTGTTGAAGGAAAAGTTTTCATTATCATTCAGTCCAAGCCGGGAATAAACAACATGGCGACTGCTTTAGAAAGAAGGCTGCAGTTTATTGAAGAGGAGAGCCAGACAGGAAGAAAAGAGAAAGAGCACATGTAGGGAGTGGGTTTTTATACCTTCTGGGGCTCTTGAGGTTGTTTCCTGTTCCTGTTTGAGGCTTTGTATTTCCTATTTCACGTATTTTGACCTGAGTCTGGGTGTGCCCTTTGGCATCTGTGGGTTAATCCTATTATGTCCTGTCTTAGAGTTTGGGTGGGGTATTTAGATTTTAGGTATCTGTTTTCTTAATCTTCTAGCTTCAACTTTCCTGAATGGTTTACATCTGCATTTCTACACAGCTGGTTTCTGCTTGGGGAGGGAGACGTGGGGATATTAAGAAAAAAACTGGGCATGCTTTTCTGCCTCTTTCAGATCCTTTGAGGAAATATATTTTTCTGACCTTTTAATATTTCTTCTCTGGGGGGCTGACTTCCCACATTGGTATTTGAAGGCCACAATAAAACAAATCCATTTTGAAATATCTATTTCTGAGGGCAAATCATATAAGAAATGAATGTTTTCTAATTGGTTTCTTTCTTTAAAAAAAAGCATATACATACATATCTATGTTTGTTTTTCAGTTTAGAATGGTCCCTTTGAATGTTAGAATAAACCTCTCTGTCCTAAATCAGCATCTCGGACCGAGCCTTGGTATCCAGGCTAAAACTGGCTGGCTGAGGAATTCTGGGAATTGAAGTCTTAAAGTGGCCGAGTTTGGAGACCCCTGGCCTAGACAGTTTCCAATTACAGTACCAAGAGGCTCAGGTTGATTGCTTGCTTGTTGTGGTAGTACTTGTGGCAGGTGAGGTCGGAGTTCTCACTCCGGTTTGGTGCTTAAAAGGTGACCAACCGTCCTCCTTTAGGGAGGACAGTACTCCTTTTGTGAGTTCTGTCCTCCCTTGAAAAGTGTCCTCCTACATATCCTCCTTTTCGATATTTGAAGACTAATCTGCAGGGCTTTTTTTTTCTCATAGAATGCTCAGAATGGCCTTCTGGCACCTTTTTTTGATGGTTTTTTTTCAACTTTTGCATGAGCTGTGCTACTCCCCCTATTGGTTTTCGAAAGCCAATAGGAATTGTTGCTGAGCGCGCCAAATTGCTGCTGAGCGCGGCCGGCAAACTTTGCACATGCAAGTTGTCTGCAGCAAAGGCGAATTGGCAGGAACTTTGCACCCCTCCCTGCTACCCAACTACACCATCTCCTAGTTAGTCCCAAAGATACCTGGAGGAGACTGGGGCGGCGATGCCACGGTAACTTTCTCTTGATCTTCGGCCCTACTAGGGCAATAATGGCTGTGGGCACAAGAGGCAGGGGTGGCGGGGCTGCTGCGGGGTGGGGGTGTGAGGGACGGCGGTGGCCGGCTGCCCCCCGTGCTGTGGGAGGTGTGGGGCCTGCTCTACACGGGGATGTGCAGGGTGGGCGGTGGTGCTGGCGGGGCGGTTGCAGGAGGAGTGTGTCAATGGCGGGCTCCCCCTGGGGCCAGAGCTGGCGCAGCTGGTGCTTTGGGAGCTGCGGGGCCTGCTCTACACGGCGGGGCAGCAGCACTGGCGGGGCGGCTGCAGGCGGGGGCGCGGCATAATTACAATATAAAATGTTATTGTTACAAATGTTTTTTATTATGCATTTATCATATTATAGTGTATTCTGTATTATTGTTACGATGAATAAAATGTTTCTTTTATTTACGATATTTTTTTTTCTTCAATTTATTTGTGTCCTCCTTTTCATTGTAAAAAAGTTGGTCACCTTATTAAAAGAAATTGACGCTATTGGAGTTGGATGGCTAATAAATACAAATAATTCTCTTTCAGATGCAGAATTTCATAGCAGAAGTAGCTATTAGATTGCAGAGAGCATCCCACAATGGCAAAGAGCCTGGTTGATCTAGGAAGTTCAGCCTCCTGATATCCTGGTTAGAATAGAGGTTCACTTTGTAGGAAACAGGCTGTTTTAGTAGCCAAGGCCCTCTGGTGGTGGTTGTTGCGGGTGCATCTTCTCTGAGGTTAGATAACGATGCTTTTTGATGTCATTGTGATAAATCCATTGGAGTTGAACAGCGAATAATTAAAATAAAAACAAATATCATCTAACCCAATTTCTGTTCAGAAATTTAAAAAATCAATGAGGCAATAAATCTCTTGACTGAATGTTGATGGGATAATTTATGCTTCCCTCACTCACAGTTACTATGATGAAGTTGCTGTATGTATGTAGAATTTTAGGTTTTATAATTAAAATCTAAATAAAGGTGATACTAAAATTTTAGCATGGTGTTTATGCCTCTTTTTGAAGTTTAGAAAATCATGTTTTTCTTTGAGCCAAAGTAATTTTCTTGGATATGCAAAAACCAGCCTTTTCTAAATCGATAATGAGAGCACTCAATAAGTCTGTATTCTTCACGTTACTTTGGGCAACTTCTTACCTCACCTGAAAAGTCATTTTGTTCTCCCAAAATCTGTAGACGAACAATAGCTTCTTGCTGGATTCTGCCTAGCAAAAGTCTAAACTGGAAAGTAAGTCTGGATACAGACAGTGCTGGAATAGATGTGGCCCAAAAGTACATCTCCACTTTTCCCCAATGAATCTCGACTTGAATTAAATTCAATCTGACATACTAAAATGGTATCCACCATTTTTTATTCCATAGTCCAGAGAGGAGACACCTTGCTTTTGATGTATGACAATTTATTCTTGTAAATAATGAAACAAATAAAAATGGCATGGACATAATTATTGGTATCTTTAACCTAATATTTTGTAGAACACCCTAGATTAGAGACTTTTTCTGGCCTAGGACAGCATGAACATGTGTGGGATGAAACTGGGCTTTGGCTGGCTTTGAGATAATCTGGCCACAGTGTGAACTGGCTGATACTGTTCTTATCATCATTAGGGAATGCTGCATGTGGAACAGGTGGGACTAAGGCTGTTACCTGGTCTGCATTTTTCTCTCTTCTGAAAAACATATTATAAAGCTTTGGTTGCCCAAAGCCATGATGGGTCATGGAGATCAGTATGTTCCAATGACAACCATGGCGTATGGAAGATTGAGACGTGGAATGTAAGAGAAATAAGGAGGTTCAATTAACAAGTGAAATTAAACAACTGAAAGGAAGATAATATGTTGTTTATTGAAGGATGAAATACATATGAAAGAAGTGTGTCGGGCATTGATGAATATATACAAGGGACTGAAGATTTGAATTTAATTATGAAGGAAAAGGCTAAAATATGTAAGAGGATTATGAATTGCTGGACCAGAAGGACAACATTGGGACAGATCATCCTGGAGAACATCTATCTATGTCAGACATGTCAAACTCGTGATATCACGTGACGTCGCCAGATGTATCGGGACAGTTTTGCCATTACCGGCAATGGGGTGGGCGCGGCTTCCAGATGACGTGTCCGGCCCGTGGGCCAGCAGTTTGACACCCCTGATCTATGTGGTCACGAAGACCTGACACTGACTTAATGGCACATAATCAATCAAGGTTGTTAGCAATGTGCATGGAAACAAGCAGGAATTTGGGAATTGTGTTTTGCTAACTGACACGAATGGATAGATGAGAATGAAATGGGATTACAGAGAAAGCAATTGGGCTGTTCAGAGACTCCCCAAATGAATGAGAATCATTACTGGTGGGTGAATGTGTTTAGAAAAGGCTCTGTTCATTTCAGGTAAGCAAATGCATGCATTCGCATATCAAATAGATATGATTAAAATGATTAATTTGATGGTTTAAAATGAAAGACTAAGATAGCTAGCGAAGGATACAAAAGTGGGGTTTGAGTGTTGGACAGATCATCAGGCTCAGAAAAATACGTTTTTAATGTGTTAAGAGAAACAAAGATAATTACAAAGTATGTGGTCAAAGAAAATAAGGAATCATTAAATGAATCAGGAAAAAATGCAGAGAAATTTTGGAGGTAATAAAAAAATATTTTCCTGAGCTACAGTACCAGCTTTTCCCAATAAGAATAATTACTAAATGGTGCAATGACAGCTAGACATGATTCAGCACTGCTGCAACAGTACTTGGCTCAGCATTCCTCCCAGACGCTCCCAAGACTCTCAATCAAGAGATCTGGCTGCTACTTTGGGGATTTGCTAGGTAGCAACTCTTGTACTTATATCTTCTAAATATATAAATTAAAATGTAAATGTTCATTTGTTCAAAATCTTAAATCTCCGAAAGTTCTTCACCGATTGCTTTGAAATTTTGACACAACGTTGCATTCGAATATGTGCATGTTTTTATATACCTATATTATATAGATGTCACACTTGTGACAGGTAAAAACATGCTTTTTTTGAAAAACAGCGCCATCTGTTGGACGTAATCTCTATATCTGCACACACAATGGAACAACAAAAAATATTGTATACCCACAAGCATTGTGAAATTAAACATATTACAAACGTGCACTTTCTCTTTTCTTTCTTGAGCCACAGCAACGCGTGGCTGGGTACAGCTAGTTATTAATAAAGTGCTAAGTATGGGAGGTCCTTAGCAGCCACAATTGGGAATGGCAACTTGGTCATTAAGCAATGCGGTTGTGAAGTGAAACTGTGACTGTGCTTATGATCTTTCTTCAGCTTGCCTTTGCTTTACATACCTGCGAAAGACATACATGCGAGGTTTGGTTGCAACATTTTTCATTTCCATTGCAATTGCAAACAGTTGCTGAATGAGGCAGCCTCTAAATCAGTGTTTCTCAACCTTGACAATTTTAAGGCATGTGGACTTCAACTCCCAGAATTCCACAGCATTGCTGGCTGTGGAATTCTGGGAGTTGAAGTCCACATGCCTTAAAATTGTCAAGGCTGAGAAACACTACTCTAAATGACAACTACCTGAATCATCTTGTCTGAGACTGATTTTTTTTTTTAAGAAATGGGAGATAATTTCAAAGGGCAGAGGGGAAAAATGTCAATATATTTTTTAATTTCATTTTTGAAATGTGTATCCCATTGTTGAAAACCTACTTTTCCCAGCAATTGAGTTAATAGATATGTTCATAGAGGGGTTTTTTTTTGGGGGGGGGGGAGTAATAAAGAAACAGTTTACCACTGAGATGTGTTTGATTTTCCCTTCTAGCCTGTCATCCTGTCATCCATGTTATTATCCAGGCAGATAATACTTAGCTTTCAAACTCAGATTTGGTCAGCCAAAGTATGCCAGCTTGGATACCTTACTGTTTACTTTAAAATCACCAAATTAAATTCTGAGCCATCAAAATATATATTAAGAAAGGACTAGCTAAAATGCATAACAATAAAGTGACATAAAATAGTAATACAATAAAAGCAGCAGCCCCCCCCCCAGTCAAGAAAGCTTAAAATTAACACATTAATCATTCAAAATTCCTGGAGTAATAAACCCTTTTCTGGCTGGCACTGAGAAGAATCAGAGCCAGGGCTATTTCTCTGGAGGCAGCATCTACTGTGGGTACGTAGGTGGGAAGGCACAATCTATAAAACATCCCTCTTACTTTCTCCAGGCATTCAGATTACTAAATGAAAAACACTGACCCAAGAGCCAAGCACAGCAAAATGCAGCCTTACATTGTTCAACTGCTCTACGATGTGCTTGCTCCCAGGCCGTTTAACTGGAATTCAAAGAAGTTTTGACACATTTATGAAGAGAAACCTATAAAGATACGTTTCCTAAATGGAACGATTGTGGTCAAAGGCAGTTCTTTCAAGTTATGGAGACAAATTCTGAGAGAGGACTCTCTTCTTTAAGCCTTGGCCTGCTTGTAGGAGTCCCATAAAGAGGTGGATTTACTTGGTCACTGTTGGAACTGGATTACATGTCACGTTAGCCCATACAGCTTATTCTTTTAGCAAAAGCGCCTGAAGGCAGGACAAGAAGCAATGGGTGGAAACTAACCAAGGAGAGAAGCAACCTAAAACTAAGGAGAAACTTCCTGACAGAACAATTAACCGGTGGAACAACCTGCCTCCAGAAGTGGTGAATGCTCCAACACTGGAAGTTTTTAAGAAGAGACTGGACAGCCATCTGTCTGAAATGATATAGGGTTTCCTGCCTGAGCAGGTGGTTGGACTAGATGACCTCCAAGATCCCTTCCAACTTTATTATTATTATTATAAAATGGCAGCATTTAACTAACTTTGGCTGATGGTACTTGGATGGAAGACTATCAAAGATTCCAGGGATCTAATCTAGGTTGAGAAGTGAAACAAATATCATAGAAGAAATCAGGAGCAAACCACTTGATACTCTTCCCAAGAAAAGCACCCAAGAGTGCATAGAAGTGCACACTCAAAACTATGTATTTGTGTGCATCCACATAAAGAGACAGAATCCTATTTTCAAAAGCATTTTGGTGAACATCTAGGCTGCAGGAACATTATGCTTAAAAGAAAGTTATATGGAGTGAACTAAGAAGGTAGACAATTCCCTCACATTAGATAATGCGTATTTTAAAAGCTCCCTCTTCTTTCTTTCCTTCTGTCTAAAAAGGGTCAGCCTTTTTAAATCACTATTTTGCTTCTCTCTACTTGCGTAATCTTTCCCCAGAGGAAATTTTTCTAACAGATATTCCTCACCATATTTTGTGTGATAGATCAATGAGAGGCAGTCTTGTTTGTTTCTGAACATGGGGATTACAGCAAACTGCTTTAAACCTTTTTCCACGCTCAGCCATCAATGCACGGACACATGAAACACTTTATTTTATTACTATGATCACTACTGCTTCTTTTTGTAGTTTTGAAAAGTTTTCTACAAATTATACTATAAATAAATGTTACTTCCAGCAATGGATGCTTCCAATTCTATAATTCTATATTTTGCCAGTTTGGGAATTTAATCTTTTCTTCATGACTCTCCTGATTCATGAATTGGGGAGAGATGAGAATTTGCGCCTTTTTCAACATTCAGAGATGACCACAATTCAGCTCTTACATTGGTCTGTGTGGATTTTCCCACCTGTTTGACTTCAGTGGTTTTAATATAATTACAAGGCTGCCCAGACTGAGCTTTGGTCTTTTGGGAGGGGTCTTCCAAATCAGAAATCCCACCTTCAGCTTCACCTGTGCACTCAGGGAAATACCCATTCTGGAGGCTAGTTACAGTGGAATGCAGGCTGGAGATGGCTGCCTTGATTTCTGCAATATTAGCAGCCAGCTGCTGTAGCACAGTCATTACCTGGCTTAAGGTAGGCTCAGTAGCCATTTTGTCTAGAAAGGGAAGAGGAAAAGATCTCTCCTGTTGTTCCATTTGGGGGGAACTTGAAGAGAAAAACCCAGTTGCAGAAAACCTCCTTATGATTTGCACAGCCAGGTACAAAGCTTCACCTATTTGGGTGTTAAGTGTTATGGAATCAAACTTTGGAAACTGCTTTAGAGTAACTCCCAATTCAAGAAGCCAGCTTCTATTTTGTTTCAAGTACCACCAGTTATGCCTAATCAAGCGTTTCTGGAGATTATTTCTTGTGTGAGTTCTATGATGTGTTCCAGACTGGAATTTCAAACTTCTTCTACTGAAATATTTTCGGTCAGCTCTTCTGTGTTTTATTAAAGCTGAAAGACTACTGATGATTTCCTCAGGATTGGAACAGGCATACTTTTTGAAAGAATTAATACATTTATACTTAGGACATGTAATCAACTGACTGCCAAGGCTGATTTTGGAAGCGTCATCTTCATTACTATGACTGGTGTATCTGTACTGGGTTTCTGAATCTTGTTGAACATCTGAATGAGGAATTTGTGTTGCAGGTTCCTGTAAAACACTTCCAAAATAACTGAGTTTCTCCAGTACTCCTACATTTTCTGAACTATTAACCAGACCACTTTCCAGAATATTCTGGTTTTCACTGGTCAAATCCGTACTTTCATTCAACTCAGCAGAACATATTTTTGAGCAAATGAGCATTGGATCTGGATCAGGGCTTGGAGAAATTCTTTCCACAATTGTTTCCAATGATTTATCTACATATCTAAAATCTCCCCGATTGTCAAGTATTAGTGGCTCAGTTTGTTCTGTATCATCAATGGCTGCGCACACAGCTTTCCAACTTGTTCGAGTTTCATGATGGACTGGATTCCTCCAATGGCCTCCATAAAATTTCTCTTTTTCTGCCTGTTGTCTTTCAGTATTATTTTGTTCCTCTTTGATTAAATTTTGCTTAAGATTCTGGAGATGTATCTTATTGGATATTCCATATGAGCCTGTTAGATCTTCCTCATTCAGGGTTTTCTGATCATTGATAGGTATTGCAAGAGTACCACTTTCTCCATAATCAATATGTAGGCATTGACTCCGCAGCCCTACTTCGGTGTCTAGAAGAATTATGTCTCTGTCTGGTCCCATCATATTTCTTTCAGAACAAATGAATATTTCTTCCTTCTCCAAGGTTCTCTTTTGCTGGTTCTTCAGACAGTTTTTATTCAACTCTTGTTCAGAATGTTGTAAAATTGTCTCCTTGGATTTTTCCAGCCACTCCACTGCTGGATCAAAGACTTCCTGCAGAAGGTCTTCCTCTTGGCTTTTTCCTTTGATCTGATCTCTTGCTAAAAGAAAGAAACAATCAAAACATCCCTTAAGTCCACCAATATTTGTTTGCAGTGAAAACTCTTGTTTCAATAAATTAATCATAATGTTAAATATAATAATTTTATAAAAGCTCTGTACTCTAAGTAGATTAAAAATTCTACCCATGTGTAGAATTTCTTTATTATTTTATTAAATAATAATTATTTATTTATTATATACCATCATAACTTCTTCTCAGTTATTCTAGATGGTTATACTTGCTCTTTGTGTGCAACCAAATAATATTTCAGCTTACTTTTTAATATTCTGTGTACAGGTAATCTTCAACTTATGACCATAATAGAGCCTGCCCATTACGGTTGTAAGTCATGATGGTCATAAAGCGGGTTACCCATGTGAGTGACCCGATATATGTCCTTTTTTTGCAGCAGCCATTTAGCAAACATGGCAATCATAAAGCAACCGCCACAGCAATTAGTGAACCAGTTGTTTGCTATGGGCTGGTTTGGATGTAAATGCTGGTTTTTGGCAAAATTGTTAAAAAAATGTGATCATGTGTCCATGTAATGTTGCAAATGGCTCTAAATGTGGGCTGGTTGCCAAATGCCTAAAATATGGTCACATGACTGTGGGAGTGCGGGTGGCTGTTAGAACCAGGTCATAAATACTGCTGGGGAGGTCTGTTATACCTCTGAAGTTCAGCACCAGTAGTCAGGACTACTTGGAGCCTGTCTTTAATCCAAGGAGCTCTGGACAGCATGCCAAGATTTGTGAAGCCACCAGCTAATCAAAACATTTTGGATAAACTCTGATAACATCTTTTTACATCACTCAGAATTTAGCTTAGTTCCAAGGTAAATTAATCTGAGCCTTTCAAATACCCGTATATTCCGGCATATAGGGCGACCTGGCGTATAAGACGACCCCTGAGTTTGACGCCGAGTTGCAAGACGATTGACGCCGTCACAAGACGATCAACGCCGAATCGCATGCCTAGAAAGTCGTCTTATACGCCAGAAACTACCGGTATTTCCGGCGTATAAGATGATTGACGCCGAGTTGCATGCCTAGAAAGTCTTATACACTGGAAACTTCGTTATTTCGGCATATAAGACGATCGACGCCAAGTCGCATGCCTAGAAAGTCATCTTATACGCCAGAAACTACCTTATTTCCAGCGTATAAGACGATTCGGTGTATAAGACAACCCCCGAGTTCAGCGCCTGTTTCAACGCTCTCAAAAGTCATCTTATACGCCGGAATATATGGTACTTTGGCCTTTGGTTCCAAATATTCGACCCTTGTAAGCTATAGGAATTGTAGATCAAAATGTCTAAAAAGTAACAAGTTGCCTTAGTTTTCTAGTCTACAGAAGACTTCTGTTCTAGGGTTTCCCCAGAATTCTTACCCAGACAGGCTACATTATCATAATTTTGATGCATGACATTCCAGTAAAGGTTTTTTTCTTTATGGTTGAGTAGAGTCCATTCTTCCTCAGTGAAATGAATAGATACATCTTCAAAGGTTATCGTATCCTAAAATAATCAGAGGGGTTAATTTATTAATTGCATGGAATTTTGCAAAGACTTTGAGATGGAGTTACTGATCAAATATCAGCACTATCCCTAATTCCTTTGACTATCCAGGTCAAATCTAGTTTTATTCCCAATTTGTAAGAGGGGAATAAGCAATGTATCACACATGATTACTGGATGGCTAGATATGAAATGCAAACTGAAAATAAGAAAGCAATGAAAAATTATCAATATAGAAAGTGAAAATTTCGTATTCTCCAAATTGACTCTGCTGCCAACTAGACAATTATGCATTTCACTGATGTAACTCACACATAAACTCTATTCTCCAACCATTGCTTTGTTTCAGAACAATTTGCCATAAATGGAAACTGGTTTGAATGGCTCCAAGAAAAGATTTAACCATTTATGGGTTACAAATCTAGCAACATATAGTAACCATAACAGCTAAATGGATTCTCTAAGTCAGAACTTCCCAAATCTGAGTAAATTACCCAAAATGGGTCAAAAGTTTTTCTTTGGATAATGACACATCAATCCATTACTATAATAGGGATATTTAAATTGCCTTTGCCATGTATACTAAAATATATTCAAACATCTTTAAAAGTATTCATATTTAGATGAAATTGCTATGGTAATTTGTTGAAATGACAAAGCCATTCAATAATATTGTTTTATAATACAGATAGTCACTCAGTTATGATCATTTGCTTGGTGACCATTTTAAGTCATGATGGGTCCTTGTAGTTGGTTAAGACTTTTTGATAAGTGGTTTTGGGTAATGAAGGAAAAGGTTTGGCAAGCATTGCTCTAAATCAGGCATGTCAAACTTGCGATGTTATGTGACGTCGTGCAATGTATCGGGCCAGTTTTGCCATTGCCGGCAATGGGGTGGGCGCGGCTTCCACGTGACGCATCCGGCCCACAGACCAGCAGTTTGACACCCCTGTTTTAAATTTTAGAGGCGCTATATGACACTGAATACAGGTAGTCCTTGACTTATGACACACTTGGGACCAGTATTTCCATTGATTGTCAAGCAAGTTATGCCCAATTTTATGATCTTTTTTTGTCACGGTTGAGTGAATCACTGCAGTTGTTATTTGAATCACATGATTGTTAAGCGAATCTGGCTTCCCCCATTGACTTTGCTTGTCAGAAAACAGCTCGGAAAGTCAACAGATGACAATCACATGACCCCAGGATGCTGCAATTGTCATAAACATATGCCAGTTGCCAAGTGCCCGAATTTTGATGACATGACCATGAAGATGCTGCAGTGGTTGTGAGGACCATCATGAATTACTTTTTTCATTGTAACCTCCAATAGTTGCTAAATGAATGATTGTAAGTTGAGAACTACCTGTATCCCTTTTGTTTGAACAATCAGAAGTGGATCAGTGTTTCCTTCATACCCTGCTTCTGAAGTAGAGCACATGATCTGCATGGAGATTTCCCATTTAATCATAAGCATCTCTACTTAAAGGATCCCAGAAAAACTCACATCTCCATGTTGCTAGAGAATTAGTGCTATCTGGAAAAGGCAGTTCTGGACCAGATGCACAAATGAGCAGAAACAGCCAGTCTGACTTTAGAATTCTTCATCAGGATTATTGACTCGATCATGTTCATAATTTGATGACAATACATTAGAAGAAAAATTTCTAGTGTATTCTTAACAAATTATGAACATGATCAAATCAATAATCAAACAATGGACTAGACAGTTTTATAAGAGACTGGAGGCCGTTTGTGGGGTTTCTACAATAACAGATGGTTAACAGAGGGATTTGAATAGTGTAATGTTTGGACTAACCTGTTGATTATTATTTTTTAAAAAATATATATTATAATTAGATGTTGGGTGGATTTGATTATTAGAGATTTCCTCATCTGAAATATTTGTTTATATATTTTTCTTGCTAAATAAGAATGAGAAAACTTATAATTATTTGTAGATCCATTATATAAGAGAAGAAATTATCAGGGTTTGTAAATTTTCTTTTCAACATTCAGCCAGGATGGATTTTTTTTGTGTATGTTCAATGTTAGACTTATTTGATGTTTGTGTCATTATTTTCTTTTTTGTACACAATTATTGTTTGTTGTTGGATGTATGTTTTTCTGTTTTGCATTTTATTCCTGTTGATAAAACTTAATATATATTAAAAAAAAGAATACACTAAAAATTTTTTTCTATCCCTGCCCAAATATTTTCCTGCAGCCTGGCAATTTGCCATTTATACATATTTATTAGACATGTATTTATTCCAATACTTATTTTGCTAAGTTTTAATTTTATTTTAGCTCCAGAACTTCCTCCACTATTCCAAATTTTTGCATCTTGCAGCCACATCCATATTTCTTTGCAAAAATTCTGAATGCCTGATGACAATTACTGTGGAACTACATTTACTGAAAAGCTGAGGATTAAGAAGATATATGTCTTTGCTAAAAGACCCCTCCTTTTGTGCATCAGCAAAGATTCCAAATCCATAGCATCCATGTTGGTTATATAACCAGATTACATGTAAGCAGCACAATCTGTGCATGAATCTACTAACTACCAATTAGCCTGTATCAACACAAAGACAGGAAGTATTTTCTTTGTCCAAAATACATGGGCCTTCGAGAGCAGTAAGAGAAGCAGGATAAAAATTTTCCTTTACAATATATGGATTCTAGACCAGCTTTCACTCTCCCCAATTTCTAAACAAGGAAAGCACACAGAGTCTGCCAGGAAATTAAAGCTGGCTATTTTAGAGGATAGGAAATGAGTCATCCCTTGTTGTTCTGAATATCTTACTCCGGATAAAGCTTTTTCCTTCCTTTAAGCTGCAGACCTCAAATAAATTCCTTATATCCACCAGACCCCTCCCCTCCTTTACAAAATACTTCCTTATGGATGTTCTAGCTGTAAGTAAAGGATTACAGCATTAGAAGCTTTCTAACCAAAGAGGCCAAACAGACATTTTTCTCCATTGACAACTGCCTGCACTGCTTCCTGTGAATTCAGGAGCACCAAGGGCATCACTAGAACTTCTAGCATGTTTAAGTATCAGCTACATTGACAGGTTTCCATTCTAAAGATAATGTCATTCCAATACATCCTTATTATACCCCATTCCCCAGCACCTGAATGGGCTTGGCAGGTTCCTGTTTATGATAGGCCATAGCCAACTGAACGGCTTCCTTGCTGCTGCCTGGCTGCTGGGCTTTCAACCATGTCTGCAGGTCCACTGGAAGCACACTAAGAAATTGCTCCAGGATGACCATGTCCACAATCTGGTCTTTGCTGTGCTCCTGAGGACAGAGCCATTGCAGGGCTGCAGTACTCAGCCGGGACAGAATCTCCTGCAGAGTTTCTCCAGGGAGAAGGGTGGATAGGCGGAATCTCTGTCGACCAGCTTCTCGATTAGCCTGGATTGAAGGCGAGTTCAGAGCACACTTCTCTTTACAAAGACCAGGGTTTGGCATTTCCACAGAGCTGTCGGTGAACTCATGAAAGCCAGGAGATGTTAAAGCTGATGGCACAATTGGCTCTTTAACAGTTGTTTCAACAGCAGCGATAGATTCCCGTAAATTGGGCGAAGGTTGGCGGCTTGCCTTCAAACATGCTCTCAAACGTTGGATTGTCTGGCTTGGATGGTGTGTACACCATTTCTTGGTACGAACTTCTGACAATGCATCACAACTTGCTGTATTCATTTTAGGGTTTGATTCTGGGCCCGTGGTGATTTTTTTCACGCTATATGGCACTTGGTCAGCTTCTGTTGGCATCCTGGTGGGAGGATGAAGATGTGGTAAAGCCTTTATAACTTGGTCGTGGCTTGTGTGAGCCCTTCCTGTACAACAGTATTTGTGGTATTCAGCACACTTCCAGAACGTTTTGTTCCCGCTTGCACGCACTTTCTTATACAGATATCCTTTATAAAGCAGCTGATCCTTACCTTTGTCATCCTTGATAAACTGCAACGACATTTTCACAATGACACCGTGTATATGTAGAGGAGCAGAGACAATGGATTTACAAGGTAAAAGATAAAACAGAGGAAACCAGACATGTATTGAAAGAAATCCCTTGTTATAATGATGTGCACAGATGGCTCTTTCGGATCGGAAAAATTCAGATATTAGGGAAGATTTGTTTAATAGTTACCAAAGAAGGAAAGGCTTCCTTCTGGTCCGCTCTGGCTTTCCCGACTCCGCCTCGGAGGCGAATGTAAATCGTGCTGCAGAAACAGATCTGTAAATTGGCTCCTACTCCTTCCAGAGCACAAAAGAAGTTGCCACGACCTTCCGACGCAGTCTTCCTCGTTACGTGTCTGTTCTTTTTCTCCGTGATGTTACTTAATGTGATGAGTCTGGCGCTTTAAATTCTATTTGGGAATGAAGCGCCTAGAACCTACAGCGATACTCCTACTATAGTTTTCATTCCGGTCCGATTCTACCGTTATTAGCTGAATAACCGGAGATACCCCTATTTAGCCACGCCTTTCCACTTTAAAGGAATAAAGGCGGAAGTCCCATCATATTATAGGCCAGGGTGTTGTCTATCCAGCCGTGAATACTGTATGTGAGCGACTGGAAGTAATCTTGTGCGAAGGAAAATTTGCCAGGGTATTTTGTTAAAAGAGCCCCCTTGTGGGGATACTCTGTAATTGTACAAATTTACCTTTGAACAGATCTTTTGAACTTCAAAGCTTTAATTTTGGGGAAGGATTATATTGGATTATGGCATAAACCCGGTTAGGATCACATATTGTCCAAACCCAAAAGTTTATTTGCTTTTTTGGTTTAGTGACTGTGGTTAGTAAACCATAATTTCTGACTTACACTTTTGTGCAAAATCAGCTAATTCTTGGTTTATTAAATAAATTTTAATTAAACCAATAAGGTCTAATGCAACATGTAAATAACTTTCTAGCACCTTTCATTTGAATCTTTACAGGATCCTGAGTTTTAGATTGGAGAGTACCTGAGTTGCTCATTTTTTAAAATAACTTACCTTAAATGTCTGAGATGGTATAGGTTCTCCTGCTTGAGCTGGACTAGGCCTCCAAGGTCCCTTCCTATTCTATTGTATTGTATTGTATTCTATTCTATTCTATTCTATTCTATTCTATTCTATTCTATTCTATTCTATTCTATTCTATTCTACTCTACTCTACTCTACATAATGTTGGAGAAGATTCCCAAGAATAGCCAAGAAAATGAACAAAGAAAAATCATATCTATCTAGAACAGACATGTCAAACACAAGGCCCAGAGGCCAGATGTGGCCCACGAAGCCATCCTGGAAACTGAGGGAACGGCCCCCTCTGCCTTGGCCCTGGCCCAAGCCAGCTGGGAGCCAATGTACAATTTTGTGGTGGCGATCTATGCTGAAACGCATTCAGTCTTAGCTCCATAAGCCCCCCCCCGCATGGCCTGAGGAACAGTGAGGCTCCTCCAGTGGACCATGCTTTGGCACTTGCCCTGGTCCCACCCCTCTTCTGCCAGAGACCCTCAGATCTGTCCCACTCCTGCCCAGGCCCCCACAGGCACCCTTGACATGAACGATGTAGAGCTGGCCACACCCACTCCATCCACACCCACCCAGTAGGCTGCACCCACCCTGGCCACACCCACCCAGCCCCCTGAGGGCAATCACAATGCTGATGCAGCCCTCAATGAAATTGAGTTTGACACCCCTGATCTAGAATATTCAAAGCTTTAAGGAACTCATTATATGAAGACTTAGCTTTTTGAAGAAGCTAATAGAGGGAAAGAAAAAAAGGACACAGATCATCCTGGAAAAGATGTATCTATACCAGGGGTGTCAAACTCGCAACCTCACGTGATGTGTCACGACGTATCGCAACTTTTTTTGTCATTACCGGCAATGGGCTGGGCGCGGTTTTGCTATGATGCATTCCAGGCAGTTTGACACCTCTGATCTATATGGCTGCCAAAAGTTATCATCAACTTTACAGTACAGTTTAAGCTGTATAAGCTGAGAGTTTACAAACCACAAGGATTGGATTCAAGGAAAAAAACGTCAGAAGCAAATATGTCGGATTTTGTCTTAGTACTATGTATGAACCCAGCTAAAACACTGTGTTAATGCAGCTATGGAGGCTTGCATTGTAAAGTTGGCAAAGGACCTCCTTTTTAAGAACCATATTTTATGTCTCAGTTTTCCTGGCCTGGAGATCACTGAAAAAAAAATAGTTGCATGTCAAAATGTGGTTATTATGTGACATATGACTAATTATATTTTTTCATTTTTTTATTCTTTTCCTTTAATTCTTAAGATAAATAAACATATATAGTGATTTAATACCAGACATACACTTAAGACCAGTAGGTAACTAAACAGGGATTTCGATCATTAGTTTATTTGCAAGTATCTCTCACTGTTTTGCTTCATTCTTATAGGGGAAGATTCATTTATTTTTTTCCAACCTTCCATCAAACTTAAAAGATTTCATATCCATCTCCAAAAGAAATCAAAACCACAGCAACCATCGCCTTTTGGCATTGCAAAATTTAGACATTCAGAACTTTTAGCATTTGTTCCACCTCCGTGTAAATCAGTGGTTCTCAACCTTTTTAATGCTGCGACCCCCAACTGGTCGTAAGTCGAGGACTACTCAACCGGTCGTAAGTCGAGGACTACTCAACTGGTGCAGCATCGTTTGCAGAATGGGACTTTTGGCGGCTCAGCAGGGCAGAGACAGCCTGGACAATTCCTATTGGCTTTTGAAAGCCAATAGAATTAGACTCTATTCAAGAGAGTCTATTCTATTGGCTTTCAAAAGCCAATAGAATAAAAGGGAGTAGCACAGCTAAGGAAAAGGGGAAAAAAATGGCGGACTGCATTGTTTGGCGACCCCCGTGAAATGGTCATCCGACCCCAAATGGGGTCCCGACCCACAGGTTGAGAACCACTGGTGTAAATGAAGAAAAATCTTGGAATGTAAACAGCTAAATTCAATTCCCTAAGAACGTCAGTCTTCTTATCAAACAACACAACTTTGAAATCTTCACTAGGTTATAAGACATAATACTTATGCAGTGTCTGAAATCTCCAAGGGAAGCAGCCACAGAAAGCTAAACTGAAGTTTGTCAAAATAAAACAGATTCAGTAAATTTGGTTTTAACCCTCTGATCATTTATTTGTTTCCCGAAACATATAGAACACAACTGTATGGACTGAGAACTCTTGGTGTGAAGTCTCACTTTAGCTGCCAGGTAAGAAAATTCCTTGGATTTAAATCTCTACATTTCTAGGACTCCAGTATGGCTGTGTTTGGCATGGCTTGACATAAAACTGGGCATAACTGTCCAAAACTTTATGAAATTAAAACACTGCACTTATAGATACACTGGAGCATTTCCCAAACTCATTTCCTAAAGTCATGAATGCCGAGGTTTTTTATTTTAAGAAAAATGTGACTGTGAGGAATCACTCCCTCTTAACACTCCAAACGAGACAGAGTAGGACCTCATGCAGAGAAGCAGCAGAAGTATTTCTTTAATGACAGGAGAGGTAAATGCTGCAGAGATGGCACCATTACATGAGGAATGCTCACAGCCCTCCAACCACAGCCTTTTAATACATATATTTCTCTCAACATCCTAGAAATGAGTCAAAGGAGTAATATATTGGACATATGAGCTTTCCTAAGCCTAGTATACATGTCTTCTGGGTCTCCTGAAAAAGGAGAAATCTAGATCCCGTGTTATTCAAGGGTTAAACTTGAAGTCCTCATCACAAAATGTTTTGCTTTTCAGTGTTTATATAATCCTGAGAGTATGAAGAAAGCTGTCTTTCAATTATCACAACTCAATACAATTCTTATTCATCTTTTGATGGCAAAGTTCCATGTACTGGAAGCTGACTTCACCCTAAACCTTGGGGTACGAATATCCAAAACAGGTAGGAATTGAGGCTGATGAGGCATAAACAGTCCAAAAATACACTTTATCGGGAAGGAAGAATCAAGGTTGGCACAAATGCTAGATTACATCTTTAAATTGCAGCTTCCGTCCCTCCATTTTTGACTTGTAAACTATTTTTCTGGCTCCTGGTTTGACTTAAAAAAATTCTGAATTGCAACATCCTGTTTCCAGAGGGTGAAGCAGGGAAGTGCAGCTCTGCTTGGCAAATATGACACATCTTTCTGGCTCTGTGGAGCACAACAGCAAAAACTATTCCTATGAATGGCTGTTATTACAATTTAAAATCTGGGCCGGCTAGATAGGAGTGGAAAGTTAATCAGAATAATGTGCATTTAATAGTGACATACAAATAGAAAAATAGTAGCGTATGAAATTGTCAGTGGAATACGGCCTTCCAAGAAACTCCATTTCCACTTAAAAAGTACATTAAAAAAATCCCTTGTAACCTTTTTTATACAGCCATAAAATCCTGACGATTTTAAGCTTCAATGTTTGTGAACAATGCTATGTGGTTGTCAGAAGTTCATACCCACCATTTCAAGTAGCTGGGGCTAAGACTTAAATACTCAACACGTATTTTGCCCCTTGCAAAGTCAATCACTGTGGTTAGCAAAACATAATGGCATAAAATATGCATATCTACATTGCCCTGTATATAAAAATTGCATCATTTATGCAGACTGCAAAGTAGTTCCTAAAAGCTACAGCAGATCCCTTCATATCTTCCATGATCACTGCCTGACCAGGCCAGGTAAAGTCGGGACTGCACCTGTGTTTATGTCAGTTAGCTGTTCCCCATGTCTCCTTAGCCCAGGGGTAGGCAACCTTGGCTCTTTTATGACTCGTGGACTTCAACTCCCAGAATTCCTGAGCCACCCATGCTTGAGCTGAGCTATCCCTGCCTTAGCCCCTCCCGCTACACTCACAATCTACATAAAGGTTTAGTAGCCATTTACAACAGAAAGATTCTGATTGGGCTACAGACATATCCACCAACATTCCCTACTTTGGCTCAAAGAGATATTCCTCCTCTTTGACCAGACTGGGTGATGCAGCTTTGTTCTCATCTCTGAACCTTGCTTCAATGTCACACTTTGTGTCCCCTGCTCCTGTTGACTGATTTTTGGTTGCTGTGACATATCTCTTTCCCTGCCAACATCCCTCCATGGCCATTTCATTTTGTGCTAGTCAATTGACATGATGACAGGACCAAACTACTGACCAGATCTGGGGAGAAGCAAATGCCACCACACCCATATCCTTCTGAGAGATGTTGCAATGGCCTCCAGGCCAGGATGTTTATTTTTAGAATTCTGACAGGTAAGTCACCATACAGACTCTCAAATCTACTGACCAGAGGACTTTGGGGAGCAGCTCACCTGTCAGACTATGTAAAACAAATATCCAGACATGGAGATGGCTCTGCTACTGTCTGACAAACAGATTGACTTAAGACCTCTAGAATCGAAGTTCGGATAGATGGCTAAACTCACTGCTATACCCATTTGTCCAAGCTGGTCTCCTGCCCCTTCTAGTACCATCCTACGTTAAAGGGTATAATTAACACAGCCAATGCTTTTCCCACCGGCTGAGAAATCCACCAATTCTTGCAGCTTAACTTGCCCTGCAGTAAACAGTTAGGACAGCACCATTCACCAGCCTCATTCGAGAAAGCAGACAGCAGCTATGCAGACAGAACGAATTAGGCCAGTGTACTTTGGTTCACCCATAGATGGAAGGAAAACACACCAAACTGGCTCTCGGGATGACATGCCCCACCACTAGACATCCTGGAACCAGGCGAGGCAGAACCCCAAGATTGTCCTTTTATTCCAGAACTGAGCCCAGAGGAGCCGAGTGAAAGACTGCGATTGGTGGGATCTTGTTTTAGAGGCTGGGGCCCATGTGTCTTTGCTGATTTTGTAATCTGCTGACGTAATGCAATCCACCTGCAGGAGATGTCGGGAATTCTCTCCACTGTTGCTTTTCCTCCTTCTGCTCGGTCCATTATTCAATGATGACGGTAATTGCAAGGGCAGGAGGCTCCACCCCTTTCCCTATGTCACACTGCTGAGTCTGAACCGGGTTTGCCATTGGCTCTGCTGCAAGTGGAGAGCTCGGAGGGGGCGGCTCCTGTGCTGGCGGGAGAGGCCCGGTGGCCCCCTCGGGATGGCTCTTGCTCTTGTGCGCAGTGACGTTGTCCTTCTTCTCAAACTTCTTGCCACAAAGGTCGCAGGAGAACTGGTAGAAGGAGTCGGCATCATGCTTCTTCATGTGCCAGTTCAAGGACGCTTTTTGGCGGCAGGTAAAACCACAGATCTCACACCTAGGTGAAAAGGAAGGGGGAGATTCACCAAAGAGGAAAGAGGGCCGCTGGAAATAGGTGATACAAATCCAGCCTTGACTCTCCCAATGACCCTCCTCACCAAAGGGAAGGGTCGTTTTTGTACAACAGGGCTGGGCAATTCTTTTGCTGCCTCTGGCTGAATGACCAAGTTGTTGGTGAAGCAGGGTAGAAAATCAATACAATGTGAGATTACCCAGGTTACCTCACACAAAGTGGGATTGACAAAACACCCTGCTTTATGCCTTACTGCAGGGGTTCTCAACCTTGACAACTTTAAGACTTGTGGACTTCAACTCCCAGAATTCCTCAGCCAGCTTTGCTGGCTGAGGAATTCTGGGAGTTGAAGTCCACAAGTCTTAAAGTTGCCAAGGTTGAGAACCCCTGCCTTACTGGGAAGGCTTCTCAGTTGTTG
Organism: Crotalus tigris; assembly: GCF_016545835.1. Classification (NCBI taxonomy): domain Eukaryota; kingdom Metazoa; phylum Chordata; class Lepidosauria; order Squamata; family Viperidae; genus Crotalus; species Crotalus tigris. Next base: position 470,169 of record NW_024097425.1, read on the forward strand.
ATTGTGAGAAGAAGGATGCTGGATTTGATGATCTTGATCCAGCAGAGCCCTCCGATTGTGCTTACTCATTTCTGCCTTGTGGGGCATACTCACTGTAGGGGTTTTTCTCCAGTGTGGATCCGCCTGTGGATAATCAAATTACTGCTCGTTCGGAAGGAGCGGGCGCAGAATTCACATATATAGTCCCTTTTATCTGCAAGTAAGGGCACAATAAGTCACTGGCCAGCCTGATCCTAAAGGCACAGCCTTCATTATAGATATGGGCAATCTATAAATCTTTCCCCTCCCCCCAATACTACACTTAGGGTTGATCCAAAATGTTTTTTTATGGCCTTCTCTTTTCCCTTTTTATTCCAAGCTCAGAAGTTATCCAACTTAGTTCCTGAATCCGATTTCTATGCTGAGGACAGGACCACATCATAATGAAACCTGATTTTTAAACAGGTCACAAGAAACTTAATTAACAAATAATTGACAATTTGCACAGAAAAAAAAACAATGCAAAATCACACCAACCAGCTCTCTAGTGCTCAACCCAAGTTGCTCCATGAGTTTGATTTTTTCTCATGGAAAGATAACTTGAGTTTGAGTCAAATAAGAGGACAAGAGAAGTAAGGATTGGCAGGAAAAAGTGGCAGTGGGGTGAATCTAAAGGGGATGTTCTGTATCTGTTCCTGGTGTGGGTTTTGCCTTTGTTGGTAAGATTTGATGTATCTAATGATTTCTTTTGGTGTAGCACAGTGTTTCCCAAACTTGACAATTTTAAGGCATGTGGACTTCAACTCCCAGAATTCCACAGTCCTCATGCCTTAAAATTGTCAAGTTTGGGAAACACTGGTAGCACCATGTCTTTTGTGGGTATTTTCTGATCAGCTCTTGAAAAGGAACTTGTAGCTTTCCACTATGAAAAAATAAAATCAACTTTGGATTATAAACAGGGGATTCTCTCCAAATGAATATACCATGTTAGTTTTAGAAGTGCAGCAGAATTGCTGGATATTATTATTATTACTATTTTTTTGCAGAGGTTGCACGACATGCTAAATCACAGACCAGAATAACCAAATACAATTACTACAGTCGCATGACATGCTTTATCACCCAAAATCATTCATGTGAGGGACTAATGTGATGGTCTTGTCCCCACAACCACTGGCTTCTCATCAGAGGCTGAAGGACAGATGATTCATAATTATGGCCTGTTTTAACCTCTTCTCTCCTGAAAATTTTCCAGGATAATTCCTTTTTGTCACCCAGTGGCCTTTTGTATCATTAAATTGTTTTATAAGGTATGACAACCTGTCAAAGGCCATTAAACAACTTTTCTGTCTGGAAAGAATGGGAACCTATCAACATCCAACATTATCACTGGTGAAAGGACAATCTGGTGCTCTCTATGTGCTCAGGAGCACAACTCTCAGAATGCCTTGACCATTGGTTAGACCAGACATGTCAAACTCGCGACGTCACGTGACGTCACGGAACGTATCGGAACTTTTTCCCCATTGCCGGCAATGGGGTGGGTGCGGTTTCCTCGTGACGCATCTGGCCTGTGGGCCGGCAATTTTGACACCCCTGGGTTAGACAGACTGCCAGGACAATGAAAGTTGTGGCTCAAAACGTTTAGCAGGCACCAAATGGAACAAAAGCATATTGTTAGACTCTCTCACCACTGTGCAGTTTCTCATGTTCTTTGAGATGTTTCTTGAAGTTGAAGGATTTGCCGCAGCCGGGATCAGAGCAGGTAAAGGTCTTTTGGTGAACATGCTGGTATTTCTTGTGGTGCTGGAAGATGAGGAAAAAAATAACCCAGAGAGAGAATATCAGGCTCTAAAATCTGTATCGCTCCTTAGCTTAGATCAGTGGTTCTCAACCTTTTCTTCACCACAGACCCCCAAGACTTCACTCAAGATTTAAATCATAACATTTCTTCAAGCCTTTGTGGACCCCCTGTAACGACATCATGGCTCCCAGGGATGTGCGAATCACAGGGTGAGAACCGCTGGCTTAGATAATCCAAAGGAAGATTTTTTTTTAGTAACATAAGGGGTACGCAATGATGAGATTCTGTAGTAGCTGGACCTTGCATCCCTTCTATTTCTCTGGATGATGCTTCTAAAGCAGACATGTCAAACTCAAGGCCCGGGGGCTGGATGCGGTCCGCAAAGTGGTTTCATGTGGCCCGCAAAGCCATCCTGGAAACAGTGAGGGAACGGCCCCCGCTGCCTTGGCCCTGGTCTAGGCCAGCCGGGAGCCAATGTACAATTTTCTGGTGGTCATCTTGGCACTTGCCCCAGTGGACCATGCCTTGGCACTTGCCCAGTCCCACCCCCTTCTGCCAGAGACCCTCAGATCTGTCCCACTCCTGTCCAGACCCCCATAGGCACCCTTGACGCGAATGATGTAGACCTGGCCACGCCCACCCAGCAGGCCACACCCACTCCATCCACGCCCACTCATTAGGCTGCACCCACTTTAGCCACACACACCCCAGGGCAACCGCAATGCTGATGCGGCCCTCAATGAAATTGAGTTTGACACCCCTGTTCTAAAGTAAAGGGGGGAACCTTTTCTGGTATAAAATCTAAGATTTGTAGTTTTCTATTAACTTCGGTGCTTCTGGTCCAACCAGATGCCAACAAACAGGGCCTTATAGAAAGCGTCACCCTGTTGCTTGACTCTAAAGTACTGACACTTGGGAAAATTTAAATGAAAGATAGAAGTTTTGTCAGTCACTTGTATGCAACCCAAGAGACTGGTGGCCACTGCTGGTCCTCCTTCACTTACATTCAAGTATTGGCGATTGGAGAAAATCTTCCCACAACCATCATAGTCACAAAGGAGAATCTCTCGCTTGGCTGCCTTCCTGTGAAGAAAGGCAAAAACAGAACAGACAGGAAAGCCAAAAGGAAGAGGAAACATATCAAATCTCCAGGCTGAAGATACACAACCGATTTATAGAACTATCTAAAATAGGGGTCTTCAAACTTGGCCACTTTAAGACTTATGGACTTCCACTCCCAGAATTCCCCAGCCAGCATGGGTGGCTGGGGAATTCTGGGAGTTGAAGTCCACAAGTCTTAAAGTGGCCAGGTTTGCAGACCCCTGATCTAACACAATTTTTGGGTACTCTAGGTCAACATACAGAAGTATTTTATAGACATCTCTCCCACCTCAAAGTAAACAAACCTGGATTGTTTAGAGATCTTGATGGGTCAAAAATAATTTGACTTAAATTGCAACCAGTGTGATTTTAATCCAATTCATCTGATAGAAAAATAGATTAATTAACAGTTTTGGGGAAGCAGCTTTTCCCAAAATACGTCTGTAACTCTTGAAGTCTCCATGATTCCAAAGAAAAGGTAATCAAAACAATCCATTAGGTTTTTAATAACTTTTTGATTATCAGATAAAGGTTTCATGCATATGATTTTTTTTTATAATTTCTGGCTTTGCTAATCCTGAAAAGCTATGGTGAGCCTTGCTAGCTGCTCTTCTCCCTCTTTGAATGCTGTAGCTGTTCCTTGGGGTCCAGCTGCTCCTTCTTTTTCTAATGAGCAAGAGCCTCGGTAGTGCAATGGTTAGAATGCAGTATTGCAGGCTAACTCTGCCAACTGCCAGTAGTTTGAGCTTGACCGGTTCAAGGTGGACTCAGCCTTCCATCTTTCCAAGGTCAGTAAAATGAAGACCCAAATTGTTGGAGGCAATATGCTGCCTTTGTAAACCACTTAGAGAGGGCTGTGAAGCACTATGAAGCGGTATAGAAGTCTAAGTGCTATTGCTAATGATGTTTTTTTAATTTAATGATGCATTATTTTCATTGTTGTATGCTGCTTTGAGCTTGTTGGACTAAGCAGCATATAAATTGCAGTTTGCAAGCAGGATGGATGGATGGATGGATAAATAGATAAATAGAGAGGCAATAAATAGGCAAGCCGGTAATCTCTGCGAGTCTTGCAGCTTTAACCAACCTACCTAAACTTCCCTATAAGGTTTCCTTTTTCTTTTGGTCCACATAGGCTGAGGATATCATGAGCAACCATGGACCTGAACTTACCTGATTCTCTTAGGACCAATTTGGGACATATCTTCATCTCCTGGCTGTACCTGCTTCTTGCAGCTAGAAAGAGAGATTGGGATTGCTTTTCATGAAAACTGGGCTAAAATGGCAATAAAAAACATAGAATCAATCAATGACTCAAATCAGTCAATAATAAAAACAAACATTTCTACACAAGGTTTTGGGCTGACAAATATGGGGAAAGGAAATGCCTGGAGAGCTGATAGAAAAATGAAGGAACTGATTAAACCTTTTTAGGTTTAACCCTGGATGGGTTAAACCATACTGTAGACTAGTCTGCATTTCTACTTTTAGGGTACTCTATTCTTTAAGACAGAGGTGCAAAACCTGAACCTTAGGACAGAACATGGTTCTAAATGCTTTGGTTATAGCCCAGACTTTTCCTTGATACCACACTATAATTCTTAAGACAATAATGGTAGAAAACTATTAACTATGTGAAAGGTAATCATATTGTGTTGAAAAGTATAATTATATTTTTAAGAGTCAGTTTGGTGTAATGGTTATGCTATAAAGGGCCACAGAGTCCTTAATCTGAAAAAAATGTTGCAGCATAAAGTATAAGTATAAAGTAGTAGTATTAGGGCCATCTTTAGTGCCTAACAACTGAAAAGACACACATCCAGAGCATTTCAGATAACTATTTGACTCCAATGACATTTGTAATGCAAGTGTCTTATCGTAACCCTGTTATATTCCAGGTAAGTGTCAAAGGATTTCCTATAGGACAGCGTTTCTCAACCTTGACAATTTTAAGGCATGTGGACTTCAACTCCCAGAATTCCACAGCCAGCGTTGCTGGCTGTGGAATTCTGGGAGTTGAAGTCCACATGCCTTAAAATTGTCAAGGTTGAGAAACACTGCTATAGGATGACAGTACCAATTTGATCTTGACTATTTTTGAAACACCTGGTTATATTTGGATAGAAGTCTATCAAGAAACTTCAGGAGTGTAAATAAAATGGGAAGTTGTGAAATATCCCAAATGCAGGCAATGCTAAGCCACTTTCTGCCTTGCTATTGATTTATTTAATTTTAACTGGTACAGTGTGTATTGTTAAAATCACCTAGCTTGAGGGTTCATTTGAGGTGTTCTCTTCCAATGTTTCCCAACCTTGACAACTTTAAGATATGTGGACATTGCCTCCAAGAATTCTGGGAGTTGAAGTCCACATGCCATTAGGTTGCTAAGACTGGGAAGAACCCTTTTATTCCATATGTCACCTGGTAGGAGTTGCATGTGAAGTGGTATACAAATGATTACAGAAAATACTTCCTTGTTGATCTCTCATTATCCATACTGAACTGGACTCTGCTGAATTTAAAATCTTCTAATTTCATTACCTATCCAAGGAAGGCTGATAATTTTCATCTCGCAGGTCATCCATGTACATCATATTATCCTCCTCTGTGAAATCTTCTGCTTCTTCCTCCTCTGGTGGACCAGACACTGATTCTGGTGTCTCCCCTGGTAGGGTTAAAATCCTAAAGAAAGTACAAAAAAACGAAAGGCCAAGATTCAGTCCACAAAGATCCTTCATCCTGGATCAGTGGTTCTCAACCTGTGGGTCGGGACCCCATTTGGGGTCGAACGACCATTTCACGGGGGTTGCCAAACAACGCAGTCCACCATTTTTTCCCCCTTTTCCTTAGCTGTGCTACTCCCTTTTATTCTATTGGCTTTTGAAAGCCAATAGAATAGACTCTCTTGAATAGAGTCTAATTCTATTGGCTTTCAAAAGCCAATAGGAATTGTCCAGGCTGTCTCTGCCCTGCTGAGCCCGCCAAAAGTCCCATTCTGCAAACGGTGCTGCACCAGTTGAGTAGTCCTCGACTTACGACCGGTTGAGTAGTCCTCGACTTACGACCGGTTGGGGGGTCACGGCATTAGAAAGGTTGAGAACCACTGTTCTGGATTAATCTTGGCTTGTTTAGTTTGGTACATTCCTCCTTTTTCAGCTGATGTGGCTATTGATCAAGAATGGTAGGAGTTGTAAGTCAAGTCAAGCCTCACACTATTTTAATTAAGAGATCTGAAGCAGCTTTCCCCTAGTGGTCTTCCTTCAGATATATGGACTTCAACTCCCAGAATTCCTCTGCCAATATGTTGTCACTGCTGAACTTTCTGGAATATCTAGAGAACAAGAAATTTGGAAAGTCTGAGTTAAAAACTAAATCTGGAATTCCTCTGTGCAGCTGGTCAGAGATGCTGCAAGCACAATGCTGGAGGAGTAGTTCTGATTTCTTGCACTAGCAATTAAGAGTTATTAAATTAGTTGCACTCCTACCTTCTCCTGTTGATGGTAAATGGGGTGTGTGTGGAAAATCTGGGAGAACTGAAATCCTGCTATGCTGCCTCCTTATGGCAAGGGGTGGTGGGTCTGTGTGCGTTTTTGGAAGGATGAACAAAGAACACTGAGACTATTTGCCGAAAGAATATATTCTCCGCAGGATTATTCAAGACATGAAGGTCATCCTAGCTTCCAGGTAAAACAAGCAAGACAGGTAGTCCTCAACTTACGACCCCAATTGAGCTCAAAATTTATGTTGTTAAGTGAGTTTTGGCCCATTTTATGACTTTTCTTGCCACAATTGTTAAGTGAGTCACTGAAGTTGTTAAATTAGTAACACGGTTGTTAAGTGAATCTGGCTTCCCCATTCTCTTTGCTTATCAGAAGGTAGCAAAAGGTGATCACATGATCCCAGGATACCGCGACCGTCATAAACGTGAATCAGCTGTCAAGCATCCAAATGTAAATCACGTGACTAGGGGGATGCTGTCGCCACAGTCATAAGGGTGAAAAATGGTCACAAGTCACTTTTTTTAGTGCCGCTGTAACTTCGAATGGTCACTAAATGAACTGTTGTAAGGCGAGGACTACCTGTATAGGAAGTTATAATATGATAAAATGCAGCAGGCAGATGATCACTTTAGTGACAATGGCATAAGGCAGGGGTGTCAAACTGCCGGCCCACGGGCCAGATGCGTCATGCCGAAACTGCACCCACCCCAGCTCTGGCAATGGGAAAAAAGTCGCGATATGTTGCGGCACATCATGTGACGTGGCGAATTTGACACCCCTGGCATAAGGTGGTACTGCGTGGGAGAAGGCAATGGTGTTCTACAAAGAAAATCACATGGCAGCAAGATAACATGATTGATGATGGGTCTCTCAGGTCAGACGGCACTCAGTATATCTTTCTAAGTACTAATGGTATTTATGATGTGACTAGCCCAGGGGTAGGCAACCTTGGCTCTTTTAGGACTCGTGGACTTCAACTCCCAGAATTCCTGAGCCAGCATGGCTCAGCTTGGAAACCTCTCCCTTTCCCCTCAGCATGGCTGGCTCAGGAATTCTGGGAGTTGAAGTCCACACATCACAAAAGAGCCAAGGTTGCCTACCCCTGGGCTAGATTAAAGCCTTCAGGACATCTAGTTGCAGATGTTGCTGTACAAAAAAAGAAAATCTGAAGTTGCAAAGAGAGTTAATGGTGAGCATATGGAACAAAAGAACCATGAACATGGAAAAGCTCAATGAAGTGAACACTGAAACAAATTGACTATAGATTGACACCAGCAGATTGAAATGGACCAGAATTGGACACTTTCAGTCAGAAAATTACACTGCTTGTCACTCAGGGCTTGAAACCAAAGAAGGCCTGGCATAGCTTTCAGAGGCAGGGAGGATACAGCAGTGCAGTCAGTGACCAAATAAGAACACTGTGTGTCAGAACAAATGGTGGAAATTGCCGAGAAAAGATGTCCAAACCAAGAAAATAAAGATCTCATTAAAAAAATTGAAAGAATTTTATATTGCTGTTAGAAGAGGCATGAAACCATATTACAACAACATCTGTAGACATAGAAGATGGAATTAAGCACAGTAAAACAAGGAAAAAAAGATGTCCAAACTGAGGTTGGACATATCGGCTTATTGATTACTGTAGTAATGAATGCCTGGACTTTCTGAAAAATCAGGCTGAGGACAGATCATTCTGGAAAGGTCTATGTATGTGGTCGCTAAAAGCTGATATCAATTAGATAGCACATAGCCACTTCATCAATCATTAAAAATGCCCAAACCCCAATAATTTAAGGACATCAGAAAATTTCAGGAATTTATTCTACCAGCCCAACACATGCGCGCGCATACACACACACACACAGGAAAACCAGGAATAGATTTTAGTATAAAATGGTGATCTCCCTTCACTACTGAGGCTCAGAACAAATCTCTGGGATCATTATTTTCCTCAATGACTTTCCAAGCTGTCTTTTGCACCAGGTTTCTTTGACAAATGTCACTGTTAACAAAAGATACCATCAATCAAGTGAATCTGAAAGCCATTTGCCCTCAGTACGTAGCAAGCAAGGTCCGTTTGGACCCTGCTATGATGGCACGAGAGAAGAAATGTACCTTTCAGGCCTTGGAACTTCGGTGCTACCTGGAATCTCATCTGTTACAGCTGCTGCAAGAGAAAACATGGCAGTGTCGGATTGAGAGACGTGGATCAGCAAGACTTTTTAAGGTAGCCATTTAAAAGGACTCTGGACCCTGAAGCTCAACGGTAGACATAAATCACTCCCAAGACCATTTCCCCAGATCATGTTTATTTCTTTTTTAAAAAATATAGGCCTCTACTTGGTTCGCTTTTAATAGTCTCTTGCCTGGTTAGAGTCTCATTCAGGGGATCAGACAGGTGTTTTTGAAAACTACAAAGGACTCCCTTTCTTTCTTGTTCCCCCAGAATATATATTTTGGTGAGTGAGGCTAGTAAGCCTTGACAGGTTAGTTTTACCTGTAAGTTCATTTATTTGTTTTTTTTATTCAAGAGCAGTGACATTCCTTCTGGTTTCAATATATCTCACTTCCATCTTCAGGCTGCCTTTCTTTTGCAAAATGTACGTTCCCTTGCCCTCATTATTGTAAAATTAATTTTAGTGAGGGAAGGAGAAAGATCTAGCTTCCTCATTGCTATTTTGCCGAGTTTTTTCTTTCTTAGAATTTTGGACTAAGATTATTCAGGATTACCAGATACATAGTAAAAGTGTTATTGACAGGCTCAAAACCTTGAAATATATCAAGGCTCAAAAACTTGAAATAAACTTCTAGCCACAATCCAGATAGCCCACAAGAAAAACCCTACCCTGGCCCACTTCTGCCCCATAGCCTCTCACCCCCCCCCAAGTGTTTTGCATATCCTACCAATTTGCCACCTTTGCCCTCCCAATTCTATCCATGGCTCCTCCAGCCTCTCCCCCTCACCTGTCTCATCCGAGTTTGTATTGCACAATAATTCTGTCTCCTTGTCCAGACCTGTGCCATTGGCAGGAGACCTACATGTGGTCCTCTCTCTGTCCATACCACATTCCTCATCTTCTTGGGAAGACGACTCCGGCTCGTCCACAGGACAGGGCGAGCTGGAAGCAAGTGCTAACGAAATGGCATGGGCTGCTGCTGCCTTGCGAAGGGAGCGCCGGCATCTGATGACCGGGGAGGGTGGGGGGCTGAGCTTGGAAGTGATTGCTTCCTCCTCTTGCTCTTGCCTGTCACTAGAGGCTTTTTGGCCAAAGGGTGGCAGGCTGATGTTTGAGGCAGGGGGACTCCAGGCAAAAGTATGGCCAGCTAGACACTCCCATTCCAGCTGGCTGCAGACTGTCTCCTGCTCCAGCAAAGCAGGCTTCACATTGGGGATGAAAGCACATTCCTGGCTGTGGTTGTGAGAAAGGACAACCAGATGCTGCAATGCCTCAGAAGGAAAAGCGATGGGCTCAGCACTGAAGCTGTCTGATCCTGAAGAAAGGAGGAGAGAAGAAAAGAGACTCGGCTTTAACAGGGAAGCAAAACTTCAGTGTGAAATTCCCCACTCCAAGTTCTCAACCCTATAATAATGTTGGAAGGGATCTTGGAGGTCATCTAGTCCAACCCCGATATAGGAAACCCTATATCATTTCAAACAAATGGCTGTCCAGTCTCTTCTTAAAAACTTCCCGTGTTGGAGCATTCACTGCTTCTGGAGGCAGGTTGTTCCACTGGTTAATTGTTCTGTCAGCAAGTTTCTCCTTAGTTCTAGGTTGCTTCTCTCTTTGGTTAGTTTCCATCCGTTGCTTCTTGTCCTGCCTTCAGGGGCTTTGGAGAATAGCTTGGCCCCCTCTTCTTTGTGGCAGCCCCTGAGATACTGGAACACTGCTATCATGTCCCCCCTCGTCCTTCTCTTCATTAAACTAGACATACCCAATTCCAGCAGCCATTCTTTATATGCTTTAGCCTCCAGTCCCCTAATCATCTTTGTTGCTCTTCTCTGTACTCTTTCTAGAGTTTTGACATCTTTTTTACATTGCGGTGACCAAAGCTGGATGCAGTATTCCAAGTGTGGCCTTACCAAGGCATTGTAAAGTGGTATTAATACTTCACGTGATCTTGATTCTATCCCTCTGTTAATGCAGCCCAGCATCTCAAAAGGAGAAACTGAATTTCACTTCAAGGGTCTATATAATTACAGGTAGTCCTTGACTTATAACATTCAGTGACTATTTGATGTTACAATAGCACTGAAAAAAGTGACTAATGACCATTTTTCACTTATGACCGTTGCACTCTCTCCATGGTCACGTGATCAAATTTCAGAGGTTTGGCAACTATTTACGACAGCCGCAGTGTCCTGGGATCATGTGATCCCCTTCTGTGACCTTCTGACATGCAATGGAGAAGCCAGATTCACTTAACAGCCGTGTTACTAACTTAACAACTGCAGTGATTCTTTTAAAAATTCTGGCAAGAAAGGGCGTAAAATGGAGCAAAACTCGCTTAACAACTCTCTCGCTTAATAACGTAAATTTTGGGCTCAATTGCAGTCGTAAGCCAAGGACCACCAGTATAAGCCTCTTCTAACCTAGACGATAGATAACCTGTAAGGGTGTTTACCTGTTTTCAATACTGAGGCATGTGAACTGTACCTACAAAAGAAAGATAAGAGGTAGAGTGAGCAGACAGACTAAATTGTGCTCGCACATGAGCAAGAATAATCTGTAAGCGGCATCCAGCATACAAGATAATTTTAATAATAAAAAGAGCAGGATCAGAACCTTCTCAAATGTGGAACTTCCATGGGTATGGACTTCAATTGTCAGAATTCTGAGGAGTGACTATACTACCTGTGGAATTCTGGGAGTTGAAGTCCATTTATCTGACAGCTGCCAAGTTTAGGAAACACTGCACTACACCAAACATTTTCTACTGTTTCTGCCAGCTTCTCTTTTAAGGTTCTCCTGGCCAATTAAAGATTGGGCCAAAATAAGAATAGGGAGAAAGGCATTAGAATAACCCAAAATGATGATGGGAGTACAGTAGCTGATGATGGGAGCGAAATCTCTTGTGAGAAGGAGGTAAGCATGCTTATTAACATGCCATTTTATTTTCTACACTGTGAAATCTCAGCTTGATATTCTCTTCCTCTAAAATAGCAGAAAGGTTGCAACATTTGTCCAAAATCAAGCAGTTCAACCTCCCATTAAAGTAGCATGAGACCTGTCACACAGCCCTTCACTTAAATTCATACAGTCTAATGTTGAATGTTTACTTCATATTTGGACAAAACTAACAGAGATAGAAATAGTCATTGCGCACAAAATCTCACCTGTCAAGCAGGTATTTGGCCAGCTGGGAATGGAGAGAAAAACCCAGCTGCTCTTTGAGCTGACACCACTGCTCCAGGTGGCTTCCAATACGGATTCGGCACTTGCTGCGTCGGGCATCCAGTTCTTTACGTTTCTGCTTGCGAATAATCTCGGAAGCCCGTTGTCGGCTCTGGCGTCCATGCTCCATCATCTCACTGAACTAGACAGATTGGCAGATTAGGAATCCGCATAGAACAGCCACTGGATCATAAGTACATTACATGCCCACAAAGTGGGATTTGTCTCCAGCCATAGTTGAAGGGTCCAGTGGCTCTGGCCAGCATGGACAGCTCTGCCTTCTGCTTCAGGGGTTGTAGATATTCCAGCTGTGATTCCAATATTAGACAATTTTAGATGGCACCACGGCCTAGAAAAAGGTGATCAGTGGGCAACCCTTAGCTGAGGAAGAGGACAAGATGTTATCCCGTGTTCCTGGCCACACATCAACATCAAGATCTCTGTTCCATATTGCAGACCCCAATTTTGGAATTTTGTCCCTGTAATAATTTTTTATAAACTGATTTAAGAGCACTCCATGATCATGGAAGAGAACTATTTATAATATCAGTACATAAAACGTGTTCCTTTTTGGGTTGCACATGTATGTATAAAATTCACTTGCAGCAAGCAAAATGGAAACCTTTGGAGTTATGTGCTAGACAGATATGGCAGCAAAATTGAATATTTTTTCAAAGTCAGCAATATCACTTCTATAAATTTATCTGACCCTCCTTTTTTGCAAGGGAGATGAATCTTCAAGAAGTGCCTAATGATAATCATCAGCGGCCTCTTTTTTATTATTTTTTATTAAGAGTGAGCTAAAACAAAAGACAAGATGAAGTTGAAAAGGATGTTCCAGTGTATAGTAGAAAAGCTTCAAAATCTTTTTGTTAGTCTTAAAATAAGGTATACTAGATATTTGCAATAAACAGGGAGATGAGGGTTTTTTTTATTTATGGAGGACCAGGTTCTACTGAATCCATAATTCTTTTATTTTTTCCACCGTCAGAGGCGTATTTAACTCGGGGATAAGGTCGACGTGGTTAAACTCGCGATCCTAATCAGGAGACAAGATTTTAACTTGTACCAAGAGCTACGGTACTAACACAAGCAATGAATACCAATTCCGCGCTTGTTCGTTTCAAATCTCGGCGGTCATTCCAGTCCTCCCGTCTCGCCTTCCAAGAGGAATTTGCAGAATAAGCAAGTCGTGCGCAGAAGTAGAGGAGGAGAAAAAAAAAAGAGAAAGAGGGAAAAGACGGCAGTTCTTACGATAGTAAAACCGGAGATGCACGAGCAGTTTTGGCTTTCCACTTCGTTCCACACGTTTCCATGCATTTACAGGCGGAAATCCTACGTTGACTCAAGACTCTCCAGCGCCTGCCCAGGCGAGCTTTCCTCTCTTCTGGATAGTTTCAAAATACCTGGCGGGCGCGTGGCTCCTTTGCCGCTGAATGAAACGAGCGTCCCCAGGAGTGATCCCAGGTTTCACTTATGGCAACCTCGAGGATGTCCGTCCACCGTGCAGCTCCTTGAGGATCAGGTTGCAAATCCCGGATAGACTTGAAAAGCCGCTACACCGCTGAAGCGGAGACAGTTGCTGCCCGGCTTGGAAACGGCAACGGCACAGGAAGGGGCTGGATCAGCTCTCGGTTAAGGGCTGTGCGTGGCCTGCCTCGGCGGGCGAATCGGAAGAAGCGGCAAAAGGAGGGCCGCGGTAAATTGAGCTGTGGGTGCGTTTAATTCAGCGTTAATTTATTCCACTGGAGAGGTTCAGTCGCTCAAGTACATTTCCTCCGGAGGGTCCGATTGGCAGTTTTCAACCGCGAGCCCGACCAGAGTGAAAACTTCCGCATCCTGGACTAGGTTTGGATTGTTTCAACACTCCAACTAAGTCGTGACAGCCACTCACTCGAAGTTATCATTTAGAAAGGAGGAAAGACATAAAAGTCGGAACTTTGCTCTGACAAGGACATCCTTTGTGTAAACTGTAATATCCTTTCAGGTGGAAAAGACCACAATCATTAGGACTTTCTTGGTAGTGTCTTGGTGCAAAAAAGAGAAGAAAAAGGCTAGTCCTTCAAATAATATTTCTGTATTTTTTTTAAATCAGGCTAACTTTGATGCCTTGAAGTATAAAGTCACTGAATCCATTTTTGAAATCAAGATAACGGTCTTATTTTTAACAATTGTAACTATCAATATGTCCACCAAGCTCTGCTTTCATTATTTAAATGAATGTATCAGAACCTCACATTTCAAAGAGTTAGTTCACTGTTTATATTCACAGCCTTTCATACATGGTGGCATGTATGAAAAGTAGCAATTTAGGGGAAAACATTGCCTCATAGTCCTCAACTTACAACCACAACCGGCACCAGAACTTACATTGCTAAGCAGGGCAGTTGTTAAGTGAGTCATACTTGATTTTAGCATTTAGACTTATATACCGCTTCATAATGCTTAGCCCTCACTAAGTGGTTTATAGAATGAGCATATTCCAACAATCTGGGTCCTCAGTTTACCAACCTCAGAAGGATGGAAGGCTGAGTCAACCTTGAACTGGTCAGGATTGAACTGTTGGCAGTTGGCAAAATTAGCCTGAAATACTGCATTCCAGCCACTGCTGGCACAGATTTTACCACTTCTTTTGCTATGGTTGTTAAGTGAATGACTGCAGATAAGTGAATCATGCAGTTACTAAGTGACTCCAGCTTCACCTATTGACTTTGCTTGTTGGAAGCTGGCTGGGAAGCAAACAGTGATCACATGACCCAGAACGATGTAATTATCATGAATACAAGCCGGTTGCCAAGTGCCTGGATTTTTATCACGTGACCATGGTCGTGTGATGGTCGTGTGAGGACCAGTCAGAAGTCACAAGTGCTGTTGTGACTTTGAATTGTCACTAAATGAAAAGTTGTAAGTTCAGGACTATCTGTGGATCCTTTAAGTATTGTCTTGTAATCATTCTGCACAGTGTCATTTGCAACAAAACAATTCTATCTAGTTTTAGAAGTCTGGAGATGCTCAGCCATACAACAGAGCTGATATGTACAAATATTCAGCTTGACTAGATGCTTTTCACTGTGTGGGGAAACTACTGCTTAGATTGATGGACAGGGATTTTTTCCTATATAGTTTGAACACTTTTATTACTTTCTTTCCATACTGTTAGTTTTAAGAATTCTGACTTATGATCATAATGGAGCCTGCATATCTGACCCAATTTTACAATCTTTTTTTGCAGTAGTTGTTAAGCAAAGCAATGATTTGCTATGGGTTTAGTTTTGCCGAAAACCAGACGTAAGTGCCAGTTTTAGCCCAAACCGTTGTAAAACGTAATTATGTAGTCATGAATGCTGCAAACGGCTGTAAATGCAGCCGTGTTGCCTAGTACCCAAAGTTTGGTCACATGGCCGGAGGGAGGATGGCCATTGGAAATTCAAATCCAAGTTTTAACTAGCCCTAAGGTAGGAACTTTGAATGGTCGTCAAATAACTAGTAGTAAGTCAAGAACTATTTGCATCTGAAACAGATTCAGTGCTAAATTTCCAGATATTTTTTAATCCAAAAGTTTCCACAATTTTATTGCCTCGTGTTTCTTTTTACTTGTATAAATTGAGGTAAGTATGTTACTTGTAAATAACTGATGTGTGTCCCATAGCTTTGTTCTCTATCTGGCCATGGGACAATGCCTTTTCAAGATCCATAATTTCAGATGGATGATAAGCAAGATGTAGAAAGATTATGATTTCTGCTGCTCATTGTAATTTTTGGAAGTGTGGAAACATTCCTTTGTCATAATAATAATTGTTGATAAGAAAGACAAAAAAATCTGAATAGTGGATGGGGCATTACTTGGAAACAGCAGAATAGAAGAGAAAGAACTATTGAAGATAACAAAATACAAAGACCTGCAAATAAAAATAGAACGATGGTGGCAAAAAAAAAAGCAACGGAAGTACCAATAGTAATACGCACCCAAAACAACTGGACCACCAATTGAACACCATCAGCATTGACAACTTCACCGCCAGTTAATTGCAAAAGGCAGCTTTACTTGAAACAGCTTACATTCTGTGACAATACCCTTAATTTAATCAAACATTCATATCTGCCTATCCCAGGTCCTTGTGAAGGACTCAATAGGTGGACAAAAATTCCAAATGCAGTCTGAATATCTGGCTGACTGGGTGTGACAAACAATAATTTATTAAACAAGTATGCTGCATGACTCAATGACTCTACTGTGTTTCCCTGAAAATAAGCCCCAATTTGATTTTTACATGTGCACCCAATATAGGTCCTACCCACAAAATAAGCCCTACTTAAGACACTGCTCACTCATTGCACCTGGTTGCACGGGGTGGGGCAAGGTGCACAGATAAAAATCAAGCTAGGGTGGGGATTGGGGGTGGACCTGCCCCATGTGCCCTACACCCACTTACCTCAGGACAGTTGCAGCCAGGACTTCCACGCCCTGACACCTGCCTTGCTTCACTGGCTCACATTTGAGGCCGCTTGCTGCTGCTTGCATGCGTTGCTTCTGTTTTGCTGGCAGAGGCCTTCAGGAAAGGCTTCTGCAGCCGAGAAACGAGCTCTGGATTGACACATGTGGCACCCCTGGCCTCCATTTCACTGGCAGAGGCCTTTCTGATGATGAAATGGAGGCCGAGGTGAGCAGCTCGTGTCAATCTGAAGCTTGTTTCCTGAAGGCCTCTGCCAGCAAAGCAGAGGCCAGGGGCGACGCGCATGTCAATCCAAAGCTTGTTTCTTGGCTGCAGAGGCCTTTCCCTAAAGCCTCTGCTAGCAAAACAGAACCTGGGGGCAATGCGTGCAAGCGGCCACAGAAATGGGCCAGCGAGGTGAGGCAGGTGTTGGGGCATGGGAGGCCTGGCTGCGGCGGTCCTAAGATAACTGGGTAAGACATCCCCCGAAAATGAGACTTGCTGCCTCTTTTGGAGGCAAAAAAAATATATATAAGTCCAGGTCTTATTTTCGGGGAAACACGGTACAGTAAAATAAAGTTGAATAAAATAAAAAAGTAAAGACAAAAGATGGCAAGCATGATGAAATAAGGGGTCTTATTCTCCCACACCAGAGGCCGGAGTAAAAAGGCAGGTCTTCCCGGCTCTTCTAAACAACAAAGATGGGAGGGGTCTCACACAAAGTTTAACTCAAGTAAAAACTTTGTATAGTGTACAGGGATATCGTATTTTTCCGTCTATAGGATGCATCCTTGTATAAGATGCTCTGGCATGCGGGTTTCACTGTGCCGATCAGCTGTTCGGCAGAGTGCCAAACAGCTGAACCGGCATATCTGAAAGTTTGGCCGGCCGACGATCTTGCCCCCTCCCCCCTCTGGTTAATGGCAAGCCCACAAGGGCTTGACATCTGCACCTGGCGGCATGGCAACCCACATGGGCATGCCCTGGGCTGCGGAGGTTACCATTATTTTTCCGTGTATAATACGCTGCACTTCTATAAGATGCACCTGATTTTTGAACAGGATGTTTGCAGGAAAAAACAGCGTCTTATACAGAAAAATACGGTACTTTCATAGAAATATCTTTCCACTCAGTCTTTCCAGAGCTGCATGGATGTTCTTAGAAATATAGTAATTTCACTTTTTTCATTGAATATGCTCAGGAAGTCTTAGAATCAGGGAAACCAGCATTAAACAATGCTGCTTGTCAGTAAAATAAAGGATGTTTTATTCTGTTTTCAAGTATTAGCCTGCAATTTGGATTTCTAGGTCAGTTCTGAAGTAGAATGAAATTTGCAGCAGGAACTTCGAAAGAAGTCTAGGGTAAGACGATCATTCAGTAATCAAACTCATGTTCTGCTTGCAAGTCATTCTCGATTCAAATAGAAAGTACAACCCTCTTAGAAACTTAACATTTATATTTTACCACTTGAGTGTCTTTTTAAAAATGTCTAACATTGTACCATAATAATTTAGTTATTTATTCCTAGAGGATTGCTCTGGAAACTAAAAATTAACATTCCTTTATGATCTGTGAAGATTGATTAACACTTGTCATGGTCCTGTTTGAGTTTCATCTTGATCCTGCCCAGGGCCAATGAGCAAGTAAGGTGTCACAAAGTCTTCTGTTGGCCCTTGGCAAAGAGAAAGCTCAGGAGGTACATTGTGAGGTGCTGGAACCTGATTGGACATCCTTCCTACATCAGAACTTGCATCTCTTAGTACCCGAGCAGACCATCAGTGGGATGAAGAGCACTAGAGCTCAATGAAACCCAAACTCAAAGCCACAGTGGCTTTCTCAGGTGGAAAAAACTGAAATAACTTGGAGACACAGGGGAAATGGCTGCTGCTCGCAGACCAAGGCGTAGGACTCGATTTTCAAGGAGAAAGAAGCAGACCAGAGGCAGGAAGAGAACACAAGGGAAGCTGCTGCCGAAGTGCAGAAAGCAACGTAGAAAACAAGGCAAGCAGGGAACAATGGTGGTGAGAAAACTAGGTGGGCCTCAAAAGTCAGGTCTGAAGCGACCTTATGATGAGTTTATTTCTAAAGTCTTGCGTCGGCTGCATCGGGACAGAATACCTATATCAACCAAAGCGAAGGGAAAAATGATCTCCTTCATAAGGAAGTTCTACAACAATGTGTCTGAGAAGGCCACGTGCAGCAAGAGAGCCAAGCACAACTGTATCATCGGCTCCAAGGAACTACAAAATGCATTAAAGAAAGTGATGCGCAAAAAACAAGCCATGGATTTGGTCCAAACTGTACGCAAAGAGCCGCGACGCTAATAGAACTGCTCTTCCTATCTCCTTTGGTTGGCCCTTGTGACATCTACAAACAAAAGGAGGGGAGAGTGAGCCAGCCTTCAAAACAACGCGCCCCCCCCCAAATCTGGTTTCCACCTGATGAAAAGTCCTGACAATACTCTAAAGATACTGAGAATCTCTTCCGTTTTAAGGAACATCTCACATAAGCACAGGAATCAACAACCTTCTGACCTGCAGTAAACTCCTCACATCACTGGAAAAAAAAAATCTTTGGAAAAGAAACATCTTATTCTTAGGAGTATAATAAAATGGGGTTTTATCAGGTCACTTAATTCTCATATGGTTTTCTTTCCTTTTAAATTATGTTGGCTGCTGGGGTTGCTACAGTGTGACTTGAACCCAAACCCTCTTGCACACTGAACATTAGAGAGCAGGGAGAAAAAGTTGGATGTAGCACACCTGAGAGTTGTTATGAGATTTGGAGGTTTAGTTACAGTCACCCCCTAAGGAGTTTAGGATGGTTACCCAAATGGAAGATTTCATACTTGCAACATAACTTGGATATCGGTTTATTTAGAAACAGGAATGGGGTTACTAGGTAATTACTGCTTTGAGCCCTTCAAACACAGCCTGTTTGTGAATGAAAATGGTTGGTGTATCTCAGAAAGGCCAATGTTCTTTCTAGGAAACAATCCCAGGTCAGTGCCAGCCCTAATGAAACATTTCACTCACAAAAAGAGCTAGAGGACACAGCTGAGTGCCCCTGAACTCTTGAAAATACTGGATATAGGACTGGGGTTCAAGCTTATTCATCCTTAGGCTAGCTTTACATATCATGCTATGCGATTGGGGTGGCTTATCCTGATGTACAATCTTAGCCAATTCCATTCAGTAAACTTTGTTGAAGTAGATTGTGGCTTAGCAGGGCTGGCATCGACCTCACTTCAAGGGGAATAATTTATTTGTTTATTTATAGGATTACAGAATAATGCAGTTGAAGGGACCTTAGAGATCTCCTAGTTCAGTAGTGGCGAACCTACGGCACGCATGCCGGAGGTGGCACTTAGAGCCCTCTCTGTGGGCACACGTGCCATTGCTCCAGCTCTGCCTCCCCCTGGAGAGTTGCCCCCGGGTGCGGCCTGCACAGAACAGTGCCAGCTAAGGACATGGCAGCCAGGCAGCAGGGACAAGATTCTGCCTTTGTGCCCGATGTGCCCAGATCCTGCTGCTGAGCATGGGTGGAGGGCGTGGCCGCCATGGCGTTGCAGGGCCGCCTGGGCAATCTGCGGTGGGCCAAGGAGGCGGTGTGGGTCCTGCGAGTGGGCGGGACAGAGCTGGGGGTGGAGCAGGGGTGGAGCAGGTGGCGGAGCGGGCGGGTGGGCTGGGAGGTGGGGTGGGTTTGGGGCACTCAGTCTCTAAGAGGTTCGCCATCACTGTCCTAGTTCAACCCCCTGCTCAAGCAGGAGACTTGCTTAAGCAGGAAACCCTACCATTTCAGACAAATGATTGTCCAATCTCTTTTTAAAAAATCTTCACTGATGGAGCACCCATAACTTCTGGAGCCAAGCCATTCCACTGGTTGATTGTCTTCACTGTCAGGAAATTTCTCCTTAGTTCTAGATTGGCTTTCTCCTTGATTAGTTTCTATCCATTGCTTCTTGTCCTACCTTCAGGTGCTTTGGAGAATAACTTGACCCTCTCTTCCTTATGTAAAACTTTTATATAGTTGCCATCTCATAACCAACTTCATGCAGCTTCCAACCAAAATGTATTTCTAAGTATGGGAATATTTGTCTTAACTTTATTTTTATAACATGCATGCACATTGTATAAACATTTAAACACAATAAAAAGATAGGAATTCAGAGAAAACATCCCCAAATATATACAGAAAGATTTTTGAGTAAAACCCAATCAATCTAAAGTTGAGGTGACCACATAAACAAAGATAAAATAAGACAGTTTCAGTTCTGATGAACAAAATAAGAAAAGATACTTTTGAAGAAATGGCTTCTGTCAAAATTTTATAACTTTAAGCATGATTATATCTATAGATAGCAAAATTAGCAGTGTGGACCATGAGGTAAAAGACAATGAACATGTAATCAATAACATGTATTGAGTCAATAATTTTAAGCCAGCTAAAACATTCTGTATACACTTTTGTATTTTCAAGAATACTTCATTAAGCAGGATGATGAAATTTCCAGAAAAGAATGGGGTACTGATGGCTGGTATTAAAGCTATGCTACAGCAGATTACAATCTTAAATGGCTTCTTGAAACAAACTAATTGAGACTTGCAAATTATACAGTATATTGCATTGAGAACTAGGGGCGTCTGCAGGGGATTCAAAAAAGTCAAGATGGTGAAGCCCTTGCCTTTTATATGAACATTGTATATGTGTTACATGTAAAAACATCTATATTCAGCCGGTTTATGGGATGGGTGGAAAATGAGGATACCTCAGCTCCGAGACGGAGGCCATCTTGATCACAATCCATTTACTAAATTGATCTTATCTTCTTTAAATCCAAATTCATACCACCATGAACTTGAACTTATCCTGAAACTATAATTAACTGCTAATATGTTTATCTCATATTTTATATTATACTTACATAAGTCTACATTAGTTACCATTGCATAGTCAACATATCTATTCAGACCCTGCACCCAGACCAGATTTCCAAGTTAAGTTGTGCAATCTGGGTTTGAAAAAATAGCAAAACTTTATCAAAAATAGTTAGGATTGGGGCAGGATCTCGCAATACCCAGAAAACAGGAAGCTTGCCAATACTGTAATAATTTCCCAGTGTCATTGTCAATTCAATGCTTCCTTTTTTGAGAGCTAAAGAACATAAGGGTAGTAATTCTTGAATAAATAGCAAAGTATGTTGTAGTTTAGAATGTATTTTAGGATAGCTGATGAAGGGGTGAAACTGCTTGGCATTATATTGTCTACAGAAATGGTCATCAAGCTGGTGATCATAGACCATTTTAATGTAACAATGACACATCAGCTGTAATAAAGGCAAAGATGGTCAACCAATCAGGTGTATCTCCATTTTCATGATGCTGTCTATCAGTGACATTGCCTCAAAAATCTGATTACATTTCAGGCAGGGGCTTCAAGAGAAAAGAACAATGGCTGCCAGACAGCAAGGCAAAAGGAAAGTCAGAGATGCAAAGAGAAAGAAAATCCAAAAGAAGCATCAGCCAGCTAAGCGGAAGCAGAAGAAACGGCAGCCTAGGAAACAAAAGAAGCACCAGGCTCGTCCTAAGCGTCGGGTCAAGCAGGCCTCCGCCACCAAGTCAGCGGACAGTGGTCCAGAGAGGGTCTGCTCCCCAAGGCTGTTTGCCTCCAAGGTCCTTCGGCAGATGCCCAAGGTGAGGATGGAGGCCAAGGCCAGGAGCCTGATGAAGACCTTGCTGACCGATGTCTACGACCATGTGGCCACAGAGGTGGAGAATTTGAGCCAGAAGAACGAGCTGTCCGACCTCAGTGGCACAGATGTGCAAGCCGCCTTGAAGGAAGCCATGACAAAGGAGCTGGCCAAGCACTCGGCCGAACCCACCAGCACCGAATGTGCTTAGAGAAGCATTCTCCCTTCTACTGCAGGAAGCCGAAGGGAGAAGACCAAAGATCTTAAAAAATATCCAAGAAACTTTAAGGTATTTTCCTGCCCTTTTAAGCATAAAAAATCCTGTGGTCTACCTTTCCTAAGAAGGCACCAACTTTCACCTCCACAATTGTTATTCCCAAACAATAGGAAGGAAGTTAAAGTGAAGACTGTATTTTTGAAGACAATTTCATCAGCATCTAAGCCAGAACTTCAAGGTCAAGGCTAAGAAAGATGAGCCATGATTAAATGTTTGACATAATTGTTTGTGAGGTATTTGCAAAAAGGAAAAGGAACATCATATGTACAGTATGTATATATGTCTCTCCAATAAATCAGGATTTTAGCAATTACAGTCAATGAATTGGATGTGTTTTTCTAGTGTTTTCTTTTTTTAGGGGATTTGTCTCTGGGTTTTTATTTTAAACAGCTATCTAAAAATTTGACAGCTGTTCAAAAAGATAACATTAGGAAGAAACTGGATAATTTGCAATAGTTATGCCATGAAAATGAATTTTCATTGAGTTTGTCCTACTGCCTATCAAACTAGGGCTGCGACCGACTATACATAATAATAAATATCAGCAAATTAGGAGGCGGCAGCAGTAAGTATTCTTTTAAAAAAGGAGTCAGTTAATTTTACAAAAAAAAGAACCCAGTTGGAACTGGAACTATTTGGCCCCAAGAAGTATAAACATCGTCCAAACGTCTGTTGGCTTGAGTGGACGTTTAGCTTTCCAATTGTGGTGCAGTTACACTTTGTGGCTTGCTGGAGTTCAATAGTTCGCTATTTACCCTGGCGCATTAATTTCCCGAGGAAACGTGAAAGAAGTTTCTTGCGTAAAAATTGCTTTGCAAAACGAAATGTTAGCTCGTGGTGCTGATGGGACGCAATGGAAGTGTAAAGGGCGTCTTTTCGGAGGCTTTTCTCGCGAGTGTCAGGATGGCCGAGTGGTCTAAGGCGCCAGACTCAAGGCTTCGCTCCTTCCCTGTGCTGGGTGTTCTGGTCTCCGAATGGAGGCGTGGGTTCAAATCCCACTTCTGACACATCTCTTTTTCTTAATCTTTATTTCTCCCAAAATGTGCCAACATGTATCTAGAAAACAAGTGGAAGATAGATTTTAAACATTTTTTCATCCTGGTTATTTTATGGACGCGTTCACGTTTTATTTCACTTTCAATTTCCCTCTGCTACCGAAGAAGCATTTTGCGGGGTAGATAATTTAAGGCCGGATGCATAGAAGAGACTCCCGCTCTCCGTTCGTTCCCCCTTTCCTTTTAAGATCCTGATCTCTGAATTTTAGAAATGAAAACCGCCGGCTCTTCCTGAATGCTTTATCATAGCGTTTCATAGAAAATAAACTTCAGGTTATTTTTCTGACTGCTGGTAAAAACCTCAATTTAAAATTTCTGAATCATTATAATATATTTCATTGGGTCTCCTTGTGATTTGACGGAAGATCATTACATTTATCAGTACAAAATACAGAAGGTTCACTTTTGACTATGTTAAGACTAAGGAAAGGAAATGTTGCAAGTTCCCTGGTGGTCTAGTGGTTAGGATTCGGCGCTCTCACCGCCGCGGCCCGGGTTCGATTCCCGGTCAGGGAATATCTTTTCCTTCCGAATCAATTGTTCATTAATGAGAAACCTCTTTTATTTTATTTTTAAAAAGCTATTTTCATAGTTGACATTTCTAAAAAAACTGCTGTAGCAGTTGCCTCAATTTCAGCCAAACAAAACAAAACAAAAACCATCACAAGACTTCTTGTCTTTCTAGAAATGGTAGCTTAGCTATCTTTTTAACCAGAACTATCCATGAGAAGACTGATCAAAAGTTTTTTTTTAAGACGAATGAAGAACGATAATGTTTGAAAAGTCCTCAGATTTGTATTTAAAACTTTGTATTTACATTTTGAACCTCAGGAATAAGCATACATATTTTAAAATGAAGCAAATTAAAATTAAATATGAAATGAATGGATGTCTGTGTGCATACTAAGATGGAAATAGACACAAATAAATGTTTTAGTAAGAAAATATTTTAAACATCATTAAAGAAGAAAAAAATAACACTATTTAATAGAATTAAATTAAAGCTGTTGAGACTTTGGAAAAAGGACAAAGAAGAGCAACTAAGGTGATTAATTATAAGGTGACCAACTTTTTTACAATGAAAAGGAGGACACAAATAAATTGAAGAAAAAATATCGTAAATAAAAGAAACATTTTATTCATTGCAACAATAATACAGAATACACTATAATATGATAAATGCGTAATAAAAACATTTGTAACAATAACATTTTATATTGTAATTATGCTTACATGCCTATTAATTATTATTTAAATGAGTACTTTTACATTGAATGAATATTTTTTGTCAATGTATCATCTTCTAACAATATATTGGAAATATCTGAACAAGAAATATCCTTCATATTGAATTTTACGGCAAGTGCTGCAGCTAGAGTATCAACATTCAGCGTAAATTGAACAAGAATAAATACGTTTTCACATGGAATATGTTCATTTTTGAAATGGCTGAATATTTCCACCCATCTTTTATCAATTTCAACGTGTTTATTTTCCCACTGTATTAATTTTTCAGAATTTAAAAATACATTCAGTCTTCTAATTTCTTCAAAGAGACAATTGTCGTCTATTTTAATGTCTGGCATTTCTTTAGATAAAAACTCAACACAATATTCAATATCTGTCCAATATACTTGCAATGAAGTCAAAAAAGACCATTGAAAACTGTTATTTCCTGCGATGTTTCTTTCAGACCATTCTTCGATATATTGAAAACATATTTGGTAAAAATTCTGCACTCTTTGATAAACTTTTCCTTTATGCCTGGATTTGATTCCTCTAAGTCTGACAATTTTCTGTTTATAACTAAAGGAAGAATTTTTTTTTCAAATCAAGTTTTATATTGAAGGATAAAGTCATTCAAAATAAGACTAACTTCTGTAGCTGAAATATGTTCACTTTAAACCTTTTGAATCGTTTTGTGAAAAATAGATGCTTGATTATAAACAAAATACATTAATATCTCAGATATTTCATTATTGAAAAACGATTCCAGGATTTTAGGACATTTGTCTAAACTTAAAAAATCTGAACGGAGAGGCTCAAATAATTGTAGAACACGCTCTATAGCAGGTGTTATAGCAAGCCATCTAACTTTTGAATATCCTAAAAGTTTTTTGAATTGAACATTCGCTTCTTCACGAAATTGTTTTAAAGTAGCCACATGAACAGTAAAACAACTAAAATACAAATAAATTGTAGTTATTATTACTTCTACATCAACTGGCATGGCACATGATACCGTGTTGATTGCATTTGACAAAATATGTGTATTACAACCTATTCCTTGTATTTTCTTTTGGAGTAAATCTTGTAATTTTACATACATATTATTCACCCCTTTGCGTCTTCAGCTACCAAAATTTGTGTT
Source organism: Crotalus tigris (assembly GCF_016545835.1). Classification (NCBI taxonomy): domain Eukaryota; kingdom Metazoa; phylum Chordata; class Lepidosauria; order Squamata; family Viperidae; genus Crotalus; species Crotalus tigris. The sequence continues at coordinate 495,771 of NW_024097425.1, forward strand.
TGTATTATCAGCTATTAGTGCAACAACTTTGGATTTCAAATTGTTTTCATTTATTACTTTGTATAGATGGTTTGACAAAATTTCAGCAGTTTCGCCCTCAATGGATTATAAATTTAAAATTTTTACTTGAATGTCCTTGGTGACATTAAAATATCTTACTAGTATTGGATACAATTTAGTTTCATTATGATTGGATGCATCAGATAAAACCGTTACAAATGCTGCAGTTTCCAAGTCTTCTGTAAGTATTTTGTCACAGTAATTTTTAAGTACTGATTTAATAATAGCCTCACATTTTGTCCTGGCGCATGAAAATTTAGCATTGTGAAACTTTTTCAATAATTTAGTTGTACAATCCATACTATGAAAACTTTGATTATGAATTATGGTATGGTATGGAATGCAAATGTTCCCTCCATTGCAGCTAACTGTTTTTCATCTTCAGAATACTTTGAAGTTTTAAAAAAACTTGTTACTTTACAACTGGAAGCAGATGCATCTGATGATTGCTTATGTTTCTTGGTGGTCAAGTGTTTCGTAATAGCTGCTCTGCCCCCAACTGCAATACAAAATTCTCCGCTGCAAATATTGCAGAAAACAATGTTATCCTTCTTTGATGTGCTGAATGGAAATTCCTTATTCAATTTATTGTTGAAATGGCATTTCCTCTTTTTTGATTTTTCCATCCCTAAATGGAAGTTAGTCTCCTTCAGGTATCTTCGGGACTAACTAGGAGATGGTGTAGTTGGGTAGCAGGGAGGGGTGCAAAATTCCTGCCAATTCGCCTTCGGCTGCAGACAACTTACATGTGCAAAGTTTTCTGGCTGGGTGTTTTGGCGCGCTTAGCAGCAATTCCTATTGGCTTTCGAAAGCCAATAGGGGGAGTAGCACAGCTCATGCAAAAGTTGAAAAAAAAAAAATCAAAAAAAAAGGTGCCTGAACGCCGTTCTGAGAGTTCTATGAGAAAAAAAAAAAAGCCCTGCAGATTAGTCTTCAAATATCGAAAAGGAGGACATGTAGGAGGACACTTTTCGAGGGAGGCAGAACTTACAAAAGGAGGACTGTCCTCCCTAAAGGAGGACGGTTGGTCACCTTATGATTAAAGGCCTGGAGACAAAAACATATGAAGAATGGTTGCAGGATTTGGGTTTGACTAGTCTAGAGAAAAAAAAGACTAGGGGGGACATGATAGCAGTATTCCAGTATTTGCGCAAACCTGATCTTAAATTACCCCTAAGAGACGCTGAGATAAAAAAATTAAGCTGGCCAAGAATTTTCACTTTAACCCCTGTAATTTGCCCTAAAATATTGAAATATTTTGAAGCCCAGTTTTTATTTCTTTATTTAATTTCTTCCAAGTTGGTACAGAATTATGCGTGAAGATTTTATTAACATTTTATTGATTTATTTAATTTCTATAGCCACCTATCTCAACCAGTGAATCTTTACTTATAGTAATATTTTAAAGATTTGTATGTTATTGGAACCCCTAAAACTGTGGAATTTTCCTCTTAAATTTTGGGGGATGGTGTATGAATTTTTTTTAAATTGTGATATTATGAAAATTAATTGATATTCCTACTAACACCCCTGCAAATTCCACTAACCTTAAAATAGCTGGCTGAATAAGAAGCATTTGTGAGAATCAAAATAATATGATCTGCAAAGAGATTTAAAAGATATGTCTTAACTTCCATTTTTATCCCATTAGTCTGCTTTTTGGAACTGTTGTCAACACATTTATAGTTAAGATGAATAGTAAAACTGATAATGGACAACACTTTTTAGTACGTCTTAAAATCATAATGGGATTGGAAGAGTGGTGGGATTTAAATACCTTAACAAATGATTCTCTGTGTGGGTGCAGACCTGGGCCTCCGAGGCCTAGAAAGGACTTCTGGAAGTGGCATCCATGCACTTCCGGCGGGCCATTCTAGGCCTGAGAGGCCTTCTTTAGGACTTTGAGGCCTCCAGAAGCAGTGTGTATTCAGCCTGTTCTCTGAATTGAACAAAATTTAGCTACTGGTTCTGCCGAACTGGTGCAAACCAGCTTAATCCCACCACTGGATTGGAATCATAACTGTTAAGCCTTATCTGAGCTTTCATTGGTCTCTATAGATATGTTCAATCATCTTACAGAAGTAAATTCAAGTTTTAATTTATTTGGTATTTGCTTTGAATATTGTATTTCAAGAGAGTGAATGGCTTTAAATATATCTAAAGAACATAAGGCACATGACGATATATTAATTTTACTAATTTCTATAATATTTAATAGTTTCCTGATGGGATAGATATATTATTGCTTGGAGTAAAACCATATTGTTCCTGACACTCCATCAGACCCAGGTGATTTCCCATTATGAATAGTCCCAAAGGTGCTTTTTCAAAAGGCAGCTGGACTTTCTTTGTTTCTGCTTGAAGATGTTTCACTTCCCATGCAAGATGTTTCTTCAGTTCTGACTGAACGGTGGAGAATGGAAGGATTTATATTCCTTGTGGGTATTTGGTTGTTTGCACGCTCACATTTTCAAGAAAAAGTAAAGAAAGTCCAGATGCTTTTTGAAAAAACACCTTCGGGACAACTATGTCCTGGATGACTGAGAATCTCCATTGACATTTCAAATAGTATTAAAGACTTCAGTGATTTCTGAAACAGAAAGCAGAGGTCCCATGAATTATCTTCTGGAGCGAATTATGGGAAGATTAATCTATTTAAATATTGATTGATTTGTAATAGTGATAGATTATTTGAGGAATATATTTGGTTGCTAAACAACAAGTGAAAAGAAACAGCAAAACTGTGAAGAGAATCCAGCTCCGGAAGAAATGTCAGTACATCTGGAAATGTTGGAGGACTTGAAATCAGAGGAAACCCCACCATGGGGCCAAGCATGCGTATGCCACCAACACTGTCAGCAGCAAGGTGGAGAGACTCAGGTCCCCTAAGCTGTTTGCCTCCAAGATGGTCCGACAGATGCTCAAGGCTTGCCATGAAGACCTGGCCAAAACCTTACCAACAGACGTGTACAATAACATAACCACACAAGGGCAGGGCCTGTGTCAGGAAACCCAACCTTTCAGCATCAGCTGCACAGAGGGAAGCCATGACGAAGGAGCTGGCCAGCCACACGGCTGAGCCCATCAGCAGTGCTTAGAAGAAACAGCCCTCTCCTCTCCTTGGAAGGGCCCCATGTAAGGGCAGAAAGGAAGAGGATCATTTCGAGAAAGACCTAAGAAACATTAAAATATTTGCTGCCTTATTAAATCCAAGAAATCCTGTGATCTCCCATTTGCTAAACTTCCAGCTTCACTTCCAACAGTAGCTTAGAAAATGCAATTTGTGGGATGTGGTAAACACCACTGTGCATATTCAAAATCAACTGAACTATTTGGTGATGAAGCAAAGGTTGAACTGTGCTGCCTGCACTAGAGATATCCCATGCTACAAAAAAGAATCAGAATCAACCTGACTTCAATTATTTGTGAAATGGCTTCTGATCAGAAAAGGAACATTGTATATTATGTATCTTGTTTTTCCAATAAATCAGGATTTTAGCAGCATTAATTACTGTCGTGTATATTGGTGATTATTTGAGGAGTATATTTTGTTGGATATATCTATGTGAGTGAGTTTGTACATGTGTATGATTGTTAAAAAAATTGAATTCGTGACTTATACCTTTAATTTTGGTGCTAATTTGACTTAGTTGGAACTAAGTATTGCTATGAATCACTCAGTTGTGACATCACAAGACCTCATAACCGCCCAGATCATAACCACATCTGGAGTGATAATGAGTTCTTTGTTACAGCAAAGTCTTGTGCTGTCCAATCAGCACTTTCAGTTTAATTCCTTCATTTGCATAATGTTGGCTATAAATGGCCTTGTTCACAATGGGCTGGTGACATTTGAAGGCAGGAGCTTGATGAGAGTTGGACCAAAACAATAACGTAAAAAAAGAACAATGGCTGCCAAACAGCAAGTGAAAAGAAGGGTCAAAACTGTGAAGAGAATCCAGCTCCGGGGCAAATATAAACACACCTGGCAAAGTCAGAGGACTCGAAATCAGAAGAAACCCCACTCTCATCTAGAACACGGGGCCAAGCATGCGTATGCCACCAACACTGTCAGCAGCAAGGTGATGAGATTCAGTTCCCCTAAGCTGTTTGCCTCCAAGATGGTTCGACAGATGCTCAAGGCTTACATTGAAGCAAAAACCAAGGGGCTGGTCAAAACCTTACTAACAGATGTGTACAATCATGTAACCACAGAAATGCAGGACCTGAGCCAGAAAACCCAACCCTTCAGCATCAGCTGCACAGATGTTCAGGCTGCTTTGAGGGAAGCCATGACGAAGGAGCTGGCCAGCCACACGGCTGACCCCATCAGCAGTGCTTAGAAGAAACAGCCCTCTCCTCTCCTTGGAAGGGCCCCATGTAAGGGCAGAAAGGAAGAGGATCATTTCAAGAAAGACCAAAGAAACATTAAAATATTTGCTGCCTTATTAAATCCAAGAAATCCTGTGATCTCCCATTTGCTAAACTTCCAGCTTCACTTCCAACAGTAGCTTAGGAAATGCAGTTTGTGGGATGTGGTAAACACCACTATGCATATTCAAAATCAACTGAACTCCCTGGTGATGAAGCAAAGGTTGGACTGTGCTGCCTGCACTAGAGATACCCCATGCTACAAAGAAGAATCAGAACACTCAACCTGACTTCAATTATTTGTGAAGTGGCTTCTGATCAGAAAAAGAACACTGTATATTATGTATCTTGTTTTTTCAATAAATCTGGATTTTAGCAGCTTTAATTACTCTGTGTATATTGCATTTATTTAATATCTCATGCTTAAAATCTTATGTACCATTTCCAGTTTCAAAATCTTGACATGATCACTAAAGATTAAAATATTCAATTAAAACAATAGGATCTAAAAAATTTTGGGCAGGCAGATAGTGGTCATAAATCTAATTATGTCACACATTCATGGTAAAGCTATCGAAAGAGCAAAAATATCTTGAAAAATGGAATTAAAGGTATGTGAAGTCTTGTAGTTCTTTTGCCTGGGTCATGAAATGTAAAGGAACATCCATACACAAGCAATTCTATCTAGGATAACACTGGGGTCTTACTTAGAATCAACAAAGCTTTGCTAGATATACAAATTGGGTGTACACTTCTTCAAAATGATACAATCACAATATTTGCCAAAATTCTCCAGGAAGCTAATGTGTATAGTTAGTGATAAAGCTGACGATTATAGATGGTATAATGAAAGTTGTAATTGCACTTTCATATAAATTACCTGGTGCTTTTGGAATATTTATCAAGAATGGAATGCTTGATCAGATCTTTGATGTAGTTATTTAGAATCTCATTATAGCTGTTGCTCATTTACAAATTAGCATATTTCAAATACTTAATTGAGGTATAAACTTGCTCTTCATAGCAATTAACAATTGGAAAGAAGAACAGCCTGTTCTGAAGCAAATAAACGCTGTTCTAAAGCAAATAAGGACAGCAATTTTTCAAAGTCTGGCATATAAATTGTCTTGCAATTATTGCTTTTTGTTTATTTTAAATATATCAGAATAAACATAGCAGCTCCTATCATTTTCAGTTCCTCATGAAGGAAGAACAAATACCTTTCTTGGAATTTTCCCATGTGAAAAATTGTTTTCTGTGGATTTTATCTCTTAATTTATTTCTAAGAAGATGCTTTGTCTGCTGAACAGCTACTGAAATAGCAGAGGCACTTGGTAAAATAGCATTCACCCCAACATTAGGCTACTGCAGACTCCATTTCTACCGGGCCAAGAAAATGGTATACAAATTATAAAGTCCCCATAAACTCAAAATATTATTTTGCGTTTAAATATAATCAAAAGGTTTTGGGGAATAAGAGCAAGATTTGAGGGTGAGGATAACGATCTGGGAGCTAGGATATTCAGTGAAAGAGATAAATATAAATTTTCATTGCAAAATTTAAATACTGTCAGGAAATCTTTGAAGCAGAAAATGATGGCAGAGTTAAACTTCATTTCGTGAAGATTACAAAAATTAGGTCACAATCCTGTCCGGTGTAACAATGGTTTCATGGATACAATGGAGGTAGGACTACCCAATCAGCATACTCTCTACAGACCCCTCATTTGCATGTTATTGTCTATGAGTGACTGTCTGGCAAAAGCCTGGTGACATTTCAGGCAGGAGCTTCAAGAGAAAAGAACAATGGCTGCCAGACAGCAAGGCAAAAGGAAAGTCAGAGATGCAAAGAGAAAGAAAATCCAAAAGAAGCATCAGCCAGCTAAGCGGAAGCAGAAGAAACGGCAGCCTAGGAAACAAAAGAAGCACCAGGCTCGTCCTAAGCGTCGGGTCAAGCAGGCCTCCGCCACCAAGTCAGCGGACAGTGGTCCAGAGAGGGTCTGCTCCCCAAGGCTGTTTGCCTCCAAGGTCCTTCGGCAGATGCCCAAGGTGAGGATGGAGGCCAAGGCCAGGAGCCTGATGAAGACCTTGCTGACCGATGTCTACGACCATGTGGCTACAGAGGTGGAGAATTTGAGCCAGAAGAACGAGCTGTCCGACCTCAGTGGCACAGATGTGCAAGCCGCCTTGAAGGAAGCCATGACAAAGGAGCTGGCCAAGCACTCGGCCGAACCCACCAGCACTGAATGTGCTTAGAGAAGCATTCTCCTTTCTCCTGCAGGGAGCCGAAGGGAGAAGACCAAAGACCTTAAAAAATATCCAAGAAACTTTAAGATATTTTCCTGCCCTTTTAAGCATAAAAAATCCTGTGGTCTACCTTTCCTAAGAAGGCACCAACTTTCACCTCCACAACTGTTATTCCCAAACAATAGGAAGGAAGTTAAAGTGAAGACTGTATTTTTGAAGACAATTTCATCAGCATCTAAGCCAGAACTTCAAGGTCAAGGCTAAGAAAGATGAGCCATGATTAAATGTTTGACATAATTGTTTGTGAGGTATTTGCAAAAAGGAAAAGGAACATCATATGTACAGTATGTATATATGTCTCTCCAATAAATCAGGATTTTAGCAACTATATTCAATGAATTGGATGTAGTTTTTTTAGAGGGGATTTATCTCTGGGTTATCTAAAATTTTGACTTACAGTTGTATCAAAAATGAATTTTCATTGAGTTTGTCCTACTGCCTATTAAACTAGGGCTGTGACCGACTACACATAATAATAAATATCAGCAAATTAGGAGGTGGCAGCAGTAAGTATTCTTTTAAAAAAGGAGTCAGTTAATTTTACAAAAAATTAAGTGTGCTGCAGCTGCCAAAAAAGCCAACACAGTGCTAGGCTGCATTAACAGAGGGATAGAATCAAGATCACGTGAAGTATTAATACTACTTTACAATGCCTTGGTAAGGCCACACTTGGAATACTGCATCCAGTTTTGGTCACCACGATGTATACAAGATGTTGAGACTCTAGAAAGAGTACAGAGAAGAGCAACAAAGATGATTCGGGGACTGGAGGCTAAAACAGGTTTCTGGAATTGGGTATGTCTAGTTTAACGAAGAGAAGGATGAGGGAGGACATGAGAGCAGTGTTCCAATATCTCAGGGGCTGCCACAAAGAAGAGGGAGTCAAGCTATTCTCCAAAGCACCTGAAGGCAGGACAAGAAGCAACGGATGGAAACTAATCAAGGAGAGAAGCAAGCTAGAACTAAGTTAGAACAATTAACCAGTGGAACAACCTGCCTCCAGAGCGGTGAATGCTCCAACACTGGAGGTTTTTAAGAAGAGACTGGACACCATTTGTCTGAAATAGTATAGGGTTTCCTGCCTGAGCAGGGGGTTGGACTAGATGACCTCCAAGGTACCTTCCAACTTTATCATCATCATCATCATCATCATCATCATCATCATCATCATCATCATCATCATCATCATCATTATTATTATATGAACCCAGTTGGAACTGGAACTATTTGGTCCCAAGAAGTATAAACATCATCCAAACGTCTGTTGGCTTGAGTGGATGTTTAGCTTTCCAATTGTGGTGCAGTTACACTTTGTGGCTTGCTGGAGTTCAATAGTTCGCTATTTACCCCGGCGCATTAATTTCCCGAGGAAACGTGAAAGAAGTTTCTTGCGTAAAAATTGCTTTGCAAAACGAAATGTTAGCTCGTGGTGCTGATGGGACGCAATGGAAGTATAAAGGGCGTCTTTTCGGAGGCTTTTCTCGCGAGTGTCAGGATGGCCGAGTGGTCTAAGGCGCCAGACTCAAGGCTTCGCTCCTTCCCTGTGCTGGGTGTTCTGGTCTCCGAATGGAGGCGTGGGTTCAAATCCCACTTCTGACACATCCTTTTTTCTTAGATTTTAAACATTTTTTCATCCTGGTTATTTTATGGACGCGTTCACGTTTTATTTCACTTTCAATTTCCCTCTGCTACCGAAGAAGCATTTTGCGGGGTAGATAATTTAAGGCCGGATGCATAGAAGAGACTCCCGCTCTCCGTTCGTTCCCCCTTTCCTTTTAAGATCCTGATCTCTGAATTTTAGAAATGAAAACCGCCGGCTCTTCCTGAATGCTTTATCATAGCGTTTCATAGAAAATAAACTTCAGGTTATTTTTCTGACTGCTGGTAAAAACCTCAATTTAAAATTTCTGAATCATTATAATATATTTCATTGGGTCTCCTTGTGATTTGACGGAAGATCATTACATTTATCAGTACAAAATACAGAAAGTTCACTTTTGACTATGTTAAGACTAAGGAAAGGAAATGTTGCAAGTTCCCTGGTGGTCTAGTGGTTAGGATTCGGCGCTCTCACCGCCGCGGCCCGGGTTCGATTCCCGGTCAGGGAATATTTTTTCCTCCCGAATCAAATAGTTCATTAACGAGAAATCTCTTTTATATTATTTTTAAAAAGCTATTTTCATAGTTGACATTTCTAAAAAAACTGGCCAGCCACACGGCTGAGCCCATCAGCAGTGCTTAGAAGGAACAGCCCTCTCCTCTCCTTGGAAGGGCCCCATGTAGGGGAAGAAAGGAAGAGAATCATTTCAAGAAAGACCTAAGAAACATTAAAATATTTGCTGCCTTATTATACCCAAGAAATCCTGTGATCTCCCATTTGCTAAACTTCCGGCTTCACTTGCAACAGCAGCTTAGGAAATGCAGTTTGTGGGATGTGGTAAACACCACTGTGCATATTCAAACTCAACTGAACTCCCTGGTGATGAAGCAAAGGTTGGACTGTGCTGCCTGCACTAGAGATATCCCATGCTACAAAGAGGAATCAGAACACTCAACCTGACTTCAATTATTTGTGAAGTGGCTTCTGATCAGAAAAGGAACATCGTGCCTGTAAAGAGCTTTTGAAATTATTTCCCTGGTTTGGAAAGGCGGCTTCTGCTTTTTTATGGGAAGAAAGGCATTTCACATACACTGAAAGGCTATAATCTATTTTTATTGGGACACTAAAAAGAAAAAAGAAAAAGGAAAAGGTTTCTCTCTCCTTCCTTTTTAAGAAATTTATTAGGAAAAAAAGAAAAAAAAAGAATTGATTTTTGGAAAGGGCTTTCTTTACTGAGGACATCTAGTGGCGAGAAGTTAATACTGCAACTTTGCTTATTATTTCTTATGAACTTTAAAACACTAAAGATAAGCTGTGCACCTGTGAAGCTGTGGGGGTGGATGTTTCTACATTAAACAAAGCCTCTACAAAAAAGAAAAAGAGATCTCCTTTTAAGCATTACTAAAATGGAGAAACCTCAGATACAACTGAATTGTGCACTTATATTGGAAAAGATTTATGAGGCCACTGCAGAAATTTGTGCTACATTTAAAAGCTGTACTTCGGAATTAAGATCTAGAGCAGTGGTTCTCAACCTTTTTAATGCTGCGACCCCAACCGGTCGTAAGTTGAGGACTACCCAACCGGTTGTAAGTCAAGGAAAACCCAATTGGTCGTAAATCGAGGACTTTCCCTGCCTGGGAGCGCCGCGCATGCATGGTGCCGCCCCCTGCGCCGGCCGAGGCGTAGCTGGCAAGTGGCAGAGATGGCACAGGCTGACCACCGGCTGGGCCACCAGCTGGCCCAGCCCAAGGGAGATAAGGCACCCGCTGGGCCCCATGCACGCCAGCAACCCTCCCTGCGCCCGCCGGCCTCCCACCTCCCACCCTGGCCCTCTTTTACTTACATTTTTAGTAGTTGCTCAGCAGGGAGGGGTGGAAACTTCCAGACAGCTCGCCTTCGCTGCAGACAACTTGCAGCACCATTTGCAGAATGGGACTTTTGGCGGGCTCAGCAGGGCAGAGACAGCCTGGACAATTCCTATTGCTTTTGAAAGCCAATAGAATTAGACTCTATTCAAGAGAGTCTATTCTATTGGCTTTCAAAAGCCAATAGAATAAAAGGGAGTAGCACAGCTAAGGAAAAGGGGGAAAAAATGGTGGACTGTGTTGTTTGGCGATCCCCGTGAAATGGTCGTTCAACCCCAAATGGGGTCCCAACCCACAGGTTGAGAACTGCTGATCTAGAGATTCTACTATATTTGCCCAAACTGATGTCCAGGATGCAACTGATTATGGCATAAATCAAAATGTGCCAGAAGAGGAATTTACAGAGATAGATGTGGATTTTATTTCATCTGACAATCCCTTTTCCAGCAATTTAAGAAATCCAGAAGAAGCAAACACTAAGACTTCAAAATACAAAGCTGAAAAATGCAATTATACACATGCGTGTTTAAATTAATAAAAATTCTTGAATGGATTAAAAGGCAATGTTGGGTCTATGGATTGTTTTACAACTATATTCATGTGTGTTTAAATTAGTTTGATGACTTTGTTGTTTTATGGAAGTTTGTTTGGTATGGAAATATAAAAGTTAAATGTGGAATGAAAAAAGAAACTTGGCTTTACAGAGACTAAGAATGCATTTCTTTGAGTAATAGATTGATTTAGACTGGAATTTTGAAATGTTTAATTAATTAGGAGATTTTTGTGTATAATAATATGTTTCGATATGGTAATTAAATGGATGGAATTTGGTTTGTTTAATGAATGGAAATGAATTAAGTCAATGATTATGATAAGCAATTACTGGCTGAAAGGTTAGAGATAATAATCTAGATTAGAAGTAAGAAAATTATAACTATATATATGTGTAGTGTTTAATTAAGAGATATTTGTGTATAATAATACAATTTGATAAGATATGATAATATTGTTTTTTTTAATTAAATTAGCTATTATTGAAAGAAGAAATAAATAAAAGGGATGAGAGAGATTAAGAACTTGAATATATTTGCAAGAGATATTTGAAGGGGTAATATGTTGTTGTAAAATTATTTGATTATGGTAATTGAAATTGATAAGCTTTTAATAAACAGGTTTAGTAGTAATAGAAATTTAGGATAGAAATGAAATATATTAAATTTATTATGTTATTTGAGGGAAATAGAGAGATGATAGTGAATGTATTAAGTTGAGCTGTTATTTTGTGATTTTATGTTGGAATCTTTGTGTACCCAAATACCACGGTGTGTCTCAAACACTTTTTGTTAAAATTATAAAACCAATAAAATATATTTTTTTAAAAAAGAAAAGGAACATCGTATATTATGTATCTTGTTTTTCCAATAAATCAGGATTTTAGCAGCATTAATTACTCTCATGTGTATATTGCATTTAAGATAAGATAAGATAACCTTTATTGTCATTTTTATACTGTGGGCACAATGGCACACATCAAAAATGAAATTTATTGCCCGCTTTCACAGTGAAACACATACATGACACACACCTAAACATACTATGAACAACATATGTATAGACCTACATCCCTACATATACGTAGCAAATAAATATTAAATATTGCCCATCTTGAATATATAATGGAAGGAGGAAGCTTGAGAGTTTGCAAGGTTAATGCGGTATGGAATGAAACTGGCTGAATCTGAATGTTCTTATTTATTTATTTATTATTATTTAACGTCTCTTATGCTATTTCTAGTTTAAAATCTGATGTACCATTTCCAGTTTCAAAATCTTGACGTGATCACTAGAGATTAAAATATTCTATTAAAACAATAGGATCTAAGAAATTGTGGGCAGGCAGATTGTGGTCACAAATCTAATTATGTCACACATTCATGGTATAGCTATCAAAAGAACAAAATTATCTTCAAAAATGGAATTAAAGGTATATGAAATCTAGGATAAACACTGGGGTCAGCTCCTGTCTCTCATTTTCAGTTCCTCATGAAGGAAGAACAAATACCTTTCTTGGAATTTTCCCATATGAAAAATTGTTTTCTATGGATTTTATCTCTAATTTATTTCTAAGAAGATGCTTTGTCTGTTGAAAACTACTGAAATATAGCAGAGACCCATGGTAAAATGGCATTCAACCCAATATTAGGTTACTGCAGACTCCATTTCTACCAGGCCAAGAAAATGGTAAACAAATGATAAAGACCCCATAAACTCAAAATATTATTTTGCGTTTAAAGATAATCAAAAGGTTTTGGGGAATAAGAGCAAGATTTGAGGGTGAGGATAACAATCTGGGAGCTGAGGTAGTCAGTGAAAGAGATAAATATGAATTTTCATTGCAAAATTTAAATACGGTCAGGAAATCCTTGAACCAGAAAATGGTGGCAGAATTAACTTCATTTCTTGAAGATTACAAAAATTAGGTCACAATCCTGTCCGGTGTAACAATGGTTTCATGGATACAATGGAGGTAGGGCTACCCAATCAGCATACTCTCTACAGACCCCTCATTTGCATGTTATTGTCTATGAGTGACTTTGTCTGGCAAAAGCCTGGTGACATTTCAGGCAGGGCTTCAAGAGAAAAGAACAATGGCTGCCAGACAGCAAGGCAAAAGGAAAGTCAGAGATGCAAAGAGAAAGAAAATCCAAAAGAAGCATCAGCCAGCTAAGCGGAAGCAGAAGAAACGGCAGCCTAGGAAACAAAAGAAGCACCAGGCTCGTCCTAAGCGTCGGGTCAAGCAGGCCTCCGCCACCAAGTCAGCGGACAGTGGTCCAGAGAGGGTCTGCTCCCCAAGGCTGTTTGCCTCCAAGGTCCTTCGGCAGATGCCCAAGGTGAGGATGGAGGCCAAGGCCAGGAGCCTGATGAAGACCTTGCTGACCGATGTCTACGACCATGTGGCCACAGAGGTGGAGACTTTGAGCCAGAAGAACGAGCTGTCCGACCTCAGTGGCACAGATGTGCAAGCTGCCTTGAAGGAAGCCATGACAAAGGAGCTGGCCAAGCACTCAGCCGAACCCACCAGCACTGAATGTGCTTAGAGAAGCATTCTCCCTTTTCCTGCAGGGAGCCGAAGGGAGAAGACCAAAGAAAGACCTTAAAAAATATCTTAGAGACTTTAAAATATTTTGCTGCCTTAGGAAATCCACTGAATCCTGTAACCATCACTGCCTAAGATGCCCATCTTCAATCATCTTCATAGACAATACAAATGCCACATTTAAGGTGATGCCAGCAAATACTCCCTGTTGTTGAATGGAATCAGCTGAGCAGAGAGACTGCTGCTCTGGAAAAACCGACGTAGAAGATGAGAGAAAGGAGTTGTAGTATGGGTTTTCTGGTCAACAGGATTCGAGTGACTTTATTCATGTCTTCCAAATAAATCGGGCTTTTAGCAGCTTTAATTTATTGTGTTTGGTTTTTCTTCCTTAATTACTGGAAATCTATACTTCATGCTGAAAGATAAAGATGACTGCTGATTGATCATAAATAGGAGCAGGACGACTAAAATTTAATTACAAATAAAAGCCTGTTTCAAAGTGTCCTCGATTCCTAGAGACGGCATGGACTCGTTCAGGTGGTCCTTCTGGCGGCCTCTTTGGTGTTCTCATATTGAGGCATAAACGTATAATTTTAAAAAAAAAATGAGAATAGGAAATATAGGAAAGGTTTGAAATGGGAATCACAAATTCAAGTCTTAAAATACTCTCAACATGTTATACTGAGAAATGGGGGTTCTAAAAAATATTTACTTTTGAAACTTATTTGGCAAAGATAATCGCCACCTCTATAGGGCCCACGTCTTTCCTGATCGATTTTTTTTTCAGTCGATCCATGAGGGAATGGACGTAGCCGCCTTCGCAAAAATCAGCAAGAATCTCCTGGATGGATAAAAAAAAGCATCTCTTTCCATTAATTTGTAGGTTAACGTAATATTCCCAGAACGAAAGATACAGTGTTAGTAGTTAATCTGGTGAATTTATTAAACCGGCAAGGCCTTGGTTAGAAATTTATTTTGTTACGTACTTATACTATAAAAGAAATGTTTTAGGAGATAGTGAATTTTAGAGGAATGTTGCTATAAAAAGGGATACTATTTATTGAATGGCAGGTTAAAAAAATGGCAATATTGCCTGATAAGAGCTTTAAGAAGAAATTTATATATCTTCTCTGGTAGTCTAGTGCAGGGCTTTTCAACCAGTGGTACGGGTACCACCTGTGGTACATTGGCACCTGGCAGGTGGTACGCGACCATCCTAGAAAAGTGGTAGCAGGGGAGGGGAATGAGCTGAACCGGTAGCAGCACCACATAAGCCTGAGCGAGAGATGGCTGGAGCTGCAGGGCTGTCAGGGCTCAGCGGAAGCACCAGGATCAGTGCTGCTTTCCAGCTGATTGGCGCTTCTTTGGGGCTGTCAGAGCTCAGTGGAAGTGCCAGGATCAGTGCCAGGCTCCAGCTGGACTTCGGCGCTAATCCTGTTGAGCCCTGAAGAAGCACCATCAGCTGGAATGTTGCAGCATCTCCAGGGTCTTGTGATTTACATTCAGATGTTTGGCAACTGATTCATATTTATGATAGTCACAATGTCCCAGGGTCATGTGAGGTGACCAAAACCTGCTGCAACCACCCAGCAGATGGGGGGAATAAAAACCACACACACCCACCACACCCCTGCTGCCAGTCCTCAACAGAAATGCTCACAACAATGAAAACCTCGGACAGGAGGAAGAGCGCCGCTGGATGGGCAGGCAGGTGTCTTGCTCGGCTGTGGCTTGGGGGGCACTTTTTTCAGTGCCATTGTGACTTTGAACAGTCACTAAGCGAACTGTTGTAAGTCAAGGACTACCTGTACTTTATCACTTTTTTCTTTTTTTTTTGGATCATCAAGTTTTTGACACCTTGCTAGGCGACTGATGGTATTCAGATGTTGCCATATCCTAAAAGTGGTACAATTGGTGAAAAGGTTGAAAAATCATGTTTTAGGGGATAGTGAATTTTAGGGATACTATTTATTGAAAGGCAGGTTTAAAAATATGGCAATATTGCCTGCTAAGAGCTTTAAGAAAAAAATTATATAACTTCTCTGGTGGTCTCGTGGTTAGATTTCACCATTCTCACCGCCATGGCCTGGATTCGATTCCCTGTCAGGGAATACATTTTGGAAAGCTATATTTTTATGAAATAGAGATAATCCTTCAAGACCCCCAGCGCGAACCTACGTTTTATAAAATGAAGTAATTCTCTGAGGTGCTGTTTTCAGAAACGTAAGAATTGCTTTTCCATTTTCTCTTCAAGTATCAATAATTACTTCAACAGATTTCTGAAGAGTTCATTTGTTAAATGTATACAATTTATACAGCTAGGTTACGATGGATTGTCTTTTCCCTTATCAGCAGAATTTATTTTTTACAATTTTATTACTCCTTCCTGCCAGAACTCACCACACAAAAGGAAGTAGCAAGATAAAGAATCCAACACCAAAGCAACAGTACTTAATAGCCACTTAATATCTAAAAAGAAAGGAGAGCTAAATCTATGGCTAGGTTTGCATACAATGCAGGCATTTTTCCTGTAGCAGGTGATCTAACAAAAGTATACAAATGCAGTAATTCCCCTTGGTTAGTAGTTCTAGTTTTTCTGCTCCAATATAAGCATTTTTACCTACAAGCATTTCAGAATTATGTATAACTATTAGATTTTTGAGAGTCATCCTTCAATTCATAATGTATGTGTATGTATATATGTATATCTGTGTGTGTCTACTCCCACCCACCCACATACAATCAACCTTGATATCTAGTAAAGATATCTAGCCAGCAGTTTTTTAAAGTAAATTTAAACCTGCTGAAACACTTGGTCTGTATAATAGTTATCTTCATGCCATTTGTTAATTCAGTCTTTAGCCACCCAAAGCATGAAGAATAACATTAATAATCTGCAAAGAAGTTGATGAAACGGTGGACCACCTAATTATCTGCTTCAGGATCACACAGACTGACTACAAACAGCATGGCAAAGTGGCAACAACAATGCACTGGTGTATATGGGTCACTTTGGGCAATCTCTCCCTCTCTCTCTCTCTCTCCCTCCCTCCCTCCCTCCCTCCCTCCCTCCCTCCCTCTCTCTCTCTCTCCTCGCCCCAAACTATCTTACTGTACAGGGTGATTAATTGAAGAAACTCGGAGTGTGCCAGCCCTACCAGATCAGTACTAAGGGAGACCAATGGTCTCTCAAATGGCCATGTAGGACTTTATAGATACCAACCAACGCCTTTAATTGTACTTGAAAGCAAATTGGCAACCACTGAACCTCACAAAGCAGAGGTGTAATATGGGACTATCGAGGCCTGCTCATCATAGTCCCTGCGTTTGCAGTGAATAAACGAATGATCACTATTAGCTGTCCAAAGTTTGTCCACTTCTTTTTAACCACGTGTTGAACTCAAGCCATTCAAAGACAGGAGAACATGAGGGGAGTTTTTAAAATGGAGTAGCTGGTGTCCAGGCAATAAATTATGTATCACGTTGCTGTCAAATGAGGCACAGCAGCCCCCAGCCAATCTTGGCTAATCTCAGACAGGCTAAGAAAGCTGGGACTTGATGAATGTTTGAATGGGAGACTACTGAAAAATCTAAGAAAAAAAGGGGGTAAACCTCTTCCATAAACCTACTAAAAAATTTACATGGGCTATCCGTATTGTCGTCAGGAGTTGAGATTGACTTCAGGGAGAACTGACTTTTTGCTAATGTGAAGAACCAAGGGCTGCTAATATAGGTAGTCCTCAACTTACAATAGTTCACAGTTATGACCTTTGCAGCATCCCCATGATCGTGTGATTAAAATTCAGATGCTTGGCAACTGGTTCATATTTATGACGGTTGCAGTGTCCTGGGGTCATGTGATCACCTTTTGTGACCTTCTCACAAGCCAAGTCAATGGGGAAGCCAGATTCACTTAACAACCAGGTTACTAACAACTGAGGTAATTCACTTAACAGCAGTGGCAAGAAAGACTGTAAAATGGGGCAAAACTCACTTAACAAATGTCTCACTTAACAACAGACATTTTGAGCTCAGTTATGCTCTTAAGTCGAGGACTACCTGTATAGGGTTACATTCACAAGTACCCTGCATTAGAATTTTTATATGGCTACCTTTGTAATTTTCATAGATATTTTGTATGATCTTCCATATGAAGAATGGCAAAGAACTGTTCATAAAGCAGTTCCTTTGGTATGAAGCAGCTCTTCATGTCTCTGTACTGTTAGGTTAATTCTACAAAATTATTTCTCAGTTGTTCATATGCTAAAGTTTATGTGCCAATAAAAACGATTATTCCAGTCACCATCATGATTCTGTGGTTGAAAGTTAACAAGAAGATACATGATTGTGTGGAGAAACTTCAAGGAGACAGTAGCTTCTTCTATTTTGGCTGTTCACTTCTGTCCATTCCTGGGAATTCTGACAGTTGGTCTGCACAATTAGATTGTGAAAATTGACAAAATGCACTACTACCAGATAACTTTATCTTTTTGAGAGTGTAGTCTTCATTCATTTAAGATTTCTTCCCACCCATAAACTATTCATTAGCAGTTCTAAATGCAAAGCATGTTGCATTTTTGTTATAGTGGTTTTAATTTTAAAAAATAATTTTAATAATTTAATTTAAAACCAGATTGATTTAGCTAGTTTAGAATCCCAGGGATTTCTCCATCTCCAGGTCGAAGCTAAAGCAGACAGAAACAAACAAATGGAAGAGGCAGAAAAATTATAATATGTGCTTTTATTATAATTATCTGTATCCCCGGTTTTTCGGAACACTAGTCAGAGGAGGGTGGCAAACTGGATAAATTACAAATTAAGGTTGTCTACAGGCCTGCTTGATGCCATAATGTGTTTTCTTCTCCATCAGTGACACTGTAGTACTGACAATTTTTGATGGTTATAGGAAATATAGAATCATAGCTTAGGACCACTAGATGCTTGACGTCCCAAAGAAATATGGTCATACATATGAGACCCTTTAAAATAAACTCACAAAGCCACGTTAACAACAATTGCATGTTTCTTTTCCATTACTTTTTGGAAAGGGCAACAGAAGGATCCTATCTTTATTGCAACACTAGACAATCCATGACTTTCTGGTCATCACTTCAGAGATAATTCTTTACCAGATTCCTCAATCACCTGAACAATGGCAGAGCAAAAATAATGTGCTACCTTCCCTGAAAAGTTGGGATATGTTCAAAGATGTTTCTGCCTTGAAAATAGCCCATGGCGAACTATACAGCACAGTAAAACATCAGCCCAGGAAATGTTTTATGATATATAACATAACACAACATAAACTGTTTTATGATATATTTTTTGTAAGAATAACAGAGTTGAGAAGGACCTTGGAGGTCTTCTGATCTAACCTCTTGCTCAAGAAGGAAACTCTATACCATTTCAGACAAATGTCATAAAACCTTTCATAAAAATTGCTAAATTTTAATTCCAGGAAAGTCATGGGTTCTAGAGTTTGGATGCATTTTGTAAGGTAGCCCATTAGAGGTATTTTGGTTCAAAACTTCTTGCCCTATGATGCACTGTTTTGCCCAGTAAAATGTTACAGAAAAGAGAGTTTTAGTAGTATATATAGATTGTCTTGAGAGGACTTCCTTTCCAAATTGGGGTGGCATGCTAATAATCCTTTTCATTCTGTGGTTTATTTCTGTTTCCTCTAAAATGCTCTCCTATATTTTGACATGTTTTGGCTGATATAGATCACTTTTGATAATTTAGCCAGCTTACTTCCCCCACTTCCTTCTGGCTCCAACCTCCCCGGACTATAGCTCCTAGAATTACCAATTGGTATTCTGGGAATTTTAGTCTGAAATATTGCTGACCTCCTTAAAGTTCATTGTCATTGCTCAAGTGGATTCCTGATGGATTCTCAGAAGCACGATTCACATCTCTTGCTGCTGTCAGCCCTGACTTAATTGTGCCGTCTATCCAACCATGAAACTGGGCCGTATGCTCCCCTGCAAAGAAGATTCTGCCTACAGGTGTCCTGAGCACTTCATTAAATTGTTGAAACTGGTAGGGAGTGAAGCTGGTTATAGAACCCATAGCATACTTATCCAGGCTCCATTTTTTAATCATTGAGGGATAACAGAATGCCTGGATATCTTTCTTGGGCAGCTGATGAATCAATGAAAGGTCATTAATGACAATATCAGCACAGTCCTTGAAATCAAGAGCTTGAAAGAATTTGGCATCATCACCAAGGACATAGGCTATAATAACCCCAACTCCACTAGTAAAGTTATGGTTAGGGTAGTAGATGAATCGGGATGGAAGATCAGTTGTGGACTTCCCACCATGAATGCCATCATCCTCCCAAAATTTCTTAGTGCAAGTGAGGAAGATCTTGGTGCCACTTTTGAAGTGGACAGACCGCAAAGCATGCGCTTTCTTTGGCGGAAGGGGTGGTTCAAACTTGATGCGACGGGTGGCCCTTGACGTTGAGCACACAATGACATAATCAGCTATCACATATGACAAGTTCTTTGCTGGGGTTTGATATGTCACTGCGACTTTCTTGGCATTCTGCTGTATCTTGATTACTCGGGCATTGAAATGCACCTTTTCCTCAATGGCTCGATACATGGATATAGGCAACTGATCAAATCCACCAACAATTTCATCATATCTGGAAGACCAAGTGGGACAGAGGAAGTAAAAACCTGCTCTGCTAAAATTGGATAATGATATTAGTGAATAAAAAGACATTTTGCCATAGGATGATGAAATGAAAACAGTTCTGGAAAGAAGTTGGCAGCAGATTTGATAGAAAGCAAAAAACATTCTTTATTCTTATTTTGACTTCGCTCTCTATTATTTATTGTTTTTGCTTATCAGATTTGTTTGCCATCCATTTCACCATGAGGTGACTCTGGGCGGCTTACAGCGTTACAATATCTAGTGATACCATATCAGGGATCTCATCAGGAAGGGCCATTAAACAAAAGATATTACTGCCATAATGCTTTTGTTTAATTCTTAGATAAGCAAATATCTGAAATATGAAATAAGTTTGATTAAGGAATGCCTTTCAAAATTATTGGCAATATCATTTTATCTATACAAATTTATCTCAGGAAAATATACATTGATATAATAATTTTACATTTTTAACATATTTTATGTAAAAATATTTTATGTTTGAAAGAGAAGATGGCATTATCTCAAGTTGTCTACTCAGAAATATCTGTCAAATATGACTACGTAAATCTGAGCTGAGGGAGAATGTAAAAAGGGACATTTATACCTGAGCTGAAATGAACAACATAGTTCCTATTTAGTTGTGCATAGCTTGGATAAGCAAACACTATACAAGCCTTGATATAGAAACTGACTGTGTGAATATTTGCAACGCTAAGCAAAGTTTGCAAAATTCTGATACTTTTTTAGAATTAACTGTGAAATACAAAGCATAATGTGCTTTGTCCCTTGTAGAATGGTTTAACATGAAATGCTATCTTTATAGTCCAGAACGTTAATCCCAAGGTTTTTTTTACAGGATGCTTCAAAAAGAATATCTAGCAACTGTGAACCTAATGATTTAATTAAAGCAGAGGAGATGTTACATAGAGAACAAGTCCGCACAAATGGCAATCTTCATATGCCATTTCTAACTGATATAAAAATTAATATCTAGCGATAATGTTACTATCATTGATAACTGGCATTTCTTGCAACTGCAATATTATGTTAGATTTGGTTTCAATTGCCAGCTTGTGGTTTGGGTTAACAGATACCCAACCTAGCCATGCCAGATTTCCTAGCTGCTGCCAGGATTTTAGTTGGCAGCAAAGAGTTAAGGGTTTGTATGCATTCCTACACCAATGAGGGGAGGATTTGACTGTTTTATGAGCCTGCCCTCTTGCAGATTTTTATCTCCAGACCCTTGCAGATTCCCATGGATCCTTCAATGGATAAACAAGGGATTTCATCTTTAAAATGGGACAATGTTGAGAAGTCATTTAATCCAAGTGATACAGGTTTGCTTACCTTTTTTCATCAGAAGAGACATAATCATTTTTCAGGCTCCCAATAAAAGACAAATAATAGCCAGAATCTTTATTCAGTAAGTCTCCAATCATATCTACAGCTCCACGACTCAGATTTCCTTCTTTAAGTAGATATTCCTGTTTTGGAGAGAGAAATTCTGACATTTGTCTCCAATGTATTGTCCAAGAACATCCTTTCAGAGCAAGGAGCTTGATTTCAGATTGTAACCAGTGGGCTGCAAATAGGACAAATTCTTCTAATTTTGAGGAGGTGTTAAGTTAGGGGTTTAAGCACAAAGCAGAATCATTCTGTTATTGTTCTACTTAATGACCTCCAGGGGAATAATCTGTCTTTTAAATAACTTCCATGTTGTTGAAAGCAATATACAGGTAGTCCTCAACTGACAACCACAACTGAACCCAAATTTTCTGTTGCTAAGCGAGTCAATTGTTAGGTGAGTTTTGCCCCATTTTAGACCTTTCTTGCCACAGTTGTTAAGTGAATCACTGCAGTTGTTAAATGAATCTGGCTTCCCCATTGACTGATTGTCACAAAAGGTGATTACATGACCCTGGGACACTGCAAAGGTCATAAATATGAGTCAGTTACCATGTGTCTGAATTTTCATCACATGAGCACAGAGATGCTATGGTCATAAGTGTGAAAAATAGTCATAAATCACTTTTTTCACTGCTGTTGTAACTTCGAACGGTCACTAAGCAAACTCTTGTAAGTTGAGGACTACTTGTACATGATGTTCAATAAAAAGGATAAAGCTTGAGATGATACGAGCAATGCCTGGCAAAATCTCAAGCAAGGTTATAATAGGAAGGGATTTCAAATTTTAAAGTTTGTCGTTGTGCATTCATGAATATACCTGCATTTCAGTGCTTTAACTTTGCACATATACATTTAATGATACACTTATAAAAGTGTACATGCCTATTAAGATCTACCCACAGGAAAGAAAGCGTTGTCCAGTCGGACAACATGGTAGCTTGCTGTTTGAACTAATTGCATTTCATCCCGTTCATTAAATATAATATGGCCACCTTCTCCATTAGACCAAATCCTTTACAGACTGTAGTCCAAGTGTCTCAGTCCAAACAAAATGCTTGTTAGCCAGCTTAGAGTTAAATCAGCATGAGTGCAGAATAGGACAAAGTTAAGCATGTAGTGCAATCTGTATGTCCTAAGAAGAAAATATGGTACTTCTGTGATGCCCTTAATAACTTTTTGATTGTGCTTTCCTATATTTATCATCAACGGTCAGGCAAGCATGTTGCAATCAGTCCAATTAGTATTCAGATTGATTTGGGGAGTGTCAAATTCTTACTCACCACGAAGAACTAAGTTAAAATAGGCCAAACAGGTGTTTGGAAGAAATATTATAGATCAGACTCCAGAATAACGTTGTGGGGAATTCCAGGGCAGGCAATAGAAGGAATAAGGATAGGAGTGAAAATGGATAGTATTTCCTATAAACAATTGCTTAATTGGGATGGGAAAAATTGGCAATTAAAATCTACGGATGAATTAGCGCAAGAAAATATTAATTATTCTTGGTTTCAGTATAGACAATTATTAGAAAGGTGGAGGATAGATCAAAAAGTGGGTTTGATTAGGGAGGATGAGAATCTGATGAAACAAATTAAAGATCAAAGACCTACTCATATAAAAAGAGTTTATAGTGTTTTAGTGGAATTGGATTCAGAAACAGAATTAGTTAAAGATTGTATGGTTAAGTGGGCTCAAAATTTTGATGAGCTGATTTTATTAGATACATGGGAGACAATTTGGGTGAGGAATGTTAAATTTACTCAAGCTCAAAATTTACGAGAACATTTTTATAAAATGTTTTATAGGTGGCACCTTGATCCACAAAAGATGTCTCGTATGTTTCCAAATTTGCAGCCTAAATGTTGGAGATGTGGTTGTTTGGATGCAACGTACTATCATATTTGGTGGTCATGTAAAAACATAAAGGCTTTTTGGATTAAGATTTGGTGGAATATTCAGAAAATTTTTAACAGAAGGATAAAATTTACACCACAATTGTTTTTGTTAGGTATTATTGTTGATTGTAATGATAAAGAAATTATTTTAATGTTGAATTTAATTACAGCGGCAAGATTGCTGATAGGGCAATACTGGAAGAAGGATTCTTTGCCTACTTTAGAAGAATGGTTTCTTAAAGTTTCTTATTTATCTGAAATGGCAAAAATTTTGGCTAATCTGAAAGATCAATCGCAAGAGAAATATATTTTGGTGTGGAAAAAATGGGTGAATTTTATACAGAAGAAATATGAGATTAGAAAGTATTATTTAGCTTTTGAATAATTTATGTTTAAGGGTAATGATTAGAATTTTTGTTTTGTTTTTATGTATTGGAGTTAAAGTATTTAAAATTCTGTTTTTGAATGTATTTTTAATTGTTTGATGTTTATTTAAGTTGTATGTTTTTTCTTGTTTTTTCTAACTCTGTATTCAGCTCTGGGAAGGAGGGGGGTGGGAGGGGGGGAGAATTTTATTGTAAAACTGTAAAAATTTTCAATAAAAAAAAATAGGCCAAACAGGCAGTATCTCTGACTGTTATCTGAGTTGGGTCTGGATACTGTTTAAGAAGGCCATTGCATGGCTTTAGGGGGGACACAGTCAATTGCCATGAATCCTGCATGACAAGGAGACCCCTCCAACCTGTGTTTTACTGTGTTGCATGTGCAAATAAAAACCTCATTAAAAACAGGTGGATCTTCAATGTCACCATTGTCATTGACTGCCATCTTGCTCTTTGGATCACAGCTCATTTTAGTATTTGAAACTCTCAGATGATTCAGTAAGTAATTTGTCTCATATTCTAATAATACCCTAAGAAGAATATGACAATATGTCTTAAATATTACTCCACCCCACCGCACCCTGCCACAAACTGTACTGTTTGGAGACATGGTTTCAAGGCACAATCCAAATACCTTCGTTGTGTAGGTGTCATATTTATTTAGTATGTAGCTGCAGTTAGTCCTTTTTAAATCTTCTACAACCTGAGAATGATTTGGAAAAGATAAAGGAGACATAGGAGAAAGGAAAAGCAAGTGTTTGTCAATAAAAAGGTATTACATCAAACAAAAGAAAAAAGACACACATAAAAAGGACAAATGCAGAATCAATATTGATAGAGTATTATAATGTATAGATTAGAACTAAGTTTATGACAAATGGGAAAAATTATTAAAGTCAGTATGGTATAATAGAACTATAGCACTATATTGAAACTAAGCTACTCCCATACATACAGCCAAAAGTATGGATCCAATATGAAGATAACAGCTTTTTCATAATAAAAAAGGAACAACTAGAGAATGCACACAAAACAATCAACAACATATTCCAAGGAATAAAATTCACATGGGGAACAATAACAACAAAATGCTACCCTTCCTGGATATCCTCAACTGCACAGGAAATGATGACAAATTAAAAATGCAGGTCTATTGAAAAACAACCTACACTAAACAAGTGATCCATTATTATAATAAACAAGTGATTCCCACAAGAGAAGCTGTGTAAGAATACTATTTAGATTAGCACAAACACACTGCAACAACCTTGAACATCAGGAAAATGAAATGGATACTTGTGCAATTTTATCAAAAAGTACCTGACCACTCAATCCACTACGGCACAACCTGTCAAGGTTCCGACTAATGAAACACTTCAAAGAACTTCCAGGCATTGTTTATCCTAAAAAGTCTTTATTCATGTAACAGTATGTTGGTAGGCCATGAATGGGATGCCAAGATCTGAAATCTCCTCCCTTGAGCAGTTATTTTGCTAGCATTTTCCCTCCCTTATTTTGCTGTCATAAATCACGTTCTCCAATCAGCCCGAAGGGCAAAGGTTCACTTCTGTTCTGCAGCCCGTATATTCCTTATCTTAATTACTCCCTACACACATTCTTTCTCCTCCCTCCCAGCATCATCTAAGTTAACTCTAAAAATACCAGACAGTTCTGCATATTTTGTCAAAGCAAAAATATCCAATATTAGCATTGACTTCCGGACCTTCTTACAAAAAGGATAGGTCCTGTATGTAAACAAAAGCATATGTCAGGGATTATTTCTTCGTTTGTTGGGGTTTTTCTCATGAAACTTTCTGATGAGTCGGTCAGCCTTCACATCACTAGATTTCACCCAAGTAGCTTTCGACAATGAGTACCCCTTCCATTGTACTAGGTACTGCAATTTCCCTTTAAAAATTCTAGAGTCAAAAATATGTTTCACTTCATAGTGAGTCTGGCCTGCTACTACGAGGGGCCCAGGTGCCTTCTTAGGGGGAGATCTTAAAGTGGAGCACGACAAGGTTTTAACAAGCTACAATGGAAGACAGGGTGAATCCTCCCTAAAAGCCTAGAGAGTTTTAATTCTACTGTGATGGGGTTGATGACTCTTATGATGGGGAAAGGCCCCAAGAATTTTGGTCACAATTTCTTGCTGGGCAATTTGAGGCATAAATATTTAGTTGACAGATAAACTTTTTCCCCAACTTGCCAGTTTAACAGCCCCCACCTAATTGCGAAGGCCTCCTTCTCCCAGATTGCCTATCTGTGCCTACACCTCTAAAAAAATTACTGAAAGTGAGAGGAGATAGGCAATCTCCTCTCACTTTCAGTAATTTTTTTAGAGGTGTAGGCACAGGGTTGTAGAATTCCACTTTTGTTCTTTTGCAATAATACAGCTCCGACTGCCACGTCACTGGCGTCAGCTTGGATTACAAAGGGTTCCTCTGGGCAGGGGTGCTTTAGGACCGGTTCAGCAGCAAATAGTCTTTTTAAATTCTCAAAAGCTGTTTGACAGTTCATAGTCCATGTAAGTGGCTGGCCCGGTTGTGGTTTTCCTCCTCCTTTGCCTGTTTTGAGTAGTTTTATAAGGGGTAGGGCAATTTTGGCAAAGGGGGGATCAATTGATGATAGAAGTTGGCAAAACGTAAAAAGCTCTGAAGCTGTTTGCGAGTCTTTGAGGGTGGCAAGGCAGTCTCCAGGCGTCTGGAGTCTCCGCTGGGCTGGTTCCAGCCTGACAACCAAACAGGCTTTCCTAGCTGCTTGGGGTTTTCCTCCAGCCGGGAATTCTGCCAAAGCTTTTCCTTCCCCGGCATCTTGGCTGTCACTCCCCCCCCCAGGGTAGCAGCTGATGCCAGGCTGTCTGCTTCAGGCAATTTCCCATTCTCCATTTTTAAAATCTTCTCCTGAATCTTTGCCAGCTTCTCTCAAACCTAGAGACAGCGAGGGGGGGGGGGGAGTTCAGGACTCCAGATGTGTTGAAAAGTTTGCAGATCTTGGCATGATGTCAAGGTTCCAACTAATGGAACACTTCAAAGAACTTCCAAGCGTTGTTTATCCTAAAAAGTCTTTATTCATGTAACAGAATATCGGCACGCCATGAATGGGATGCCAAGATCTGAAATCTCCTCCCTTGAGCAGTTATTTTGCTAGCATTTTCCCTCCCTTATTTTGCTGTCATAAATCACGTTCTCCAATCAGCCCGAAGGGCAAAGGTTCACTTCCGTTCTGCAACCTGCAGTATTCCTTATCTTAATTACTCCCTACACACATTCCTTCTCCTCCCCTCCCAGTATCTTCTAAGTTAACTCTAAAAATACCAGACAGTTCTGCATATTTTGTCAAAGCAAGAATATCAACATTAGCAATGTTGACACAATCGACATAAACTGTGAAAAGGTTGTGAAAAGGATAACACTACCACACCCTAATAATATCTCAGAAACAACCAAAAGACTGTTCCAATCACATGACATTGCCATAAGCCAAATAAAGCCCTCCAAAACATCCTAAACAAAGCAAAACACCCAGTATTCCAAGAACAAATACTGGCAGGACACAGTTCTGTATATAAACAGGGAGCAAACCACACACTCATTAGAACTGATGATATTACCTAGTCAGATAATGATGCAAGCAAACAATCAAGCTTAGAAAAGGTTAAAGATTCCACATGGCTATTATAGGTAGTCTGTAGTTAACAATTCCACCGTTTAGTGATCATTCAAACTTACAGTGAAAGTTTGAATGGTCACTAAAATGTAAAGATGGTTTACAATAGGTCCTCATACTGGCCACAGCATCCTTGCAATCACATGATCATGATCTGGACACTTAGCAACCAATGCACATTTATGATGGTTGCTGCACATGAGCCAATGCATACAGGTGGGAAATTCAGGCATATTTCATTTTTTTCCATATTTATGTAAATATAGCTCATTAAGGTAACTTGCTTTTCAATGTATCAAACTGAAACTCATTCAGAAAATGGGTTAATTCAGCAAGTGGGTTGAGAGCTGCGCAAATACCCCTGATGTCTGCTTGAATAACTTCATCCACGTCAGATCATTTTTAATCTGCTGAGGGTTCAAAGAGCAGATTGTATTGGCATTGACTGGTCAACTCTCTTAACTTTCCTCTGTGAGTCTTGGAGATTGGCCTGGCCAGCAGTTGTAGGAATATTCTGACCAGAAAAGCGAGATGAGTCTAGGAGTTGCCTTTTTAATTGTTCTCAATTGCTCAGGGTGTATTTAGGATGACATAAGCCTTCAAATGGTAGATGGGGTTGTGTTGTCAAGAAACACCTAGGGCTAATGTTAAAAATCAGGTGGAGTCTGATACCATCATTTCTGACTGACATATTTTATTAAAAGGCATAAATCTATCAGATGAAGGGAGTGGCTAGACCAGAGTTTCCCAACCTTTTCAATCTTAAGAGGTGTAGAAATTCCAGATGCTGAGAGGCCTTAGTTTCTGAAGGCCATTTTTCTTTTCACATTCAAAAGCTGATTTTTAGGAATTGCTCTGAAATAAAACGGTTTATTCTTAAGCAAGAGCTCTCCGAGCTTTCTTGAGCAAGATTTATTAAAAAGACATAGTACTGATACATGCATTCTAGCAAGTGTAGCATTTTTTTAAAATAGGAACCAATTTATCATTATTTTATTAATAGTTTTATTTATTCTTATATTTATATACTACCTTTATTTTTGTACAGCTCAAGGCAGGGTATTTAATGCAACACTCCCATTTTCCCACAACCACCTTGTGAAATGGGATGGGTTGAGAGAGAGGAGTTGGGCCAAAATCAAGAAGACAGACTATGCCTTCCTTGACTTTAGTTTATGCATTTTAAGTGAAATAAATAGCCCAGAATAATTCTTTCCTAGCAATGAACCTAGAGAAACCGAAACAGGACCAGATAAACTTTAGCAAAGAAGAAACAATAACCTGATCAAGGAACTATCAAGGAAAAAAACCACATCCCAACCATGATTGGTAGGGCTAACTACCATCTATAATCAGCCAACAAACTCCACACTCCCCTTGCAGAGATCAGGTTACCCAAGCTGATAACAAAACACTTGCAGGAAAGCAATCAAGAATTCAACAATTATCATTTTGTCAAGATGGGAACCCTCCCTGCACATTAAAAAACAGGCAGAACCTCAATCACTCTATGATGGCCTCCATCTTGACTTTTTTGACCATACCCTGAGGACAGCTCTGGATTATAAACTAGTTTTGGAGAGTTCTTTTGGAATCTTCTGTCTCTATGATTCACTGCTTGAAACAAGCCATAGTGTAAATTTCTTAACTAAAAATAAATTTTAGGACTTATCTGAACCTTTTGGAGGGACTCTCGATATAGCTGTCCAGCGCTTTTGCCTTCTTCTGAAGGCTTCACTGGATATTTTAAGACGCCAGGGTCTTTCTTGACTTCCCATACTCTCTTCCTGATGTTTTTGATAAAATACCATGCATTCTCATTTTCCTGAAAAAATTCATTCAACTGCAGACCAAACTTTCTGATATATTCCCGGACAATCCTGGGGAGAGAAAAGGAGAAAACAGTGAAAGAAAAAAATAAATAGAATGATGTATAGTTCTGTGCAGAAGATTGTATCTGATTATCGAGAGAATTAAGGGGCAAATGTAAAGGTCAAATAATTATTCTGTCATCATTTCTGGAGTATCACTATCTCACTTTGCTTTACACATAGAAAGAAAAACTGCGCACATTTAGCCAGAATTTCCAGTTTCAACACAGTTTTCCCCCTCCATAAAAAAAAAGAAAAGAAAGAGCTACCAACTGAGAAGAGAGAAAAAAAACAGCACAGAAAAACAGCAACAATTTTCAAATTGCTTGATAAACCCTTACAAACCATTGTCTTACCAAAATGATTCGGGCTTATTTTTCTCATATGAATAGATACTTGGAAGAAAGATAAGATCAAAGAGAATGATTCCAATCCAAATTAAACTTATTTTATTCCCAATTATTTGCCCTGACTTCTAGGACACTTTTTTTGACTTCTCACTGGAGCCTACACTCTTGGGATTTCCTAGTAGTCTCCCATCCAAGTACTAAGCAATATCAGGTTGGGCCTGCTTAGCTTTTTTGAAAGCCAAGCTAGATGTTTCCACCTAATTTGTCCTCTTAGTTCTAAAGGAAATTAGCTTAACCAACCCTGTGAATGCTCCAAAGCGATACTCCATTCCATTCCTTATCACGTTTGTCCATGTAGTATAAATTGCTGTAAGCTCTGCTGCCAACTTTTAAATAGCCACTGAACCACCCTTACAAATATGTGGAATTTAATGCTGGCTGACATTCCCAGAGTCTAAAATAGCAATGTTGTTACGGGACATACCTCCACGACCCTCCAGTCTTCTTAGTATGCAGGGAGAAGAGACAAGTACACATGATCATCTCATATCTCACCTGTGTTTCTCAGGTAAACGCATGGGCCCGAGATTGGCATACCAGCCTTCTCTGTCATTTCGATAAGTCTGCACTCGTCCTCCCGCACATTCACTGGCTTCAAGAACTGTCACCTGAAGGCAAATAGGAAAGTCACTGCATCATTTTGACAATGGTTTCTTATTAAAACTTCTCTGCTCGGCTGCTTTGTGACTTATTTTGGGGAGACTTCATAGCATTGACTTTGAGATGTCAGTATTTTATGGTTGTGGCCACTCTTCCCTTCCCTAAGGTTCCTTACCAGAAGTTGGCATTTTTCTATGGTAACTGCTCTTCTCAACATGTGTCATCTTTCCCTTCTGACACTCAAGAGACCTTTCTCGTTAGTGCTCCTTGAGGCACCTTCCCCAATAATAATAACAATGATGATGATGATGATGTTGGAAGAAACCCTGGAGATCATCGAGTCCAACCCCCTGTTTAGGCAGGCAACCCTACACCATTTCGGACAAATGGCTGTCCAGTCTCTTCTTAAAGATTTCCAGTATTGGAGCATTCACCGCTTCTAGAGACAGGTTGTTCCACTGGTTAATTGTTCTAACTGTCAGGAAGTTTCTCCTTAGTTCTAGGTTGCTTCTCTCCTTGATTAGTTTCCATCAGTTGCTTCTTGTCCTGCCTTCAGGCGCCTTGGAAAATAGCTTGACTCCCTCTTCTTTGTGGCAGCCCCTGAGATATTGGAACACTGCTCTCATGTCCCCCCTCGTCCTTCTCTTCGTTAAACTAGACATACCCAATTCCAGCAACCATTCCTTATATGTTTTAGCCTCCAGTCTTTGTTGCTCTTCTCTGTACTCTTTCTAGAGTCTCAGCATCTTTTTTACATCGTGGTGACCAAAACTGGATGCCATATTCCAAGTGTGGCCTTACCAAGGCATTGTATAGTGGTATTAATACTTCACGTGATCTTGATTCTGTCCCTCTGTTAATGCAGCCTAGCACTGTGTTGGCTTTTTTTGGCAGCTGCAGCACACTGCTGGCTCATATCTAAGTGATCGTCCCCCAGGACTCCGAGATCCCTCTCACAGTTACTACTATTGAGCAAGGTACCCCCTATACTATACCTGTACATTTGGTTTTTCTTGCCTAAATGTAGAACCTTACTTTTTTCACCACTGAATTTCATTTTGTTAGATAGCACCCAGTGTTCAAGTCTGTCCAGGTCCTCCTGTATCTTAAGCCTGTCTACTGGAGTGTTGGCTATTCCTGCCAGCTTGGTATCATCCACAAATTTGATGAGTTCCCCATCTATCCCCTTGTCCAAATCGTTGATGAAGATGTTGAAGAGTACTGAGCCCAGAACAGAGCCTTGGGGCACCCCATTACACACTTCCCTCCATGTAGATGCAATTCCATTGAGGACCACACACTGAGTACAGCTGGTCAGCCAGCTACGAATCCAACTGGTGATGATGCTGTCTAACCCACATTTTTCTATCTTATTGAGTAGTAGGTTGTGATCTACTTTATCAAATGCCTTACTGAAGTCCAAGTAAATTATATCCACAGCATTCCTCTGATCCACTAATTTTGTCACTTGGTCAAAGAATGCAGTAAGGTTTGTCTGGCATCATCTGTTTTTGACAAACCCATGTTGGCTTTTAGTAGTGATTTTGTTTGCCTCTAGATGTTCGCTGATTCATTGTTTGATTATCTTTTCCAGAATCATCCCAGGTATTGAGGTCAGGCTGATAGGTCTGTAATTTCCTGGATCCATTTTTTCCCCTTTTTTGAAGATGGGCACTACATCAGCTCTTTTCCAGTCCTCTGGTAGTTCCCCAGTGCTCCAAGATCTTTGAAAAATATAGTTCAGTGGTTCTGAGATCCCATCTGCCAGTTCCTTGAGAACCTTGGGGTGTAATCCATCTGGTCCTGGTGATTTGAACTCGTCTAGGCTGGACAGATGCTCACTTATCATTTTCTTGCCTATCTTAACTTGTGTTTCTATACTGTTTTTTATGGCACTATTTTTGATAGGTTGACTTGTTTTTTCCCTTTGTGTAAAGACAGATGCAAAAAACGAGTTAAATAGTTCTGCTTTCTCCCAATAGAGTCCCAACAGTTCAAATAGCAGAATTGCAATGTTGAAATGTGTTATGCTTGACAATTATTGGAAGTTCTATCCCATTGATTTGCTTCCCACCCTTTTTTTGTGCAGTGAATATTTTGTGTGAAATAGCATTTGATCTTCAGCTGTCTCACCTGAATATGTCTTAGAATCTAAAGGAGATCTATTCTTTGCAATCAGGACTTTTTCTTTTCTTTGTCTTCTTTGTTTTAATCTGTTTAAACTTGGTTTAGTAACATTTTCTTTATTTATTGAAAAGTATTCTAAACAGCACGATGACAGTTGCAGTCACTGTGCAATACAAACTGAGTTTCTCCCTTCTGTGAAGTTCATGGCCCATATCAGGATGGACCACTGCAGCCACAAAAAAAGTTCTATGTTAACACCTCAAAATCAGCCATCAGACTCTACCCTTTTGCTGTGCTCAGATCACTTTCTGGTCAAAATGTATTATCCTTGGTATTCTGGATCTCTGTTAGGTAGGATGTCCTATTCGAATGGTCTATGTCAGGGGTCTTCAAACTTGGTCCTTTTATGACTTGTGAACTTCAACTCCTAGAATTCCTCAGCCAGGCATGCTAGCTGAGGAATTCTGGGAGTTGAAGTCCACAAGTCATAAAAGGGCCAAGTTGGAAGACCCCTGGTCTATGTCCATTTCAGTGTCCAACAGGGTTTCCAGAGGATGCTTGGGAATTTTCCTGACAATCTGTTGGACAGCTTGGTTTTGCACTTGTGAATTCCTGGAGATTGCAGGGCAATGGATAAGATTGCCCCTCCAATCACTCTCTATTTTCTAAGGCCATGCAACACTTTGGTTTCCCAGGTTCCTATAGGTATGAAGCAACTGAAGACACTTAAGAGTATAAATAGCACAAAACTAAAAGTGGAGATGACTGAGTGCTTTTGAACCCGCACTTGACTTGGCTATATGCGATGACTTTTGCACTGTCTACCACCTTCACATTGTGAGGAAGGATGTTTAAAAGGAGGAAGAGATTAGTTACATAGGATCCTAGAGAAAATGGATTATCTAGCTCCCTTTCAGCCGGGGTCCAGGCTCAGGCTCGTGACAAAAACAGACTGGATTGCTCTAAAGCAGTGGTGGTGAACCTATGGGACGGGTGCCAGAGGTGGCACTCAGAGCCCTCTCTGTGGGCACATGTGCCGTCACCCCAGTCCTTGGCCTTCAGCTGGGTTTTATAAAACCTTTTCGCTTTAGACCTCCGGTGCCATGTGCAAAAAAAGTGAGGATCTGCTTTTCAAATTAGATTAATATCTCTGTCCAGAATACATTTTTTTAATGGGTGGATGCTGTCAGATTCCTAGGATCTTGTACCCCAAGGAAGTATCTGTGAAGGCAGGTGAGGGTAAGGGTTAGAAATTCTGCTAGGTACAAGAATGGAATGGAGGGAGCAAATGCCAAGGCTTGCTCAGCCTATACAATGTCATCTACATATTCTCTCCACTGAGGCACTCATCAATGGGACTGGGGGCCAAAAAAGTCAAGATGGCATCTACAACTGTGCAGCGAAAACCTGTCCTTTTCTATTTGCATCATGATGGACATAAAAAGGATGGGGCTTCAACTGCATGATTGTAGGTGCCAACTTGACTTTTCGCTAAACGGTGCTGTTGTTGTCCAAGCAAATTGTTGATAGACAAAAATCAGTGGCTTACCTGATGTCCAGCCCCTGCAAGAACATAGGCTGCACTAAGCCCAGCCATTCCTGCACCTACAATCACAACATGTTTTGGGTTTGATGTCGCTTTCAGACCATTTCTGGCGATCTCTAGAAATTCTTCATAGTCAGTTTCTCGGAAGCATTCATTTATGGGGTTTCTGTCATCTGCACAGCTTCCCAAGGCAGCCAAGAATAGCAGTGAGAACATAACTGGATAAAACACATACAAAAGTGGAATATGTATAAGGATGGCATTTTCCTGTTTTTTCTTATTCTGGATTTGTTGCCTCTGGTTCTGTTTATTTGTTCCATTCTTTTATATGTGTCATTGAACCACCTTCTAACCAGAGTTACTGAGGCCTCCTACACTACATCTAAACTGCAATAAAATGACCAAAAATGGACAAAGAGGCTTTCCTTCTGCTTCTCTGGTCACATAAAGGATCTCATCACAAATAAGTCCTCTTCAACCCAAGCTTAACTCCTTTTGATTTCAACATCCCTCTTCTTTTCCTGGCAGCAGTGGGAAAGGGGTTGCCACTTGGAAGAGGTTTTGCTTCCCAGTCCCAAGCATTTTCTTGGTGGACTCTTATTCAAATTCTTACTTGCTTACTTTTTTGAGATAATCCTTCCAAGTAGCTGTTATAATACCTGTAATGAAATTAATCTGGCCTGAAAATTATACTCAAGTAAATGTTAGTGCTTCACAGAATATGCTTCCATATGTGAACCTCTGTCATCTTTTGGGGGGTTTACTGGCAGACAGAAGAGACAGTAAGGAAAAACGTGCTTCCAAATTACTTCCCTTTGTGTTCAGACACAATATTTTGTTAATAATTCTGTTACAGAAACAAAATCCATTGAGACGCTGTAGGACCAGGCATTTCCCATCATCCTTATGGAGGAAGGAAACAGGTTAAGGAAGGTTGACATGGATGTTACCGCAGTGTTAAGGAATAATGCAGAGAAAAAGTACAACTCCAAGTATATAGATCTATGTCAGGTTTCTGCCACCTAGTACCTTCAGGATGGGTTGAATGGGGTAGAATCAAGATCACGTGAAATATTAATATCACTTTATAATGCCTTGGAATATTGCATCCAGTTTTGGTTGCTATGATATAAAAAAGATGTTGAGATTTTAGAAAGAGTGCAGAAAAGAGCAACAAAGATGATTAGGGGAGTGGAAGCCAGAATATATGATGAACGGTTGCAGAAATTAGATATGTCTAGTTTAATGAAAAGAAGGAATAAGGGTGACATGATAGCAGTGTTCCAATGTCTAAAGAGCTGTCACAAAGAAGAGGGGATCAACATATTCTCCAAAGCATCTGACCGTAGAACAAGAAGCTAATCAAGAAGAGAGCCAACCTAGAACTAAGGAGACATTTCCTAATAGAACAATTAACAACTTGCCTCCAGAACAACTTGCCTCTGAAAGTTGTGTGTGCTCCCAAAACTGGAGGTTTTTAAGAAGAGATTGGACAATCGTTTGTCTTGAAATGTCATAGGGGTTCCTGCTTGAACTGGGGGTTGGATTAGAAGACCTCTAAGGTC
The DNA here is from genome assembly GCF_016545835.1 of Crotalus tigris. Classification (NCBI taxonomy): domain Eukaryota; kingdom Metazoa; phylum Chordata; class Lepidosauria; order Squamata; family Viperidae; genus Crotalus; species Crotalus tigris. The sequence goes on from NW_024097425.1 coordinate 531,213, forward strand.
CCTTCCAACTCTATTATTCTGCTATATCTGGAGATTTTCTGGTTGGCTAGGTCTCACGGTGTTGTGCCATCTAGTGTAGTGATGGCGAACCTTTTAGAAACCAAGTGCCCAAACTGCAACCCAAAACCCACTTATGTATCATTGGGTGGCAGGTGGGCGTGGCCCATTGGGTGGATGTGGCCCATTGGGTGGGCATGGCTGTGATGGTAATGGCAGTTTGGGTAGGGCTAAAAAGTTCAATCAATAAATTCCAACTTTGCGTGATCTTTTTTTTTTGTGCAAGTTGAAATTGATTGATTGATTGAACTTTTTTTTTTTTGCACATGGTGGCGAAAGCCTAAAGTGAAAACATTTTATAAAATCCAGCTGAAGGCCTAGGACTAGGGCGACGGTGCGTGTGCCCACAGAGAGGGGTCTGCGTGCCACCTGTGGCACGTGTGCCATAGGTCCGCCACCACGGATCTAGTGTATAATACTTGAATGTTGATTAGTGGGAGAATCCTGATTCCCAGATTTTTGCAAAGATTACAACATTCAAAGTATCTTTCTCTTCAAATATTTCTCACCAAGTGGATATTTGGCTAGCCCGATGCTCTTCCAACACTGTCATTCAAACTGCCCATGCACTGACATTAATTGATTTTGTAGACAATTTTCTACCTCTATGCTACCTTTTAAAGGGTTGCTAGCCAAACCTGTACATGATATGCCATTTTTTTTCTTCATAGATCTAGCCAATGGCATTATTATATAGGCAGTTGTATTTTCAGTTCCTTTCCTAACAAATCCCATACATGCAGTTCAGCTGGGCTGGTATTTTCATTGAGCTGTTCACCAAAATTTTCCTTACCCTGAACACTTGCTGACATCTCTCAGAAAAGATTCAAAAGCATCTGGATTTGATGTGATTCCTCAGACTACATTTATTTAAAGCACTGAAATACATGGCTGTCATATCAGACAGAGCTGAGATTCTGGGAGATGTACAAAAAGTATCAAGCAGCAAACAAAAAAGAAAACAACACACAACATCAAAATCTAATGAAACAATTACATGTTGATTAGAATTGAAATATATTACAGATAGTCCTTGTCAAAGTTATGATAGACCCTGAAAAAGGGATTTGTGACTTGGATTCAAAGTTTTAACATCCACATGCCCACATTTTGGGCATTTGGCAACCAGCCTGCATTTAGGATCATTTGCACTGTCATGTGGTCACATGACTGTGCTTTACATTTTTTCCCAGAAACTGGCATTTATTTCCAGTTTCTGGGAAAAGACACCTGATAGCAAACAATGGGTTTGTTTAATGACCATGGCATTTGCTTAATGGCTCCTGCAAAAAAACCTCAAAAATTAGGTTCAGTCATGTGGTGACCTATTTTATGACTGTCATGACTTATGGCCAGATTTGCTAGTTCAGTTTCATTTATAAGTTGAGGACCATCTATATAGCTCCTGGAAATTGGAAATTCTGCTCATCCTGACCGAAAAGTCTGGGGAAAGAGCCAGGTTTTGTCTGCCTTTTTGAAAGCTTGTAGGATTATGGCTTACTGGAGTCTCCATTCCAAGGGGTGAAATCAAATCCTTTTTTTTTTTGAAGCTTCACGGAGGCTGATAATATCTATCCATTATGATGAGTATCTGGTGATATCCTTATTCTTGATATCACATAATACACAAACACAGGGTCAAATGTACTGCTAGGCTTGGCCTGGCATGGAAAGGTGAGACAATGCAATAAGAATGCCATTAGAAGCTGCTGACTCAGTACCTAAAATAGAAGAAGAGAACCAATGGCCTTCCAAATATTGCTGAATGAGGGGCATTGATTTGGGATGCTGGGATGTAGCAACAATAAGGCCCTCAGAGTTCCTGAGTACCCCTCCCCCTTGATCTATCTAAAGGAATGGAGACAGAGTCATTTTCTACCTGGAAATTGCTCAGGGCACTGAGCATTGGATATGAGGATCTTTAGTGTCTTTGGTCAACATGCTATAGTTGGAAAGCTGATCTTTATCTGGATGAGATTATTCATTTTATATATACATACATGCATCCCAAAGGGCTCCTCTAGCTACTTCTGGGCTTAAAATATGCTAGGCTCTTGCTTAAATTATACTTTACTTTTTCAGTCTATTGCTGGGTGTAAAGAAGAAGGCTCTGCTTTAAAGTAGCACGCTCTTAATGTGATTCTTAAAGGTCTGCTACATATAGCTTGAGATCACAAATAGAGGTGCAGCTTTTGGACCTGTTGATGGCTCCAAATGTTTTTCCAAAGCATCCCAATGTGGAATGCACACTGTTTCCTTGGAAATGTTTCCTTCTATGTTCATGGTAATTCTATCAAAATTTTCCAAGTTAAAAAAATAACTATATTTCTTCTCCATGGTTGTTCTGGGAATTATCCCATCTCTTCTTCTCCATGAGATGAATTGCTTTCTGCATTTTTTTTTTAAATAAATCTCACTTTTTAAGTTTGGAAGTTGAATCACAACAGCTAGACCTCTTTTCTTTTTGGTTGGAAATAATTCACTGCTTATCCAAGCAGCTTCTTCAGTCATATACTCGCTTTATAAGCAAAGTTAGATGGCGTTTGCCTACAAATGTAAAGAAAATTTTGAATTTTGCCAGAAAATCGCCGCAGGCTCCCACTTGTGACCTGACTGTGAACTGAAATGATGACTATTCCCTCTTGCTGCTGATGCCGATTAACTCAACTGCTTTCTTAAAAGAATTTAATTAGAGGCGCCTGGAATATGCCAGACCTGGAGAAGTTACTTCAAAAGCCCGGAGGAAGATATTTCTTTAAAGAATATTTATGACTTCTGGTTTTTTTCAACTTAGAATTTTTATAGTCTGTAATTCTAAAACTGCATTCCCCACCCTGTTTCCTCGTGTTCTGCTGTCTAAATCCTTTTCCTGATTGTTGACTTTAATCATCAAATTAACTCCTGTGAGATACACATGCTAAAGCCAAGGGCACCCATGGGAATCACCCGTGTCTGGATAAAGTGTCCCTCGACAAAGCACAGAAACATTCTCAGAATGTAACTAAAAGATAAAGGTCTTTAGAATTTGAAGTCTGCTCAGCTTCTGGGATCATATTAATTAAGTCATGCTTAATTGTAATTCTGTATCATATTTATTAGTAGTTTACTGCGCTTTTGTTGCATTGAGAGTTGCTTTTGCATAACAATTAGAATTGCCTTACTGAACCAGTTTCTACATTCATAAATAAAAATTAATTAATAGAATTGGAGATTCAACCTACAGGAAGGCAAATTGGATACAAAAAAACCCACCTTTAAAAATCCCATTTAAAATAAGATCTTACTTCAATTCAATGTTTGAAAAGGATCTGCAGGGATAGCTTGATTCCAGATTTTGGCCACAAAGAATAGGCAAAAGGCTGAGAATGAGGATGAGGAAAAAAGAAAAAGAAAGAGAAAAGAAATAAAAAAAAGCAGAATTCACACTTAAGTGGCTGTCCCTTAGAGGTTAATAGCCATCCAGTCATGAAGCTTAATGGATGCTTTAGGCCAGGGGTGACAAAATCGCAACGTCATGTGACTTGTCGAGACGTATTGCGACTTTTTCCCCATTACCGGCAATGGGGTGGGGTGGTTTTGGCATGACGCATCTGGCTCGCGGGCTGGCACTTTGACACCCCTGTTTTAGGCCATGCTGTCTTTCACTGAATAATCTACTTAACAGAATAAGCTAGTTTTTTAACTTAGCAACTTTAAGACGTGTGGACTTCAACCACAGAACTCCATGCTGGCTGGGGAATGCTGGGAGTTGACGTCCACACTTCTTAAAGTTGCCAAGCTTGAGAAATCCTGGAATAGATACATGACCAAACTGGAGGATGGATATGCCAATGGCTATGAATGACCTCAAACGACTATGAATGAATAAAAATAAATAAATAACATCCTTTAAGCTGTATTTTACTCTACAAACAGAACTGTAAAGCTATGGGGGCATTAAAAGACTTCCTGCAAGACTGGTTTGATTCTTCAGCATAAAAGTAGAAATGTGGGAAAGAGAATCTGAAAACAGCTGGTACAACGTTGTGCAGATGACTACATGTTTTCTCTGTTGATTGTTTTTCTAGCTCAGCTTGAAGCACTACTCTAAAAATTTGATTTAATTGTCTGAAATGTAATTTGTGAACAGGTTGCTAAGCCATTTTACTTTTAAAGACTCCCTTGTTCAGTTGATGCTCATCAAAGAATGCCTGGTTAATTGGTCATTGGCTTTCTAATTGTTTACTGGTAGTCCTCAATTTACAACCACAACTGAGATTGGAACCGCAGTTGTGAGTTGTTGCGGTCATTAAGTGAGACACCCAGGCAACTGCTTTGCTCAATAATTGCATTCCTAGCATTTGTAAGCGAGCATGCAAGCGGTTGCGCAGGGTGCCTCAGGGGTGGGCCAGTCCCTGGGAGGCCCAGCGCAGACCATGCATGAACTGGAAAGGTGCTGCAGTGTGGTACAAAGCTTCAGCTGCCCCAGCCTGGCTCTGCAATGCAGTTCTTGTTGGTGGAAGCACTGGGCCTAGGCCTGAAGTAGGGGCCTGGGGTCTTCGGCTGTCTCACTCAGCTGCCATCACCCAGGCCTCGATTTCAGCTCTAGCACCACCATTGCCTCTAAGGAGCGCTGCCCAATTCCACATATCTGCCTATGTTTCTCCTATGTAGGCCACCCAGCAGAAAAGTCCTTGGCTTTAGGGCCTGCTGCAGTCTCAGCCTGCTGCCACTACCCAGGCCTCAACATTAGTCCTAGCATCACCATTGCCACTCAGGAATGCCAGCTCACATTGTTCTCCAAGGCCTTTGACCCTTGGGGAATAGTGTGATTGGCCCCATCACCCATCACTCCTAAGAATCTGCTCCGCATAGTTTACCTTCAGGTGCTTTTCTCCTGCTGTTGAGAGGCCCACGTGGCCTATCCAATGCAGCTCCTGGTTGCACCAAGCCTTCTTTCCCAAATCCGCCTTGGAGCCAATTCCAACAGGACTTTGAAAGTCTTCTAAAGCATCAGATAGACTGCATGGGCATCTCAACAGCAGGAGAAAACTGCCTGGAGGTAAGCAATGCCCAGCAGATCTTGGGGAGTACTGGGCAGTGGGGGCAATCACATAGTTTTGAAAGGCTTATGGAGAATGGCATAATTGCTAAGGTGACCAACCGTCCTCCTTTAGGGAGGACTGTCCTCCTTTTGTGACTTCTGTCCTCCTTCGAAAAATGTCCTCCTACATGTCCTCCTTTTCGATATTTGAAGACTAATCTGCAGGGCTTTTTTTTTTCTCATAGAACGCTCGGAACGGCATTCCAGCACCTTTTTTTAAATTTTTTTTTCAACTTCTGCATGAGCTGTGCTACTCCCCCTATTGGCTTTCGAAAGCCAATAGGAATTGCTGCTGAGCACGCCAAAACACCTGGCCAGCAAACTTTGCACATGTAAGTTGTCTGCAGCGAAGGCAAATTGGCAGGAACTTTGCACCCCTCCCTGCTACCCAACTACATCATCTCCTAGTTAGTCCCAAAGATACCTGGAGGAGACTGGAGCGGCAATGCCACGGTAACTTTCTCTTGATCTTCGGCCCTGCTAAGGCAATAATGGCTGCGGGCGCAAGAGGCAGGGGTGGCGGGGCTGCTGCGGGGTGGGGGTGTGAGGGACAGCAGTGGTCGGCTGTCCCCCGTGCTGTGGGAGCTGTGGGGCCTGCTCTACATGGGGATGTGCAGGGGGGGCGGTGGTGCTGGCGGGGCGGCTGCAGGAGGGGTGTGTCAATGGTGGGCTCCCCCTGGGGCCGGAGCTGGCGCAGCTGGTGCTTTGGGAGCCGTGGGGCCCGCTCTACATGGTGGGGCAGCAGTGCTGGCGGGACGGCTGCAGGCGGGGGTGTGGCATAATTACAATATAAAATGTTATTGTTACAAATGTTTTTTATTATGCATTTATCATATTATAGTGTATTCTGTATTATTGTTGCAATGAATAAAATGCTTCTTTTATTTACGATATTTTTTTTCCTTCAATTTATTTGTGTCCTCCTTTTCATTGTAAAAAAGTTGGTCACCTTAATAATTGCCTCCGCTCCACGCTGCCTACCTTCAAGGGCCCTATTTTTATCACAAGATTGCAGGGTTGCTACAACACCGTAACTCTGAGCAGAATAACGGAATTGGAAGGGACTTGGAGATCTTCTAGTCCAACTTTCTGTTCAAGCAGGAAACCCTATAACATTTCAGACAAATGGTTGCTTAACCTCTTCTTAAAAACCTTCAGTGTTGGAGCACCCACAACTTCTAGGAGCACGTCGTTCCACTGATTTATTGTTCTATCAGGAAATTTCTCCTTAGTTCTACGTAGTTCTAGGCAGCATGGGTCATAACTCCCTTTATCCATCACCTTCATCATTTCAAACAGTTACTGAACAAATGGTGGTTAAGTCAGGACGTATGTACCTTTTATGAACTTGCGTTGTGACAAATTTAACTTACTAATTCTTAGTATGCTCTTTTCATTTACTACAAATATTAGAAATGTATCAAGGCAAATTGGCTATCACCCATCTCATTAATTTGAACTTGACCACTTGATCAAAATTGGCTTTCAGTAATTAATTTCATCAAGATTTAGTTATATTGGACTACGCAGTTTCTCTTCTTCCCTATCCTCACCACAAGTATAAGCAATCATCTATATTACAGCAATGATTGATAATAATTCCCTAAATGGCAACTAATTTTAAAGGATGAAATGTTATGAAATCTTGAAATCTAATCATGGAATAATAATAATACATCTGTGACTTCACATTGTGGTGAACAAAGAATAACAATAATAATTGATAAATTCACCATCAGTCAATTGCAACAGGCAGCTTTACAGGGAACAGCTTACATCCTGTGACAATACCTCTAACATCATAAAACATCCACGTCTGCCTATCCCAGGTCCTTGGGAAGGACTTGACAGGAGGACAAAAATGCCAAATCCAATCTGAACATCTGACTATGCGATAAACCTTTAATAAAAAATGTCTAATCCAGTCTAAACATTCGCCCGACTGCTTCGAGCCATAATATATTAAATAATACATTTCCTTCAAACCATAATTCAGTTAGTGCATCTTAGGCAAAAAGATACTTACAGAAGACATTCATCTTATTGGCTTGAAGACTGTGGATGGCAATGCTTGGAAGAAAAGTTACTGATGCTAAGCAAAGTGCTCAAAACACTTTGATTCACGTGTCGAGAAAATGCACTGGAGAAGGCTTTTATACCCTAACCTTCTCGCCTACACTTTTATCCTCTCCTCCCATTCTTATTATACATAAAACAAGGAACAAGGAAATCAACTCTTTTGGATTTACACCCATGAGGAACCCACATGAAAGGAACATATCAGTTCTGAAAATTATCCAAGAATTTTAGATGCTGCTTATGCATCTGGATCTAATTGTAAAATGAAAAGATGTTTCAGTTGACCATCCTGTCATTTCACATCCAAATTCCTCTTGCAATAATCTAAATAGTTCAAAAAACTTGATTGAGCAAGCTGGCTGGGGAATTCTGAGAATTAAAGTCTACATATTTTAAAGGTTGGCAAGGTTGAAAAACACTGATCTACAGGAACCTTTCTCAACCATTTTATTCTGGAGGAACCCTTATAATAAATTTCAAGTCTTGAGGAACCCTTGCATAAAGATCATAAAAAATATAAAGACATCACAATAGAGTTAATTTTTAACCTAGATAATACATGTTTTACAAGATTTACAACTCCAGCGTAGCAACAGGCTAACACTTAAAAATGTCCCTCAGGTGCATAGTGCAATGTATAAAGTTTTTTAAAAATCAGATTTACGGTATTTTTTCTGTCACAATCTATTGCCAAATCTCTGGGTCTGAAGAATCCCAGATGAGGAAGGCTGAACTATTAATACCTTATGAATTCCTTCCAAACTCCCCCTTCAATTTTCAGATTGGGATTATCCAAAAGGAAATTTAGTATATTGATAATGGTCAAAATTGTACCTCTGTTCCAATGTCCTCCAAATATTCTTTGCAAACTTTAATATAGAAAATACAGAACAATTTTGATTAAATTCTGACGTTATTCAAGAGAGATCATACAATATATTTCTAATTGTGTCCATAGTGGGTTTTGAACTTAATTGCTTGGATTCTTTAGAGAAATAGAGGTCAGAAAAAATAAAAGCAATAAAGATAAGAAATCCTTTTAGTGTATTCTAGCTATAATTAAGATATAGAAAATGTAATGGGTTGTCCTTCCATTAAATTGATGGCACGTAATCAATAAATCAATATGGGGATTCCTCCAAATCTATACACACACACACACACACACACACACACACACACACACACACACACACATATTTAAAACCAAACAAATAAATGTGAGCACCAGGGAATGCTTAAAAATTTAGTAAAATTTAATAAAATACCAATAAAATTACAATAAAATCAATAAAACGCTTAGCTTTCGTCCGCAACTGCTGACATCATCAGGGCTCAAAATGCCGGTCAGTGGGAGAGTCCTCTTTATAGATTGGTCAGAGTCTGCACTCGGCTCCTAGATCTTGTCATTGGGCCTGATGCAATAGGCTGTTTCTCAGTTGCTGGTTTCTTATTAGCAATAATTGCTTTCCTGCATTTTTTGCTTGTGTAGCTGTCATCAGGTGTTTTCTCTTTCCCAAATTCGGGGTTTAACAGAATATCCCCCCTCTCCTTTTCTGCTTTATTGCTACACCTACTTTGTTTAGTTGCACCCCTCCCTCCTCCCCTTTCCCCACTCTGTTCTGATTGCCCCGTTGCAACGCACTGTCTCTTATTTTCTTTGTATTTTCCCCAGTCATGGTCTCCGCAGATGTTATTCCAGTTAATTACTGTCACACCCCTTGTTTCCTCCTTACTCCTTGCTTGCACGGTGTCGCCTTGAGGGCTTTTCCGTGTTGTCTGTTGATACGATGGATCGGCATTACAAGGTGGAGTGGGCGGGTCGTATTCCCCAAACATGCTAATGAGGCTGTTTCTCCCCTTTTAGAGTACGATCTGGTAGTTGTTGCTCCCAGGTGTCTCCTTTCCTTATCTCCGATCTTTGTGCATTCCATCCTAGTTTTAACCAACTCGCCCTGGATGTTCTCTGTACGGCAATCAGGAGTATCAGTCTTCGTTGCTCTCTCCCCTCCACTCTCGGTGTTCCTCCCACGTGCATCTTCATCGGGTTCATTCCACATCTCCCGTTGGCGCATTTGGGTTGGTGCTGCTGAATGGAGTGATCGAGTTCTTACAGGCAGTAGGGCTGGAGAAGTTACCCTTTCTTCTCCCAAACACGGCAGGCAATTCAGTGTCCCCGCCAAGGGTATTTTAGATGTGGACCTCTTATCAGGCGACGCTCTCCTCTCCGGGTATCCTGGGGGGTGCGTGCAGATTCCTAGTCCACACGTTAGTGCTCCTATGTCTCCCGACGCTCCTTCAGATGCTCGGAGATGTCTAACCGTTCTGGGGGTGGGGGGAGGTCTTGATCGTTGTTTGCGTTCTGTCTGAGTACTCCCGGGTTGTGGATGGTGAGAGGGGGAATTCTTCTCCACAATCCTCAGCCTTGTTTATGCTCAAGGGGGCTTTGATAGTCTGATCAGACAAAACCAGTCAATATTGAATTAAACATAATTTAACATTGATAAACACTGCTATATTGAACATTTATTTGTTTATACATATTCTGCCTTTAATATTTTTATAAATAATTAAAGTCAGAGAACATACCTAATACATATTCCCCACAATAAAAACCCTGTGAGGTGGGTTGTGCTGACAGAGAGAGTCACCCAGCTGGCTTTCATGCCTAAGGCAGAACTAGTACTCCAATCTTAACTCCTAGACCAGGGTGTCAAACTCAATTTCATTGAGGGCCACATCAGGATTGCGGTTGCCCTCATGTGTGTGTGTGTGGGGGGGAGGCCCTACTGGGTGGGTGTGGCCAGCTCTACATCATTCACGTCAAGGGTACCTGTGGGGTCCTGGGCAGAGTGGGACAGATCTGAGGGTCTCTGGCAGAAAGGGGTGGGACCAGGGCAGAGCCTATCAAGCCGGATATGTGAAGTAGGCGAGGGCCGTTTGCTGGCCACTTCCAGACGATGGTGCATTTCTTGATTCCTCATAAAGGGTGACACCTCCCCAGCATGCACTCAGGAGGTGGGCCGACACTGCAGGGGCTGGTTCCTCGCTGTTTCCAGATGGCCTTGTGGAGCTAAGACTGAGTGCATTTCAGCATAGATGGCCACCACAAAATTGTACATTGGCTCCTGGCTGGCCTGGGCCAGGCCAAGGCAGCGGGGGCCGTTCCCTCACTGTTTCCAGGATGGCTTTGCAGGCCACATGAAACTACTTTGTGGGCCGCATCCGGCCCCCGGACCTTGTGTTTGACATGTCTGTCCTAGACCAAACTGGCTCCCTAACATAAGCATATTAAACGTAAGAGGAGATTAAGGATTTCCTTGATAAATTCCATGAGACATCTTAATTGGTGAATAAATTATCTTGGTTGAAGGATTAGAATAATATGTTTTAATCCAATTGACAAAAATAGAAAGATCTCTATATTTGGTTCAGAAACATGTTCCAGAAATTTTCAATGTATTTAAGAAGGCCACTGATAAATTTATTTTTTTTCTGAAAGAGTCTCAAAATTAGAGATCAACCCCGACTGCTCTTTAGAAGGCCAGATCCTGAAGTTGAAACTCAAATACTTTGGCCACCTAATGAGAAGGAAGGACTCACTGGAGAAGGGCCTAATGCTGGGAAAGATTGAGGGCAATAGAAGAAGGGGACGACAGAGAATGAGATGGCTGGATGGAGTCACTGAAGCAGTAGGTGTGAACTTAAATGGACTCCAGAAAATGGTAGAGGACAGGAAGACCTGGAGGAACGTTATCCATGGGGTCGCGATGGGTCGGACATGACTTCGCAATTAACAACAACAAAATTCTATCATTATTAAAAGCTGGTTTCACTTTTTAAAACTAGACTGCAGAGGTTGGACAAAGAAAGCTTTGCCAAAATGTTGGCGTTTACATTTAGAAGAAAATCAGGAGATAAAGTTGTCCAGGCAGTTAAAACTACACTATGATTTTTCCAAATCAGTTTTTAATGCATGTAAAGAACAACTACTTTGGCTTAGTTCATAAGACATTAGGCTAGAAAGTGGGAGACTGAGAGTCCCAGTCCCACCTTAGGTACAAAGTCAGCTGGATGATTTTGGGCCAGACTATTTCAGCCCTAGGAAGAAGGCAATGGCAAACCAGTTCTGAAAAACCTTGCCAAAGGAGCAGGGAGTAGCCCAGATAGTCACTAGGAATCAGAAACACACACGCACACACACACACATACACAAACATAAAGGAAACTAGAAAACATTCATTCAAAGGAGTATCATTATGAAATTCCAACAATATTGGAACAAAACTTCACCATTTGATTTATGGCAATTAAGAAGTCAGCAATCAAAATCAGGCTAAGGGTGGTTCTGTTTTAATAGATAGAAAATAGTCAGCTGTAATTCTTAAAAAAAAACTTATTTGAAAGTGATTGCCTTCTCCAATAACCTTTGATTCAATATTATAAAGTGAAGTATGACAATTAAAGAATGCCAATTCATCAGATCAGAATCATTCTTCTGTGTATTTTTCCCTGTGGGTATTTACTTATCACCATAGCACTATTAATGATGCTACCTCCTAGGACTGCCTGGAAATTTCCCATCAAATAGTCATCAGGCCTAACGCTGCTTAGCTGTTTGAAATAAAGCCAAGATCAACTCAGTAAACTTTATCTAAATCATACATCTCTCAGTGCCTAACACTATGATCATTTGCAAAAGAAAGATTGTTTTGTGGCAATTATTCTAATGATAGTCTCTAGTCCTTTGTGTATCCTTATTATACCAGGAGTCCTCATCTTATGACTAATTGCTTATGATCAGTCATTTATCAGCATTTGCAGCATCCTCTGGTCACGTGACCACAGTTTACACTGTTTTTGCCAGGAATCAGCATTTACTTCTGGCTTCTGGCAAATAGCACCCCATAGTGCACAATGGATTCGCTTAACAACCACGGTGTTCACTTAACCACTGTGTTTGCTTAATGATTGTGTTCAAACCTGCTACAAAAAGAGTTGTAAAAATCAGATCTAGTCATGTTGTGACCCACTTAATGACTTTCATAACTTATGACCGTAATTGCAGGTTTCAAATAACCTGGGTTATTTCCCAAATAACCCTCAGAGTAACTGGGAATCAAGCAGCCTATAGATTTAATAAATTATTATTGTCCCTACCTGGGAAAATAGACTACTTGGCCTTGGGAATTCTTGGTTGTTTACCTAGTATGCATTTCCCAACTGGAAAACATCATCAGTTTCTTTTGTAAAAGGTCTTTCCATGATTGCTTTCCAAATCTTACTGGGCCAGGGTGTTCCTGGAAACTTTGTAGCTGAAGCAATCGATATCAGTTGACTTGGTACCTCTCCCTTTCTTTTGCTTCCCCCAATGGGTAATAACTTCCTTCACTTTAATAGTCCAACTCCCACCTCAAGTACTATGATCCATTTGGCATCGCTCTTTAAGAAGGATTCAGATGATTGGAAAACATTACAAAAAGGGCACCCAGGACAATCAGGGAACTAGAAAGTAGATCTCAGAGAGGGGGCAGCAAAGTGCGGTCAAAAAAAGTCAAGTTGGTGGCTAGCAAAACTCTGTTTTTATTTGCAGAGCTTCAGTTGCCCCGTTGAGGACATCATCTTGACATTTTGACTACACCTTGCAGTGTGGGATGAAAAAAATAAAAAAGGTTCTTTGAAAGGATAAGTTCGGAACTCTTTACAGTAAAAAATATGTCCTGAGAAGACTGGTGGTGGCTGCTTCAAAGAGGGCTGAGAAGTGCTGTGTGAGCTCAACTCATGACCACAATCGAGCCCAACATTTCTGTTGCTAAGCAAGACAGTTGTTAAGTGAATTTTGCCCTATCTTACAACCTGTCTTGCCACGGTGGTTAAGTGAATCACTGCTGTTGTTAACATGGTTGTTAAGTGAATCTGGCTTCCCCATTGACTTTGCTTGTCAGAAGGTTGCAAAAGGTGATCACGTGACCTCAGGACACTGCAACCGTCATAAATACATGTCAGTTGCCAAGCATCTGAGTTTTGATCACATGGCTATGGGGAGGCGGCAATGGTTGTAAGCGTGAAAAACAATCACTAGTCCCTTTTTTCATTAGCTACTGTAACTTTGAACAGTTAATAAACGAATGGTTATAAATCAAGGGCTACCTGCAATCCAGAGCATCGTTTTCTTTCCAATCTGAAGCATCCCAAACTGCAAGAAACTAAATCCTGGGAAAAGAGATGAGACAGAACTGCAAATATACACTTATAACAATTCATCAATCTCTGCAATGACAGCCACAGCAGATGGAGAGCTACTTTCTTTTCCGAGAGTTCAGACTATGGAACGATGGGTTTGAAATGTAAGGAGGCAAATTTTGTTGTTGTTCAGTCACTACATTGCATCCAACTCTTTACAACCACATGGCCCATTGCACACCAGGCCCCTCTGTCCTTCCCTGTCTCCTGAAGTTAGCTTAAACTCATATTCATTATATTGGTGACACGATGTAACCGTCTCATCCTCTGCCGTCTCTTTTTCCTTTTGCCTTCAATCTCTCCCAAGATCAGGTTCTTTTCCAGTGAGTCCCCTCTTCTCATGTGATGGCCAAAGTAGTTGAGTTTCAGCATCTGTTCTTCCAAAGGACTGTCAGGGTTGATTTTCTTTAGGAAAGCAGGCAAATTAAGTGGGGGTGTGGAGTGGGGAACCAAACACCCTAGCAGTAAAATCATTTCTCCGGAGGAATGAATAGAATAGAGCTGGAAGGGATCTTGGAGGTCTTCTAGTCCTACCCCCTGCTCGAGCAGGAGAACCTATACCATTTCAGACAAGTGACTGTCCAGTCTCTTCTTAAAATTCTCCAGTGATGGAGTGACCACGATTCCTGGAGGCAAGCTGTTCCACTGGTTAACTGTCCTCACTGTTAGGAAGTTTCTCCTCAATTCCAGGTTGCTTCTCTCTTTGGTCAGTTTCCAACCATCGTTGGAATGAATTGGGAGTGGGGTCTGCAACCTTGACAACTTTAAGACTTCAAGACAACTTTAAGCTGGCTGAGGAATTCTGGGAGCTGAAGTCCACAAGTCTTAAAGTTGTCAAGGTTGCAGACCCCTGGGCTAGAGAGCCATCGGTTGCAATGCATTGGGTTCGTTAACTTCTTTTGTTTCAAAAAGATCCTAGATCCTGAACCCACTTTTTCTCTCTCTTTGGAAAAGAAGGTAATGAAGCTCACTCAACCATCCATGTTCAGAGATCCAATGCCTCCGGATCACCTGTTCCCCCCCCCCCCCGAAAGCATCGCTGGGATCACTTGAGACAGGAGCGAATTTACAGCTTGTTAACTCGAGCCTCGTCTGAACGAGAGCTTCAGCTGCGGCATCTGCTGTGGGGCTACTGGCCATTCATAAGTCGAGAGTCGCTTTTCCGTTCGAGCTTTTTGCTAAATACCGGTAAAAGAGAGTAAGAGTCGGCAGGTATGATCGGGAAATAAAAATACTGTAGCTTTCTTTGGAAACGGAGAGGCTGCTCTATTCCAGCCTCTACAATGGCGTTTGCGAGGAAGTTGAGTCTGGGGCGAGAGATTTGAGCTTTTAATGTTAAACATTTCCATTCGGAAGAGGGGAAATGGGTCAGATGGTTACTCGCGTTTGCTGCGGAAGTTTATAACAAATCCTGAAAGGGGGAGTTGCCCCAAAAAAGAAAAAAAAAAGAATTATGTCAGAAGTGGGATTTGAACCCACGCCTCCATTCGGAGACCAGAACACCCAGCACAGGGAAGGAGCGAAGCCTTGAGTCTGGCGCCTTAGACCACTCGGCCATCCTGACATCTGGGAGAATCGGCTTCTGAAACTTGATTCTAATTGTTCCCTTGCTATTCATTCGTGTACGTGTTGCGGATTTCATGTAATTTGGAGGCGCTCCCCTTTCATGTTACAAGGCGTCGCCTTTGGCATATTACGGGAAAAAAAATATCAGCGTCTGTGTTGCACAAACAAATCTAGTCGCTTCCTTGTGAGCAAAAGGGGGAAAAAACGCGGCCTGGCTAACCGCTCTTTCCTCTTACTCCATTATATAAATTTGCAAAATCAAAATTATTTGCTAGATATTGAAGATACTTGCAAAAATTTAAAACAAAGGCAGTTTTCTTATTAGACTTATTTGTTTAAAAATACAGGATGTACGGTTTTATTTATGTTAATAACTTATGATTTAATGTTATTGATTTTACACAATGCAAATTTCTCTGAATGTGTCAATTTTAATTTTTAATATAGTAAATATCGATAAATATAACCCACGCACACAGAAGTTCCTTTGGGATCCTCCATAATTTTTAAAAGTGGGAAGGGTTCAAGAAAGGAAGGAAGGAAGGAAGGAAGGAAGGAAGGAAGGAAGGAAGGAAGGAAGGAAGGAAAGAAAGAAAGAAAGAAAGAAAGAAAGAAAGAAAGAAAGAAAGAAAGGCTGATCTACATAAATATTTGTCATTCTTCGTTGGAATTGAAATTATAGTCACACACCCTTGAATGGGTGGAGAAGCTGCTATGAACTCACTGTGCTCATTGCCAATCTTTTTTCTGATTGAGTCCTTTTTAAAAAAAGTGATGACAATCTGTTTCCCAAGGAAATGGGTGAGGAAGCTTAGCATGTTTTCCATCTTTCTTGAGATGTGGGATAAGAGGAAAAGGCTATGTCAATTTCAGTACAGGTATGGATGACCTGAAGGTGTCCCTCTCATGGGTTAGAGCAGTGGTTCTCAACCTGTGGGTCAGGACCCCATTTGGGGTCGAACGACCATTTCACGGGGGTCGCCAAACAACGCAGTCCGCCATTTTTTCCCCCCTTTTCCTTAGCTGTGCTACTCCCTTTTATTCTATTGGCTTTTGAAAGCCAATAGAATAGACTCTCTTGAATAGAGTCTAATTCTATTGGCTTTCAAAAGCCAATAGGAATTGTCCAGGCTGTCTCTGCTCTGCTGAGCCCGTCAAAAGTCCCATTCTGCAAACGGTGCTGCACCAGTTGAGTAGTCCTCGACTTACGACCGGTTGGGGGTCGCGGCATTAAAAAGGTTGAGAACCACTGGGTTAGATAGAGGAAGGTCAGTTTAATTAAACTTTTATAGTTTTAACTACCCTGGTGCTCATTTTATTTTATATATATATACATATACATATACATATACATATACATATATATATATATATATATGATGTGTGTGTTTTATTTTATAAACATTTTTTGAAGTTTTATTTTTTAACATTCAATAATATTCAACAAAAGCGTGTTGTCTGAGTATCTTATTCACTAATACAAATTAAATTCCTAATCCCTAAATCTTTTCTCTAACCATTGATAAAATAGGTCCCAAGTTTGAAAATATTCTGTTCCTTCTTTTTCTTTCAACCTTAAAGTAAGTCTGTCCATTTCCGCACTGTCTAGTTAGTATTTTTTTTAAACAAGTTTTATTAGTTTTCCATTTTTACAAAACTTCAGATATTTAAGGAAGCAATATGGTAGTTGGGTGATACATAGTCCAAGAACACGTTTATCCATACATATATCAGTTTACATCATCAATATTTTCCTCTGTTTCCCTTAGATATTATACCAAATTCAAATTAATAAATTGCTGGTTATAACTCAATCATTTAAAACATTTATAAACAACTTTTAAATTATATGTCTTCAGATCCTGTTTTTAACTTTTGTCTGTTTTCAATTACAATATTCCAGTTGGCTTAGTGTCCAATAATGTTTAAGTTTTGGATAGCCCACAGTTCCCTTAGTTCATACAAAATAATATCATGTCTAAAATACACATTATTTGTTCCAGTACATTCTTAGTTTATTCACAATCATATTCTAGTTCTCATGCTAATATCATCGCTTACTCATGAAATAACTTTTATCCTCTAAATCCATCTTCTATTTATAATTATTTAAGTAACTAATTTATTTCTCTTATAGATATAAATCCTGAATATTAAATCATATAATATCTTTTAAAATCTCCTTATTACGTAAAATTTAAAGCTCTTTCATTAGTATTTTTTATTATTTCCTCTTCTAGTGGTGTTTCTTCATTCTTCCAGTATTGTGCAAATATAATTCTTGTCATTGTTATCACATGTAAAATCAAGTATATACTTTGCTTATCAAGTTTTACTGGCATTATACCTAGTAAAAAAAATTCAGGTTTATAGTCTATGTGTTTCTCTAACATTTTTTCTAACCAAGTATGGATTATTGTCCAATATCTCCTTGCTTTAACACATGTCCACCACATATGATAATAAGTAGCTTGTTTGTGATTACATTTCCAACATTTCTCTGACATATTTTTAAACATTTTCGCTAATCTTGTTGGTGGTAAATGCCATCTATAAAACATTTTATATAAGTTTTCTTTATATGAAGCTGACATTGTCAATTTATAGTTTCTTTCCCACAAACTTTGCCACTTTTCTAAGTCTATATTATATCAAAAATTCTTTGCCCATACTATCATTGTCTCTTTTACTTGTTCATCTTTCATTTTGAAATTTAATAAGAAATTGTACATTTTTTTGATTAACTTTTCATCAGAAGTTAATAATATCTAATCAAACATAGTCTGTTTTTTGTAAAATCCATACTGTTTAATAACTTTATCATATATGACTTGCATTTGTAAATGTGACCACCATGTTAAATCGATGCCCTGATTTTCCATCTCTTGCCTGGATTTTAAGTTCTCTTCAGAATTTAGAATATCTTTGTATGTCCATATTTTACCGAAACTGACTAGATTTGGATGTATGAATGCTTCCATTGTTGAAAGCCATCCTGGAATTTTCAAATAAATTTTACATTTTATTTTTTCCCAAGTTAATAATAATGCATTTCTAATGTAGTGGTTTTGGAAGTATTTATGTATTCTATTTTTTCTGTATGATAGAAAAGCATGCCAACCAAGTTGCAGGTCATGTCCCTCCAAATACAGCAATCTTTTATTTTTAACAGTTATCCATTCTTTCATCCATGTTAACACTGATGCTTGATAATATAAAACCCAATCTGGCAAGCCAAAGCCTCCATTCACCTTGGCTTCTTGTAACATTTTCAGTTTAATTCTAGCTTTCTTTCCTGTCATTTGAATTAGAGAGTTTATATCTTCAAAGAATTTTTTCTCCAGTTTTATAGGTATCGTTTGAAATAAAAATAATATTTTTGGTAATATATTCATTTTCACCATAGCAATTCTTCCTAAAATTGACAGTTGAAGATTCTTTCATTTTTCCAAATCAAGCTTTATTTGGTTTAACAATTTAATGTAATTATTTTCTTTTATTGTTGAACGTCTTGCTGTCAAATATATTCCCAAATATTTGACCTTTTTGACTATTTGCAATTCTATTTTTTCTGATAATTGCTTTTTTTGTTTATCTGTAAAAATTTTAACTATCACTTTAGTTTTTTCTCTATTTATCTTTAATCCTGCTATCTCTTCAAATTGTTCTATCTTTTCCAACAGTTTAGGAATCGTCTCTGAAGTTTCCTCTAGAATGAATACCAAATCATCTGCAAATGTTTGCAGTTTGTAGGTTTCACCTTTTATTTTCAATCCTATAATTTCTGGATCTTGCCTAATGTTTCTATTTAAAATTTCCAAAGTTAAGATAAATAGCAATGGGGATAATGGACATCCTTGTCTTGGGCCTTTTCGTATATCAAAATTCTCTGTGTAATCCCCATTTACAATTACTTTTGCTGATTGTTTCTGATATATTGTATGAATCGTATTTATAAAGTTTTGACCAAAGTCCATTGTTTTAAGTTGTTGAATCATAAATTGCCAAGAAACATTATTAAATGCCTTTTGGGCATCTAAAAATACTAGTGCCAGTTGTTTCCCTAGATGAAGTTCATAATATTCCAATGTATCTAGTATTACCCTCAAACTGTTTTTTATTTGTCTCTGACAAAAATCCATTTTGATCTGGGTGTATAAATTCAGTCAAAAATCTTTTCAGCCTCTCAGCTATTATTGAAGTGAAGATTTTATAATCCACATTCAGTAGTGATATCGGTCTATAGTTTTTGATCTGTGTCAGATCTGAGTCCTCTTTTGGTATCAAAGTAATATTAGCTTCTGTCCAGGTATTTGGAGTTTTGCCTCCAATAGAAGTTAATTACATACATTTTTCAATGGTGAACTTAATATATCTTATAAACATTTATAAAACTCTGCTGGGAGTCCATCTGGTCCCGGTGTTTTTTCACTTTTTTGTCTTTTTATTGCCTCTGTCAATTCCATCATTGTTATTTTTTCATTTAACATAGTCTTAAAGTTTTCTGGAATTTTTGGTAAATTATTTTCTTCCATATATTGAGTCATTTTCTCCCATGGAGTTTCTTCCTTGCCATATAGTTTCTCATAGTATTCTTTAATTATATTTTTTATTTCTTCATTTTTAAATTGTAAACAACCTTTTTCATCTACTCAATTGTTTATCATTTTTTTCTCCTTCTGTTTCTTAGGTTTATAAGATAACCATCTTCCTGGTTTGTTTGTATTTTCAAAAAAGCTTTGCTTTGCCCTTTTAATTTCTTGTGTCAATTTTTCTGATTCTATTAAATTTAATTTATGTTTTATTATTTCCATTTGTCTTTTCAATCTTTTCTTTTGTGGGTTTATTTGTAGTTCAAGTTCTAATTTTTTAAATTCTTCTCTTAACAACTGACATTGTTGTCTCTTTTCTTTATATTTTTTCGCCATGCATGTTATCACTACACCTCAAAAATATGCTTTGGCTGTATCCCATACATTTTGTAACATTGTATCTTCTTTTTTATTTTCTTTGAATAGAAATTCCATTTCTTTTGTTGCTAAGTCTATAAATTCTTTCTCTTTTAAAATAATAATAATAATAATAATAATAATAATAATAATAATAATAATAATAATAAACTGGCCTACAAGGAAGACCAAATGAAGAACAGAATAGAGGCATGGGAAGACAAAGCACTACATGGCCAATACATTAAAAAAATAGCTGGGAAAGCAGATAATAACAAGACCTGGCAATGGCTAAGAGCAGGAAAATTGAAGAAAGAGACCGAGGGACTAATTCTGGCTGCACAAGACCAAGACTTAAGGACAAATGCATATAAATTCAAAATTGAGAAGACAGCAACAGACAGTAAGTGCCGCCTATGCAAAGAAGCTGAAGAAACAGTGGACCACTTGGTAAGCTGTTGCAAGAAGATTGCACAGACTGATTACAAGCAGCGGCATGACAAAGTAGCAACAATGGTGCATTGGAAGATCTTCAAAAAATATCATTTGCCTGTAAGCAAAAACTGGTGGGATCATAAAATAGAGAAAGTCATAGAAAATGATAAAATTAAACTGCTCTGGGACTTCAGAATTCAAACAGACAAGCACCTGCAACATAACACCCCAGACTTAACATTTGTCGATAAGAAAGACAAAAAAGTCTGGATAGTGGACGTGGCAGTGCCTGGAAACAGCAGAATAGACGAGAAAGAACTGGAGAAGATAACAAAATACAAAGCTCTACAAACAGAAATAGAAAGACTGTGGCAAAAGCAAGCAAGGGTAGTACCAATAGTAATAGGCTCCTGGGTGCAATCCCAAAACAACTGGAGCACCACTTTGGCATTGACAAATTTGCTATTAGTCAATTGCAAAAGGCAGCCTTACTAGGAACTGCTTCCATCCTGCGATGATATCTGTAATACCATCAAACATCCACATCTGCCTATCCCAGGTCCTGGGTAAGGACTCGATAGGTAGACAAAATGCCAAATCCAGTCTGAACATCTGGCTGACTGTGCAATGATCCATAATAATACAGTTTGAAGGGACCTTGGAGGTCATCAAGTCCAACTCCCTACTCAGGCAGGAAACTCTATACCATTTTGGACAAATGTCTGTCCAGTCTCTTCTTAAAAACTTCCAGTGTTGGAGCATTCACCGCTTCTGGAGGCAAGCTGTTCCATTGATTCAAAGTCCATCTTAATTTTTTCTGCATTCCTTTCCATACCATTTTTAAAGGGTTATGATCTGCCCAAGTACCTAATTCTATTTCAATTTCTTGCATATTAACCCTTAATTCAGGCATCATCCAAATCATATGTAACCATCTCAAATACTTTGGCCACCTAATGAGAAGGAAGGACTCACTAGAGAAAAGCCTAATGCTGGGAAAGATTGAGGGCAATAGAAGAATGGGACGACAGAGAATGAGGTGACTGGATGGAGTCACTGAAGCAGTAGGTGTGAGCTTAAATAGATTCCAGAAGATGGTAGAGGACAGGAAGGCCTGGAGGAACGTTGTCTATGGGGTCGCAATGGGTTGGACACGACTTCGCAACTAACAACAACAATTGTCTCTTTGACATATATAACTACTCCTCTTTTTTTGTTTAGCTGATGTATAATAAAGTTTTCCAAGTTTTGAATTTTCCAAAAAATTATGATGTTGTTTTTTTATGTGTGTCTCTTGCAAACAAATTATATCAATGTTTAATTTCTGTAGTTGTTTGAAAATTCTTTTCCTTTTTGATGGGGAATTCAATCCATTTATATTCACTGAAAAAAATTCCATTTTTCTTCTCCATTTTGATTTACTTATATTTAGGTCTTGTTGATCTCATAATCTTCTGCTCTCTTACTATTCCCTCATTTTCTTGATTTATCTTCTCTTTTTCCTCTTCCACCTATGTAATTGTTTCCTCTATTGTTTGTTCCATCTGTTTCTGACTTTTTTCATCCTCTTGTTGATATTCTTTCTCCCAGAAATGCTCTATATCTTTCATCAAAATCCTCTGCATTCCACACTGAATACAAACAATATCTTGTGTTATTTCAATTGATTAAAATCCCTTCTGGCATTAGCCATCTAAAATTTACTCCTTTTGCAATCAGCTTTGTAGTCAAGAAATGATATTGTCGGGCTTCTGGTTCCGGGTCGCAGTGTTGTGATCGTGCAGAAAGGCTTCTCTCTTTGCCGGCTGAGTTTCCCCCGCTGGTAGATCCTTGATTGGGTCGAAAGTCGTCCTGGAGGGGCGGCCACCATTGAGTAGGCTGCTTGTTTGACTGCAGAGGGGTGCGGCACCCTCTGCTGTCCAAGCGAGCTCTTTTGGGCCGATGGAGTAAAGATCGGTCAGTAAAATGGCCGATCACTTAGCTGCACCAGCCATAAACCACAAGAACATCTAAGCGAAATAGAACCACCGTGGAAGATTTGGTGAGACCTATCCTTGCCTCTCCCTTCCCTATTTATTCCTGTGAAAAGCCTTTGGAATTATTTCGCTATCTTTTTAAAGTGGCTTTGTTGATGGGGGAAGGAAAGCCTTGGAACAAAAGAAAAATTAATTTTAACTTTTTCAATGGTTGATTTTATGTTTGAATATTTGGGAGTCCTAAAATCCTTGTTACAGAAACTTAATATGCTAGCAATTTGGAAGAATTTTTTTTATTATTTTCTACTATTTTTATAACTAAAAAAAGAAGGAAATAAAGAAAAGAGGGAAGAAATTATTTTTATTGGGGGTCTGGAAAGACTGAACAATTGGTTAATCCTCTGGGGACATATTGTGGTGAAATTATTTACTGCAATTGTTATTCCTCTTTTTTGGACTCTTGAGTCTGACTTTGACCTTCAAATTATCTCAAAAGGGAAAGATAAAGAAGCTGTATAGCTGTGTGGAAGCGGTTATTGACTGATTGTTATTAAATACAGCCTCCACCAAAAGAATAATGGCTTTATATACTACTGAAATAGAGGAACTCTGTTCAGATTTCAGTTACAAGTATATATTGGACAAAATTCTTGAAAATACTGAACAAATAATTGCCTATACAAAAGAGATTATTTTTCAATGACAAATTAAAGCGCAAGGTGTAAGTGAGCACTTTGTAAGCCAAGAAACAGCAGAAGGTATATACTCAAGAGACTCGTCTTCAACCTTATTCACAATTTACTGAGATGGAGGAATTAAACTTACATCAGGACTACCAACCTACACCAGAAAACATATTTGATGCTAATGAACAAATGACTCTTAGCACGGAAACTAAGGATATTATTCCAGAAGGGCAGGCTGATCTCCAGATTCCAACTGATTACCTGACAGATAAAAAACCAATAGGAGGAGGGCAAAATAATATTAAAGAAGATTGTATATTATTTTATAGACAATCTATTGAGACTTTGGATGATTCAAAAATGATTGTAATTAAACTAGATGCAACTTTTAAAAAGTTGAAGATGGATGTTCAACCACAAGCTATTGAGAATCGCTATAACTCTTTCATTAGCCTATCAAAATGGACAATGGGAGATGCTTTTATGATGCTTTTGCCAGAAACCGATGTTTACTACTCGTATCTGGCAAAACCTACTCTATAGTGAGTAATGAGTTCACTTAACAACTATGGCATTTACTTAAAGACCGCTGCAAAAAAGGGTCATAAAATCAGGTAGTTACATGAAGACCAACTTTACGACTGGCACGACTTATGACTGAAATTGTGGGCTCAATGGGGGCCGCACGTTGTGGACTACTTATAATTAAGTTCTGGCCTGCTTAGCTTTTGGGGATCAGTCATGTTTAGCTAAATGTTGGCACCTGTCGTGATAATCCCTTTCTAAATGACTAATTTTTTATTCTTTTCACTGCAAACTCCAACACTACCTTCCCTTCTACCCTGGTTCTCCAGAATATATGGGGAAGAAGTCTGGCTAAGGAAATACAGTGGAGGGCATTAAGTACTAGTTACAGAATTCCTGTCTCCTTCTTTTCATGTCTTGGCTGCCTCTACTGCAGAGGTCCCCGACCCCTGGTTCGTGGACCGGTACCGGGCTGCAGCATGCCAGCAACTAGTCTGCGCAAACAAGCAAAGCCCCGTCCATGGGATGCAGGCAGCACACAAAACCACGCACTCTCTGGTCCACGGAAAAACCTTTCTCTATGGAACCGGTCCCTGATGCCCCAAAAGGTTGGGGACCTCTGCTCTACTGGATTAGATGCATTCTGCAAAGGGAAAAAGCTTTCTCATTGCAAGGGAATTTAGGCTGGATCTCAGCTGTGACAAATATGGAAAAATGTATAATGTAGTTACATAACTTGGTCGCTGTTGAAGCAGGCACAGCAGCGCCTGCATTTTCTGCATCACATGAGTAAAGCACATCTTCCTTCCCCTGTCCTGACCACTTTCTATAGGGGACGATTGAGAGCATCCTGTCATACAGCATCACAGTCTGGTTTGGAAGCATCAGTGCTTCAGACAGGAAGGCGGTGCAGAGAATGGTGAGGATGGCCGAAAAGATCATTTACAGTTCCCTCCCTCCCATCCAGGACATAGCACAGAAGCGCTGCTTGAGCAGGGTCCGTAAGATTATCTGGGACTACACATCCTCTTCACAACCTCTTTCCCTTGTTACCTTCTGGGAGGAGGCTTTGTGGTTTCCGAAGCAGAACATCCAGATTCAGCCAGAGTTTCATTCCTTAAAGCATTAACCTTGCGAACTCTCAAGCTTCCTCCTTCTGTTATATACTAAAGCTGGACAATATTTAATATTTATTTGCTATGTATATGTAAGGATGTGGGTCTATACATATGTTGTTCATAGTATATTTAGATGTGCTTCATGTATGTGTTTCACTTTGAGACGGGCAACTAAATTTCATTTTTGATATGTGCCGTTGTGCCCACAGTAAAAAAATGACAATAAAGGTTATCTTATCTATCTTATAATTATCTTTTTTTGTAATTATTGTTGCACATGGATAATATGCAGAACAATTACCCAAGAACAGTAGTTTAAGGAATGAATTATAAACCCTTTAGTTATCAGTATCTACAAGGAAAACAGGACTAGAACTTGCTAAAAGATATTACCCTATCAGTAAGAATCATTCGCTTCTTAGAACTTTAGATCCAACTTTTAGATATATTTAGCAGAAAGTGCTTTAGCTGAGACTGTTAGGAATAAAATTTTAGAATAAAAAGTAAAGTTAAGTGACACGTACTCTGTAAAATTTCTACACATAGACTATAAGATTTCTACACAAAATTTCTACACGTAGACTGCAAGATTTCTATACAATTTCTACATGTAAGAGTTCTGCACGTAGGCTATAGGATTTCCACACTGAGCTGTAGGATTTCATGATAAAGTACATATAAGGGAATAGGTGAAGTAAAATATTAAGGGGCAGGGATAATGTATTTTGTTTAGGTGGCTCTGATAAGATTGTAACCTCAGAGGAGGGGCCAAGGCGTCAGGATAGAATGTATATAATGTATGTTTTCGCTGTGACTAGGTGTGGCTCAAATATTTATTTGGAGTCCATCACGCTTTGCAAACCATTGTAGCCAATAAATCTCTGTCTAATTTCAACTTTCTGTTTGGTGTTATTCAGTGGGCTAGAATTTCTACCAACAGTTTTGGCGCCCAACGTGGGGCTCAAGACCGGGATCGTTTGCACCAGATCCAGAAGGTGACGTGGAAGGCATGCCCTGTCAATTTCGATAATCTATCTCATCTTGTTGGTAAAGGAGCAGCAACGCTTTCCTTGGCGAACCCATAGAGTTGATATTAGACAGAGATACAAATTGAACCGGTGTGTGTGTTGCTGGCTTCCGGGAACTGGGCAACTCCGTGCACGGACCTAGGTAAATGTTCTGGGGTGGCCAGTATACACTGCCTAGGCAGCCGGTGGGAAGACTGGGTAGGCCTGTGTGAATTTGAGACAGATTGGGAGTGTGTGAGACGTCCCAAATATCCACTTAGCGAAAGTGGACCTCTGATAACTCTAAATTCACGCAAGTGCATATCTGGGAGGATCAGGGGGAAGTGAATTAAGGAATTTATATGAAGTCTCAATTAGAATACACAGGACAGCAAACCAGTATGGCAACACAGGGAGTACTCCAGGAAAGAAGTGTTTGAGAAAAATAAGGAGGAACCCCAAATTAAATATAGATAAAGAAAGTCAATTAGGGATTTTATTGAGTAATTGGGGAAAACCTCCGTATAATGAAATAATTAGTAAACTAGCCATAACCAAGGAAGATATGGTTAATTTGTGTTGTTTTGTCTGGTGGGAAGATGAAAAAGTAGAGTGGCCTAGATTAGGAACAAATGACTATTTTGCTTGTCAGAATTTATATGTCAATTAAATAATGTGTCAAGGAAAACATGCAAATCATTAGTCAATGAATTAGATTATGCTTTAATTAGGAACCCAGATAAATGGGTCACCTTGACTATGAGTGGCCCTAGCCCTCATAAAGTAACTTCAATATATTTACAAGAAGAAGAGAAGAATGAAATAGAGGAGGAAGAAGAAGATGAAAAATCCATGAAATATTTACCCCCACCTTATAATCCTAATTACCACAACCAACAAATGTACAAATACCTATTCCACCACCCCTACCAGCTCCTGTAACACAAGCCCAGGGAGCTGTGAGAGGTGGACCCTATAAGGTATTAGTAAAAGAATTGGAACAATTAAAGAAAGATATAAAGAATTTTCCCTTTAAGGATAAACCACTACAGGCTTTTCCTTTAAGAGAAGTACCCAATGGAGTAGATGGCCAAGGACAGGCCCGTATCAGTTTTGTACATGAGCCTTTAAAGGCATCTGAATTACGTGCCTTTAAAAAAGAAATGAAAAGCATGATAGAAGATCCAGTAGGGGTAGCAGAGCAACTAGATCTGTTGTTAGGAGCAAACATATACACATGGATGGACTAGGGAACATAATCCCCAAGCACAGGGGGCAGTTTTGGCAGATGTAAAGTTTCCTGTAGTAAGACCAAATTGGGATAATAATAATGCTGCAGATAGACAAAACATGGAATATATGAGAGTATTATTGATAAGAGGAATAAAAGAAGCTGTTCCAAAAGCACAGAACATGAGTAAAGCTTTAATGATAGAACAAGAAAAAGAAGAATCTCTAGCTACATTCCTCCAAGGACTGAAAGACGGAATGAGGAAGTATTCTGGAACTGATCCAGGTGATCCAGCAAATACTCTTCTGGTAAAAATACAATTTGTGGTAAAATCCTGGCCAGATATAAGTAAGAAATTACAAAAATTGGAGGGATGGACAGGGAAAAGTATAGATGACTTGTTAAAGGAGGCACAAAAGATATATATGCAAAGGGATGTAGAGAAATTTAGGCAACAGAATAAAATGATGATTGCCACAATAAACCAAGTAATAAAACAAAAGGAAAGAATACAGAAGGAAAATGGATATTACCTGATGGATAGCAGGTGTTGAATAAAGCCATAACACGTGAAGTAATCCGAACTGCATGAGGGTTTTAGAAGATGTGTTTCTGAAAGGTATGGCTACAGGAGGGTTTTCACTGTTGTGAAACAAATAATGGCCGGATGTCTCATTTTGCAAGAAAGTTAATAGGCAAGCTCTAAGAGCAAAGGAAATTGGGAGAGGAAAGGAGCTCATTGGCTTTTGAACAGTTCCTTGAAATTATAATAATAGTTATTTGTTTGTCAGGAGAAAGTATGAAATGAAATATCTGTATGTGAAAGTGTTTATACAAGCAATTTGAATGGAAGTGAATGTGTGGCTATGCTGATCCTGTGTGTGTGTGTGTGAGTTTCTCCCCCATCCCAGACTGTGAAAGAAACAGTAAACTGCAGATTTTTTTTTGTTGTTACTGTAAAAGTGAAATGGAAAATGCATGTGAAGAGAAAACTATTTTGTTAGTGGTGAAATTGTTGTGTAATTTCTTCTTGTTTTCCTGTCTCTTTCCCCTCACCCCAGGTGGCTGTGTTGCTTTAAGAGCGAGAGAGACAGAAAAGAAAAGGGGGGTCTGATCTTTTTAACTTTTTTTCTGCTTAGAATTCTGGTTTGAGGAAGATGGGCTGGATGTGAAATTTAATACCCATTCTTGCAGTAAGAAATAAGGTTATTTTTTAAATAAATGAAATGTGAGAAGAACTGGAATACACCTATATAACCATTAACCAATAGAAATGACTTTGAATTGATTTGTTTAGATTTATAAATGATTTAACCTATTTAATGGAAATTTGTTTCCATCTGAATGGAGTCTGATTAAATTGGAATTTGAAAAAAAATTATATTAAAACCAAAGAGTTGATACTAGAGTTTGATACAAAACTATTTCAGTAACTCAGAATATCTTATTAAGCTTGTTTATTTATTTATTTTGTGGAGTTGCTTTTTGTTGTTGTTGTTTTATTTTTTTATGTTTTTATCTCTATGCAGGACACACTGATAAAAAAAAATAATAATGCCTAAGAGAATTGATGGAATTATAATTCAACCCTCGTTTAAAATGAAGGAGTTGAGAAAAAATATTTTTTTTGGGATTATAAATGAGCTATGTTGTTTTGAATAAAGATTTGTATGCAAACAAACTCAAGCAGAGTTTGGTGAGTGCTCATTTGTTGGCTCTTTACTAAGTAATCTGTTTGTAAATACATACGGACAAAGGAATGGCTAGGGGAGGGATAATTGATACTTTTCTATGGTTAATGTATGGTTGGTTATATGATAAGTATGATATGTAGACAAATATATAAAATGCTCTATAACATCTAATGGTGAGGCTATTTCAATGCATTCAAGTTGATTTTAAATTACCTCAAGTGGGAAATTCCACAATATGAAACTCAAATGACTTGGATAAAATGTTTACCTTTAGTATTGTTGCGAATAAGAACACAACCACGGAAAGATTTAGGATTGTCTCCTTATGAATTGTTATATGGTGTGTCATTTATGCCTGGAAACATCTCCATGGACTCTTTAGTAACAAGGGATAAAGTAATAAGACATTATGTGCATAAACTGTCACAGTATCTTGATCATTGCAGGAAACAAGGCTTGTTGATCCAAACACCCCCTTTGGAATTTCCTGTCCACAAGTTTGAGGTGGGACAGTGGATCCTGATCCGAATGTGAAAGGAGGAGAAATTGCAACCTAAGTAGGAAGGACCATTCCAGGTGTTGCTGACCTCTGAAACTGCAGTTCGGATGAAAGAAAAAGGGTAGACTCATTATACGCGAGTGAAGGGACCAGTAGCTGAACCAAAAGGACAGTGAACCTGTGTTCCGGGTGACGATTCGTTTAAATTGATACTTTGTAAAATTCCTGTTTAAATGTGTTGGTACTGTGATTGTAAATGCCATGTTGATTGTTGTTGTTTCCATTGTATTGACTGTGTAAGATGTACTGGATGTGAAGAACATTTTGGACCATGCGATATAGTACTCATTGAAAAGAAATTGAAACCTTTTGAGGAATATACTGAGATATTGACTGGAGTGGTAAGATATACTTTAAAAGACACTCCTTCAGTTCAACTAGTACAGGAAGAACAACAAGAAGCCTTTAGAAAATATCACAATTTAGATATAGAGGAAGAGTGGAAGAGTGATTAAAATGCAAATCCTTAGTGTTGTATACTTGTCCATGGTCATCTATCTCTCCCTCTCTAGAGAACGATATAGGAGAGCAACAAAAACAGAAGGATGTGAAGTCTGCATTACCAACGCCACCAAAGGGAACACAGTAATTAAAACTTTGATATATCATACCCAAGCATCTAAGGGGTGTATATTTCAATTTATATGTCAATTAAATAAAACACAATATTCAGTTTGTAAGGGAACAGACAAAAAGATACAATGCTATGATCCATCGATGCCAATATATTTGAATTTAAGTATATATGTGGGTTTAGCTAAAGTAGGAGTGAGACAGAGACCTGAAGGTGAAGAAATATTAATATACATTAATTCTACTAAAATATTAGAAAAAGGGACAAAAAAGGCTTTGATACAATTTGATGCATGCACAGTATTAGGTCTATCTTATCTCGTCACAAAGTGTGGAGACTCTAGTTGGATCACAGCATATAAACAAAATCATAAATATGTCCCACCAATTTGAACTTTGCACATGGAAACCCCAATCAATGGTTACCTTGTGGGGGATCTATTAAATGTTCAGGGTGGAATTGTGTGTGTGATTATACTGGAGGAATTTATCCAGGATGTAATGGTATTACCCAATTTAAAAGAATATATGGAACTAATACGATGGAGTTGGAAATCACTAAGAATCATCCTGATATAGTAAGTTATGGATGTGGGATAGACGGAACAGGATCAGATTTATTAACTTATATCACTATAAAGAAAGAAAAGATATATTACCTAAGGAAGGAGGGGTATGTGGGAAGTTTAATTTAACGAATTGTTGCTTACAAATAGATGAAACAGGTGCAGTGGTGAAGCAATTAACCACTGAAATGAGACAACTTGTACATGTTCCAGTCCAGACTTGGACTGATCTTCTAGATGAAGGGGGAGTTTTGAGAGGAATCTTTCGCAATTGGAAACAAGCATTATTCATGGTGGGCATAATATTAGTAGGACTAATGTGTTTGCCCTGCCTAATTCCTATGATTAAAAATTTAGTCCATACAACTGTAACAAGTATAATGAATGGCATCAAACGGCAGGAAAAGATACAGACACTGTTAGCTTTTAAGGAAATTAAAGACAAAGTAGACATAATAGAGAATAAACACAAAGAAGAGATTGAAATGAATTTAAGAAGATTCTAAAATTTAATTATGGAAAGAAAAAGAGTGGATCTATTAGGAATAAAATTTTAGAATAAAAAGTAAAGTTAAGTGACACGTACTCTGTAAAATTTCTACACGTAGACTATAAGATTTCTACACAAAATTTCTACATGTAGACTGCAAGATTTCTACACAATTTCTACATGTACACATACCTTGTAAGATTTCTGCATGTAGGCTATAGGATTTCCACACTGAGCTGTAGGATTTCATGATAAAGTACATATAAGGGAATAGATGAAGCAAAATAGTAAGGGGCAGGGATAATGTATTTTGTTTAGGTGGCTCTGATAAGATTGTAACCTCAGAGGAGGGGCCAAGGCGTCGGGATAGAATGCATATAATGTGTGTTTTCGCTGTGACTAGGTGTGGCTCAAATATTTATTTGGAGTCCACCACGTTGTAGCCAATAAATCTCTGTCTAATTTCAACTTTCTGTCTGGTGTTATTCAGTGGGCTAGAATTTCTACCAACAAGATGGAGGATTGAAAAAAAAAGCTTTTTCAAATTTTAGAGAATATAATAGCAATGTTAATTGTATTTATAAACCTTGGCTCTTTATAATTGTTAGCTATCCTATATGCTTCATGCATGGGCAGGTGGGAAATAAAAGTATCAGAATTCTAACTCATACAATGCTTTTGCATTGCGTGCTGAATAGCACAGACATGTCAAACACAAGCCCCGGGGGCCGGATGCGGTCCGCGAAGTGGTTTCATCATGCGGCCCGCGAAGACATCCTGGAAACAGTGAGGGAATGGCCCCCGCTGCCTTGGCCCTGGCCCAGCCAATGTATAATTCTGTGGTGGCCATCTATGCTGAAATCATTCAGTCTTAGCTCCACAAGGCCGTCTGGAAACAGCGAGGAACTGTCCTACCACGTCGGCCCCATCCCCTGGGTGCATGCTGGGGAGGTGTCACCCTTTGTGAGGAATGAAGAAATGCACCATCGCCTGGAAGTGGCCAGCAAATGGCCCTCGCCTACTTCACATATCCAGCTTGAAGGGCTCTGCCCTGGTCCCACCCCTTTCTGCCAGAGACCCTCAGATCTGTCCCACTCCTGCCCAGGCCCCCACAGGCACCCTTGACACGAATGATGTAGAGCTGGCCCCACCCACCCAGTAGGCCACACCCACCCAGCCCCCCAAGGGCAACCACAGTGCTGATGCGGCCCTCAATGAAATTGAGTTTGACACGCCTGGAATAGCAGAAGAAATTGCTAAGATACTGAAAGTATTGGTTTTAAACCCCACTTTATTAGTTTAGTTTAATTGTTTAATTGTTTTATCTTCTCTTGATGGAAACTTTCTTACATGTTGGGTAAGATGGAAAATCCAACATCCTTTGAAACAATACGATTTTTCTTCTAGTGAAAACTAGGATTCCTCTGGTGATTGAGCAGTTTGTAAAATCTTAAAGGCTGGCTATGTTGTTTAACTCTTTAAGAAGTGGGCAAAGTCATTTTTTTTTCAGATGCTAGACTTCTTGGTTCCTAGATGCAGGGTGGAAGATGGGAAGTTCAGGCTGGCCAATTCTTCTCTTATTTAGACCAGCCAGGGAGCCACATGCGGTTAAAAAGGAGCAGCATTGGGATCATTGGCAAACACACATTGTATCAACTGACGGGGCACCATCTCGTTTCCTTCGTACTGGAGATCCTTGGAGCTGAGAGTACAGATATTGCTACCCATCTTGCCACAGAGAGCTGAAGAAGGCACTGTGTTGTTGAGGATGCATTGCTGCCCAGCTTGCCACGAATGGTTGTTGAGGGAATTGGGTTGTGGAGTGCACATTGTTGCTGGCCAACTTGTCATGGATGCTTTGCCAGGCCATATCAGTGCCGGGGACCCAGCCCTGGGGCCCACGGTTGAAGCCATATAGTTGCTGAGGTAACATTGCTTCTGCCCATCTTGGGTTGTGAGAATACAACGTTGGGTAAAGATTGCATTCTCATTGGCTTTAGCCAGATGGGATGCTTTTCTTTGGCACAGGTTTTGCAGCACCTTTGGCACAAAGGTTTTGGAAGGATGTTTCACTTGCTTTGTGTTCAAGTTGCTCTGACGTTGCTTTTTTTGTGGTTTCCTTTGCTGCCGTTTTTTTCTTTGCTGAAGCTTTTTCTTCTTCTGGTTCTGGGTAGCAGCCATGGTTTCAATTTTCTATGTTCACTCCTGGGTCTTGTGATGAATGCCCCTGTATCCCCTTTACATTTGTTATCATATAATGGCTTGCATTCAAATGAGGGACTAGCTCTTGGCCTTCTGATTGGCTGGCTAGAACAATACTCTGTTTTGAGAGGTAACCATAGTACCTGAACAGATAGCATCTCCTCATAATATGCCTCTGTGAGCTGTTTCTCTTTCCTACTTGCAAAGGTGGGTGAAGTGATGACATCAAATTTGGATTAAACAGGAAAAATAAATTTGAGGATGATAGGATGTCATTTCAGAATCTAACTGCTATTAAACAATGATCTTTCTGCATCAAAAATTGGGTGGCTTTTTTCTCTTGTCTTGCATTCATTGGAAGAAAGCAGATCCCAGTCTTTGTATGGCATAGTAGTTGATTCCAGTGGAAGTCAGTTCCCCTTTACTAAATCTAATTTCTATAGGGTTTGAGAAAATGGAGTGGACGCTTCTTTGATCATTGAATAAACACCTTTACTCAGATCATAAAATGTGATGAGTTACATAATAATAATAATAATAATAATAATAATAATAATAATAATGTTTGAAGGGACCTTGGAGGTCATCTAATCCAACCCCCTGCTCAGGCAGGAAACCCTATACCATTTTGGACAAATGGCTGTCCAGTCGCTTCTTTAAAACCTCTAGTTGGCGCATTCATCGCTTCTGGAGCCAGGTTGTTCCACTGATTAATTGTTCTAACTGTCAGGAAGTTTCTCCTTAATTCTAGGTTGCTTCTCTCCTTGATTAATTTCCATCTGTTGCTTCTTGTCCTGCCTTCAGGCGCTTTGGAGAATAGCTTGACTCCCTCTTCTTTGTGCCAGCCACTGAGATATTGGAAGACTGCTATCATGTCCCCCTTCGTCCTTCTCTTCATTAGACTAGACATACCCAATTCCAGCAACCGTTCCTTATATGCTTTAGCCTCCAGTCCCCTGATCATCTTTGTTGCTCTTCTCTGTGCTCTTTCTAGAATCTCAATCTCTTTTTTACATATTGGATGCAGTATTCCCAGTGTGGCCTTCCTAAGGCATTATAAAGTGGTATTAATACTTCACGTGATCTTGATTCTATCCCTCTGTTAATGTAGCCTAGCACTTTTTTGGAGCTGCAGCACACTGCTGGCTCATATTTAAATGATTGTCCACTAGGACTCTGAGATCCCTCTCACAATTACTACTGTTGAGCAAGGTACCCTTTATACCAGTGGTTTTCAACCTGTGGGTCAGGACCCCATTTGGGGTCGAACAACCATTTCACGGGGGTTGCCAAACAATGCAGTCCACCAATTTTTTCCCCCTTTTCCTTAGCTGTGCTACTCCCTTTTATTCTATTGGCTTTTGAAAGCCAATAGAATAGACTCTCTTGAATAGAGTCTAATTCTATTGGCTTTCAAAAGCCAATAGGAATTGTCCAGGCTGTCTCTGCCCTGGTGAGCCCACCAAAAGTCCCATTCTGCAAACGGTGCTACACCAGTTGAGTAGTCCTCAACTTACGACTGGTTGAGTAGTCCTCGACTTACGACCGGTTGGGGGTCGCGGTATTAAAAAGGTTGAGAACCACTGGTCTATACTATACCTATACATTTGATTTTTCTTGCCTAAATGTAGAACCTTACTTTTTTCACCATTGAATTTCATTTTGTTAGATAGCGCCCAGTGTTCAAGTCTGTCCAGATCCTCTTGTATCCTAAGCCTGTCTTCTGGAGTGTTGGCTATTCCTGCCAGCTTGGTCTCGTCTGCAAATTTGATGATTTCCCCATCTATCCCCTCGTCCAAATCGTGAGAACAGCAACAGCTTGAAGAAGCATTGTCAGCCTCGTTAGGTAGACCAGACCAGGAAATCAACTCTACCATTTTTTTAATGGAGATTGGCTATAATAGAATTTTTCAAGTCTGATTGTGCTGTACTTCCTTACAATATAGTACAGTGAATAAAGGAGGTGCCTGCCTGAGCCATTGCCAAATATTATCTTGTTGCTTTGGATTTGAAATATGTTCCTTTTGGCCAGATAATGTTTCCTGCATATTTCCATCAAGATCATCTTCCTGCTCTCTGCAAACAATTATTACTCAAGTTTCCTGCTATAGCCCTGAGGGAATTTTCCAGAAGACAGTGTCATAAAAAGCTTGATAAGGTCATTTAGAGTTAAAAGCTCACTTGGTCATTTAATCTCCTTCATTGGAAAGGGAAATTCTGGGGTGCTTGGAAGCAACATATTCAAATACTGGCACAAATAATGACAGATTTTACATGGTAAGATGGCAGTCTTGTAATTAGTGACTGTAAGAGAGAAGCATGATGTGGGGGTCCTATAATCTTAGTATGTGTAATCTACAAAGTCCTAATCAAATGTTTGGGGAAATGAGACTTATTTATTATTTTATTTATTTTATTTACAAATATTTATATGCCGCCCAATCCCAAAGGACTCAGGGCGGCGTACAAGGTTAAAAACAGTCATAAAAGAATAAAATAATCCAGTCATACCGCGAGTCCGATCATATCCCGGCCCCCCGGGGACATCAGCCCCAGGCCTGCCGGAACAGGAGAGTTTTAACGGCTTTCTTAAAGGCCGGCAGGGTGGGAGTAGTTCGAACCTCGGGGGGAAGTTGATTCCACCAGGTCGGAGCCACCACAGAAAAGGCCCTTCCCCGAGGGCCCGCCAGCCGACATTGTCTGGCCGACGGGACCTGAAGGAGGCCCAATCTATGGGACCTCACCGGTCTCTGGGAGCTGTGCGGCAGAATGCGGTCCTGTAAGTAACCTGGCCCTATGCCATGAAGGGCTTTGAAGGTGATAACCAACACCTTGAATTGCGTCCGGAGACCCACAGGAAGCCAGTGCAGCTCGCGGAGGATAGGTGACACGTGGGCGTACCTTGGCGCGCCCACAATCGCTCTCGCGGCTGCGTTCTGAACCAACTGCAGTCTCCGAACGCCCTTCAAGGGTAGCCCCATGTAGAGCGCGTTACAGTAATCCAGTCTTGAGGTGACAAGGGCATGAGTGACTGTGAGTAAAGCCTCCCGGTCCAAATAAGGCCGCAATTGGTGCACTCGGCGAACCTGTGCAAAGGTCCCCCTGGCCACAGCTGATAGATGTTGTTCCAAATTTAGCTGTGAGTCCAGGAGGACACCCAAGTTGCGTGCCTGCACTGAGGGAGGTAAATTTGCCCCCCCCGCACAGGACTAAAGATGGACCATCCAGTTGGCCTTTGGGAGGCAAGACCCAGAGCCACTCAGTCTTGTCAGGGTTGAGTCTAAGCCTGTTCACCCCCATCCAGACCCTCACATCTTCCAGGTACCGGCACATCACGTCGACTGCTTCACTGAAAGGACACGGGGTGGAGATATACAATTGGGTATCATCCGCATACTGATTATACCTCACCCCGTGTCGCCGAATGATCTCACCCAGCAGTTTCATGTAGATGTTAAAAAGGAGGGGGGACAGGACCGAGCCCTGAGGTACCCCATAATCGAGGCGCCTAGGGGTCGATCTCTGTCCGCCCGCCAACACCGACTGCGACCTGTCAGAGAGGTAGGAGGAGAACCACCGCAATACGGTGCCGCCCACCCCCACCTCTCCGAGACGACGCAGAAGGATACCATGGTCGATGGTATCGAAAGCCGCTGAGAGGTCAAGAAGCACCAGGATAGAGGAATGACCCCTATCCCGGGCTCGCCAGAGGTCATCGGTCAGTGCGACCAAAGCAGTCTCAGTGCTGTAGCCGGGCCTGAAACCAGATTGAAAAGGGTCCAGATAATTGGTTTCCTCCAAGGATCGCAAGAGTTGAGACGCCACCACCTTCTCTACAACCTTCCCCACAAAGGGGAGGTTGGAGACGGGACGAAAGTTCTTCAAAACAGCTGGGTCCAGGGAAGGCTTCTTGAGGAGGGGCCTCACCACCGCTTCCTTTAAAGGTTGCGGGAAAGACCCCTCCATCAAGGAGGCGTTGATTATCGCCTGGAGCCAGCCTCGTGTCACCTCCCTACTGGCAGAAACCAGCCAGGAGGGGCACGGGTCCAATAAACAGGTGGCGGCATTCATTGCCCTCACGGCCTTGTCCACTTCATCAGGGGTCACAGGTCAAACTCGCTCCAGATAACATGACTAAGACCAGCCCCTGGCAACTCGGCTGGCACTGCCCAGTCGGAGTCCAGGTCTCTCTGAATCTGAGCGATTTTGTCCAACAGAAACTGAACAAACTCCTCAGCTCTCCCCTGCAAGGGTTCCTCCGCCTCCTCCACTTTAAGAAGGGAGCGGGTCACCCTAAACAAGGCGGCCGGGCGAGATTCTGCGGACGCAATAAGTGCGGAAAAGTGAACATGCTTTGCCGCCCTTATCGCCACTAAATAAGTCCTAAGATAGGCTCTTAATAGTGATCGGTCAGATTCAGAGTTACTGGCCCTCCAACGTCGCTCTAGACGTCTCTTGTGGCGCTTCATCTCCCGGAGCTCCTCAGTAAACCAAGGGGCCCTCCGGGGACCACCACCACAGAGAGGTCGCAAAGGCGCAATTCGATCCAGGGCCCCGGACGCCGCCTCATTCCAGGCCGCAACCAGGGACCCGGACGAGTTGTGGACAAGGGAGTCAGGTATTTCCCCAAGCTCCTCCTGGAACCGATCTGGGTCCATTAGGCGCCTGGGGCGGGACCACCTAGTCGGCTCCCTCTCCCTGCGATGGGGGAGTGATGCTCTGAAGTCCAGCCTCAATAGGAAATGATCTGTCCATGACAAGGGCGAGATCTCTATTCCCCTTAATTCCAGATCATGTCTCCATTGCCCCGAGAGAAACACAAGGTCGAGTGTGTGACCACCCCTATGAGTTGGGTCCTGAATTACCTGGGTCAGGTCCATGGTTGCCATGGAAGCCATGAACTCCTGCGCCGCCTCTGAGCGATCGCCGAGTGATGGCAGATTAAAGTCCCCCAGTACTATAAGTCTGGGGAACTCCACCGACAACTCGGCTACTGACTCCAGCAACGCAGGCAGGGCTGTTGCAACGCAGCTGGGAGGTAGGTACGTCAGCAGCAAGCCCAACTGAACCCGTGAACCCAACTTCAATAGGAGGGACTCACACCCAACAACCTCCGGGGCAGGAATCCCACGAGGGCTCAAGGACTTCCGAGCGATGACTGCCATTCCACCACCCCTGCCCTGATGTCGAGGCTGATGAAGCACCACAAACCCGTCCGGGCACATCTCCGAGAGGGAAACACCCCCCTCAGGGCCCAGCCAGGTTTCGGTTATACATGCCAGGTCCGCCCCGCTGTCCAATATTAAATCACGGACAAGGGGGGCTTTGCTGACAACGGACCTGGCATTAAGCAACAGCAGCCTGCAATCAGGGCCCTGTACTCCCCTGTCACCAGTACTACAGGATGAGCCTTTTGAGGGGCCGGAACAAGGAATCGCTCTAACATAGCGAGTCCTTGTTCCCCAAAGATGGCCTGCCCCTCGGCTCCTGCCATATCTGCCCATCCCAGTCATGACCGGGATGCTCCGACCTTCT
Organism: Crotalus tigris; assembly: GCF_016545835.1. Lineage (NCBI taxonomy): Eukaryota > Metazoa > Chordata > Lepidosauria > Squamata > Viperidae > Crotalus > Crotalus tigris. Next base: position 569,787 of record NW_024097425.1, read on the forward strand.
CCCCTCCCCGGAATACCTCCACCCTCACCAGCCTTCTCCCTTCCTGACCGGACTCGCTTTCCATACAAACCAAGCCCAAGGGTAAGTCCTGCCCCCCTACTTTTGCTATTGCACTCAGCAGAGGGGGTACCAGGCTCCACCCCCGACTCCACCATTCTCATACCCCAAACACTCAATACACATTCACACTCAATTTATATGCATAAAAAGTAAAAAATTTCCGCATTCATACACCCTAAATACAATAATAAATTTATATATAACAGGGCCACCATTCATCTACATGCATACTCACACCCACAGCAAACATTCTCTAAAAAAAATAGTATTGCCCCTCTGTGTCCCAGGCTGGTCCAATGTGGCCGGCTAGATGATCATTAAGTACTTGTCTTGGGGCAGACCGTACTTGGCCTTATGCTCCTCAAAGAGCTGGGTCAACTTCTCCAAGTTGTTACTGGCCGTCACCGCAACGGCGGCAATTGCTGCCAAGGCAACGGGCGAAGTCACGCGGGGGACCCAGGTCACTGGAGAAGGCCCCACCGCGGAACCTGAGGAAAACGACGAGGCGGCGGTGACGATGATAGCGGAGAAGGAAAAGGAAGCCACACACGGGGCAGTGAAGGTTGGCTGAGCGCCGGGCCGGGTTGCCCAGGCGGGCTGCTGCGGCGAGGCCTGCTGCCACGGGGGGGGGGGCTGTGGCTGCTGGTGGAGCAGGCCGACACTCTCCAGCGGCAGAAAGTCAGGCTGTGGGTCGCTGCCATGCGGGACGCTGGATATGCCGGACAGCGGGGACGAGGCGGTGGCGGCCTCCAGGCACAGCAAAGCGGCCGAGGCGAAAGACGAAAGCCCTACACAAACCCAGTTAGAAAACTGGCTAACCAGACCAAGCTTCAGTGGAAAGGAAGCCATGAGGGTAAGAACGCTGGGCTGGGCAGGGTAAGGCGGGGTAAGGCGGGCAGGATAAGGCAGGGTAAGGCGAGGCAGCAGGGTAAGGCGAGGCAGCGGCAGCTGGAAAAGCCCCGGACGAGGCATGCCCTGCACTTCTCCTTGGTGAAGGTTGAGAAATTTTCCTAGCCATCCAGAGTTTAGCATTATGCCCATACAGTATCCCTTTAAGTTTAAGTAAATATTCTGGGTTTTCTTGCCAAACAAAAGGCATAAAGATTTTATTTGCAATACAGTCCACTTTTTTCTTCTTATTATTTAAGTATATCTATTTGCACAACCCCGTTAAAAATACAACACTGAACAACTCACAACAATCAGAACAATCCAAACTCACTAGAAGGATTTCCCTTTTCCCTAGTTAGTTACAACAGGCACCGTGAAGACAGTTCTCAGCACTGTAGAGGGTCTTTAGTTGGATGGCCAATATCTGGAATATGATTGCCTATGTCTGCGCTGGTCAGACTGGTCAGATGCTTTGATCTCAAGACTGAGGCTGGAGGAAAAAATAAAGACTTGAAGGATCTATGACTAGGAAAAAAGAGAGTAGACATGCAGATAATGGCTGGGAAAATGGCATGCCTCCTTGTGATTGGGCTCCAGGTCTTCTCTAACTGCTGATTTGGGATACGAGCCCAAATCAGCAGTTAGAGATAAGAGCCGAGGTGGTGCCGAGGTGGTGCAGCAGTTAGAGTGCAGTACTGCAGGCCACTTTAGCTGACTGTTCAGCAGGTCAGCGGTTCAAATCTCACCGGCTCAAGGTTGACTCAGCCTTCCATCCTTCCGAGGTAGGTAAAATGAGGACCCAGATTGTTGGGGACAATGTAAAATATATATACATTGCTTACTGGTGTACACCGCTTAGAGAGTGCTCGCACTTAAAGCGGTATATTAGTCTCATAAATAAATAAATAAATAAATATGTGAAAAGCAAGCTGCAAGCAATTCACTTTGTTTTCCTCTTTTGTTCAGGATCCCCTCTCTTATAAAGCAGGAACCCAATGATTGTTGCAATTAATATGGTTCTTTTCCTCAGGAGAACCCCAGGCGCGTTCTCCTCTGTACTTCTGAGTTTTCCATGGCACTCTGGGATTCAGAACAGTTTTTCATTGACTTCCGGACTCATTATCATTGTTATGTATCTTAATTGTAATTTTTATACTTACTGTATGTTACTTTTTTCTGTATAATTGTGATGCCTCTCTGCTACAATCTATATCTTATATTCCATGCTGGTGTAGATCGAGGTATGGAATGTATTTGAGGTAATTTTCCACAAGACATCGTCATGCCAAAATCAGCTAGGGATCTTATGTCATTGTGGTTAAAAGTTCACTTGGAAAGGATTACATCATTTGGGATTTTTTTTTCCTTAATACAAAGAGAGAACTTGTTCACCAAGAAATTGTTGCATAACCAGGGATTAAAAATCCACTAGGAAACTGAGTCAAAATCCTGTCATTGGGAGGGGAAATTATGGCTAATTCTGAGGTGATTGGAAGTCAGCTATTTAAATATTGGTACCGAAAGTGAATTATCACTGCAGAATTTATTATAACCCAGATCTTGCTAAATAAAGAGCATGGCATTTTTATATGCAGTAAAACACACATTTTTCTTCAATATGTATGCCTATCATCTTGGAATAATGGATTTTTCCCCTTGGCTTGTTATACCTGCTAGTATCAAAAAGACAGACTATTACCCTTTCTCACTTTTATTACGGTAATTGTAATCGGAACAAATCACCACTAGCAAGAAATTAATTCCTGGTAGAATGTACTGTATGCTGTATGTATGTTTCTAAATTTAAGGGACAACACCCACATGTGTCAGTCATCTAGAATGAGAAGATGTGAATTTGGGAAAAGGAGCTAGAACCATAAACAATATATGCAACCCCCAAATTTTGCAATAAACATGGTCATGATACATAACACTGTTAAAAAGGTGTCACTCATTCTAAATCCCATTTTATTTGTATGTCAATAACTAGTTGCTTTTGATGTTTCCGAAGGGAAATTCTTCCCTCACAATCTGAATGTTTGGAAGCACAACATCTTGAGGAGCAAGATCTTTTTCTAATGAAAACTGGGTCCTTTGCTTGGCTGATTTTCCTTCTCAAGGCCATTTTGTGTGAACGTCTGCTATGTTCCTTGATTATTGTAGGTGGCAAGGTCATTGTCTTAAGATGGTTGGGTTTGGGAGGTACCTTAGATGGTCTTTCATCAGCTGGAAGATGGGATTTTTCTCAGGCTGGCCACTTGTGCTCTTCCCTCTCCCCTTCAGAGTCTAGTTGGGGCCAGCCAAGGAGGAAGGACGTGATGATTCTGCTAATAAAGAGAGATGCTGGGGTCCCTGGCAAACAAACATGGTATGAACTGCCTGGATATCATCTCATTCACTTCATACTGAACATCTTTAGTGGCGAGAGTGCAGACTTTGCTCCCCCTCTTGTCACAGATAACTGGCAAGAGTATGCCATTGCTGAAGACATATTGTTGTGGGCCATCCTGGCACAAGTGGGTGGCGAGGGCACTTTGTTGCTGATGTCTCACTGTCACTGGCCATTTCACCACAGGGGACTTACGTTGTCACACAGTTGTTGGATACACCTCACTGATGCCCATAGTGGCTTGGGAGGACACGTAGTTGCTCAAGTAGCACTGTTGCCCCCCCTCTTGTGTTGCCAGGAAATATTGTTGTGCAAAGACTGCCTTTTTATTCCCCTTCATCGATAGAGGCATCCTTCGTTTGGAAAGGAAAAGAAGTGGCAAAATCTTAGCCTCAAAACTGTCAGGTGGATGGCCACACTTCCTCCTTTGACTGATTGCCAAGTTCCTTCGTTGCAGATTCCTTCTTTGTTTCCTCTTCTGTCTTAGTTTCTGTCTCGGTTTCTTCTGAGCTTGGACAATAGCCATAGTTTCAGTCTTCTGTGCTTATGTTCACCTGAAGTTTGTAGTAATAAATTCCTCTAGTCATGTCTCTCCCTTTGCTGTCACATACTGACTTGTATTCAAATGAGGGACCAACTCTTTGCCCTTTGATTGGTCAGTTAGAACAATGCTTTACCTTGAGAGGTAACTTAGTACCCGAAGAGACCAACACTTCATAATAAGTATTGTGAGCTCTCCTTCTCCTTCACAGGAGAATAAAGAGGGCTGTAACATCACATATGTCCAATGACCAATAGGAAAGGATAGGACAGTTAGGCTAAGAAGATTCTGAAAAAAAAAATAGGGTTTATCTAGTAGCTCTACTCCTAATTAACACTTACTAAAATATAACATGAATTAATTTAGTAGTAGTAAACAAATATATATATGGATGTTCCTAACTCTTATTTCTTTTCCTGTCATAAGCAAGAAGCACAATGTGTATAATGTTTTGTGCAGATAAAAGCAGACGTGCAAAATGAGACCTATTCAGTTCCATGGTAACTGATAAATGCTGAGGACTAGCAACCATTGCACATATTTGCTGTCCCTGTTGCATTACAATTTCTTCCCAGAAAGACAGAGATGGGAATTGTATATACATGTGGAAGACATCAAATGGGGGACATCTGAAGGACATCACATGGGGAAATCTGATTTAGTAAGTTTTGAAAAAGAAATGCCATTAATGGCTATCCTTTTGCTATGAACAGAACTGGCTACTTTGCTCCTTTAAATTAACATGAACTAAATCTATTTCCTAAATCAGGTTTAACCAAACTCTTAATGATCCTGATCAATATAGGTCATCAGGAAGGCTGTGCTAGAATGAGTTTTAATTAGTCAATAACATTGAAGGACTTTAATTTAGTCACAGGCCAGCATAACATAAAATCATATAAAAATTATAGCCATTTGAACAATCTGAAGTTTAATATTGTAGCTTGATATTGTAAAATATTATAGCTCCAACTCCTATGAATACTAACATAAACTATGTGAGAAAATATAAATGCTACAATGATATAAAATAATTTTTGTAGAAATAAACTATACATCTAAAATAAGAGACTACCATTTTAGGGATAGATTGCAATAAATAAAAGTTTATATAATAGTACCTGAAGATTTACCAGAGTTGCTAAGTCTTTTTTCCTAATCAACTCTGAATGGATTTTATAAACACAAGGACAAAACACACACACAAAAAGAAGCATTTTGGATGTTACTGAGGAAATAAAGTCAATCAGTTCAATTTGCAAATGTACCTGATCAGCATGCCCTGCTGGCTTCATTCATTCATTCATTCATTCATTCATTCATTCATTCATTGTATATAGCCACCCATCTCACTTTTATGTGATCCTAGGGGTTTACAATAAAATAAATAAAATACCCAATATCAAAAATACAAACAAGATACATTATTCAGTCAAAAAAATGGGGTCTATTCAACATCCAGGGCCTCAGGCTAATCTAACTTCAGGGGGAGATGATGTTGCATTTTGGGGAAATAATTAAAGTGTGCCTTCATATAGCAGGCACCAGACAAGGACATGCTCAGCCATCTCAAGACACCGAGTTCAACAAAGGAATTTCATTTGCAGGATCTTCTTATACCTCCCTTTGAAATAGAAGGGAAGGCATTCAGGTGCATTAATTCAGGGGTCCCCAAACCTCGGTCTGCAGCTTATTGGGAACTGGGCTACACAAGTGGTGGGCGAGTGCGCAAAGCTTCATTTACACATGTGTGGGAGCTAGGTTGTGCATGTGAAACCATCCCCTCCATCTGATCTGTGAAGCCAGAAATGTTTGGGACCGCTGTATTAAAGTACAAGTCTTTCTCTGCTTTGGGACTTATGATTTCATGCGATGTTCTGTTGGTATGCAATGGTATACAGAGAAGACCTTGAAAGGGTAGGGGTAGGCAACCTTGACTCTTTTATGACTCGTGGACTTCAACTCCCAGAATTCCTGAGTCAGTATGGCTGATTCAGGAATTCTGGGAGTTGAAGTCCACGAGTCATAAAAGAGCCAAGGTTGCCTACCCCTGACCCAGGGAATAGTCGGATAAGAGAGAGCACAGCCTGCAGCTGGATAGTGGTTGGAGCATGATGTCAACCTTAACAGGCAGACACACAGGAAGCACAGCCAGTAAAGCTACATTAACGGAAGCTTACAAGTGTGAAAGTACAATTCTCCCACCATTTCCTTTATAGTCTGAGAAATTAGGGAGGGTCCCTTCTGAGTCTCTTGCTTTACGCACTATCCAGCTGTGGTCTGTGCTCCCTCTTCTCTGACATTCTCTAGGCCAGAGGTAAGCAACCTTGGCTCTTTTATGACTCATGGACTTCAACTCCCAGAATTCCTGAGCCAGCCATGCTGAGGGGAAGGGAGAGGTTTCCAAGCTGAGCCATGCTGGCTCAGGAATTCTGGGAGTTGAAGTCCACGAGTCATAAAAGAGCCAAGGTTGCCTTCCCCTGTTCTAGGCAGCCTCTCTTTGTCCCATCTCCCAAGGTCTTTCCCACATTCCATCCCACACAGTATTTTGTACCTATGATTCTTAACCGTGGTAGATTAGGTATCCTAAAAGACAGGACTGTTGCCCCATGTCTAAAATCTGATGCAAAGTGCATCCAAGACATTTCATATCTCAAAGGTTATGAGTTAGTCAAAGTTCAGCAATCAGTTGACAATCACCTCCAAGAGTTAGCTGATGTATTAGTTTATTATATAGATTTATCTTATCAAATAGCTCTGGGTGACTAACCAACAAAACGTTTGAAACATACAGTACATTAAAAACAATAGAAAAAAACAATACAAGATGCCAGGCAAAGAATAAGCTACATCATCCCAAGGCAAGAATATCTGACAATATCCAGGCCCTAAAGCCTAGAGAAAATCCAGGTTTTGAAAGGCTTTCTGAAGGTAAAAACAGGGCATTTGAGAACAAGGTTGTAGGGACTAGCCCCATAAGACAGCAAGGCAACTCTAGCCAGTGTTTATAGCTGTCTATAACTTAGTCTCTCTTTTTACAATGCCCACTTCAAGGTGCAGTCTCTCTTGAGGCAAATCACTGGACTAGACTGTTTCTATGTGACTCTGATGGTGAAAGCCAAAACAACCACAAAGATGGAATGCCTAGAATGCCCATGTCTTGTAGGCTGACTCCAAAACCCGGCCATGGAAAGGGGAAGTATCACTTAAACTACAGGACAGCTACAACTTAGACAATACAACTTAAATGTTGTGTGTTCAGTACATTCACACACATGCTACTTGATTTCCAAACAACTAGGGCTGTTTGATTTAAAAATAGACTTTCTTAGGGCTAATTGGTGGGAGCCAATCATACCAGTTACCCCTCATGACTCAGTTAAGCATGATGGGTGAACCTGGCGGTTATGCAGTCATCTGGCTGAATAAATAGATTGGAGCAGAAATCAAAACTCAGGAGGGGGACTTTCTTTTTCGACTGATGTTTCTGAAGCAGCATCTTGAAGTGGAAGCTACATTCCTATCTGTCTTTGATTTCCCCCCCCCCCCAACCTGTGCGCATTTCATACATCTCATTTTGAATCCCGCTGAGCACAAAAGGCAAGTTTCTTCTTCAAAAGGCATGCTTCTTCTGCCTTACCGCTACCGGACTGAAAATATTTTTTTTTCTGAAGCATCTCATGTCATTTCAAGACAAGCTTCAAATAAATAGCCATGCATGAGTGGGAACCAAATGCAAAATTAATCTAAGGTTTTCTTATAGTCCCAAGTGAAGCCTCCTTTGAGAACAGCAATAACTGTTACTTAAGTTTCAGGTTACCCTGGAATGCAGACCTACCTATCTAGAAGGCAGTGCCACTTGTTCCTTGGAAAATTGAAGCCAGACAGCATGGCATCAGTCTCTTCACACCGAATCTCTACTGTTTACTAAGCTCTTTTGGGCCAATCCTAAAAAAGGCATTTTAAGCCACAGAGCAGTGCTTGTCGAAGATGGACACAAAATTTAAATTCCAAACATGCACTGTTTCCCCCCAGCCCCATAAAAGCATTTGCAAGAGAGTTATTCGTGAATTCCTGGAAAATAAATATATAAAATTGCATGGAAATATTTATCAGTGATGCATTTCCAGTGCTTACAGCAACACAGACAATGATTTTTTCCTGTGTGAATTCTTTCATGCTGAATAAAATCTGATCGGTTGCAAAAAGTTTTGTGACACTCAAAGCATATGCAATTTTTTTTCCCCCCAGAGGGAGAGAGAGCTGGTGTTTAGGTGAATTTTCTTCTCAGGAGAGAGATTTATTTGGCTTTTCTCCTGTATGGATTTGCTGATGCTTAGTTAGACAAGATTTCACCCGGAAGCTCTTCCCACAGTCTTCACACTCAAACGGCTTCTCACCTGTGTGGATCCTGTAATGTCCTTGTAGATGGGATTTCATGTTGAATCTTTTGCCGCATTCAGGACAGCCATAAGGTTTCTCTCCAGTATGGATACGCAAATGGACATTAAGGTGAGACTGCTGATGAAAACGTTTCCCGCATTCAGTACATGGATATGGCCTTTCTCCTGTGTGGATCCTCAGGTGTGTAATAAGGTGTGAAGGCTGATCAAAACGTTTCCCACACTCACGACAGACCAAATTCCCGTTTGATACTATAATTCCTATTGGGGGCTTCTGACTTATAATTTTGATGATTTTTTCTGGTTTAGGAATTGCATACACCTGGGTCACCTCTGGTAATATTGCCTGAGTATTTCCTCCTGATGTGATCTCAGTTGGTTTGGACAGCTTGGGGTCTGCTGTATGGGTTCGGCAGTGCTTATTTAGGGAAGATTTAACAGGGAATCTCTTCCCACACGCTTCACATTCGTAAGGCTTCTCCCCTGTGTGCCTCCTATAGTGTCCAAGCAAATGAGATTTAGTACAAAATCTTTTGTCACAATCAGGACAGCCATAAGGTTTCTCTCCAGTATGGAGACGTAAATGGACAGTAAGGTTAGACTGCTTATTGAAACATTTCCCGCATTCAGTACATGGATATGGCCTTTCTCCTTTGTGAATCCTCTGGTGTTTAGTAAGGTGTGAAGGCCGATCAAATTTTTTCCCACATTCAGAACAGGCATAATTCCTGTTTGACGCTGTCATCCCTATTGGGGAATTGCAAGTGGTAGTTTTAACTATTGTTTCTGTTTCAGGAGCTGCGCACACCTGTATCACTTCTGGTAATACTGCCTGGGTATTGCCTTTTGAGTTGATCTCAGATAGGTTGGGCAGGTTGGGGTCTCCTGTATGGATTCGTTGGTGCTTATTTAGAGAAGATTTAACAGGGAATCTCTTCCCACAGTCTTCACATACATAAGGCTTCTCCCCTGTGTGTATTCTGTAGTGTCCACGCAAATGATACTTGGCATTGAATCTTTTGCCACAATCAGGGCAGCTATAAGGTTTCTCTCCACGATGGAGACGTAAATGGACATTAAGATTGGACTGTTTGTTAAAACGCTTCCCACATTCAGGACACAGAAATGGCTTTTCTCCTGTGTGGATCCTCTGGTGCTTAATAACTTGTGACGGCTGATCGAACCTTTTTCCACACTCATTACACGTATATTTTTTTCTTGCTGCAGTAGTAGTTAATCGGGATCTACTCCTCGGCATTCTCTTGTTGGCCTTAGAAATTTGTGTCAACTCCGGTAACAACTCCTGCCACCTTCTGGATTTGGTCTCCATTTTTCCAGAACGTTTGGGATCAAAGCGCACAGCCCACCGCAATGGCTCGTGGAATTGCTCTGCTCCAGGCTTCTCTTGATGAGGATTCTTTCTTGTATCCAGATTTTCTGCAAGAACAACAAAGATATTCTGTATTGAAGACAGAGGCAAAAGAAGTAACAAGGCGGTGGCCAGCAAAGCAAGAAAAAAAAAAAAAAACCACCCATGGCCTCAGTTTCAATAGGCAAGTTGTTTGTGGGAATATCTGGAAGAGCTAAATTGTCCTAGATCATCCTAGTGGCATTATACTGCTTGCTCCTCAGCTCAGTAAATTAGAGGCAAAACCATACCAAAGCAGACGTAACATATTAGAAGGGGAAAAACATACCGAAGAACACTGGAAAACTACTGGATTATTCCCATGAATGCCAAATTGGCAGAGTCTCAAAGAAAACAGAATGTTCTGTATTGTTTGGAACGTTCTGTTCACAGAAGGGTGATAGTTTGCTCATTCATAATGGAGAAGGAAGCTGGATTACCTTTCCTCTTTTTTCTTGGAACGGTCTTGCCAACTGTACCTTCACAGGTTTGTTTCAAAACGAATTGACCTAAAACCTCACAAGGATGCCTCAGATTCCCTCTTTCCTCAGATTGCAGAATCTTTCCCTCTGCTCCTTTCTGAAAGATCATATCAGATTCCCTTTTATGGAAACTGTCATATGGGGGCAATTCTAAATTAAGGAAAGAAGCAGAGAAAAAACTGGAAACATTGCAGGAAAATATATTTCTTCTGTAAGTCTAAAAGCATCAAGATCTGAAGATGTACCTTATGTGATGACCGACCCAGAAGAGACTACCTTATTGGGTGGAATTTAGACTTACTGGGACTTAAGAGTTACTGAAGCCAGAGTGGGCCAATTAAAATAGGCCTTGCCAGTGGGCTGATGAATTGGAATGGCTGTTGAAGGTGTTCATTAGGATGGCTGAGTGGTTGATGTGAACCCTCAGAAACAGTCTCTGATTTAGTACTGCCAAGCCAGCTGCTTGAAAGTGGGAGGTAATGAAATTGGCAGGGCAACAATTACAACTATGTTAAGGAAAGAACAGGAATATATCATCCTGCACATGAGCTAAAACCTATGTACTTAGAGACATTCAGATCAATTAGATGTATTTCCCAACTGTCCTGAGTCTGGGTGGTAGACAGATTAAAAATGTTTGAATTAAAAAAAAGTAAATTATATACCCCATTAAAATGTAACAAAAGGATTCTTTTGTCAAAAAAAAAAAAAGAAAAAGAAAAGAATTCTTACCAACCGTAGTTGCGTCCTCACAATTTACAATCTCTTGATCAATAGTGTCTTTTCCTTTTACCACCTGGAGATCAGCCACTTGTGACACTTCTTCCCTCTCAAGCTGAAGACTTGGATCTGATTTGGAAATTAAGAGCTCTAGAGCAAGAGAAAGAAACACAATAAAAGAGAAGAGAATTATTGATTTTTTTTTATAGCCATCTAATATAATAAAACATCCTGGGCCAGGCTGGTTATTTAGTTAGCAGAATTTCAACATAGGTTCAGCAACTGTTCTAAGTGACAAGGGCACTGAAAAAACAATTTAATGACCAGCCTTTATGGCCATTGCAGTGTAACTACCATCCATCCCCACCCCAACCATTCAGGAATTTCACAAGTGGACAATGTTTATAATCATTGTAGTATCCCGGTCATGTGATCACTATTTGTGCACCTCACAACCAGGTTCCAACAAGCAGAATCAATGGAGAAGTTGGCAGTAAAACTGCAAGTCGTGGCCACACGATGTTACTTTACAACTCATAGTTACTTGCTTAATGATCCAATGAGAGCGGTATAGTATAGGGGATACCTTTCTCAATAGTAGCAACTGTGAGAGGGATCTCAGAGTCCTAGTGGACAATCACTTAAATATGAGCCAGCAGTGTGCTGCAGCTGCCAAAAAGGCCAACACAGTGCTAGACTGCATTAACAGAGGGATAGAATCAAGATCACGTGAAGTGTTAATACTACTTTACAATGCCTTGGTAAGGCCACACTTGGAATACTGCATCCAGTTTTGGTCACCGCGATGTAAAAAAGATGTCAAGACTCTAGAAAGAGTACAGAGAAGAGCAACAAAGATGATTAGGGGACTAGAGGCTAAAGCATATAAGGAACGGCTGCTGGAACTGGGTATGTCTAGTTTAATGAAGAGAAGGACGAGGGGGGACAGGATAGCAGTCTTCCAATATCTCAGAGGCTGCCACAAAGAAGAGGGAGTCAAGCTATTCTCCAAAGCGCCTGAAGACAGGACAAGAAGCAACGGATAGAAACTAATCAAGGAGAGAAGCAACCTAGAACTAAGGAGAAACTTCCTGACAGAACAATTAACCAGTGGAACAACTTGCCTCCAGAAGTGGTGAATGCTCCAACACTGGAAGTTTTTAAGAAGAGACTGGACAGCCATTTGTCCAAAATGGTGTAGGATTTCCTGCCTGAGCAGGGGGTTGGACTAGATGACCTTCAAAGTCCCTTCCAACTTTATTATTATTTTAGAGCTGAAGTCCTAAATTCATCATGGTCACGTGTTATGCTTAGTGACTCTGCTGCTTAGTGATGGGCTTGCTGGTTCCAATTATTGTCACTAAGTAAAAACTACTTATACTACAGAAGATGTGTAGCTCAAGGTTGAACCATTGATTTCTTGGACTTCTTTTAACCTGGTTGTTTTTCAGCAGACATTTCATTTACCCGGCAAGATATTGTCATCAGTGCATGAGTGTGTGAAGTATGCTGGTTGTTTATAAATGATTGATTGGGATTCAGCTGCTCTCTTGATTGTGCCTCGATCACAGTATTTTTTTCTTTCTTAATTGTTTCTCTTCCTGCAATATGCAACAATGGTATCAAACCTGTTGATTGTCTCAGGGATGTTTGTAGTAAAACAACCAAGTACAGACAACACCAAGAACAGAATAGTTTAGAACTGTCTGTTAGTGTAGTAAAACTAATGGATTAGACTTGGGGGAAATCAGTTAAAATCCACTTATGCCGTGGAAACTCTCAGTGACTTAGCATCCACCCTTCTCTCTGATCTCAGCCAACCATATAGGGTTGTTGCTAAAATGGAGATGCCCAAGTAAGCTGTCTTTAGCCTCAGGATAGAAATCCAATAGACATTTTCTTTTTTTTAGGCTATTTAATTCATTATTAGTATTCTGACATCTTCCCCTTTTCAATGTCTATGCTAATTTCCAGCCCCTGTTGGCTGAGGTAGTCCAGGTCATTCTAGTTTTCTTTTTTAAAAAATATATTTATTAAAGTTTTAAAGAAAATAAGAATTAACAAAAACTAATATTTAGAATAAAATAGAAGGAAAGAAGAGATTAAAAAAAGACAAAGCCCGAAGTGCAGGAAAATATATATATATAAAAATGATTTCACATTTTCTTTTACAGCATTTGTAATTTAACCTCATATTCTCTCACTACATACAGCATTACTTATAATTTTGGTATCAACTATTTTTTCTAATCATCAACGTCATATAAATTTACATTTTTTCCTGTTTCACCCAAAAAGTCAGTCACTATTAAACTAAGAGAATGTCTTTTCTCTAATCAAAGCTATCATCATCTTCCCATGCATTCATTCCTTCATAGTGGATAAGTCAAATCTTTCACTCTTTGTGTATATAATAATCTCACTATAGTTATCATATATAAAAACAATGTTCCACACACTTTATTGATTTCAACTGCTGGCCTCCGTGGCCAATATTGGGTAGTCAATGGCAAGTTCTAATTTTCAGAAGTATAGTGAGTTTCATTTAGATTATGTAGCACAAGATAGGGACAGTCCGTGGGAGTATGGAGAGAGTTCAACAGAGCTTGTCTAAAAGATAAGATAACCTTTATTGTCATTTTTTTACTGTGGGCACAACGGCACACATCAAAAATGAAATTTAGTTGCCTGCTCTCAAAGTGAAACACGTACATGACACACACCTAAACATACTATGTACAACATACAGTATGTATAGACCCACACCCCTACATAGACGTAACAAATAAATATTAAATACTGTCCAGCTTGAATATATAACGGAAGGAGGAAGCTTGAGAGTTCGCGAGGTTAATGCTGTATGGAATGAAACTGTGGCTGAATTTGGATGTTCTGCTTCATATACCACGAAGCCTCCTCCCAGAAGGTAACAAGGAAAACAGGTTGTGAAGAGGATGTGTAGTGTCCCAGATAATCTTATGGATCCTGCTCAAGCAACGCTTCTGTGCTATGTCCTGGATGGGAGGGAGGGAACTGCCCATGATCTTTTCAGCCATTCTCACCACTCTCTGCACTGCCTTCCTGTCTGAAGCAGTGATGCTTCCAAACCAGACTGTGATGCTGTATGACAGGATGTTCTAATGCAATTTGCCTGTTACATAGGCAAAGGGGAATCGATCTTTCGGTTGGGTCAACCTGAATTCTTCAGAAAGGTTTGCAGGAATGGGAACCTTACCTAAGGAAGTCACGTTCTCAGAATTCTCTTGCATGACGGTGTAATACAAGATTCTTTGTTTCTTATCCAGAAGAGCCCACTCCTCTGGGGTGAAATGTACAGCCACATCCTGGAAAGCCACCGGGTACTAGAAAAGGAACAAAATTGTACAAAGTAATGCATTTGATCTGTTATTCTGATGACTGCTAACTATGTCAAAGTTATATAGCAAAAATATTCAGCAATTATGCCTGTTTTATCCTGAATTTGTAATTCCTTATTCACATTTATATAAAGTTTATATTAAGCTCCCAGGTGCTCAAATTCTCAACACAATGTTGAAGAAGGGCCTGCCTAATTTACACTAAGGCAGGAGGAGGGAGACTAGAGGTTTAACTGTACTCCTACAATTGAAACACAACTCACTATTTGGACTGTTGGTTGTGATTGTAGTTCAGCAAGCTGTGGAAATCCAGCCACTGCCTTATTAGATGAACTAGGTAATTAAGTCTTCATATAGCTTAATAACAATATTCCTGGGATTCTTACCCAGGATTTGTGATTACAATTTGTGTGAGCCTAGCTACTAGAATTTATGTTAATGTCTTACTTTTACGCCTTTATGTTAAATTTGTGGCTCACCAAATAACACCAAGCTTTCCTAGAAAGTTGGGAACTATCTCAAGGGAGACAAAGTTTTTATCCTTCCCTCTTTCTACTGCCCACTCCATTTATAACCTATTGCAGGTGGTTCAGAATCCAGCCCACCAGAGACCCTTTCTTGCTTGGCCAGTGCTTGTGGTCAGAGGAATAACAACATTCCTAGCATTAGACCAAGAATCGGGGTCCATTTCTTATTAGCAAGAATACCTGTTGCTGCAGGTAAGCTTCAGCCAGCTGAGCTGCCTCCTGGCTGCTACCTGGCTTCCTGGCTCTCACCCAAGCCTGCATTCCCAAAGGAAGCACGTGCAGAAACTGCTCCAAGATGACCACGTCCACAATCTGTCCCTTGGTGCGGTCCTGTGGTCTTAGCCATCTCTGAGCGGCCTCTCCCAGCTGGAACAGAGTCTGCCAGGGACTTTCTCTGAAAGGAAGAGCATCAGAACGGAACCTCTGCCTATTGTACTCCTCAATATCCTTGAGCAGAGTATTCACTTCTTCTGAAACTTTCCTGGAGGCTGACCAAATGCGTCTTCTCCTAGAGAAGGAACTGAGCTGATCCACTGGGGCCAAACCAACTGGTTCTTCTGCTGGGACTTGGGAAAGCAGAAAAGTCTGAGGGTCCATCTTAAAGGAAACCTTGCAACTAGTTTTAGGAGAAAAAGGAAAATACATCTTACTTATTGAGCAATAAGCCACACTGAAAAGAAAAAAATAGCAAAATGAACAAAAAACTGCATCTAAGAACAGCAATTTCATAAGGGATAGAGTGCTATGGGGCAGAGAGTAACACAGACACACGCTGGCTACTTTGCCTATTTTGGCCCTCTCTAAAGAGAAATGTCACCACAATCTCCTTCTAATTCTGCTAGATTGTTTCCCCTGCAAACGAGAAGGGCTAGTTGTTTGCTGACCGATGCTGCCTGGAGTTCCCCTGTCTGTAAGAGAGAAAGAAAGATTTTACATCGCAGAAAATCTTTTTTTCCCCTATACACAGAAATACATCTCCGTCCAGTTCTCTCTTTCCGGGTTGGAGAAAAAAGCTGGCCAGCAAAGCCGGGGCTCAAATGAGACCCCTGGCGTTGTGCTTGTCAATCCCTCCATCGCCATCCTTTTCTCTGACTGCCCTGCAACCCGGCCAATTTCTCTGCTGCTGGGGGAGACTCCGCGAGGCTATGATCTAAAGATGGATCTGCAGGGGGGGGAGGTGGATGGGCGGACGGAAGGATGGGGAGGAGCCCCCCTCCCGGTTTCTACTTGCCCAGCCCTGTGTCAAGAAGTCTTTTTAGCCGAATATTCGGCTGCTGCAGAAGAAAAATAATTCTTACTTTAGGGTTAAGCTAAAAAGGAGAAAGAGAGATTTTTCTCTGCTAGACCTTCTTGTATTGAAACAGGACGGCCTAGTAGAGCGGAACAATCACAGCAACTTCCCAATAACCCGGAAAACAAAACAGGAATCTTGCATGATGTTCGCAGCGAAGAGGAAAGCTAGCAGGTACTTCGGGTCTAGCCAAGAAAAAGCCGAGAGCCCTCTCGTGGGCAAAGGAAAGAAACGTTTCCTAGTTTTGCCTCTGCTGATTTACAGTAAACCGCCCTGCACCCGTCACCCTTCGGAGAACAGAGGGTTTTTATTGGCTTGGCACAAAGCAGCGATTCCCAATCCGGCAACTTTAAAAATTTCGGGAATTGAAGTTCACACATTTGAGAGTTTTGCTAAGATTGAGAAACCCCGGCATCGAGGCATTACTGGCGTGTGCGTGTCAAACGAAGGCAGATGAACAGCAGTGATCCCATCCAAGCTTCGTCCCGTCTCCTTCTGTCTTTTTACTGGGAGTCGTATGTACACCTAAAAGCGCGATGCTGCTTTGATCATTCGGATAAATGAATCAAATCCTGCAGATACCTCTGGCTTTGAGTACCCTGTATTTCAGGGAGGAAATCTCCAGTCACTGAATTGTTTCCTTCGAGGTGTGAAATAAAGGTGAGATCACTTGGCAGCTGCTTTCCATCTCTATTGTTATGCCACGATTTACAGAACAGGCTGAAGCTGAAATAACCAAAGGCCATTTTCTTGGGGACTGTTTGTGCTAATTATTCAGTTTGGTTTCTGGGGTTCTGGAAAATGTTGTGCCTTTTGATGAATGTAATGTTAATTGTTCTTTGGTTTTGCTTGTTTTTATTCTGTTTTGCCAGTTAACAGTTTGGGTGCAATCAGCAAGGTGATTGTTGTCCCAGGACTAAATGTTAGAAAAGTTTTAATTTATTGTTCTTTGCTTTTTTATGAGCATTCTAGAGTTCAGTACAATCTCCAAGACAAAAACAAACTCTAACCAATTAGTAAAGCATCTGAAAAACAACCATGGCAACAAATCAGAATTCCATATAACAGGTATACAGGTTGTCCTTGGTTAACAATGATAATCAGGACTAGAATTTTCACAGATAAATGATGGAGTTGTAAAGCACAACATCACATGATCACATTGCTTAGCAATGGAAATCTTGGCAGTCCTCATTGCTATTGGTAACCAAATGTCATTAGGCAAGGATCCACCCCAATCCAAGCCATTCCTGGAATTGAAGTGCTCCTACAGTTCTAAGTGGAGGTGGGCTGCCAAGTGCCCCAATTTTTTTTTTATTGAATTTTTTTTTAAATTTTACAAAAACAAAACAACCCTTCCCCAAACCTCCCCAACCCTCCCATTCCCTCCCCCGACCTTCCCGGAGCTGAATATAGGCTTAATTGAAATTTCTTCAAAAAATCTTAAAAAAGATATAAACCATGAATAAATCTAAATACATTAATTGAACAAATTGTAAAATAATTAACAATAATATATATATAAAAAAACATAAATACCAAAAGAAAAATACTTGAAAGGAAAAAGAATAAAGAAAAAGAAAAAAGCTTTTTCTTTATTCTTTTTCCTTTCAAGTATTTTTCTTTTGGTATTTATGTTTTTTTATATATATATAAAAAGATAAAAGAAAGTATAATAAAAATAAAAGATAAAAATAAAAAAAGAATAAAGTCTATAAAATATTTTAAATTTTAAATATAAGTTATTGAAAAACTAAATAATATTTTTTTATATCCAACTTATATTGTATAAAATCTATCCATTTTTTCCATACCGCAAAATACTTCTCTTGCGATTGATCCTTCAAAAAAGCCGAAATCTTTGCCATTTCCGCCAAATAAGAAACTTTAAAAAACCACTCTTGCAAAGTAGGCAAAGATTCCTTCTTCCAACATTGCCCTACTAACAACCTTGCGGCTGTAATTAAATTTAACATCAATGTGGTCTCTTTAGTATCACAATCAGTAACAATACCTAACAAAAACAATTGTGGGGTAAATTTTACCCTCCTTCTAAAAATTCTTTGAATATTCCACCATATCTTAATCCAAAAAACTTTTATATTTTTACACGACCACCAGATATGATAGTAAGTAGCATCCAAACATCCGCATCTCCAACATTTAGGCTGTAAGTCAGGATACATGCGAGACATTTTTTGTGGATCAAGGTGCCATCTATAAAACATTTTGTAAAAATTCTCCCTTAAGTTTTGGGCTTGTGTAAATTTGACATTCCTCACCCAAATAATTTCCCAGGTGTCTAGTAGAACTAATTCACCAAAATTTTGTGTCCATTTAATCATACATTCTTTGACTAATTCTGCTTCTGAATCCAATTCTACTAGCACCCCATAAATTCTCTTAATGTGAGTTCGTCTTTGATCTTTTATTTGTTTTAACAAGTTTTCATCTTCTCTAAGCAAACCCACATTACGATCTATCTTCCACCTATCCACTATTTGTCTATACTGGAACCATGAGTAAATAATATTTTCTTGTGTTAAATCTTCCAAAGATTTTAACTGCCAATTTTTACCATCCCATCTAAGTAATTGTACGTAAGAAACACTATCCATCTTAACTCCTCTTCTTATCCCTTCTATCGCATGCCATGGTATAGCCCATAATGGAATTTTAAAATCACTTCTATAATATTTCTTCCAAACCCGAAGTAAAGAAGTCCTTATAATATGAGATTTAAAGACCCTATCGACCTTTTTATTAAAAATTAAATAGGCATGCCCTCCAAAAAGTAAATCCCAACCCTCCAAGAGGAGTATTTCTACATTTGTTAAATTAACCCAATCACTTATTAATGTTAAAACCACAGCCTCATAATAAAGTGCCCAAATTTTTATCATGTGATCATGGAGGTGCTGCAGAAGACGTAACTTTGGGGACTGGGTTCAAGTACCATTCATTCAGAGCCAGTGTAACTTTGAATGGTCACTGAATGGAAGATAGTTAAATGAGGACTACCTGTAAGGCAAAAAGATCCTCTTTCAGGACAAGAGATATCTTAACAGGTCTTTATTCCATATCAGAGACCCACAGTATTGCAGGTGACAAGCGGAAAACCCAGATTTAACTGGCATTAAAAAATGGCAATTAATTATTCTTGGGCAAGACGTTTTGCACAACTTTACCTGATTTTGAAAAGGTGGCATTCAAAAAAATCAGAATGAGAATGCATAGTTACAGTGACAAATGCTGTAGAACAGGGGTCCCCAACCCCCGGTCTGTGGACCAGTACCGGTCCATGGCATGCCAGCAACCGGTCTGCACAAACAAGCAAAGCCCCATGTGTGGGATGCAGGTAGCACACAAAACCACCCTCTCTGGCCCACGGAAAAACCTTTCTCCACGGAACTGGTCCCTGGTGCCCAAAAGGTTGGGGATCTCTGCTGTAGAACAAGAAAATGGAAATAATAGTGAATGATCCTCACTGGATTACTACAAAGACAAGCAAGCCTCAACAGGGCAAGGATTGGTAGGACCTGGTGACCATTTTCACACAACCTTGCTGACTGGCATCTCATTACTTACCACCATTTCATGTACCACTGGGGGGCGCACACCAACTGCCTACCTAGTAGCAATTACACCAACAGTCCTCCCAACTGCTGTTAAAAAGGCAGAGAGGCCAAGACTTTCTGGGCTTCTGTTTTGATGGAGGGGAGATCTTGCCTTGGCATAACCAGTGCTTTTTTTCTAAGAAAAAAAGAGGTGCCGGAACTCACACATCATACAACCTGCCTTGCCTACCCTACAAGGTTTCATCCAAAAAAGGTGCCGGAACTCCGTTCTGGGTGTTCTATGAGAAAAAAAGCCCTGGGCATAACCATCCCCAATCCACTATGGGCGACATTAGGATCTTGGACCATTTAGCTATTAAGTTCTCCCCCTTTCACAGCTTCTATGTGGTTCTCATGGTGAAAGCCAAGAGCCATAAAGATGGGGTGCCTAGAATATCGATTTCTTGAAAGTCAACTCTAAGATTTTGCCATGGAAGGCAGAGATATTAATCTCCAGATCAGCTATTGAGGCAATACAGCTTAGATACCATGTGTATATGTGTGTGCGCTCTTGTGCACAGACTACTTTTTGTCCAAAAACCTAGGGCAATTTGGTTTGAAAATGAAGTCTCTTGGGGCTAATTAGTGGGATCAACTTATTTTTTCTGTTCACATAACATACCACCCCTCATGATTCATGTATAAACCAGGCTGTTACAGCCATTAGGTTGCATAAATGGACTGGAACAGAAATGAAAACTCAGGAAATCAAGGAAAAACATTTTCTTTTTTCAACTGGTATTTCTGAAGAAAGCAGTAGCATGACATGGAAGGTACATACCTTATATGTTAATGTTTAGTTTTTTCAACCTGTGCACATTTCATCCATCCTCTTTTGAGTCCCACTGGGCTTAAAAGGCAAGTCTTAAATGCTTCTGTTTTATAATTACCGAATTGAGGACATATTTTTCTGAAGCATCTCATGTCATTTCCAGACAAGCTTCAGTAAAATAGCCATAGATGTGTGGGAAACAAAATATATAATTAACCTAAAAGTTTTCTAATAGTCAAATTGAAGTTTTCTTAGAGAACATTAAGAACTATTATTAAGTTTCAGGTTACAATGAGATAATGCCACTTGTTCCTAGGAAAATGGAAGCCAGCCAGAGTGGCATAAACCACTTTATATGGAATATCTACCGTTTACTAACTTCCTTCGAGCCAATCTTAAAGAAGGCATTTTAAATAACGGGGGACTACAGGACAGCAGAGGATGGTCATGGTCTCAGGGCACAATATTTATGTCTCAAATGTACACTGCTTCCCTCTGATCCCATAAAAGCATTTGCAAGAATTGAGTTCCTTAGGGAATTCACTGAAAAATAATCATATAACTAAATATATGGTGCATGTGTCTCTATCTATGTGTTTTCTGCTGTTAATCATTCCTGAACATTATCCCACAGATGGGCCCCCATAATTTCTGTTTTCTGTATGAATTTATGGATGCTTATTTTGGCCAAAAGGAACACAGGCAAGGATTTTCTCCTGTGTGAATTCTATCATGCTTAAAAAGATTTTATCTGTTGCAAAGTTATTTTTCCAAGTTCAGAGCATAGGCAATTTTTCTCTCCAGAGTGAGAGAACTGTGTTTAATTAGGTCAAATTTTCTTCTCAGGAGAGACATTTGTATGGCTTTTCTCCTGTATGGACTTGCTGATGCTTATTTAGACAAGATTTCACCCGGAAGCTCTTCCCACAGTCTTCACACTCAAACGGCTTCTCACCTGTGTGGATCCTGTAATGTCCATGTAGATGGGATTTGATGTTGAATCTTTTGCCGCATTCAGGACAGCCATAAGGTTTCTCTCCAGTATGGAGACGTAAATGGACATTAAGGTTAGACTGCTGATGAAAACGTTTCCCGCACTGAACACACGGATATGGCTTTTCCCCGGTGTGGATCCTCTGGTGCGTAATAAGATGCGAAGGCCGATCAAAACCTTTCCCGCACTCAGAACAGGAAAAAGTCTTGTTCGATACTGTGATTTCTATAGGGGGCTTCCTACTCATAATTTTAATTATTTTTTCTGCTTCAGGAGCTGCATAAACGCGTGTCCCTTCTGGCAATATTGCTCGGGGACCCTCTGATTTGATCTCAGATGGTCTGGAGAGCTTGGCAGCTCCTGTATGGGTTCGCTGGTGCTTATTTAGGGAAGATTTGACACGGAAACTCTTCCCACAATCTTCACATTCATAAGGCTTCTCCCCTGTGTGTATCCTATAGTGCCCATGTAAATGTGATTTGATACTAAATCTTTTTCCGCAATCGGGGCAGCCATATGGTTTCTCTCCAGTATGAACTCTTAGGTGGACATTTAGATTGGACTGCTGGTCGAAGCATTTCCCACATTCAATACACGGATATGGCTTTTCTCCTGTGTGGATCCTCTGGTGTTTAATTAAGTTGGAGCGGCGATCAAAACTTCTCCCACATTCAGAACAGGGATAATTTCTTTTTGATACAGTAGAACCTACTTGGGAGCTACTGCTGGGCATTTTCTCGTCAGCCTGAGAAGCTCGTATCAGCTCCAGGAATAACCCTTGCTGTTTTCTGGATTTTACCTCCATTGGTTCAGAAATTTTGGGATCAAAGAACACATCCCACTGTGTTGGCTCCTGAAGTTGCTCTGCTCCAAACTCTTCCTGATGAATTTTTTTTCTGGTAGGCAGGTTTTCTGCAAGAACAACAAAGTTTTGAAGACAGAGACAAACGAAGTACAGTCTTGGTTTCAATAGAAGATCCTGGTAGTTAATCTGTGAGGAAAAATTATCCTTGCCAGCAACATAATGACAACAAATGATATTGGCACAGACATTATTTTTTTGGCAATCATTAAAAAAATAAGTAAAGTCTGCAGGAGCTGCCAACATATAAACGGAAATAACTTTTCCTAACTTGACTTTCCAGCTCGCTCCAGAGACCAATGGCCTTGGGTGCATGAGAGGTTGGTAACTACAGTTCAAAAATATCTAAGATACAAGAATGGGAAAGGATGGCCACTAATGGTTGAAAGGATCTCCCAAGAATTCTTAAGGCCATGTTCATTCATTTGTGAAAGGACATGTAGTGACAATGGCAGAACTACAGATAGTTGAAAAATTCACAGCTCTCAGTTTTGCTAAGGCTAAGTTTAAAACAGTTTCTCTCCATTAAAGCCTGATTAGCCTCTACTACGGTAGCATAATCAGTGCCTCTTCAGGTGTAACCAACAACTTTCTCAAAAAAGGGGAGGTTGGAGATTGGATGAAAATGATCCAGAAGAGTTCAGTCTAGAGATGGCATCTACGGAATGACATGTACTACCTCCTCCTTTAAGTAAAGCACTGCATGGACCTAAATGTATGTCACCTCCCAGGTGACTTTAACCAGTGAAGTGGGACAAGGATCTGATAAGCAGCTATTGGGTAAGAGTCCCAACAACTGTCTAATAGAGAAACATTCCTTCTTCCTGACATCCTTTCAGGAATTTTGATAATGTTCTGTTCTCATGAGGTTTATGTTTTGCTCATTCGTAATGTAGAAGGAAGATGGACCATCCTTCCTCTTTTTTTTTTGAATTGTGTTCCTACCTGCATCTTCACAAGTTTGTTTCAAAAAGAGTTGCTCTAACATCTCACCTGGACAAGAATGCTTTCGATTACTCCTTTCCTCAAACTCATGAATTGTTCCATCTCCTCTCATGTGGAAGGCCATGTCAGATTTACCATTATGGAAAGTCTCATATGGATATTGGGTTGGCAATTCTGAATTAAGGAGAGAAGTGAAACCAGAGGAAATATCAAAATTAAAGCAGGAAAACAGATTTTTTTTTAACTGTCTCAAAGCCATCAAGACCTTAAGCTTTACCTTGAGTGGTAACCACTCAGAAGGTTTTTGGCAGGCTATAATTCATATTACCGGTGCTTTTTTTGTAAAAAAAAAAAAGTGCCGGAACCCACACATGTCATACAACCTGCCTTGCCTATCCTACAAGGTTCCATCCAAAAACGGTGCCGGAACTCTGTTCTGGGCATTTTGTGACAAAAAAAAGCCCTCCGTATTACCATGCTGTAACTACCTAGGATTGATTTAGGAACAACACCCAAGTCCTCCTTGATTGTTGTGCTCTCCATCATACTCTCAATGGGTGTCTCCACTTAAGATCTTTTCCCACTGATTACGAGGCACACCTCAATAACATTTTTGGTGAGTGATCCAAATGTGTGGAACTTTCTGAGGCTTTGCAGACACAAAGAAACAACATTATTGGATGGGGTTTACTGGGATTTATAGCTATTGCAGTGGCAGTGGGCCAATTAAAACAGACTTTGATGGCAAGAGGGCTGATGCATTGGAATGGTCTTACTGAATGTCCCTCATTCTGCAGAGGGCATCCACTAGAATGGCTGAGTGGTTAACATGAGCCCTCAGAAACACATCTCTGATATCCTACAGCTGAGTCAGCTGCCTGGCAGTGGGAGATAATGAAATTGGCAGGGCAACAGTTACACCTATGCTAAGGAAAGAAAAGGAATATGTCATCCTACACAAGAGCTAAAACCTATGTACTAAAAGAATGCAACCTAATATGGTAGACATTCTGATTAATTAGATGTTGTATATTCCAATTGCCTTGAGTCTGAATGACAGACAGGAGATTCAAAAGTGCTTGAATTTAAAAAAAAGTAAATTATATAATCCAATAAAATATAACAAAAGGGTTCTTTTGTTAAAGAAAGAAAGACCTTCTCACCAACCACAGTTATGTCCTCCCAATTCACAGCTTCTTTGACAGTAGAGTCTTTTCCCTCGAATATCTGGAGATCAGACATTTGTAACCCTTCTTCCCACTCAGGCTGGAGACTCGGGTCTGGCTTGGAAATCAAGAGCTCTAGAACAAGGAAAAGAAATACGGCAAAAGAGAAGATTATTGATTTTCTTTATAGCTATCTAACACAATAAAGTGTATTATTCTGGGCAAGGCTGGGTAATTAGTTAGCTCAGAAGTCCAATGCAGAAAGACCTCAGTCTTAATAATTGCCTAGTGCACTGTCAGTGACTATTCAAACTTACAATGGCATTTAAAAAAATAATTTCACAATGAGTGCTTGCATTTAGAACCATCACAATATTCCTGGGGTCATGTGACTAACATCTGGCACTTTATAACATGCAGGTGTTTTGCTAACTAGGATGTTTTTCTGCATTTACCAGGCAAGATAACATCATCAGTGCACGAGAATGAGAAGTTGCACTGGTTATTCATAGATGATTAGTTGAAGTTCACTTTCTTTTTGGATTGTGCCTAGATCAGAGTATTGTTTCTTTCTTCATTATCTCTCTGGTACCATTTCCTATGCTGCACAACAATGTTACTGAGCCTGTTGATTGTCTCAGAGATGCTTGTGGGAGAACAACCAAGCTCAGAGAACACCAAGGACCAAATAGCTTAGACATATCTACTGGTGTAGTATGGTTGAAGTGCTGGACTAGATTGGGGAAGAATCAGGTTAAAGTCCATCCCAAGCCTTGGAAACTTCAGGAAACTTTGCATTTGTCCTTCTCTCTCAGCTGAACCTGCCACACAGGGTTATTTTTGTTGTAGGGACAAAGCAGGTTCCCAAGTAACCTTTCTTTAGTTCCTGTGATAGAAATCTAAGAAACCACAAATTAGAAAGTACTTTAATTAGTTAGAAGGCATTCCAGATTCTCCTACAGAGGTCTGTGCTATTCTCAGCTGCTGAATATTTTTTAACTGAAGATGCCAGAGACTAAACCTATGGTCTTCTTCAAGGATCTAACTCAAGCCAGGTTTCCTTTCCTCAAATGAAGAGAAGGACGAGGGGGGATATGATAGCAGTGTTCCAATATCTCAGGGGCTGCCACAAAGAAGAGGGAGTCAAGCTATTCTCCAAAGCGCCTGAAGGCAGGACAAGAAGCAACGGATGGAAACTAACCAAGGAGAGAAGCAACCTAGAACTAAGGAGAAACTTCCTGACAGTTAGAACAATTAACCAGTGGAACAACCTGCCTCCAGAAGCAGTGAATTGCTCCAACACTGGAAGTTTTTAAGAAGAGACTGGACAGCCATTTGTCCAAAATGGTATAGGGTTTCCTGCCTGAGCAGGGGGTTGGACTAAATGACCTCTAAGGTCCCTTCCAACTATTATTATTATTATTATTATTATTATTATTATTATTATTATTATTATTATTATTATTAATCTTCGTATTCCTTAGCATTCATGATGGAAAAAAATACCACTATTTGGAATTTGGGCCTGAAATGTGATACAACAGACATTTTCATTTCTGCGATATTTAATCCATTGCAGGTAGTCAACGTATGACTGATTCTTTAAAAACAGTTCAAAGTTATGACAGGAAAGGAACTCATGACTCATTCTTAAAGTTGTAACTTCTGTAGGTACCCACACACACACACAGACACATGATTGCATTTTGGCTGTTTGGCAACCTGCTCGCATTTAAGACAGGTTGCAGTAGCCAGTGATTATGTGACCTCAGTTTGCAAATTTTCTTTCCGTTGTCCAGCAGAAAATGGCAAAAACTGCCCACTGAATATGCTAGATTTGCTTAACATCATTATTCGTTTAATGACCACATGATTTGCTTAACAACTGAAGTGATTCACTTTACAGAGCTAAACACTTCTAATCATGTGGTGCCTTAATTTACAAGTGCAATGACTTACAACCAAAATTCCAAGCACCCTTGTAGTTGTCAGTGTATTTGTGTTCCTGATGTCCACCTCTTTCTTAATCAACCTATGCTAATTTACAGCCAGTGTTCTTAGAACTAGTCCTGAGCATTCTAGCTTCACCTGCTGGCCTCCTTGGCCAATGCTTGGTAGTTAATGGCAAGTTAATTTTCAGAAGTATGATGAGTTTCATTTAGACCAGGGGTAGGCAACCTTGGCTCTTTTATGACTTTTATGACTCGTGGACTTCAACTCCCAGAATTCCTGAGCCAGCATGGTTCAACTTGGAAACCTCTCACTCTTCCCCTCAGCATGGCTGGCTCAGGAATTCTGGGAGTTGAAGTCCACGAGTCATAAAAGAGCCAAGGTTGCCTACCCCTGATTTAGACTATGTAGCATGAGGTAGGAACAACCCTTGGGGATATGGAATGGATTCAACAGAGCTTGTCTAAAAATCCTTTGGTAGAGAGTAAGGAAGATGACTTTATATAAATATGTAATAACTGTTTTTAGACAAAGAGGAGCTGATCTTTTGGTCGGGTCAACCTGAAACCTTGAGAAAGGTTTGCCTGGTCTTACAGGAATGGGAACCTTACCTAAAGAGGTCACGTTCTCAAAATTCTCTCTCATAACTGTGTAATACAAGATTCTTTGTTCCTCATCCAGAAGGTCCCACTCCTCTTGGGTGAAATATACAGCCACTTCCTCAAATGTCACAGGCCACTAGAAGAGGAAGAAAATTGAATAGATCAATACCTTTGATCTGTCAAATTTTCTGATGACTACTAACCATGCCATTTAGCTGTAGCAGCTCAGTCAGGGATCGTATGAGGTCACGGGTTGAGTCATAATATGGTTCAGCTATAACACGGGTGTCAAACTTGCCACGTCACATGATATGTTGTGACGTATTGTGACTTTTTTCCGCATTACCAGAGCTGGGGTGGTGTGGCCTCTGCATGATGCAACTGGCCCACAGGGCCACAGTTTGACACCCCTGAACTATCAGATGTTATGTGAACGTGGGATACCAACCCAGGATTTGTAATTAGGAAGGTGTGAACCAAGTTATTGAGATATTTTTTAGACCTGTAGCTCTCCAAGTAAGAACACGCTTTCCTAGAAAGCTGGAAACTGTTATCTAAGGAAGTTTTTAGCCTTCCCTCTTTCTACTGCCCACTCCATTTGTACCCTATTGCAGGACAAATTCAGGTGGTTCAGAATCCAGCCCACCAGAGACCCCCTTCTTGCTTGGTCAGTGCTTGTGGTCAAAGGAACAACAACATTCCTAGCGTTAGACCAAGAATCGGGGTTCCTTTCTTATTAGCAAGAATACCTGTTGCTCCAGGTAAGCTTCAGCCAGCTGAGCTGCCTTCTGGCTGCTACTTGGCTTCCTGGCTCTCACCCAAGCCTGCATTCCCGAAGGAAGCACATGCAGAAACTGCTCCAAGATGACCACATCCACAATCTGTCCCTTGGTGCGGTCCTGCGGTCTTAGCCATCTCTGAGCGGCCTCTCCCAGCTGGAACAGAGTCTGCCAGGGACTTTCTCCGAAAGGAAGAGCATCCAAACGAAACCTCTGCCTGTTGTACTCCTCAATGTCTTTGAGCAGAGCATCCGTGTCCATCTTGACCTCCCCAGGGATGCCAACCGGTTCCTCTTTCCCAACGCAATGGGCTTCTGGAGTTTTCATGGATGCTGTCCAAGCAGATCTTCTACACCAGCCACCCAGTTGATTCACTGGGGCCCATGAAATTGTTTCCTCTGCTGGGACTTGGGAAAGTAGAAACGTCTGTGGGTCCATCTCAAAGGAAACTTTGCAACTAGTTTTAGGAGAAAAGGAAAATACATCTGACTTATCCGGCAATGCACTATACTGAAAAAAATATATAGCAAAGGTGACATAAAAATTGCATCCAAAAACAGGAAAAGCAAGATACAAGGCATGCAAGACACTTCGTAGGTGAGTGTGCAGGGTGGGCAGAGAAAATCATAAGGCAAACGCTGGCTGCTTTGGCTATTCTGCCCCTCTCCACAGAGAAACGTCACCACAATCTGCTTCTAATTCTGCTAAGATGGTTTCCCTGTTAATAAGAGGACCAGACTGATTGACATCCAATCCTGCCTGTTCATCTGCTTTGAAGATTATCTCTGCAGAGAGTAGAGACTGTTTTGCATCGCAGACTCCCCCCCCCATGTCGTTGTTGTTGTTGTTGTTGTTGTTAATTGCGAAGTCCTGTCCGACCCATTGCGACCCCATGGACAACTTTCCTCCAGGTCTTCCTGTCCTCTACCATCTTCTGGAGTCCATTTAAGCTCACGCCTACTGCTTCAATGACTCCATCCAGCCATCTCTTTCTCTGTCGTCCCCTTCTTCTATTGCCCTCAATCTTTCCCAGCATTAGCCCCCCCTCCATACAGAGAAATAAATCTTCATCCCGTTCTCTCTTTCCGGGCTGGAGAAAAAAGCTGGTCAGCAAAGCCGGGGCTCAAATGAGACCCCGGGCGTTGTATTTGTCAACACCTCCATCACCACCCTCTTTTCTGACTCCCTGCAACCCGGCCAATTTCTCTGCTGGTGGGAGAGACTCCGCGAGGCTACGAATTAAAGGTGGATCTGCAGGGGGGGGGATGGGCGGACGGAAGGATGGGGAGCCCCCCCCCCCCGGTTTCTACTTGCCCAGCCCTGTGTCAAGAAGCCTTTTTAGCCGAATATCCGGCTGCTGCAGAGGAAAAATAATTCTTACTTTAGGGTTAAGCTAAAAAGGAGAAAGAGAGATTTTTCTCTGCTAGACCCTCTGGCATTGAAACAGGACGGCCATGTAGCGGAACAATCACAGCAACTTCCCAATAACCCGGAAAACAAAATAGAAATATCTCAAGCCGTTCGCAGCGAAGAGCAAAGCTAGCCGGTAGTTCGGGTCCAGCAAAGAAAAATCCGAGAGCCCTCTCGTGGGCAAAAGAAAGAAACGTTTCCTAGTTTTGCCTCTGCTGATTTACAGTAAACCGCTTTGCACCCGTCACCCTTCGGAGAACAGAGGGTTTTTATTGGCTTGGCACACAGAGCCTTTCTCAACCTTGGCAACGTTAAGAATTCTGGGAGTTGAAGTCCACACATGTGGTAGTTTTGCTAAGATTGAGAAACGCTGGCATGGGAGTATCAGTGGTGTGTGTGTGTGCGTCAAATGAAGGCACATGAAAAGCAGTGATCCCACCCAAGCATCGTCCCGTCTCCTTTTATTACATTGTTGGGAGTCATATCTAAAAAAGAGCAGAGCTTATGACACGACGCTGCTTTGGTCCTTCTGATGAATGCGTCTGGCTTAGAGCACCCTATATTTCGGGGAGGAAGTGTCCATTCACCAGATTGTTTCCTTCCAGTGTGAAATAAAGGAAGGATCACCTGGCAGCTGCTTTCCATCTGTATTATGCCATGATTTACAGAACAGACTGAAGCTGGAATAACCAAGAGCCAGTTCCTTAGGGACCCCTTATGCTAATTATTCTTAGTATCATTTCTAGAGCTCTGGAAAGTTTTGTTCCTTTTGATGAGTACAATCCCAATTCTTGCCTGATTTTGCCTGCCTTTATTCTATTTCACCAGGTCACAGCTTGGACATTTGCTGATTGTAGACGGCTTGCAAAATAGCCAGCATCTGGGCTGCTGGTGTCCTGCCCCTTTAAGAGCTCTCCCTAGGCAGTAGAGCAATTGTGGCTATAAAAGCAGAGCGGAGAGGCAGCTGGGTGTAGCCTATTGGCGTGGTGGTGTGGGAGTGAGAGGGGGAAAGTGGTTTGTGTTCATTT